>NC_045801.1:7218898-7843954 GCF_009873245.2 Balaenoptera musculus | reverse complement strand
CAGGCTTTGGAGGTCAGACCCCAGGGAGAGGACTGGGGTTGGTTGTGTGAACACAACCTGAACGGGGCTAGTGCGCCACAGCTAGCCGGGAGGGAGTCTGGGAAAAAGTCTGGACTTGCCTAAGAGGTAAGAGACCATTGTTTTGAGGTGCACGAGGAGAGGGGGTTCAGAGCACGGCCTAAACGAGCTCCAGAGACAGGCACGAGCTGCAGCTATCAGTGCGGACACCAGAGACGGGCATGAGACGCTAAGGCTGCTGCTGCCGCCACCAAGAAGCCTGTGTGCGAGCACAGGTCACTCTCCACACCGCCCCTCCCGGGAGCCTGTGCAGCCCGCCACTGCCAGGGTCCCGGGATCTGGGGACAACTTCCCCAGGGGAACGCACGGCACGCGTCAGGCTGGTGCAACGTCACGCCGGCCTCTGCCGACGCAGGCTCGCCCTGCATTCTGTACCCCTCCCACATCCCAGCCTGAGGGAGCCAGAGCCCCCGAATCAGCCGCTCCTTTAACCCCATCCTGTGTGGGTGAAGAACAGACGCCAGAGGGCGACCTACAGGCAGAGGCGGGGCCAAATCCACAGCTGAACCCCAGGAGCTGTGTGAACAAAGAAGAGAAAGGGAAATCTCTCCATGCAGCCTCAGGAACAGTGGATTAAATCTCCACAATCAACTTGATGTACCCTGCATCTGTGGAATACCTGAAGAGACAACGAATCATCCCAAAATTGAGGCAGTGGACTTTGGGAGCAACTGTAGACTTGGGGTTTGCTGTAGGCAACTGACTACTTGCTGATTTTTATGTTTATCTTAGTTTAGTTTTTAGCACTTGTTATCATTGGTGGATTTGTTTATTGGTTTCGTTGCTCTCTTCTTTTTTTAAAAAATACTTTTTAAATTTTAATAATAGTTTTTATTTTTTATTTTAATAACTTATTTTATTTTATTTTATTTCTTTCTTTTTTTTCTCCCTTTTCTTCTGTGCTGTGTGGCTGACAGGGTCTTGGTGCTCCAGTCAGGTGTCAGGCCTGAGCCTCTGAGGTGGGACAGCCAAGTTCAGGATATTGGACCACCAGAGACCTCCCGGACCCACATAATATCAACTGGCGAGAGCTCTCCCAGAGATCTCCGTTTCAACACAGCTCCACTCAACGACCAGTAAGCTCCAGTGCTGGACACCCCATGCCAAACAACTGGCAAGACAGGAACACAACCCCACCCATTAGCAGAGAGGCTGTCTAAAATCATGATAAGTTCACAGACACCCCAAAACACACCACTGGACGTGGTCCTGCCCACCAGAAAGACAAGATCCAGCCTCATTCACCAGAACACAGGCACCACACCCTCCACCAGGAAGCCTACACAACCCCCTGATCCAACCTTACCCACTGGAAGCAGACACCAAAAACAACAGGAACTACGAACCTGCAGCCTGTGAAAAGGAGGCTCCAAACACAGCAAGTTAAGCAAAATGAGAAGACAAAGAAATATGCAGCAGATGAAGGAGCAAGGTAAAAACCCACCAGACCAAACAAATGTAGAGGAAATAGGCAGTCTACCTGAAAAAGAATTCAGACTAATGATAGTAAAGATGATCCAAAATCTTAGAAATAGAATGGAGAAAATACAAGAAACGTTTAGCAAGGACCTAGAAGTACTAAAGAGCAAACAAACAAGGATGAACAACACAATAAATGAAATTTAAAATTCTCCAGAAGGAATCAATAGCAGAATAACTGAGGCAGAAGAATGGATAACTGACCTGGAAGATAAAATAGTGGAAATAACTACCACAGAGCAGAATAAAGAAAAAAGAATGAAAAAAATTGAGGATGGTCTCAGAGACCTCTGGGACAACATTAAATGCACCAACATTCGAATTATAGGGGTCTCAGAAGAAGAAGAGAAAAAGAAAGGGACTGAGAAAATATTTGAAGAGATTATAGTTAAAAACTTCCCTAATATGGGAAAGGAAATAGTCAATCAAGTCCAGGAAGCACAGAGAGTCCCATACAGGATAAATCCAAGGAGGAACACACCAAGATGCATATTAATCAAACTATCAAAAATTAAATACAAAGAAAAAATATTAAAAGCAACAAGGGAAAAGCAACAAATAACATACAAGAGAATCCCCGTAAGGTTAACAGCTGATCTTTCAGCAGAAACTCTGCAAGCCATAAGGGAGTGGCAGGATATATTTAAAGTGATGAAAGGGAAAAACCTGCAACCAAGATGACTCTACCCAGCAAGGATCTCATTCAGATTTGATGAAGAAATTAAAACTTTTACAGACAGGCAAAAGCTTAGAGAATTCAGCACCACCAAACCAGCTTTACAACAAATGCTAAAGGAACTTCTCTAGGCAAGAAACACAAGAGAAGGAAAAGACCTACAATAACAAACACAAAACAATTAAGAAAATGGTAATAGGAATATACATATCAATAATTACTTTAAATGTAAATGGATTAAATCCTCCAACCAAAAGACATAGACTAGCTGAATGGATACAAAAACAAGACCCATATATATGCTGTCTACAAGAGACCCACTTCAGACCTAGGGACACAAACAGACTGAAAGTGAGGGGATGGAAAAAGACAATCCATGCAAAGGAAATCAGAAGAAAGCTGGAGTAGCAATTTTCATGTCAGAAAAAATAGACTTTAAAATAAAGACTATTACAAGGGACAAAGAAGGACACTACATAATGATCAAGGGATCAATCCAAGAAGAAGATATAACAATGGTAAATATTTATGCACCCAACCTAGGAGCACCTCAACACATAAGGCAAATGCTAACAGCCATAAAAGGGAAAATCGACAGTAACACAATAATAGTAGGGGACTTTAACACCCCACTTTCACCAATGGACATATCATCCAAAATGAAAATAAATAAGGAAACACAAGCTTTAAATGACACATTAGACAAGATGGACTTAATTGATATTTATAGGACATTCCATCCAAACACAACAGAATACACTTACTTCTCAAGTGTTCATGGAACATTCTCCAGGATAGATCATATCTTCAGTCACAAATCAAGCCTTGGTAAATTTAAGAAAATTGAAATCGTATCAAGTATCTTTTCCGACCACAATGCTATGACACTAGATATCAATTACAGGAAAAAATCTGTAAAAAATACAAACACATGGAGGGTAAACAATACACTACTAAATAACCAAGAGATCACTGAAGAAATCAAAGAGGAAATCAAAAAATACCTAGAAACAAATGACATTGAAAGCACGACAACCCAAAACCTATGGGATGCAGCAAAGCAGTTCAAAAGGGAGCTTGCAACCTTTGTACAAGACCCTACCTCCTAGCTACAGCAGTTGGTCAAGGGGTGGGTACTGAACCTTGCCTCCTGGTTTGGCCAAGAGTGTACATGTGACCCAAATCAGAGCAATTGGAGAGCTTCTGTGGGATGGTTTTCCAACCTGTACCAGGCAGGGTGGTGCAACTGTGGGGGTATGTGCTATTGTTGAGCAGATCCTCCACCACGGACAAAAATGGATCTAAAGTTAAAGCGACTCAAAGCAACATGCAAAGAGGAGCAAAGATGAGAAGTCCCCAGTGCAAGTTGTCTCAGGCTACAGCCCTGGCCAAGCCAGTTGAACTGGGCCCCTATAACCTACAGTCAGATGCAGCCTCTTTCACTCTGAGACTACCACAAACTCTCTCTTTTGTTACAATGAATGAACTAACTCTGTCTCTATTTAAAGCTAACCACTCCACATTTCACTGGATCTCCTCTCCTCTCACCCAAGAGGGATTTGTTCCTGTATTCAATCCTCCTTTCTCCTGCACCCTCAAGTTTTCCTCTTCCTCCTGGATCAATCTCAGTTACTTGTAAGTCTATCGTAATATCTCCCAACTTTACAAAAAGGGAAAAATACTGCTGACCTCCTATTTTCCTCTACCGACTACTGTTCTGCATTCCCTTTTAAAAGCTAAACTTTTAAAAAGTTAGCAATAGAGGTACGGTTTCAAACAAGAGAGATGATATATATATAAAATAAACCAGACTTAGGTGTTTAAAAGATATAACAAAATATCATCACCTTCTCCAGAGTCTTGGAGACAAAGAGAGAGGATGCCAGGAACCATGCCTTAAAAGCACAGTAGTATAGAGGGATTGCCATATCTATATCAGACTCTTTGCTATGGAAGGAAATAATAGGAAGAAGCAAGAGCTAGCTGAGAGATCTAATAAAAATATAGACGTTTCAGACCCTTGTCTTGGCATGAATTTGCCTCTCATTAACATCGAGCTGATGAGGTCTTATTTCCACACTTATTAAAGGAAGAATGATCTCTCTTTAATGGCACTTGAGCCCAATATTATACACACAGTACACGAAATGCAGATGAAGTTTCAATCCCATGATACCCTAGGTTTGAAGAGATGAGCTGATAACAATTATAATAATTTCTCAAGCCACAGATTAGATGTCATTTAATCGATTTAGCTTTCCCAAATAACCCTGGCAGAATTAACCATTCCCCCTTTCTGGTCCTATAAAAATTTTTAACATATTTCTATACTGTAGCACAGAATGTGTTAGAACAAGCAAAGTTGAAATATCATTGTAGTGACCTTAACTACAAACTTGATGTATTATAGAATCTGCCGTTTGCAATTTGGGGGAAGATAAAAACAAACAAACAAAAAACAACAAACAATGAAAGGTAATTATCAAAAGTCCTGGAACTAAGTGCATGCCCTTTAATTATTCAATATAAAGATTCCCTCCTTTTGTGTCTCATACCAGAGGCCGCCAGCAATCCCCTGTCCACTGACATCTCACTCCAAAATAATCACAGTTTTAATGGCCAGGAGTCTGGCTTTAAGTTTTTCAAAGAAAATAGGAGATAAGATGAGAAATAGCATAGCAGCACTATTCACAATAGCCAAGACATGGAAACAACCTAAATGTCCATCGACAGATGAATGGATAAAGAAGATGTGGTACATATATACAATGGAATACTACTCAGAATGAAATAGTGCCATCTGCAGCAACATGGATGGACCTAGAGATTACCATCCTAAGTGAAGTAAGTCAGAAAGAGAAGGACAAATACCATATGGTATCACTTATAGGTGGAATCTAAAATATGACACAAATAAACATATCTGTGGAACAGAAACAGAATCACAGACATGGAGAATAGACTGGTGGTTGCCAAGGGGGAGGTGGCTGGGAGAGGGATGGATTGGGAGTTGGGGATTAGCAGATGCAAACTCGTACATACAGAATGGATAAACAACAGGATCTAGTGTATAGCACAGGGAACTATATTCAATATCCTGTGATAAACCATAATGGGAAAGAATATGAAAAAGAGTATATATATATATAAACTGAGTCACTTTGCTGTACAGCAATAATTAACACAACATTGTAAATCAACTATACTGCAGTAAAAAAAAAGAAAGAAAAAGGTGAGAAATAAACCTTATTTTCTTTCAAGGGGTCTCTCCTCAATAGGTGAACAGACTATTTTTTTAACCTAATTGCTTGACTAACTACCTAAACACAGAGATAACAAAAATAAATCATAGGAAGAAACAGCATTCCCAGCAGCAACTGTTCTGTTTTGTTCCTATATGAACATGGAACACATGTTCTCTACATTGTGGTGCGTGGAATTTATTTTGTATGTCACTTAATGATGCCCAAATACAGTGGGGAGTGCAGAATTTAATGCAGGTGAAAATGTGGAAACGGCTGTGGTAGATGGTTTATGTATATAGATGAATAGGGCTCTTTATCCCTAAACTAAACAGTCCCCAGCTTACTGCACATTTTTTTTGCTTTCTTTTATCATGTGTTTTCTTTAATATTATAATGAGCTACCAGTTGTTACTACTCACAGTCTATCAGCCTTAATCAATACTGAACATGTTATCACTGTCATAAGGCAGGAGGAAATAGGATCTAATGAGAACTGAAAGAGTTCCTTTATCAATCAAAATAAGTTTGAGTGTAGTGCAAACATTTTGTGATGTCTGTTTCCGCGTCTGTTTACCACTTCTGCTGTGAATAGCAAAGGCGGACCTAATGGAACACTTCTGATAAGTGTTTATAATCTATTCGTCATGCATGCTTTTTTAGGATGATATAAAGCACATAAAGCGAAGAGATGTCATTATACAAGCAGGTTGCTGTGGGCAGAGAAGAATCAGAATTCAGGCTTCCTATGCATCTGATTTTATGGTACACATTTGACTCAGCCTCAAGCCTCCATCTTTCCACAATTAGCATTTCCCCACCTGGGATTTCGCAGACCAGCAGTAAACAAACTCCGAGTTTCATTTCCATAAAGTGACGGAAGATGGGTCCCCTGAGTGAAGACCGCCTTCCACCCCTCATCTCAGAAATTTAAACCAGCCAATTTGATAATAAATGTTAAGGGTGTAAAATTAACATACAAAGTGGCGGCTGGAAAGGGCACAGCAGACAGATGTCTGGCTTGACTCACTTCTGTGCCCTGGAGATACAAAGTAGCTAATAAATACTGTTCTCTATTTATGTGTTGCCTTCTGAGACATTCTGATTTGAGTGTTTTCTTGGTAAAGACTTCATCTGGCCTCAAGACTTCGCCCCAAAGGAGGGAGAGGCTAATGTTTTTGCCTTAGATTGGCAGATGGAGAAAGTGAAAAACTAAGAAATTATGTGAGTTTTCCACAAGAGAAAAGAAGGGCTAGGGTGACGTTTTTTTTTAATCTCAGGTGGAGATAATGCTGTCTCATTTTTTTTTAATAAATTTATTTATTTTATTTATTTATTTTTGGCTGCGTTGGGTCTTTGTTGCCGCACAGGCTTTCTCTAGTTGCGGTGAGCGGGGGCCACCTTTCATTGCGGTGTGCGGGCCTCCCATTGCGGCAGCCTCTCTTGCTACAGAGCACGGGCTCCAGGCACGTGGGCTTCAGCAGTTGTGGCACGCGGGCTCCAGAGTGCAGGCCCAGCGCTCCGCGGCATGTGGGATCCTCCCAGACCAGGGCTCGAACCTGCATCCCCCGCACTGGCAGGCGGATTCCCAACCACTGCGCCACCAGGGAAGTCCTGTCTCATTTGTCTGAGCTGATATAATCTATCAACATGTGCAAAATGCTTAGAAAGAGTGCCTAGCATGTAGTAACTGCTAATGACTGACAGCCATGCCATCCCCTTCACCATCATCCCCGCCACCATATTTGTTTTATAGAACTGAGGAAACAGAGGCTGTGCTCAACCGTAGGGGTAGTAACTGGTTCATGGTAAATAGTAGCTCGGTCCCTGAGTTGTAACTTGGATAATAAAAATAATCGAATGAATAGCTAAAGAGGTAGTCTAGTTTTCTAGAGAAAAACATTTAAAAAATCATGTCAAATATCATGGGTTGTTTGAATGGCTACTATTCCACGTCCTCGCCATGAGACATCTGACGAGTTAGTTAACCTCTCTGTGTTTCAAAGTCTTCATCTGTAAATCAGGGGCAATACCATCAAAGTCACAGCCATGTGCAGAGAGGAACTGAAACAATGCGTGTAAAATATTTAGCAGAGGAGCTGGTGTAATTAGTGTATGGGTAAATATCCTGTAAGTGGCGGCTACTTTTGTTTTTAAAGGGCAAGTACACGGAGCATAGACTTTACAGTCAGAACGAGTTGGGCTTTAGTCCTGGTTCTACCATATACTTTCTTTGCACAAGGAATCTTTCTAAACAGCTGTTCTCTCACATGCAAAATGGTAAAAATCAAAGTACCTGTCCCATTAAATTATTGTGAGCCTCTCTCACTAAAGCAGTCAATAAATGCATATTCTTCTTGTTATGACTTAATTGGCTAATAACTGCTAACACGCATTCAGTCCTTACAATGTACACGAATGGGGTGGAAATTCTCTTCATGTACTACGATGTTTACCTCTCACGGAAACCATACGAGTTAGGTAACAGGATTATCCCCATTTTAATAAGGAAACTGAGGCAGGGTGATTAGGTAACTTGCCTAAGGTTTACACTTAATAATGTCAAAATTGGAATTCAAACCCACTTTAAAATCCTAGAAAAATAAGAGCAAATTAAATCTAAAGAAAGTAATGGGAATAATCAAAATAAAAATAAGATGTGAAATCAATGAAGCAAAAAATGGATATATTTATAAGCAAAAGCAGGTGACAAATAGATTACTTTGAAAATACAATATGAAATCTCAAGTTGGCTCCAGAGCTTTACGAAAGGTCTGGGCTCTGACTCCCAGGTGCCAGGGACCCAGCACCTCTTTTCATGCCTTCAATAGTTTTTAGAGCCACACCCACAAGTTAAAGGGTGGTTTATACTCTATCAACTTAGTTCAGCAGGAACTGCATTTTCCAGAATCCCCTTCTCTGCATGGTTCTTGGTTAACATTCCCCTCAAGACTTGGAAGGAGGAAGAGAAGTGGCAGCCATGTTTATGCATGGTAGGTCCATGTCCCGTGAACTTGTCATGATCCCCTGACTGACCTGGCTGGCACGAGGCGGCCGCACTGAACTCCAGCCTCCAGCACTCGCTGAGCTTCTGTCTTCAGCTTCCTTCAAACTTGCTGGCAGCTCCCCGCCAAAGGACAACAAATTCCCCCAAAGGTCCCCTGCATCATTACAAGTGAAATCTTGCAGGTAGTGAGAGACAGACAGACGCAGTTCATCCTCCGTGGTTCCAGTTTGTCCTCACAGGTCCCAGTTTGTCCTTGCTCTTCCCCCACTTCAGGACCTCCTTTCCTTCCCAACTCCTTGCCTGCTTCACTTCAAGCCCAGCACCAGCTGCAGTAGTGAAGGCCGTTTAACCAGCTCCCACAAGTGTGTAAGGTCAAATCCTTCTGCTATCACTCATAGTGGCTCTGCTTCTCTAATCACACCCTGACAGATCCAGGTACCAAGATCTCTAACACCACACTCCATCCCCAGAACAACTACAGCGTTCATAAAACCACTTCCCATTTGGTTTTTCAATTTCTGCTTCCTTTCTAGCACCTGAGAATTGCATTCCCTTTACTATTAGTTTTGTATGCATTTATCAAATATATTATTTTAATGAAAAGTTGAGCTTGCTTGTAGCAGGGGCATCTTTAGGCTATCTGAGACCCACTATATTTTTAGAAAAAGAAGTCCTTTCTAGAAGTCCTGTTACCCCTACTGTAGTCCTTTTGTAAACGCTCCTCTCCTTCCTGGAAAAACTCCACTTCAAAACTCCACATGGCCTCTGTGAGAAGCAGCCCACCCTAAGACCCTTCTTCTATCCTGAAAATACTGGTAGTTAAAGGACACTCTCCTTTTTTCAAGTTTTGGCTCCATAGAGTTCAGCCATGGGCTCTGGTTCCTTGATGGGAAAGAAAACATTGATGCTGAAGCTGTTTTTCCCCAGTTACTTTAGGATAAACAGTTCTCATCATAAACAATTTTTAATATCTTTTCAAAGACAACACCACCTAGTTTCATGTAGAAAAACCGTATCCTTCCTATTACTATTGATATCACTTATTGACAGCTCTTTGCTGAGCCTAAATTAATTACAAAGAGTCATTAACTTAGCCGGGAATGGTTCAATGTGCACCATATATTAATCTCCAAATGTATTAATCAAACCCTTAACATTTTTCCTGATGGAAGTTGTTTGTTTTGGGGGCAGTGAACTTAGGGTTGGGGAGCTAGACAGGGAACAAGCTCAAGAAAGTGTTTCAGTTCCTCCCACCATGGGAGAAAATGGGCTGGGAGTTGGCTGTTAAAATTCTTCTGGGACTCACACTCTGTAACTTTGGGTCTTTGATCATGTTGTCTCATCTACCTTGAAAACTATTTCTCCAGGTCCATTGTGTGCCTGGTAACATTTTCCTAAAATAGGTGGGACATCATCTCCTTTTGGGGTCTTGACTGATCTTTTTTTTTTTTTTTTCACGGTAGGTCCTTGTTGGTTATCTGTTTTAAATATAGCAGTGTGTACGTGCCAATCCCATATGCGGAATCTAAAAAAAAAATGATACAAAGGAACTTATTTACGAAACAGAAATAGGCTCACAGGCTTAGAGAAGGAACTTATGGTTACCAGGGGGGAAGGGTCGGGGGGAGGGATAGACTGGGAGTTTAAATGGTCTTTTCTTTATTACAGTACTCTCTTCCACTTGTAACAGAGCCACATATAATTACTACCTCCTTTACAGTTCCCTTTCCTTTTGTTACCTCCCTTAAAACATTTGTCATGTTTCTTCTTTTATTTTACTCATATGAACACATTTATTTTCCCATTTCCTTCTCTTACGACATGAGAGAGAGAAATGGAGAGGGAAGGAAACAGGGGAAAAGTAAGGAAACAAGAAAGAGAAGCAAACGCAAACAATAATGACATTTAAGTTGTGAGGAAGTAGTTGAAATCTATACAAGTATCAACAGGAAAGGGTATAGAGGAAACATTTTCTACCAGTCTTAGTTTTATGGGTTGGCAAAAAAGTAAGAGGAAAATCGATGACTTTTGAAGATGATAATTTTAGGATTAACGGATGTCTGTAATGTTTGTACTGGCACTGTTTACCACATGCTCCTGTGACCTCTGACCTCACTCAATAGTTGATAAAAATCTTGAAAGATAGCTGGACAGTTTCTATTTATTTGAGTTTTGTAGCCGAGAGACCTGAATTTCAGCTAGGGGAAGTAATGTACCATCTCATTTAATTAGTAACTGGCAGAGCTAGACCTAAAAATATTGTTGCCTATTCTAGTAATATGTCTGTTCATATGGCCGTGCTGCATAAAGTTGAATCAGTTAGGAAGTAAACATAAACACTAGGAAAACTGAGGTTATTTGAAGGATAATGTAGAGCAGGAAGAATCACTCAGAATGCTCAGAATTGGGAAGTAGCATCAAATAACCATCGTTAGCCCTTGGCACGTGACATCATGCAGGCCACTGACTATTCTGTCTACAGCTTGACCTTGACCTCTTCATCCATTAAACATTAGATTAGATGAACCGAAACTGTAGCCCTGTGCATGGCAGCATGAAGGCTTCTGTGACATGGGGGAGAGAACAAGTCTTAAGAGCTCATAAGAGTGGCCTTGCCTCACATGACAGAGAACTTCCGTGTGGTAATTGACAGAATGGAAAATATATTTTATTACGAAGACCTGGGTTTGAATCCCAGTTGATGTCATGGCCAAGCCCCTTCATCTGGCTAAGCCTCAGTTTTTTCATCTGTTGGATGAGATACACCACACTGGGAAGATTAAATAAGATTTTTGATCTCAAGAGCCCATCACATAACAGGAGTTTAATGAACCTTTACCTTCATTCTCCTCGGGAAGGGAAAAAAAAAAACAAAGTATGAAATAAATAAGTTCATATGTGTGCTTGGGTATTTATCAGGGCCAGTTTACTTTCTGTATTCCAGTGTAAAATATTATGTGAACATCTAAGGTGGATGAGGAACTAATAATGCTTGTAGCACAAGGTCCCAAAGTTGTCAACCAGCAGGTACAAAGAAGCGTAAACACTTTAACTTTTGTACTGGCTGAGACCCCGTTGCTCATAATTCCCTTTAAGTCAGTTCTGTCTTAGCACACAAAAGAATAATTCTTTCCAAATGTTTTGCTCTTAGAAGTTTATTGAAGCAATTGTAGATACATTATTCTATCCTGATCAATTAACATCACAGATTAATACTAGGTCTACATCACTAACTATAGTAGAATAAAGGTCAACAAGACAATCCCAGGGCTAAACCCAATGTCACCTTACAACCTGCAGAGCCAGCTGCATTTAAAATGTGTATCCGTTATTCCAGAAGCTACAACGCTGTCTAAATGAAGGACGCCTTGCTTCTGCATGATGGGTGCTACAGAGCAATAGAAACTTGATAGCAGTCCGGTGTCAGAAAGACCCTAATCATAGAAAAGCAGAGGTGGGGAAAAAAAGAGAAAGCTTGCCTCAGAAGTTTTCAGCAAAAAGCTCTCAAAGAGGTAATAAGGCTGGAAGTTTTTTCAGAAATTGGTAGTGGAAGGCATTGCTCGTGATTTAAGGGGAATGAGAGGGCCTTGGCTCAACTTCTGGAGACACGGCTATTTGCCAGGTGACTGGGGCAAAATAAAACTTAGCGTCCATGGTGGTCAATTCCTTCAGCTGTAAATGTCAGCTAACAGTACCTCTCCGTTTGTGGTTCTGTCTCTTTAAAAGGCAACGTGGGCTTCAGAGACCTGGGTTCAAGTCTCAGTGTCAGCTGTGAGACTTCGGGCAAATAAGCTTCAAATTAACTTGCTGAGTCTCTGTAAATAGGCCTCCTAATGCCTCTCAGGCAGAGATGTAATAAAAATAAATGGGATTGTGTACATCCAGCACAGAAAATGGTATTCTAGTCTCTGTTAACTATGTTGAAAAAGAAAGAGGGAGAGTAGTCATTTGGTGCGTTGTCCTATCAATTTTCCTTCTGCGTCCTTCCCTCCAACCCCTTCACTACCTGCCTGGCTATTTGCCTGCTGTGTAAAAGTGATCGGAATTGGAATACCTGGCTCTGTCCAGCTGTGTGATGCAGTGGGTAACCCAACCTCTCTGAGCATCAGTTTCTTCATCTTTAAAATAAGTATGGCAGAGTTACCCACACTTAGTGATTGTTCTGTATAGCAAAAGAGATACAGCATGTGAAAGCATCTTACAACCTGTGAGGACCATGCATATACTAGTGGTTAAAATTGCACTAAGAGAACACAAGGTCTCAGGGACTTTAAATGACTTGCTCAAGGTCATGCACAAGTATAAAGACACTGAGAGCAAGAACTGAGGTAGAAATTTAAAACTGAAAAACCCAGAAAATCAAATTTCCTAATTCACAGATGGCCATGAATGTTTCTAAAGGACTAAGTTTTATCTGGTATTATTCTTAAATCCTATATACAACCCATAGGCTATGTGTATATGATATATTACAGTACACATGTGTAGAGCACACATGTATTACATACATGTATATGAATATGCATAATACATGCAGGTAGGTATGTACACACACATCTACATATGAAGAGAATGAGAGAATGCAGTTCCAGATTTTTTTAAGAAGGCAAATTTCTATTTTAAAAATCACAAGCAGATTTTGCTTCTAGTGTGACAACTGAATTTGAATTTGAGGCAGAACCTCCTTTTTTAATTTTTTTTTTTTTTTTGCAGGAGGAGCTGTGAGTATAATCAAATTACCCCAAAGCAGATGCTTCAGACTGAGATTTCTCTTCAGAAAAGCAAATTGGATACAAAGGCCATGGTATACCCCCGAAGGCTTGAGGTTGTTTTTCTTCTAAATTGTCTCTAGACTGCCATGTTCCTGACAACAACGGGACAATTCTTGTGAAGTAATTGCTCCCATTAGATTGAGAGAGACACGCTGGCTGGGGCAAAAAATGGCATAAAGATGTGACTCACCCCAGGCTGGAAGGCAGCTTGTGAAGAAGTCTCTGCTGGCGTTAATTAGGAATAACACAGATCGGAGGGGATGTGTCGTGGCAGTTCACAAATCTGCGGTTGTCACAAATCTGAAATGTTATAATTCTGAAATCAATGTTATAAACATAATTCAAAGTAAAAACTTCAAGTTTCAGTCTCTCTTATAAGGTCTTGCCCATCACAAGGAAACTCCCTTTAAAAAAGGGGATGATGGTATACACACTACTATATATAAAATAGATAACCATCAGGACATACTGTATAGCAGAGGGAACTCTACTCAATATTTTATAATAACCTATAATGGAAAAGAATATGAAAAAGAATATACATATATGTATGTATGTATAACTGAATCGTGCTGTATGCCTGAAACTAACATACATCAATAAGAAGAAGAAGAAGGAGAAGGAGGAGGAGGAGGGGAAGGAGAAGAAAAAAGGAGATGATGAGGATACTATGAGAAGTCTTTCATCTGAATGAAACTGCACCCTCTGAATTGTTTTCCTCATCTCAGTAGTTCATAAGTTCATGCGAGGGCAGGCCAGGCCCAGGCCAGGCTCAGGCCAGGGAAGGGTAAATGAAGGTGTAGCCCTGAGAGCACGTGAGTCGTGTTAATGGAAGAACGGACAGTCAGCGCAGCTTGCCCTCCAGTGAGGTGGATGAAGGGCAGTAGTGGAAGAGAGTAATAGTCACCTTGGGGGGTGAGGCAGGGATGGGGGAGGGGAGTTGGAAGCGCCCTCCACTGACACTGTGAGAAGTCAGTGCTTTGCTAGATTTAAACTGGGGGGATTAACTGAGCATCACTAAAAAGAATTAAGGCACAGAAGCTAAGCATCCCTCTACTGGACACCTGAGAAGGATCATACGCTTCGGTGTAAGATATGAGACCAGTGAACATTTAGAATATGGGGATGTCATTTGACCTCAAGAGCCATGGGGGTGACAAGAGTCTTCATACGGGACAGAGAAAATTATGGCCCCAAACCTCACACCCAAAGTGCCCCCACTCTTCACTCAGTACCCGGCGTGGGGTAGGCGCCCCAGCACATCTGCTGACTCACTGACCCAGGGGCTGCCAGGACCCAAATGTGTCAGGCCTCACGTGGGTCCATGTCTGCCAACCTCTGTTCCTCTGCCTGCAGTAACTTCCCCTTCTTTGAGTTTTCCATTTCCTTCCTTGGTAAAGATTCCGTTTATCTCATGCCAGAGTAAGCATCAGCCTTGAATCACAATAGCAAACGTTATCTGACATCAATTGCCACAGCTTAAAGAGGCTTGGGCTTGACGGACTGTAAAGTTGTTTGCGAGATCTGGAGCTGAGTGACAAAACGCCCGTCAGGGGGCTTAAGCCTGCCAACAGCAATTACCCACCAGGGATTCCAGAGAGGCGGAAGAATGAAACCTTGTAAAACCCAAGAGGCCCAGTTGGAATGACTTATTTATTGGGCTTCATTTAATGGAGGTTCCCAAATGGACTTTGCTCTTCTGCATGGGATTTTGCTTCCTTCCTATTTGCATGGAACACATCTGCATGTGGAAAAGAGAGTGTCTGGGAAGATACCAAGGTTCTGTGAACTCTCCATGTTCTGGGTCAGAGCCAGATGGCCAAAGCCATCCACGGGACCCCCAACCACAGCTACATCCCCATCCTCTGTCAGCAAAGGGAATGAGATAGCATCTGGCCCCAGCTTCAGAGACCCCACTACACTGCTTAACAAAATACTGTATTTTTTATATTGTGGGGGAGAGGGGCAGCTGAAAAAATTATGTGTTCACTAGACCCCATTTTTCCTCTGCTGTGTCTACTCTGCTAACCTAAACTCCCGGTCTCACTTGCAGTTAGCGGGGGTCATATGTCTATGTTCTTTTAGACAAAGTGAGAGTCAAGGTGAGAGGTCACATCTACCAGCCTCACAGTTCTCCTTCCTTCCTCTCCTGCCCATCCTGGCATATGTGCCGGGCAGCTGCCGAGTATCCAGCAGAATGCTGGATGGCCTCCTGCATGGATGGAGCCACTCTGTGGAAGGAACCTTGAGTCCCTGCATGACTTCATGGAGCAGAGAGTAAATATGAAATAAGTGCTAACTGCAGACAAGAAAGGCTTCAAACTATTTTTTGAAGAATGAGTAGGGTTTCAACTGGGAGAAAAGAGGGAAAAGGTGTCTGTATTGGATAAAAAAAGTAGGAAATTTACTTTTTTTAAGATTTTGCTGGATCAAAGGCAAAACGTGGGAGGAAGTGATAAATTAGGAGATTGGGACTAACATATACACACTTCTATATATAAAATAGATTACCAGTAAGGACCTACTATCCAGCACATGGAACTCTACTCAGTATTCTATAACAACCTCTATGGGAAAAGAATCTGAAAAAGAATGGATATATATATATATATATATATATATATATATATATATATATATATATAAAACTGGTTCACTTTGCTGTACACCTGAAACTAACACAACATTGTAAATCAACTACACTCCAACAAAATTTTTTTTAAAAACAGAATTATAAAAAAAAAGAATTTGCAAAGTGGCTCTTAGCATAGATTAACTGATTTCACACTTGGATGTCCAGTAGGCATCTTAAACCCATCATATTCCAAACTACACTCTTATTTCTAAATACTTTGCTCCTGTCCCCCCCCCCACCCCCGCAAAAGACCTATCTCTATGCTTCCAACTTAGTAAATGGTAATTCCATTCTCTCAGTTTCATAGGCCAAAATATTTGGAGCGAATCTCCACCCCTTTCCTTTTCTCATACCCACGTAGAATCCACTAGCAAGTTTCATGAACTCTCCCTTCAGATGATACCCAGATCCAAACACTTCTAACAATGAAATTAAAAATCCTAACCATGGCCTTTAAGGCCCCATCTGAACTCTCTGAACTGACCCTTCCTCACATCTCTGACCTTGTTTCCCACCACTTGGCCTCTCGCTGCCTCTTTTCCAGACAGTCCAGCTTCTTTGCAATTTCTCCAGCAACAGAGGCCATGCCAGAGCCCTTGCACTTGTTATATGTTCTTCCTGAGAAGACCCTCCCAGGTAGTGCATGCCGCTACCTTGGAAGTTTCCCTAAGTCTAGTGGCATTTACATGGAGCACTGAAGATAAGAAGTACTTCAACACGGGGGGAAAAGTCGTCCCAGGCAGAGGGAACCACGTGGCACTGAAATGAACTATCCATGGGGGCAGGGTGTTGTGTGTTGTATTCACCTCTGTGTCCTCAGCTGCCTGGACAGCACCCGACATACAGTGGAAACTCAGTCTGTGCAATGAATGAAGTTTCAATAAGCAAAGGTATGAACAAGCAAAACTGGGTAACTCTAGAAAGAGCACAAATGCTATGTGGTTTTTACACTGAGATCATATTGAACCACATTAGTCAGGACCTTTGGTAGCAAGTGACAGAAACCCAACTTGGATGAGTTCAGGGAAAAAGAGAAATTAATTAGATGACTGCCAGTGTTATACCAGGGGATTAAGGTTTGGGTTGACCAACAGGTCAATGTCCCCCAGCCAAAAACCACCAGCAACTCATCTGTAGTTAAACAAATCATGTTTCTCACTCATTGCATCAAGGGAGAATTCTTGGTAAAAAGGTGTTGAAAGAACCTGTGATTGGGCTTGCCTGGTGGCACAGTGGTTAAGAATCAGCCTGCCAGTGCAGGGGACAAGGGTTCGAGCTCTGGCCTGGGAAGATCCCACATGCCGCGGAGCAACTAAGCCCATGCGTCACAACTACTGAGCCCGCGTGCCACAACTACTGAAGCCCATGCGCCTAAAGCCCATGCTCTGCAACAAGAGAAGCCACAGACAGCAACAAGCCCGCGAACCACAACAAAGAGTAGCCCCTGCTCGCCTAGAAATTGGGGAAGTAGAGAAAGTCCCGCATGCAGCAACGAAGACCCAATGCAGCCAAAAATAAAATTAATTAATTAATTAATTTTAAAAAAGAAAAAAAAAAAGAAGCTGTGATAGCATTTGGCCTTTGTTTGGGTGATTTTGTGGAGGTTTTAAAGAAGCGAGGGTGTGTTCTAGACAGGATGCTGTCAGGTAGCAAGGGTATTCCTATGATTGGGGATCTTAGTAAATCTTGTCTCTAAGGAGAGAAGACTAAACGAGGCTAAACTACAATCAGTAAAGAAGTGCAGGCACTAAAATTAGCCAGGATGGGCGTTGTTTGTTATTTTGTGGCTTGGACAACATTCATGTTTTTTTCTGCGTTTCTGCGTTTGCCTTGATCCATCACTGTCACATAGTGGCTTTTCTGCTGTTGATGTTCTGTGTAATTGTTTATGTTCAACAGGAGAACAGGGCCACCTGTTCCAGGAGCCCTGTGGGTGCCAGGCCACCGGCTGAGTGTCAGGGGTTATTTTTCTCTTCCTCAAGGACAATGAGGGGATGGCAGGGATGCAAGAGGGTTCCAAGGGGAACTGAAAGCAAGGATTTGAACTCATCAAGTTTCTTTTCCTCCGCCTGTACCTCCTTCCCACCTCTCTCCATGGCTCAGCTTCATTCTCATTGTAGTCAGATTACCCTTGTTTTGGGAAATATGGCAACTGGGTTTACAAATTTCACACTTCAGAACTCTCATGGATGAAGAAGAACATGGTGACTTTATCAGTTCAAGTTGAGAGGAACTTATAAAAGATTCTATCGGACAAGCTTGGGTCAGTTGCCCATCGTCAAATGATCAGCTGTTACCATGCGGGTTGCCGTAGTGGGAGGGGGAGGTATTCCGTTGGAAAAGAGTAGTTCTCAATTCTTACTCAGACCAAATCAAATCAAAATGGTGGTGGCCGAGGACAAAATCTGAAGTTGTTCATTTTCTCAAAAGTCTTCCTTTAGAATTCATTACAGGAATGCAGCAATTTATCCAAGGTGACCTTTTCTCAAAACTTGCCAAGCCTGGGGATACTTTACCACTTTTACTCTCTGCTTGGATTATCACAAAAAGAGTTGTTGATTCACTTCTAGTCCTTGTTAACACACACAGGAACCGTTGGCCTAGCAACTTCACTTTTGCTCTTTCTTAGAAAATACTTTGTTTTCTTATTTGCAAGGGGCCATGGGCGGAACTCGACAGTAACCTTTCCCCTGCAGCAATCTCCAACTCTTTGATGAGCTCGCAGGCCATTTCATTTCATAATCAGGTTCTTTTATTATTCCCCCAAGCATGCAAATCAAATGGTCTCTGGGGCTCAAATGTTCGCTCAGCAAAGAAGGCCAAGAAAAGGTGTCAAGCAGAGAATGGCTTTGCTACTGCCGGTGCATCTGTTAATGGAACTGCTCCCTGCCTTTGCCCTCCATTCTGTATGCTTCTTTGCCTTCTTACCAGAGTAAACATGTCTCCGTGTCGATTTGATTTGAGAAGAAAAAGGGCATGTTAAGGGAAGGAGAAAGAAATGAGAATTTATTGAGCACTTCTAGTTCTCCTGGCATGAGAACAAACACATCTCCCAGGGCAGTCCATCAAGTCTCCAGACAATTCTTGCAGAAAGACTGTCCTTAAATTGTTTTAAATCAGTTTTACCCACTGGGCTTAGTTCAACCCGTTAGGGTCTCCAAGAATATGTTATCTAACAAATACTTCTGAGCACCTACTATGTGCTGCTCACTACATATGACCAGCCTTTTATATGTGTGAAGATGGTTCTCATAAATCTCTAGTTTTTCTCCTGACTAAATCAAAAGGGAAAAGTTTATTTTACCCCAGAAGGTGGGTTTAATATTAGTTGACAATATAGCCTGAATAGGAAGTCTACTACCGTCATAAGCACTAATTATTTACACACATAAATGCCCTGAAACACAGCTACAGACAGTTTTACCTTCACTCAGAGACAGGACAACGTAATGGAAAGAGTGTGGACTTTGGAATCAGAGAGAACTGGGTTCCAATCACTGCTTCCTCTCTTACAAGCTACACAAACTTTGGCAAGTCTCCAAACATCACTGAGTTTTATATTCCTTATCTATAAAATGGAAACATTGGAATCTAAAAATTAGTGTTGCAATGAGAATTAGAGATTATTTAAATAAAGCCTACGACCCGGAACCTTGAAGAGCAGCTGTTAATATTAACTCTAAGCGCAGCCCCTATCTGCAGTGAAGAATCTATTGGAATTCACAGAATGGTGCAGCCACGAGGGATTTCGAAGATCATTTAGTCAAGCCCTCAGATCCACAGATGATGAAAATAAGGCAAAAATGCTTCGCCTAAGAACCCACAGAAAAATCAGAGAAAGATCTCCTGGCTAGTGGTCACCTCCCTGTGTGCTCCAAAGCCTTGGAATCTGGCATGGAAGACTTGGGACACTAGGATAGATAAAGGGAAATTTCAAGGGAGTGTACCCCTGCCCTGTTAACCCCAGAGCAGCCCTAAATGAACCTTATATATGTTGTTGTTCCATAAAAGTTTTTATTTGGGAAAAAATGGGTTCTAGAGCTTTTTTCTTAAGCCTGCACATCTCTTTCTTTAAAACACCTTGTTCCAATGCCTTAGAGAAAGGACACAGGTACTGAGCTAATATGCCTCCGTGGAGAGCTACATTTTTTTTTTACGTGCATATTCACATAGGCTGTCAAGCTTTAATTAGTCTGCCTTTGATCGTGAGAAACTTTACTTACCAAGATCAACGTATTCCCCACTGCCTGGTTCTCCCATTAAAACCCCATTTTAAAGGTTTAGCTCAGTTATCTGGGTTGAATGGTGGATGCGGAACTATTTCAAATAATAGACGCAGGCAGGTAATTGGAAGCATTTTTCATGGGTAGATAAGGAGTGGAATATAGAGGCCCTCTAAGCATAGGGAGCAGGGTTTTTCTCAGAATATTCATTTGGAAAGATTTCTCAGCTGAGTTCAAAGAACCTACCGACATCCAAAGTCATCGAGTTTGCTCCCTTCTGCCCAAGAAAGCATACATTTTGGTAGAAAAATGGATCTAAATTTAATAGGAAAACACAGCGATGGGGATGAAATTTAAGTGAATAAGCATTTTTTTGCTCTTAGCTTACCTTTGGAACCATCCATTGAAGAGAAAAGGACAAACGCTCTAAAATGATGAGTGGATTTGCATCGAGTCCCTTCTTAGCTCTTGGACCTCAGCTGCTACCCAGTCAGTTGACGGTCTTTATCCAGCCAAGAGAATTGCTTGTAATCCCATGAATAAGCAATGCTGCCCAGGGTACCATCTTTTCTCACATGCTTTACCCATTGCCTAAAATGCCCTTCCCCTGCTTATCTATCTGGGAACCTCTAGACCAGTGTTGCCTCTCATAAGCAGCCTTCCCTGGATCCTGCAGCCAAAGAAAAGCTCTTCCTCACTTCACTCATTTTATGCCTTGGCTGCAGTGCAATTATAACACTCTCTATCATCATAATTCAAATATAACACTCCCTACTATCATAATTCAAATATAATTATAGCAACCACTGAATGTCTCTTCATTCCCACATCAATCTACTGTGATTGATACCATTATCTCCACTTTATGGTGAAGAGAATTGAATTGGTGAAGGAAATTGCTCAAGGTCACACAGCTAGTGAGCAGTGAACCTCTAATGAGAACCTAGGTCTAATGTCAAGCTGTGAGCCACTCTGTCTTTGCCTACAGAAAGCATGAGGTCCCAGAGAACAGCAGGCTCTGTTGTCTTCTTTATATTTCCCAAACCAGGCAAACTGCTGGTACTCAATAGCTACCTGCTGACAGCATGTGAAATGGACCCATAAGGTTTTTCCCACTTGGTTTATGCACGTCCACACTACTGACTTATAAACGTGCACCATGGTCACCCTTCCCCGAGGGAAGACCTCTTCTGACGTCCAATAATTTAGGAAGTGAAGTTCCAGGGCTTTCCTGTGTCACCCTCATTCACTCCCACTCCTTGTGATGTCCCAAGAAGATAGTAACATTCTGATTTTTTTACCACTTCCCTTAGAATTACAAGTGCATTAGTTATATAATCTGCATCTCAAGTTTCGACAGGGTGAAATTTTGTCAAATATTTGCTACAGCATAAAACAAATCTCCATTTTCCAGCCTCCAACAAGAGCTCCCTCACTGCCCAGTAGCCAAACTGTAAGCCAGCTCTCTCTCTGTATATACACATATATATAGTAATAGCAGCACTCTGCCTTTCAGGTGTCAATTTCCACGTCCATCAGAATAGATTTGATGGGCTTCCCTGGTGGTGCAGTGGTTAAGAATCCGCCTGCCAATGCAGGGGACACGGGTTCGAGCCTTGGTCCAGGAAGATCCCACATGCTGCAGAACAACTGAGCCCGTGTGCCACAACTACTGAGCCCACGTGCCACAACTACTGAAGCCCGCACACCTAGAGCCCGTGCTCTGCAACAAGAGAAGCCACCTCAATGAGAAGCCCGCGCACTGCAACGAAGAGTAGCCCCTGCTCGCCGCAACTAGAGAAAGCCCGCACGCAGCAACGAAGATCCAAAGCAGCCAAAAATAAAATAAATTAATTAAAAATGGATTTCTATTAAAAATTAGATTTGATTATATTACGGTAACACATAGCCTGGAAGTCTCCATGGTTAAGACCAATAAAAGTTTATTTTTGGTTTTTTGTTGTTGTTGTTTTTGGAGGTTTTAAATTTTTTTTTATTTTATATTGGAGTGTAGTTGATTTATAATGTTGTGTTAGTTTCAGATATACAGCCAAGTGATTCAGTTATACATATATATATATCTATTCTTTTTCAAATTCTTTTCCTAAAAAAGGGATACAAATGAACTTATTTACAAAACAGAAACAGATTCACCAATCGAGAAGAAGACCAATCAAGGTTTATTGTTTCCTCACGCTACTCGTGCAAAGCAGATTGGCAGGAAGCCTCCAATCATTGTTGTCACTTGCGGAATGAGGCTGATGGAGACTCCATATCAAGCAAGCTTTTATAATCGCCATAGCAGAGACAAGAGGATATGAGAAATGTTCATTGACTCTTGAAGTTTCTTTCCAGAAATGCACGTCACTTTCACTGACATCCCACTGGCCAAAGCAAGTTACACAGCATTGCCTACTCAATCCTTGTGCCCAGGAAGGGAGCCCCAGACTATTCATGGGTGGTCCTAACTACACCCACACCTTATGATCAACAGTGCCAAGATGTAAAGTGTAGCTTGGGTGGCGTAATCTCAGCACCTAAGAACATTTCCAAGGAGTTTGATGTTTGAGGCAAAGGGAATGACACAATCTACTCTCAGGAAGAAGTTTAGACCTAAAGGGATAAAACCCAAGGAGTAATGCACAGAAGTTACCTGAAGGGCACGATTGTCCCACAAATACATAAAGCTCAAAATAGTTGATGGATATCTAAGAAATATTAAAGATGATGGCCAATAAAGCCCTACTGCTGACATTTGGAGTCTGTTGTTTATCAACATTGCTTTATACCTAAATAATATTTTACTAACATCATATAAGACAGTAAGACAAAGACTCTCAGTTTTCTTTTGTTTCTGATTTTATTTTTGTTTTTTTCCTAGTTCAGATAACCCACAAATGTTTGTGACATTTAGCAAACTGCATAAATACTTATCTGTAAGTAGGGATAAAAGTGATCCCAGCCCTCCGCTGACTACCTTGTGGGGTTGTTAACAGGATTTTAAAAAATCACATATGGGAACCCCTTTCGTCACCTTTGAAACAAATCCAGCACCATGACAATCAAGGGGAAAGAGGTCCGTGTCACTATTGATAACCAACTCAATCAGTGCCCACAGAACAGAAAGATTTATTTACCAGGATCTAATACCTATTTACTTGTCAAGTTTAACATTTTTTTTAATCCTATCTTTATTTTCATTTTTTATTTTTTAAAATTTATTTATTTTATTTATTTATTTTTGGCTGCGTTAGATCTTCATTGCTGCGCACAGGCTTTCTCTAGTTGCGGCAAGCGGGGGCTACTCTTTGTTGCGGTGCACGGGCTTCTCATTGCGGTGGCTTCTCTTGTTGCAGAGCGTGGGCGCCAGCCTGTGGGCTTCAGTAGTTGAGGCACACGGGCTCAGTAGTTGTGGCTCACGGGCTTCGTTGCTCCGCGGCATGTGGGATCTTCCCAGACCAGGGGTCGAACCTGTGCCCCCTGCATTGGCAGGCGGATTCTCAACCACTGCGCCGCCAGGGAAGTCCCTCAAGTTCAACAGAGTAAAATTCCATCTTTTTCCTAAAATAATAAGGTCAAAGAATTTATGAAAATGTGTTTTAAACTATTATTTTGTATTTCATAGCCAAATTCTCAGATCTGTCAGTGCAGTAATATATTGATATAATTATCCTAGTCTTACCTAAGCTAAAAGTATCAAACTACCTAATACTATTTGTGAAAATATAAAATTGCAATAATGAAAAGTGCAATGAGAGAAATACCAAATGACAAGAGAGTAGAAAAACGGGAGTTTGATTTAGAGGGCTAGATCAGAGACGACTTTCCCAAGGACATGATGAGCAGTCAAGGATCTAGATGATGAGTAGGGCGATAACTGGATAAAGAAAGGAAAGAGCAACTGTCCTCAAAGAGGCTGAGCTGACTCACTCAACAAATGTTTTCTTAGGGTATATTGTTCACCAGACACTGTAATTAGGTGCTAGGAATGTAATAATGAACAAGATGGTCCCTGCCTCTATGGCAATTATGGTATTAAAGGAGATAGACATTGAAGTAAGCAGTTCTAATGGAGTGTGATAATGCTAAATAATGAGAGGTGTAGAGCGCTATTGGAACCCTGAGCAGTGTAGTGTATGTGTGTGGGATGGGGGGAAGGGGCAACCATATCAGCAGAAGCTTTCTATAGGAAGTGAAAACGTGTAAGCCAAGGTCTAAAATATGAAAAGTCCTTGGACTTGTTTGGCTGACCTGCTTGCTGGGGAGGCCCGGGTGTGAATTTCTGCATAATTGAGACTCTGGGAGATGGAATCACTTTTCATATTCTAGGGCATTCTTTCTTTTGGCTGCATTGAGTCTTCATTGCTGCGCATGGGCTTTCTCTAGTTGTGGCGAGCAGAGGCCACTCTTCATTGCGGTGCGTGGGCTTCTCATTACAGTGGCTTCTGTTGTTGCAGAGCACGAGCTCTAGGCGTGCAGGCTTCAGTAGTTGTGGCATGCGGGCTCAGTAGTTGTGGCACGCAGGCTCTAGAGTGCAGGCTCAGTAGTTGTGGTGCACGGGCTTAGTTGCTCCATGGCATGTGGGATCTTCCTGGACCAGAGCCCGAACCCACGTCCCCTGCACTGGCAGGAGGATTCTTAACCACTGCACCACCAGGGAAGCGCCAGGGCATTCTTTAATATTGCTTTTTGGTGTTCTGTCTGGGTTCCCACTGGAGCAAATCTTGCCCAGGGATTAGACAGAAAGCTCCTTAACTTGATACACCCATCAGTTCCAATCGTTCTATATGTCATTTAGATTCCTGGCTTCAGTTCCAAGCAGCCTCCTTGGGGAAGCAAAACTTTCCGGTCTTCTACAAATTTAGGTGCCCTTTTAATCCTTCAATGAGTAACTACTGAGCACAGATCAGAGTTTCTTCAGTAGGGAGTTTAGACTTTTTGCATGTTGGCTCATGGCGCTAGGATAGGCTAAAGCTAACAGTCTTCCTAAAACGATGCCCCATATTTGGAAAGCATAATTTTGCCATACTCTATTGGTCAAAATGGTCATAATCTCAGATTTAACGGGAGAATAAATAGACCCTATGTTTTAATGGATGACCCTATGTTTTAATGGATGACCCTATGTTTTAAATAGGACCCTTGGCATAGACTCTATGCTTTAAATCAAGAAAATTTCAGATACCATATCTTTAGTCTGCCAAGATGTATGAATATACATCCTCTACATTATCATATAGACAATTGGGAGTCATTAGAGAGTTAAAAGCAGGGGAGAGAGAGTGCCAGATAAGAGTGTCAGAAATATGTGCCATTCACAGGAGGGGCATAAAACTGGAATCGAGGAGACCTATTAGGAGATACTTTCAGTGCTAAGGAGAAGAGATGATGGCAGCTGTAATTAACGGTAGGGATGGGTTTTGAAGGGAAGAGATGGATTCAGTTACTATTTAGGAAACGTATGCTGATGGGTGGGTATGTGTTCCTGTCTTGCATATGTAAAATGGAATATTACTCAGCCATAAAAAGGAACAAAACTGGGTCATTTGTAGAGATGTGGATGGACCTAGAGACTGTCATACAGAGTGAAGTAAGTCAGAAAGAGAAAAACAAATATATTAACGCATATATGTGGAATCTAGAAAAATGGTATAGATGATCTTATTGGCAAAGCAGAAATAGAGACACAGACATAGAGAACAAACGTATGGACACCAAGGGGGAAAGGGGGAGTGTTGGGATGAATTGGGAGATTGGGATTGACATATATACACGATTGATACTATGTATAAAATAGATAACTAATGAGAACCTACTGTATAGCTCAGGGAACTCTACTCAATGCTCTGTGGTGACCTAAAGGGAAAGGAAATCCAAAAAAGAGGGGATATATGTATACGTATAGCTGATTCACTTTGCTGTACAGTTGAAACTAACACAACACTGTAAAGCACCTATGCTCCAATAAAAATTAATTTAAAAATATTTAGGAAACCTAATCAACAGAATATGAGAAACTGGGGATCAGGAAGAATCCAGAGGAAGTTCCAGGTAAGCGAATGGTGGGACCACTGGCTGAGAGGAAGCTCAGGGCAAGGATGGAGCCCCTTCCAGACCACAAATTTGGCTCAGCCTTCTTGGCAAAGCCCGAGATACCGGGTTCAGCTTGTAGCCCTCTTTTGAAACACAGCCAGAAGCAGCGGCTTCTAATCCGAATTGGGTGGGAAAAAAGATGATTTGGTCAGCATTAATGAAATGTCAGAACTCAGGAGCCATTTCAGTTCTGCTTGAAATGAAATTTCCTTTTCTTTTCTTTTTTGTTTGTTTAGTAAGGGAATAGAGAGTGGGAGAAAAGAGATATTTTTCTAATTCCATCCTATGCCCCTATTCACCATGGAGGGGATTGTGGGCTTTTCAGCTTCACAGAGGGGTAGTTAGGATTCATTTGTTAATGCTCATGAAGCTCATTGTGAATGAAAATTAGTGTGTTATATAGTGATTATTATTCTGACATGCCTGGCACTTCCTTTTCAGTGAGAGCTCTAAGGGAATCCGCTGAACCACCTTCATTAACTTAATGCGCAGTGCATGGCCAGTTCTGTGTACCGACCTTCTTCCAACAAATCCTCCTGAAAGGATGGACGTTTCAATGTATAATATGACATTAGGAAGGTGATTGGAAGGGCGATTGTGGTCTCGTTTCTCTGCCGTTGTCCATTTAACCCCCTGCTCAAGAGATACTTTGAGAACCAAATGCAGAAGATGAAGGGCAATCTGGATGCAGTCTGAGATGAAAGCTGGAATTGGGAACGTGCTGGTTAGGATTTAGGAGGCACAGTTTAAAGCCAGTGGCCATACTATTAATGGAAACGTATAACTTTTGTACCATGTTCTTGCTTTAAAAAAAAACCACACTGTCTCAGATCTAAGTTTCATGGACTCTGAATCCAGAACGTCTGGCTCTCTATCCTGGGAAATTTGCTTGAAGGTTACTTAACCTCTGTGTACCCCTTATTTATAAAATATGGGTATTCTTATAAGTAAAAAGTTGTTATGGAAATGAATGAGTTAGGGCAGCGCCTGGAACATGGTGAGTTCCCTATATTTGCTGGCAACAGCGTCAGTAGTACCAGGAATGTAAGGGTGGTGGGGATGGTGATCAATTACCCGTTCACCAAACATTCAACAACTTTTACTCAGTTCCTACTGTAAGTCAGGTACAGTGCAAGGCACTGTTAGTAAACAAATAAAACTAACCCTACCTTCAAAGAACTCATATCAGTCCACTCATTCATTAGGTCTTTTGTGCATCCATTCAACTGACTGATGTACATCTGCTAAGCACTCACTATAAGCAGCACCGTGCTAAGCACTGGAGAATTCACACACACACACAGATCTCTGCTCACAAGGAACTCATAATTACTTCATTTATTCACCCATTAAGTTGACCTATACAGATTGACAACTTTGTCTGTCCCAGGCACCGTACTAGGCAATATAATGTGGTAGAAAACTGGGCTCTTCAGGCTCAGAAAAATGCATTTTATGACTGAAAGCAACCGCTTGCTAACTTCAGCTCAGTCAGGTACCTCCTCCGGCCTCACTTCCTTCACCTGTATGTTGGTGCTGCTTTCTCTCCTCTAGGTACTATGCAAAGTCTTTGTGAACAGTAAGTGAAACAGTAGGTGAAATCAGTCTGTTACTCAAACGTCCCATGGGATGATAGAATTTATCAACCCTGATATGATTATACAAGTGTGAATATCTGATGGGATAAACGGAGGATTCAGGATAGAGAGACCAGATATGATGAAACCCTCTCAGAATACCGGAGGTAACGATGACGATCGTGATGTAGATCATGGTCATCATCATGGTGATAACGATAATCATAACATCCTGATGACATAGCACCAAAGCATAATATTGAACGTGAAGATTTGTTAAAATTTATTTTTATTGACGTATAGTTGAATTACAATGTTGTGTTAATTACTGCTGTATAGCAAAGTGATTCAGTTATACATATATATACATTCTTTTTCATATTCCTCTCCATTATGGTTTATCACAGGATATTGAATATAGTTCCCTGTGCTATACAGTAGGATCTTGTTGTTTATCCAGTCTATATATACGAGCTTGTATCTGCTAATCCCAAACTCCCAATCCATCCCTCCCCCACTCCCCCTCCCCCTTGGCAACCACCAGTCTATTCTCTGTGTCCGTGATTCTGCTTCTATTTCATAGATAGGTTCATTCGTGTCATATTTTAGAAAGTGAAGATTTTAAAATCAGATCTGAATTCAAACGTGTCTGCACCACTTTCTAGATGTGAGGCTTGGATAAGTTAATTTATTTCTCTGAGCCCCAGTTTTCTCATAAGTAAAATGGAGATGATAATCAGTACTATTTCACAGGTTTGTTTGTAAAGTTAAATTCTGTAACTGGATGCCCATTGCTTACAGTTCTACCTGGCACACATAGCTTGGTAATTGGTAGCTATTCATATTATTTTTGTTGCTGTAGCGATCTATTGGTATAGAAATAACATATAAGTGATTACACTCTTCACAAGATAGAAAATCACTGTTCAAAAAACTGAGATGAGAAAGAGCCCATAAATGAGTCTATGTCCCCCAGTGTAAAATGCACTACACGTAAATATATCATAGAAATGAAATAAAAATGGTTCAACTGTAGTGAATCATTAGTGAAATGCACTGTTTGGAAATACAGTGTAGAAATGGAATAAAAAGACTTAACTCCTTCCAGGGTAGAAATGTTGCACAGAAATGTAAAAGAGATATGGTGCAAAAATTCCTTCAATCCTGCTTTTTATATATACATTTGTACATCTATTCCACTGAATACAGAACCAAAAGGAGCTCCCTTGATTCTGCATTAAATATTAAAAATAACCTCACATTGTAATATCTGGGAGGTCTTTTGCTTTTGAAGACATTGCTGATTAGGAAGAAACATGAAACAGTCCATGTTTATCAGAGTGTTATTAAAACATAAAGAAAAAGTGGATTGCTTTCAATTACTCAAATTATGATCATGTTCTAGTAGCAATAAAAAGAAAATGTCAGTATCTCAAGGAACGTCTTAACATTTCAAGCCAAGCTCATGCCTGTAGAATAAAGATGTGAAAGATGGCCCATTCTGACTCCCAGTGTTAAAGTCAGAGTCACATATTTATCAGAAACTCACCTACTCTAAAAGATCTGTGGCTTTCTTAAAACCATGCTGATCT
Source organism: Balaenoptera musculus (assembly GCF_009873245.2). NCBI lineage: Eukaryota > Metazoa > Chordata > Mammalia > Artiodactyla > Balaenopteridae > Balaenoptera > Balaenoptera musculus. The sequence goes on along the minus strand of NC_045801.1, from coordinate 7,814,580 downwards.
GGAGTCCTTGCCCCCTCATTACTGTTCCTGTTCCCAAAGCACTTTGTGTCCACCTTCATTAAGGCATTTCTATAGAGAAGATATTTTGAGATATCAATCCAGGTTGTTTTTTCTATATATCTTGTAGCCAGCACCCTTTTTTCTAGGATTCAGGAGGAAGAATAATCTTCTAAACTCACTGTATTCATGGGAGAGAATTATTTAGCCTGGAGAATACAGAGTCAAATTCTTGGCTTTTAATTTCAAATGAAGGTGCTTGACATATATAACAAAAGAGTAAGGGCTTCCCTGGTGGCGCAGTGGTAGAGAATCTGCCTGCCAATGCAGGGGACACGGGTTCGAGCCCTGGTCTGGGAAGATCCCACATGCCGCAGAGCAACTAGGCCCGTGAGCCACAACTACTGAGCCTGCGCGTCTGGAGCCCGTGCTCCGCAGCAAGAGAGGCCGTGATAGTGAGAGGCCTGTGCACCATGATGAAGAGTGGCCCCCACTTGCCACAACTGGAGAAAGCCCTCGCACAGAAACGAAGACCCAACACAGCCAAAAATAAATAATAAATAAATAATAAATAAATTAAAAAAAAAAAAAAAAAAGAGTAAGCATGGAAAGCAGGCTAACAGGATCACAGGGAGAGGGAGAGTGGCCTGAAGGCTGTGGCCTTATATGTTCAAGGATATCTTTGTTTTCTCCCCATGTTTAAGCTGGAAATAAAATTCTATATTTCCTTTAATACAATGAAAGTATTATTTGGGGAGGCTTCTTGCCTCCAGTGTTGCTTTGGAGACATGACATCAATCTATTATATCTCCCCTTCCTTTGCGTGTGATCTACTTTTCTCTTTGAAAGCTTTTGGAATTTTCTTTGTGATCTTCTAAAATTTCACCTTTTTGTGTCAAAATGTGCCCGTGTATGTTTTTAAACCAGGATCATACTGTCTGCCCTTTAAAATTGAGAAATTCTCAGCCAATATTTCTTTAGCTATTTCTTCTCCTGTAATGTTTCTCTTTCCTGGAATTCCTATCTTAAAGAGGTTGATATTCTCCTTCTACCGTTTTAGATCTATTAGCTGTGTAATTATGCTTTCTCTTTATTCCTCTTGGGTGCTTTCCAGGAAGGGTCCTTAGCTTGGTATTTCAGATCAATAATCTGTTCTTTGACTATATATGTTCTGTTTTTCTATTCAGATACTGATATCTTTATTTCAACTATATTTTTCCTGACCATAATGGCCCAATTTTTTTTGTTCCTTTATAATTGCTTGTCTCTGCTTTTTGTTACAAATAACTTCCTTTGTCTCTTTGAAAGTTCTTTAAGTGCCTGCTCTGCCTGATGGTTCCTTTTGTCCCACTTTGTCTGGATTGTCTCTCCTATTATCTTTACTTTGTTGATGTTGTACTCCTCATTTGTCACCTGCTTTAGCTCTGTGAACTCCTAGTCCTCCCTTGGAAATTTGAATGAGGGGGAGAGGGGGGCAAACAACTTTCTCTTTACTAACCCCCCTCCAGATAACTGTGCCTCTCAGGGACCCACCTTGCACCTCTGAGCAGGGCCATGCTCTTTTTCAAGATGGTTTATTGAGTGTAGAGGGCCAGCTGGTCTACCTACACATGCTTTAGGTCTTCCTCACCTAATCAAGTCTTAGACCCCCCTGCTATTTCCTTGTCATCCTTTGCCAGCCCATGTCTGTGTTGCTTTCGTTTGGCTATGAGCATCTTGAGGGAAAGATGGGAGCATATCTTAAATGGAAGTCCATTCTAGCCCCCATCTGAATCATCTCACTCTGTAGCCCTCTGTGATACTACTTGTCCCAAAACAAGACCCGACTGTCTGTCTTCCCTGAGGCTTCCCCATGGTTTTCAAGGTCATTGCTCAAACCCGTCAACCTCTCTATCATTTTTTGTGGTGTCTCAAGGTTGGATGTCAGGGAAATAGCCAGCAACCCATTAGTTGATCACCTTGACAACAACTAGAAATTCTCCTATCACTGGCACATTTTTTACATCCTCTTATTTTGTAGTCACTGGATGCTGAAGCCCAGGATGCATGAGTTGCACTAAGTAATTTTTAAATGGGAAAAGGAGCATTAGTAATGGAAAATATGAGAAGTCCTTGTTTTCCTTATTCCCCTAGTGGTTTCAAACTCTTTTGCAAGCCGCAGGGGTTCAGCAAATTACCCAGGGGTAGTGGATGGTTGTTTAGTGTTTCAAGCTCCCTTCCCTATTTCAACCACCTGTCCTACTTCTATCAGTTTTACTTTAAGGGGTTTCATGTAAGACTTAGGTGAATAAAAGGCTTCAAGGATAAAAACAAGGTTTGAAAATCACATAGTTTTACAAAACTATACGGACCCAGCATTGAATAATACGATCTATACTGAAGTTATGAGGAAAGCAGTTTACCAAGCACTTTCATAGATGATATGCCATTTATTTTTCTCTAGACACTTTAAAGAAATACTATAATGAGAATCATTTTTAAAAGGTGATTCTTACAAGGTCAAGTGGCTAGTAAGTAGTAGCCAGGTTTACCTAAGTGTGATTTATTTTCTATATCGGAGGTCAGCAAAAACATTTTCTGAATAGGATGGGATAGTAAATATTTTAGAATTTGTGTTCCATGGGAACTCTGTTAAAACTACTAAACTCTAGTTTAGTGCAAAATTAGCCATAGACAATATATAAGTAAATGAACATGGTTGTGTTCCAATAAAATTTTAATTATGGACATTGAAATTTGATATTATACAATTTTTATATGTCACAAAATATCATTCTTATTTTGATTTAATTTCAACCATTTAAAATGTAAAATCTACTGTGAGCATGTAGGCTGTACAAAAAAACAAGCCATGGGCCAAATTTAGCAAATGGGTAATTGCTTGCCAACTCTTCACCCATCTGATTATAGCAGGACTAGAAGTAACAGTAATTAACACATATTGAGAGGGCAGCCCTCTAGCAAGCTCGGTTCTGGAAGAAATCCCATGCCATGGTTAAATGGTCCTGGTTGGGAAAATTAGGAGCAAGACATCAAGTAGATAAACCAGATTCACTGAGGTAGACGGGGGCTGTGGAGGTAATAACTGCTTGAAGTTTGCTTAAAATATCTCTATTTTAAAAATTATTTGATCTTTACAATATCTCATGTGCTTATTCTTATTCTCTTCATACAAATGAAGAAACAGGACATGTTCTAGTAATGGGCCTGAAGTCACAGAAATAGTGTATGTAATCAGGATACAAATCTAGAACTGGATGAAACCAAAGTTTATGTGCTTGTCCATCATACCACATTGCATCACATGGGGTGGGGAAAAAGAGGAAAGAAATATAGCAATGGGCACAACTATATGCCAAGTTGTGAGAACTTGGCATATTTTCAGGGAAGACCCCCATCACAATTTCTCTGAGATTCACAACTTAGTATGAAACAGCTGTGGATTCCAGCTTAAAGCCTGAAATCGCTGAAAAATGCCTTCTGAGTTATTCTTAACAAAAGTAAATTTCCTGTATTAAATGCTTAGAGAGCCATCCAAAATTGTCAGTATTTCACATCTCTGGACCCAGGGTTGAATAATACTATCTGTACTGAAGATATGAGGAAAAGAAAACCATCTTCAGATAAGAGAATATTACCTTTCTAGCAAATGGAATCAAAATGCAATTAGAAATGGTAGTGTTATTAGCTTTTTTTTTAAACTCGCTTTTCTCTGACACAAGGGGATGGGATACTGATCTTTTGTTCTCCATTCATGATGTCAGCAACGTCCTGCTCAAAATAAGAGGGCCATTTCTCTTAATCGGCAGTTCACTCTGCATTCTAAAATAAGCTTGGCCACACATATTTTAGAACTAGGTCATTCTTGCTCCCCAAGATGTTAATTGTCAGAAAGACACAATGCAAAAATTGTTAGACCATAGAAGAATGGAAACTTGCAAAGACTAATAGTGGTTAGAAGAGAGTCCATTGCTAGTAAGCAGATCTTAATCCCGACTGTGGTTCCAAGTTCACATTTCTTCTTGGTTCCAAGAAAAAATAATATTAAATACTGACCACAGTTTCCATGATGACAGATAGGCAGCTAACATCTTATGGAAAAACCCAAATAAACTTTTTGGCCAACTCAATACATATTTTTTTCTATCTTCTAGTTTTCAGAGGTTGGGACACGGCTGTGTTTGGAACACAGTTGCTGATACTATTAACTGAACTTTGGTACCAAGTATGTAAAACAGGGAGAAAGAAAACCCTTGCAATCTGATTCTCTTCTACCCAACATCCTTCATCAGAACTGTAGAACTCTAGCTCTGTGAGGAAACTCAGATCACCCCTTCTTTGCTTCTCGGAGGGTATCAATTTGATTGGTCAGATTCCAGGATTTTGATTGAGCCAAGTATAGTAGTGAGCAGGGTCTAAAGGTCTCCTACAAAGGCATGGGTCTCCCGTCTTCTGCTGCCATCCATGAGAAGGCAGCAGTAAGGCCACACGTGGCTTCCTTCCTGATGCTGGATGCCAGACGTCTCCCTCTGTCTTTTCTCCTTCTTGTGTCTACACTTCAAAAGCGGCAAGTAGACAGAAGACCTGTCCTTCCATAGCACTTCTGGCTGAACTATCTTTCTTCTGTTTCATCCTTCTCTGCAACTAGATAGCAGGAGAAGGGCCACAGTCTCTACCTTTCCTGTGTTCCTGTTCTGTTGCTATTCAATTTTCTCTCAGTGATATTGGCTGGAAGATGGTATAATCATGATACTCAGGTTATGGCTCAATAAGATGAGTGAAGACCCCATTAGACCTTGAACTCGGGCCATATACTTTGGGCCAACCTTCCAGAATTCTAATAAATTGGAACATTGTTCTGTCTTCCATCAGTTTCTGTTTCCTGTGTGCACATACATCTCTCTGAAGAACTTCATAGGGAGAATAAATATGGTGTAGGATTCAAGAATGTCTACTCCCCAATGATATTAATACAATAATTAATATTATCAAACACTTTAAGAAGACTTTGTCTAATTAAGAGAGGAATTCAGTCAGACTTTTAAAGGAGATAGATTACATAAATAGTAACACTGTGCCATTTTTTAATGAGTTTCCTTTTCCTCAAGCATCATGTTAAGGTTTAGCCTCACTCAAAATTCATTTCCTACCCATCAACCAAAGAAAATCTCTGGTATGTGGTTCAGGAAATAATGAGTATTGAAGGGATATTCATAAATATTTTAAAACTGTCCTAGATATTTTTTGTTGTTGTTATTTACAAACTTGAATTTTAAAAAACCTGCCCAGCTAAACTCACATGATTATTATGAGGATGAAATGCACTAAAAGGTCAGAAAATGCTTTGAAAACTGAGAAATGATACAAATAAGAGGACTTTAAAACAATGAAAATGTTGAATTACGTAACCTAAGATGCTGTAAGTCTAACAAATAATCATTGTAGTATAAAAGGAAATATGGAGAATTCATTCCGTCTGCTCCAATAGGAACATTTCTGCTTCTTACTAATCCTTCTCTGCAATCCCACTCTTGGACTTTTCAAGTGTATTTAATTTTTGCATTGAGGAAGTTGTTAAATTATTCGGAACAGGGGGTCTTTAAACACGTACCCAGCATCAATGTCTCCAAATTGTTTCATCTTGCTTTGATATACTTTGTTTCCTCTAAAGTGGGGGGTGGGGTGGAGATTGAGATGAAATCAAATAAAGAAAAAGAAATTCCAGACCTTAAAAGCGCTGCTAGCTTGCAGAGGGTGGCAGCTTCTTTAAGGAAATAACTTTCTCTGAAAATCAAGGAGCAGAATCAATTTTTATCCTCTGCTATCAAGCCCAAGTCCAAATAATACATCAGTTAGATACCAGCTGGATCAGAAAAAGACTTTCTTTGTAGCTAAGCTCTTATTCTAGTCAAGAAATATTTCTGAGTGTGCACATTGTTATTTCTTGCTTCAGCCCAGTGGGAACCTCACAGATGTTCAAGAATCTAGTTTAACATTGTAGTTCTCCCCAAAAATAGATACAATGCTGCTGAGTATAAAATATCATCCACTGTAATACAGGGTGGTCCACTCCTCATGTGCCCAAATGCCCTAGTGAATTCATCATCTGCTATGGGCAGAACTGTGTCCCCCAGAAGTCATATGTTGAAGCCTTAACACCTAAACTGATTATATTTGGAGATAGGAATTTTAAGGAGGTAATTAAGGTTGAATGAACAAAACACCAAAACACCAGAAAGCTCTCTTTTCCATTCTTCCTTCCTTCCTTCCTCCCTTCCTTCTCTCCCTCTGTCTCCTTCTCTCTCTCCCTCCCTCCCTCCCTCCCTCCCTCTCTCTCTCTCTCTCTCTCTCTCTCTCTCTCTCTCTCTCTCTCTCTCTCTCTCTCGTTCCCTGCACAGTGAGAAGGTGGCCATCTACAAGCCAGGGACGGGGAGAGCCAGAAACAGATACTGCTGCCATCCTGACCTTGGACCTCCAGCCTCCAGATTTGTAAGAAAATAAACATCTGCTTTTTAAGTCACCCACTGTGTGGTATTTTGTTATGACAGTCCAAGCTGATGAATACACTATCTCTTGCTTAGCTATCTCATCAACTTCCTTATGGACCTTGGGGAGCAATAAGAGTTGTCCAGCAACAAAGAAGGAGGGAGAACATTCCAGGAAGAGGTGATGGAAAGCTTGGGAAGCTCACATCACAGATGCAGAGAACGGCAATTGTATAACACCAGTAGTGATGTGTTAGGTAGCATCAAGTGGTGTTTAGGATGAAAATGAATAACAATGAATAAATTATTTTAGTTCTAGACTTACAGAATCACAAAAGTTGAGAAGGGATTACTAATATTTTTATCACACTTTATTGAATTGGGGAGAGATATTTTTTCCCATCGTGCACCTGGGACACATCACACATTTTCCCATTTCATTCACTTCAGTGCTTAAAGCTACCCCAACCTGTCATCCAACTCACTCCAATTTTACCTTGCTAATTTCTACTTATATTTCAGATTTTTACTTAGCTATCACTTCCTCTCCAGACCTCCTTGTCATTGAACCTTACTGTTTAAGGCCTATTTTAAAGCTGCAATAAACATCAGGGACTGATTCTTAAACGGGCCTGACGATCTTTAACTAGGAAACAGTAAAATCATTTTACCTGTATTCATTTGTCTTAGATTTCTGACTGTTCCCCTGCATTCATCCACTCCTCATTCTGTTATCCAATGAGACTGATTTTTATTACATGTGAATAAACAGTGACACCAGAGTTCTTAAAATCCTACAATAGCTTTCCATGGAATGAAGCCCTTTCATAGACTGTCTATTATTTACCTTCCCAAACTCTCAGTATCTTCTTTTTGGCAAAGAGCACCAGAGCCAGACACCAGTTAAAGCTGTAAAGATAGATTTTATTTAAAGAAAAAAAACCAAAAAACTATTGCAATAGGGGAAAAGAGACTTCAGTATAGAACTGAGTTCAATTTTGAATACAAGGAAAAGTGGTGATTTATAGCCAAGGATTTGGGTTGGGAGGGAGATGGTCAGTGGATGGAAAATTACTAAGAGGAGACATCAAGTGTAGGGGGGATTCTTGCTAAGCAGAACTTGTTGAAGGCAGGCCAGGGTGATCAGATAACAAGGGTGGGAGATTCCTGCTAAATTAACTCAGCAGAATTCTCACTATGACTGGCTATGCAGGCCCAGCAAGGACAGGGCCAAGGGTATGGCTTAGTCAGGAAGGAAGCTCAGAGTAGCTAGACTGAAGTTGGGTCCAGGAGAGAGTCCTTCTCACCTTCCACCTGCCAAAACCTACATTTCAGTCATATCACTCCTCTTCCAGTAGGACCAATGGTTCACGCTCCCTCTGCTTTTAGAACTTGACTCCTAATGACCTCTTGGCCTGGCCCATGTTCCTCCCCTTCCCTCTAATCTGGATATCCCTTCAGGTCTCAGGTTAAACACAGTATCCTCAGGATTTCTTCTGATGCCTGATTTCTTCTGAGGCCAGCAGCCTCGTAAAAGTACTCACACTTGACCAGTTAGAGCACATCTCTCCCTCGGCTGTAGTGACCTATGTCCACAATGCCACCAGCTCCTGGAAGGCAGAGGCCATGTCTGCCTTGCTCTCCACTGTGCTGGCAAGCAACCCCGTGCCTATCACACAGGAGGCATTCAACACATATCTGTCAGGTGTATGGACGATAATGATCATGACTCTCCCTTTATTCTAAATTCCTGTGGGTGTGACCAAACATGAGAACCAACAGCAGGTCCTACACTGGGACTCAGAATGACCTCTCTTAGGCATCTGAGGCTGAATATTCCCAGGGACTGATTACAGGCTTAGAACAGGGCCACTCTTACCACGCAGGGAGCTAGAGGACTTGCCCCCCTGGATGGTCCAGCGGAAATCCCATCAATCTACTAAATAGGGTGATTTTTCTTAGCACACTGAGAACTACTCCCACTTACGGCCTTTCACCAGGGAGACTTGTGTCGGGGAGAAAGAAAGAATCCGATATTTGGGGGATTACTGGATGTGGGCTCTGAAGTGACACTAATTCCAGGAGATCCAGAATGTCACTGTGGTCCAGCAGTCAGAGTATGAGGCTTATGGCCAGGTGATCAATGGGGTTTAGCTCGGGTCCCTCTCATAGTGGACCCAGTGGGTCCCTGAACCCATCCTGTGGTTATCTCCCCAGTCCTGGAATGCATAATTGGAACAGACAAACCCAGAAGCTGGCAGAATCCCCACATTGGTCCTGGGAGAAGCTTGCTGACCCCTCATCTTTGCACTATTTTTTTTAATTAATTAATTAATTTATTTATTTATTTATTTTTGCTGTGTTGGGTCTTCGTTGCTGTGCGAGGGCTTTCTCCAGTTGCGGCAAGTGGGGGCCACTCCTCATCGCGGTGCGCGGGCCCCTCACTATCGCGGCCTCTCCGGCTGCGGAGCACAGGCTCCAAATGCGCAGGCTCAGCAGTTGTGGCTCACGGGCCTAGCCGCTCCGCGGCATGTGGGATCCTCCCAGACCAGGGCTCGAACCCATATCCCCCGCATTGGCAGGCAGATCCTCAACCACTGCGCCACCTGGGAAGCCCCTGACCCCTCATCTTTTAAGAAGGGAACCCTCCTCCAGGGAGATGACCCCTTTCCGCAGGTAGAAGTCCAGGGGTCACCCTCCATTATTCCCTTTAAGGGTCTGATGAATGAAGGACACGTATGAGAGTCAATAGTTGATTGATAGTAAAATAGCATCTTTATTTATCTGTGTAGCTCCCCAAAATGCCATATTCAGGAAAGAGAAAGATGACCTGGAGGATCAGTATTGTGCCTAAAGTCTGAAGTTCATGCTTTCATGGGCAACAGACTGCTGAGAAAGATGATGGAAGGTTTCTGTACCCAACCAGCCATAGGATTTTCAAAGAGTGGCCCTTATGAAGTGTGCTTACTGACCAGGAACAAGAGGACAAGAAGACTAAAATTTTCTGATCCAGGAAAAGAAAGAGGTGGGGTTGGGCATACAACCAATAAACTTGTACTTATAACACAGTGGTCACACACATAAGCATGGCCCCCAAAAGCTTCTAATTAGTATGGAAAATTATCATAAATAATTCATTAGGAATCTGTGGGTATATATACATTTCAAGGTCAGAAGAGACACTATTAAAACATAAGTATGCATTCTCACAGTGAGAGGAGGAGACATTTGGGGTCTCCCGGTCTATCACTTACCCCCATCCACTAATTCCTTCCTAGTCTCTAGCCTCTTCCTAGCTAGTACATTCCTGCTAGCCTCTGTATGACCACCCTCACTGATGGAGTATTCACTGTACCCCCGGAGGCATCTTATCCCTTTTGCAGACTGTTCTCATTACCATTAACATGAGGCAACTCCCTGTAACTCCTTCCCTTCCACAGCTTCTGTTTTCATCCTAACACCTTGCCACTCAGAGTGTTGGTCACCTACCAGCAATGGCAAATTCTAACTGCTTGTTAGAAATGCAGAATCTCTTTGTCCACTCCCAAAACAACTGTATCTTAACATCTATATTTTAAGAAGATCCCTATCTGATCTGCATAGACTTTAAAGTTTGAGAAGCCTTGATCTATAACTACAAAATTAAAGTCTAATGCAGTTTCACAAATTACCCCATTAGTACTTCACAAGGACATCATATCCACATCAAAAGAGTCAGGATCAGCAAAAGAAAAAAGAATAAACCTACACTTTTTAACCCATGGCAACAAAATAATTTCTGGATTTCTGATATTACACTGTAGTCCATAAACTAGACCAACAAGCCCTGGTAGACAAAAATTAATTCTGTTTTAATTTTCATGTTGTCTCTATGTGTATGTAAGCTAAATTTTGCCCAGTAAAATTATTTTTAATGCAAAAATGTTTTAAAATGAGTGCACCCACTTAAAATAAATTGGCTGAGTATTGCTCAGTTTTTGTCAGCTTTGTCCAGCTCATCAGGATGGTGGAAATCAGCTGAAGTATATTCTCTGAAAGTTTTTGATTAAGTAAGAAAGTACATGATGGTCTATTCCAAACCATGACCTGACAACAAAGACAGCTGTAGGAAATTTGCTGGCAGACTGAGTCTAACAGATCAAGGAGAAAACTAGCCCAGCTTGAAGAATTCTACAAAATCAGAGATGGAACAGACTTTAGAAATGGCCTAGTTCAACCTTCTCCAACCACAGATGAAAAAAACTGAGAATCATGGAGATGAAGTAAAATGCCCCAAAGCACAGATAAAAAGTGACCATGGCAGTATCCCAAACATGGAAAACTGGATGCATTATTTGATTACAAATATTTTACTTTTAACAAAATACAAAATAAATTTGCTAATCACCTCATTTCCTTTATGACAAAAATTAGCCCATGTGCTGTTTAACAGCTTTATTGAGGTATAATTTATATAAATACAGTTCACCCATTGAAAGTATACAAATCTATAATTTTCAGTAAATGTTTATGGTTGTGCAACTATCAACACAAATCAGTTTCTTTAAAATTTCTACAGTTTAAAAATGTACCTTATGCCTCTTTGCTGTTAATATTCCCCAACCCCAGTCCTAAGCAACCACTGACCTGCTTTCTGTCTATAATTTGGCCTTTTCTGGCCATTTCATATTAATGGAAACATACCATATATAATATTTCGTGTTTGGCTTCTGTTACTTAAATAACATTTTTGAGGTTCATAATGTTGAAGCTTGTATCAGTATCAGTAATTTATTCTTTTTTATTGGTGAGTAATACTCTATTGTATGCGGCATATCACATTTGTTTATCCATTCAACAGTTAATAAAACTTTGGGTTGTTTGCATTTTTGGTTATTATGAATAATGCTACTATGAACATTCACATATGTCTTTTTGTGGGCATGTGTCTTTCTCTTGTATAGACTCCTAGGAGTAGAATTTCTGGGTTATATGATAAGTACAGCTTTCAATTTTTAAGAAATTGCCAAACTGTTTTCAAAATGGCAGTTCCATTTTACATTCCTATCACCAATGTATTTGAGTTTCAGTGTATCTACATTCTTTCCAAAAGTTGGTATTATTTGTCTTTTGGACAGAAAATCCTGTCTTTTGGACAGAAATGCTGAAATCCTGAAAAATGAAGATCAAGATAAATAATTAGGAAGCCTGAACCTAGGAGAATGTAAACCATTCAGGGTAACTAAGAGAATTAAATAAAAGAAAAGAGGGCTTCCCTGGTGGCGCAGTGGTTGAGAATCTGCCTGCCGGTGCAGGGGACACGGGTTCGAGCCCTGGTCTGGGAAGATCCCACATGCCGCGGAGCAACTAAGCCCGTGAGCCACAATTACTGAGCCTGCGCGTCTGGAGCCTGTGCTCCGCAACAAGAGAAGCCACGATAGTGAGAGGCCCGAGCACCGCGATTAAGAGTGGTCCCCACTTGCCGCAACTAGAGAAAGCCCTCGCACAGAAACGAAGACCCAACACAGCCATAAACAAATAAATTAATTAAAAAAAAAAAAAAAAAAGAAAAGAAAATTATGTTAGCAGTATTTTCTGAGAAAATTGAGGATATATCACATTTAAAATACAAGAAACTGAAGCTATGTAAAAGCAACAAGTAGAGAACAAGTAAAAGTGCTTAACATTTTAAATTATATATTACAGAAAAGAAAAAACTCAGTAAAAAATATCAGAAGACATAATTGAGGAAATTTTTCAAAACCTAGTCCAAAAAAGACAAACAGGTAGAACGTGTGAGAATAAAACACAAACGACACAGATTACTGATACAGGAGCTCTGTAAATAACTTATAAGAATTCCAGGAGATGACTGAATTACAGTGGAGAGGGCAGAAGTATAAGTGAATAATAAATGATAACTTTGCAAGGCTGAAAAGAGAGGCAGTTTTTCACATTGAAAGTACTTCTAAGGTTCTAATAGGAAAAATGAAAGAAAAAAACCACATCTAGATAGATCATGACAATTTTCTCAGCTTCGAGGACACAAAGTTCCTAAAAGGTTGGAGAAAAGAAAGAAGAGAGAGAGAGAAAGAAAGAGAGAGAGGAAAAATAAACCACGAAGCCTAAAAAGCCATATGAACATGGCATATTGCTTCTCGTCAGAAACATGCCTTTCTAAAAATTAATGAAAAAATTATTTTAAATATAGAAATCTACCCCCAGCTAAACACATTTTCAGACACTCATAGTTTACTCATGCTCCTTTTCTTAGAAAGCTACTTAAGAACATTCTCCAACCAAATTATAGTAAACCAAAAAAAATAAGACATGAGTTCTTAGAATTAATGGGTCCAGCACAGCTGAACAAGTGGGACCACCCCAGAATACCTCTGTGTAGCAAGAAAAAAACAGTTTAGAGCAAGAGAATGAAGGTTCCAAGGGCCAGCTTCCCAGAGAAAAAGGGGAATTCTATAAACTACAGAGAATGGAAGACTCGGCCCCCTAAATTTTGGAGCTTTTCATTTTGATATGTGATGTAATTCCAAACATGTCTCTCTCTCCCTCTATCTCTCTTACTGGTGGGATGAGAAATAGAAATGAGGTTTTATTGTTACAGCAGATGAACTAAGTTAGTGGAGAAAGTCAGTTGAAGTTGGCATCATATATGTGAGATATAAAGGTAAAAATAACAACAGTAATAACAAAAACTACCATTTTCTGAGTAATTTCTATGTACCAATTACTATCTGAGCACTTAATGTATATTAACTCAATTTTCCAAACAATTTTATGACATACACTCTATTTTCCCCCTTTTACATACTCTCAGGAAGGGCAAGAGAAGGATATTGTCATGCATGGTTTTGGAGGCCATTTGACAACATATATATATATATATATATATATAAATCTTAAAAATAGACATTATCTTTGACCCAATACTTCCACTTCTAGGACTTTACACTAAGGAAATAATCAGATGTTTGGTAGGATGTATAGACAGAGATCTTTAAAATAGTAAACAAACAAACAAACGAACAAAAAACCCTGAAACAACCTAAAGTTCCAACAATTTCACTTGTTTAAATAAATCCTCTTAAATAAATTAATTACAGGCTATCAATGTAGTGAGTTATTTTTCAGTTATTCAAATGATGTGCTAAGAATGCCATAATACATTAAGACAATTCAAGTTACCTAAAAATACAAATAATTTGATACTATTTGGGGGTGATATGTAACAGTATGGAATTATGAGTCATTTTTGTTTTCTTCCTTTGACTATACTATACATTCTATTGTTTTTATAAAACTAATCACTTTTTACTTTTGCACTAGTTAAAAGTTATTTATTTAATAAGTACACACCAGGAGTCTCATATATTCCAGTTCATGTGCAAAGCTCTAGGAGTGATTCCACAAATAAATATCACGTCTCCTCAAGGATCTTCCTTAGGTCTAGAGAAACTTTGCAGAAATCAGTATGAAGACCTGAAATGAGGGTGAAAGCCTTACATGTAGAAGTAGAAGCAGATGGAGGTCTTGGTGTCCTAATTATACCATGTGCAACGTGTGGGTGTTAATTGGCTACAAGCGTAGCATGAATCCATCGTCCAATATGGTTTACAATATCCCAGTGCCCCCTGAAGCTACGTATCTAGAAGTTTGGCATCCAACCCAAGGGCTTGTGATGGTGTGGCTGTTTTGAGCTGTGGCCAGACTCCAGCTAGAGGACTCTGCTCAGTTCTGGGGAACACAATTTCAGAGGGACATGGGCAAACGGGTGTCCTGGCAGATCTGGTCATAAGAGGAATGGCAGAGGCAACCAGTGAGACTTAGCCAGCAGGAAGCCCTCAATTCCATGAGGAAGATCAACCCATTCCTTGCATCACCTCAAGTCAAGTAAACAGAGGATGAAGGAGAAGAAACCCTGTCTCACATCCAACTCCACCATCTCTTCTGAGAGAGATCCATCACTTTGTGGGAAAAGCACAATGATTTCTGACATTAAGGTGCTTGTATATGTCACACAAATCAATTCAGAGAATATTTACTGCTTACCCATTGTAAGCCAGGTAATCTACTACACGATATGCACCAAGTAGAGTATTCAATTCTCACAACAAGCCTGTGATTTGGGAATTATTATACCCATTTTGCGGGCTGTTAAACTGAGATACAAATTAATTAGTATTGTTGCAACCAGCTTTTAAACCAAGATTGGAGACTCTCAGTGTCTGATCGTTGCACCATGCCATGCCTCTTCCACTGTCAACTGTGAAGAATGGAGCTTTAAGGAAAAGCCAGCCCCTGCCCTGAAGAATCATGCACTCTGAATGCTGGCTGTAGCAGTGCTTAGCTGGAGGGAAGGTGCTAGCTTTGAGGGGGCTCTCCATGTGCTGTGTTCTCATAGGCAGCTCTTCTAACCTGAGACCCACTTTTCAGCATTGCCTTCAGACTCATTATGTCCTTACTGGGGACAAGGACAGTGGCTTCTACACAAATATCCCCTGTAATAAAACTGTACCTAAAATACCCCCCTCTTCTCAGTTGCATTCATTCATATCTCCCTGCTAATTTCCTTTAGAGCACTTTTCATAGAATAAAATGATCTTATTTGTTTACTTGCCTATTGACTGTCTCTCCCTAAAAATGGAAGACCCATGAGATCAAATCCCTCTTATTTTACTCAAATGCTTTATTCCCAAGGTATAGAGAGGTCCTGCTATAAAGCACTCAATGCTATTAATTGCATGAACAAATGAATGAATGAATAGTACAGGAGGGACCTCAGAGAAGTAGGTCAGTCAATACCTGTCTTCCACGGGAATAAAGACACAGACCTACTAGAGAATGGACTTGAGGATATGGGGAGGGGGTGGGGTGAGATGTGACAGGGTGAGAGAGTGTCATGGACATATATACACTACCAAATGTAAAATAGATAGCTAGTGGGAAGCAGCCGCATAGCACAGGGAGATCAGCTCAGTGCTTTGTGACCACCTAGAGGGGTGGGATGGGGAGGGTGGGAGGGAGGGAGATGCAAGAGGGAAGAGATATGGGAACATATTGTATATGTATAGCTGATTCACTTTGTTATAAAGCAGAAGCTAACACACCGTTGTAAGGCAATTATACTTCAATAAAGATGTTTAAAAAAAAAATAAAATAAAAAATACCTGTCTTCCTTACCCAGAGGTAACTGTTTTATTCTCGCAAAAGACTTCCTGTCCCCAGGTATATCAGCCTTAAATATCACTTGGTTTTTTTCATAATTGTTCAAGTAACAGTCATGTTAAAATTGGTCTGTCCTTAGAAATTGGTTCAATTTTGAACTTACCACATTGTCTTATAATTAATTGCCTGTGAATCTTCCTTCCATGGTAGCAGGAGCTATGTTTTATTCAACTTTGTATTCCCAGAACTTATCATACTTCTTGGCACAGAATGTTTTAGTATTATATATATTTTTAGTAGATAAAAGAATAAATAGCAAAAAGACAGCTCAATCACCCTATAGAAGTGAATACTTTATTGTGCAGTGCTTTTGAGATACAGATCTTTCTCAAGTTACGCTGGGGTTAAGTCCCTATAAACCCATCATAAGTTGAAAATACCAAGTCAAAAACACATTTAATACGGCTAATCTACCGACCATCATAGCTTAGCCTTGCCTACCTTAAACGTGCTTAGAACATTTACGTTAGCCTACAGTAGGGCATAATTATCTAAAACAAAGCCTATTTTATAGTAAAGTGTTGAATATCTCATGTAACTTATTGTGTCCTGTACTGAAAGTGAAAAAGAGAATGGTTGTGTGCTTACAGAACGGTTGTCAGTGTATGGATTGTTTACCCTCAGGTCTGTGGCCAAGAGGGAGTTGCAGCTAGCTGTCACTGCCCAGCATCATGAGAGAGTATCTGACCACACGTCACTAGCCTGGGAAAAGATCAAAATTCGAAGTACAGTACCTACTGAATGCATATCACTTTCACACCACCGGAAGTCGAACCACTGTAAGTTGGGACCGTCTGCATTTGACACTGGTTAAGAACTTGAGCTTTGCCATCTCAGACCCTGGAGCTGAATCTTCACCCTGCTCCTTTGACAAGGAGCATGATTATTGTATGATAACTAAGCTGTAATATCAGCTAATATCCAACCAGGGAAAGAGAACCACTCTTGCTATTTCAGGTAAAGAGGGACTTAATGCAGGAAAATGTTTACAATGATGCGGAAAGGGCTGAAGGAACAAAAGAGAAGAAAAGATTCTTACCCCTAAATCAGCTAGTTTTCTACCACCCCGTGAACGCTGACTTGTTAGCTGTTGTTACTGAATTGTGCCACTGCAGTCAGCAGGATCCCCGAAGCCACCACCCCCCCGCCCTCGGAGCTCGCCAAACATCATCCATGTGGCTGGAGCCCACAGTAGCCTGTCTTAAATCCCCCGCCCCTGCTAATGTCTCTGCAAAAGTGGACAAAGATGGCTCCTCCTTCCTTCCACCTTCCCATCTCCCTCAGTGCCGCCCATGGGTAAAATTAAATAAGCTCGCTAATGGTAGAGTCTGGGAGATGCAGTTGTCAGTCTCCAGCTCAGTGGTCCAGAGCAGCACTTCTCACACCCTGTCTTCTAGGGGGTCTGGTTAAAATGCAGATGTTGACTTAGCAGATTTGGTGTCAGGTGATGCTAATGCCGCCAGTCTTCAGACCACACTCTGAGTTGCAAGAGACCTTTGAGGATGTTCTGAAGGTGGCTGCAAGGTGAGTCAGTGACAAGCCAGCACATCTCGGGCACACATTTTTCTCTCTGAGCTTTGATTTCCGGTGAATAAAATCGAGATAACAACATCTGTCTTATTTTTCCCAGGTGCTGGTTAACTTCAGGCTGTCTCGTGATTCCTCAGAAAGTTACTGAAAAATAGAGATTTCATGTTTTTAGCCCAGAGATTCTGCCTCAATAGGTCTTGATTAGGACTCATTCTAATAAAGCTCCTCAGCCGATGCTCGAGAGCAATGAGGTTTGGGAAGACTTGTCTATCCCGCAGGATGACGGTGAGCATTAAATCAGGCATCATGCAAACATTTATCACGGTGCCTATTGCATAATAAGATAAATAACTGCTTGCTATCGTTATGACCGTTGTGATTATTAACTTTAACGGAGAAGATGCATGTGAAAGCATCTAGCCCAGTGCCTGCCGCACGTTCCCCGCAGTCCAGACTGGTACCCAGTGGGAGTGTAAAAATGACTTAGTAATTGACTGGCTGGCAGCACATGTATTTTCACTTTGGCTGATTACAAAATATAAGATCACGTTTTAAATGATCTGTAAGACACATTCAGCATGTCGAGTGTGAAATTCTATGAAAAATACCAAATCTCATTATGAGGACATGGTACGAATGACTTCCTAGGCAGATAGTTGAAAGGTTCTCTTCCTAGAAGTGTGTCTCAAAGCCGAGCAAGAGAATATTTGCCTTGGACCTGGTTGGACCATGTTGGCAGCAGAGGGAATTCTGGACAATGTGGTCTGTTCATGCTTTTGGTCTGACCTCACTCCATATAACTCTGAATTTATAGATCTGATGTGTCAGGGATTTTTTTGGTAAAATTACAAGGTGTGTCTTATTGTTTTCTTTCTCTGCTGTCTGGTGTTTTTGCTTAGGAAGAATGTTTTTAAGACTCCAGAAAGTCAAGGTTGGGGTGAGGGGTGTGGGCGGAATCAATCTCAGGATAGAAATTGTGTGTCATGTGCTTTTAAAAAAATCTGTAGAGTTTCTCCCAGATGAATGATATTAAAAACGCACCCTGTGAAAAAAGTCCTTCATTAAAAGGCGTGAAAGAATAATGAGATGGTAATAACACCATTTGGAACAAGATATTGTACAATACATTTATTTTTGTTTATTTATTTATTTATTTGGTTGCGCTGGGTCTTAGTAGCGGCAGGTGGGCTCCTTAGTTGCGGCAGGCGGGATCCTTAGTAGTGGCAGGCGAACTCTTAGTTGCGGTATGCATATGGGATCTAGTTCCCTGACCAGGGATCAAACCCGGGCCCCCTGCATTGGGAGTGCGGAGTCTTAATCACTGTGCCACCAGGGAAGTCCCTACAATATATTTAAAAGGCAAAAGAAAAAGGGAAACCATGCAATGAAATCGCTAGGTTGACCTTGGGCAAACTTCTGCAGTAGAGTACACTCTGCAGCAAGTGTCTGATCTTGCACTTCTACCTCATTATCCTGGTGAGGACTTTTCCCTCATTTTCAAGACCTGGTAGCTACTAATATCTCAGACGGATGAAGAAATATTGAAGGTGTCTGCACCTCATGCATGAGAGTCAAACAAAGGGGCATGAATCCCAGTTTTCCCATTTATTAACTGGGACAAGTGGCTAGTTTTCTTGCATTTCAGTTTTCCAATGTATAAAATGGGGTTGAATGATTAAGCATATGAAGTACCTGGCACAGAAGAGAAGTTTATTAACTCTTAGGTATCTTTCTATATCCTTTACCTTGGCTCTTCCAATAGACAGAGGACTTCAAACAAATAACTTATCATCTTCGCTGCCATTTCCTTGTCTATTCAACAGAAGTGATAATCCATGCCCTAGTTTTATCATTAGGTTGTTGGAAAGTCAGGGATATAGGGGGACATTTTGAGAAGGACTGGTCTCATATATGGGAGGCAACGGCACCATCTGTTTCATGGTTTCTCACTGCCCTTGAGGGAACAAGGGCTCATAGCAACTCTTCCCCCACTAGTGTGGGTTAGTGACCCCATGTTCAGCCCTCTGGGAGCCTTCTCTTTTAAGAACAGGAGATAAAGGAAAGGTTCACCGAGAGGAATAATTCATCATCAGTGGAGTTCCCCAACCAATGGAGTAAATATTTCTAGCTCGAGGCATTTTCCAAGGTCTTCAAATTAGACCAGTGTAGCTGATGCCATGAAACATACCCAGTTAGGCAACTGCTGACACACATATTTTTCTTTCTGTAAGTGGTTTCCAAAAATTTCACATTTGAAATTTCAAGCACAGTTCAGGGAAGCCTTATATTTGATTATTCTCAGGTAAAAATTTGAGAAACTGGTTTCTTTGCTAACACAGAAACGGATATTAAGTGCATAAAAACGCAGAATTATGCATTTCTTTTAAGACTCCCATATACAATAAAACTTTCCAAAACTATGTTTTATATACCACCTATTCTGTGTTATGTAATAGGATTTTCTTTCAAAAAAAGATTCTGTGGTGAAATTAATTCAGGAAACACTGAGTTAAAACACAGTCAGATGTCTGCAGTATTTCTCAGAAAATTGCTTTATACATTTATAAGAGCAGTTACAGTATTCAGCGGTCCCCACTCTTATTTGGCTATTGAATTTCACTGTGAAACTGTGTCCCTAGGGAACTTGCTACTCAAAGTATGATTTTTGAACCAACAGTATCAGCTTTACGTGCAGCTTGTTAGATATGCAGACCCCCAAGTCCCATCCCAGTCTTCCTGAAACAGATTTTAGCAAGAAGCTTGGTGATGTGAGTACATATTAAAGATTGAGAAGCACTGCCTCATGCTATTATACACATCGGCTACAAATTATAGAGTAGTGATTAGGTGAACACAAGGGCTTTTCTGAGGATCCCTCCCAAGTGTATAGATTGAATAATAAGCCAGCTGAATGCTAGAGATAGAAACCACCTTGGAAATCATCTACTTCAAAGGACTGCAAACCATCTTTCAGTGGCATTAATGTGATGTTCCATGGAAAACCATATAAGAAGGAGAAAATAATCCGAACTCTTCTGGTTGAAGCCAGGGATGGCTCCTTCTCTCCTGACACTCCTGGTTCTTCATCTGTTGAGTAATTTTAAAATTTCGTCCTGGATATGTTAATGTTATATTTGGAGAGCCTAGATTTGATTACTTGTTTGTTTTGTTTAATCAGGCACTTAATTTGATTAGACTCAAACAGCAAACTCTACCTCTTGGGTGGTAGTTCAAATTTAAGCTCATTTTTTTTCTTCTTAGCTAGAATTTGTCCCATACTTGTGTAGTTCATGAGTCACCCAAGAGAATGGGAAGTTTATACTTAGAAATTCAGGCTCCCCTTTCTGTCTCCCTTCTTCTAATTATCTTCCCTCACTTTCTGGTCAATGTGGTCACTCCTATCTCTGTCCTCTGGTTTTACAGCCCAGAAAGACGGTAGATTTCATTTGGTTTTGATCTTAGAATTTTTAAAAAATGTTTAGTGAGGTGTTTTGCTTTTTTGCTTTGTTTTGTTTTTGTAGACATGCAACATGGCACTGCCTTTGGCTTGACTTCAAGTCACTTGCTCCATGCCATGCCATCCTCCTTCCTCTAGAATTAGTCTGCTTTTGGTCCCTCTCCAGTAACTCTAGGTCATGTTTTGTCTTTTTCGTGCACAACTGATTGTAGTTATTTGTGAGAGAATCATGGCTAGTAGGAACCCCTTTCTTTGAAAATGCCTTTATTTCACTAAATATAGAATTTTAGCCTTCTCTGATCTCCTTTCACTTCTTTTTTTTGTTTTTATTTTATATTGGAGTATAGTTGATTTACAATGTTGTGTTAATTTCAGGTATACAGCAAAGTGATTCAGTTATACATATACATGTATCTATTCTTTTTCAGATTCTTTTCCCATACAAGTTATTACAGACTACTGAGTAGAGTTCCCTATGCTATACAATAGCTTCTTGTTGATTATCTGTTTTATATATAGTAGTGAGTATCTGTTAATCCCAACCTCCTAATTTATCCCTCCTCCACCACCTTTCCCCTTTGGTAACCATAAGTTTGTTTTCTAAGTCTGTTGGTCTGTTTTTGTTTTCTAAATAAGTTCATTTGTATCATATTTTTGGATTCCACATATAAGTGATATCATATGATATTTGTCTTTGTCTGAAATGGGCAGAAGATCTAAATAGACATTTCTCCAACGAAGACGTACAGATGGCCAAAAAGCCCCTGAAGAGATCCTCAACATCGCTAATTGTTAGAGAAATGCAAATCAAAACTACAATGATGTATCACCTCACACCAGTCAGAATGGCCATCATAAAAAAGTCTGCAAACACTAAATGCTGGAGGGGGTATGGAGAAAAGGGAACCCTCCTAAGCTGTTGGTGGGAATGTAAATTGGTACAGTCACTGTGGAGAACAGTATGGAGGTTCCTTGAAAAACTAAAAATAGAACTACCATATTATCCAGCGATCCCATTCCTGGGAATATATTTGGAGAAAACCATAATTTGAAAAGTTACATGCACCCCAATGTTCATTGCAGCACTATTTACGATAGGAACTCCTTCCCATATTCCTCCTTCCCCTTCCCTCTACAAATGCCTAAAGCAAATTCTAATCTCGTAGTTTAGTCAAATCATGACTCAACAATCTATTGAACCAAAATTTTATGGACAGTATAATAGTATTGGGTGAGGGGTGGGGAGAGGACAGAAGAAGTTCAAAATAGGATAAAACCTTTAGTGTTTCAGTCTATTCTTCTAAGAGTTAGGTTGGCTTAATATTTCATCTTAGGTTGGCTACGATCCAGGGTGACAAACGTTCTTTCCTGGGAGACCAGTAAACCGGATTCTATTCCTAGTTCCATCATTAACTAGCTGTGTAGCCTTGTATACATCACCTTACTTCTCTGGGACTCAGTTTGTTCATCTGAAATAAGAGCTAGTGGTTCTAGCGAATCTCTGATTTCCTGTTACGTTTAATGTTCTCTCATTTTACCAAAGCAAAGTGGCTAATTCTTGGACCCCAGATGCCTGGAGAGTTGTAATTACGCTCTTGATTTTTCACATTCAGGGTTATTAAACACAGCATCATACTGTGAAGACACTAAGAAGAGGTCTTTTCTTCCTCAGAGCTTAACATACAGCACATTGGTTCTTCTTCTAATTGGGTAGGTCATTCTGAATGACCTCTTACACTTTCACAGAGTGGGATCAGAGAAAGCCTGGCAGACACAGGGGACTGCATAGACATATGGGAACAAATTCAGGCTATAAACCTGAGTTCCTTTATGAGGCAACCAGAGCTCAGGATTAAATACAACTTAATTTAGTTCTTCATGGAGGGTGTGTTTTTTTGTTTTTGTTTTTTGTTTTTTTTAATTAATTTATTTATTTATTTATTTTTGGCTGTGTTGGGTCTTCGTTTCTGTGCGAGGGCTTTCTCTAGTTGCGGCAAGCGGGGGCCACTCTTCATCGCGGTGCACGGTCCTCTCACTGTCGCGGTCTCTCTTGTTGCAGAGCACAGGCTCCAGACGCGCAGGCTCAGTAGTTGTGGCTCACGGGCCTAGTTGCTCCGTGACATGTGGGATCCTCCCAGACCAGGGCCCGAAATTGTGTCCCCTGCATTGGCAGGCAGACTCTCAACCACTGCGCCACAAGGGAAGCCCAAGGGTGTGTTTTGAAGTCAGAAATATCAGGGTCTATATCCTATTTCCCATCTAATAACTGTGTGTCTTGGGCAACTTATTTCCACTTTCTGAGCATCAGTTTCCTCAGGTGTAGAACTGAAATAACAATCTCTATAGTTTATGTAGAGCTATGAGGACACAATTAGTAACATATTCAAAAGAGCTAGGACAATGCCCAACATGTAGTATTTGATCAATACATATTGGCACCTCCCTGACACTGAGCTAGGCTCTGGACAATGATACAAAAAAGATACAAAAGAGAGGCCTGGCCCACTGAATACTTGCAAGTGTTCTTAGGGAAATGGACCCTCCAGCCCTGGTCAAGTTTTCATATCCCTGCAATCCCAGATGACAGTTTAAGAGACCCTGCAGAAGAACGACCCACCTAAGCTGATCGAGAATTATTAGTCTCAGAAATTTTATGAGATCATAAATATTTCTGTTTTAAGCTGCTAAATTTTAGGAGTAGTTTGTTACACAGGAATACATAAGTAATACAGAGACCAACTACCAGTTGGTGGAAAGTTGACTACATCAATCCCCTTCCATCCTGGAATGACCAGTTTTGTCCTCACGGGGAAAGATACCAATTCTGGCTATGAATTTGCATTTTCTTACCAAAGAGACAATGGCCTGGCACCACAGTCACCTGGGGATTATGGAATTCCTGACCCACAGGTATAGAATCCATGCAATAAAGCATTTGACCAGAAGACCTACTTGACTGCAAGAGAGAGGCAGGAATGGGCCCATGACTATGGAGTCCACTGGTCATATCACATACCTTTTTATCTGAAAGAAGCCAACCATAAGGAATTCCCTGGCGGTCCAGTGGTTAGGACTCCACGCTTTCACCGCTGAGCTGCGGGGAACTAAGATCCCGCAAGCCGCATGGTGCACCGGAAAAAAAAAAGAAAGAAAGAAAAGAAAGAAAGAAAGAAAGAAAGAAAGAAAGAAAGAAAGAAAGAAAGAAAGAAAGAAAGAAAGAAAGAAAGAAAGAAAGAAAGAAAGAAAGAAAGAAAGAAAGAAAGAAAGAAAGAAAGAAAGAAAGAAAGAAAGAAAGAAAGAAAGAAAGAAAGAAAGAAGAAAGAAAGAAAGAAAGAAAGAAAGAAAGAAAGAAAGAAAGAAAGAAAGAAAGAAAGAAAGAAAGAAAGAAGCCAACAATAATAGATTTCTGGAATGACCTACTGAAAGCACAGTTGAAGAGCCAACTTGGAAACAATGCTCTGTAAAGATGGGCTGTCATTCTTCAAGATACAGGATAGGCTTCCATATGGCACTGTGTCCCAGTGGGAACAGTATGTAGGTTCAGGAACCAAGGGATAAAAGTAGGAATAGCCCCAATTTTCATTATTCCCAGTGACTGACAGGGAGTATTTTGCTTCCTGTCACTGAAACTCTGGGGTCTACAGTGTTTGAAGTTCTAGTCACCAAAGACGGTGCTCTCTTACCACAAAAAAAGAGTCATTTTAAATAGCAAGCTACTGCTGGCACTAGAGATTTTGGGATTTCTTGTATCAAGAGACTAACAGGTAAGAAAGGGAATACCGATCAGCAAAAGGACATAGGGCCACGTCTACACAGTGGGAGCAGGGAGGAAATGTATAGAACACATGATGCACCTGGATGCCTCCTGTATTCTCTTGCTCGTTGTAACTGTGAGTGGACATGTCCAGCAACAATGATTTTAAAAGAGTGTTTACCTTGGGCTCAAGATGCCTCAGAAACGAAGGTTTGGGTCACCCCACCAAGTAGCTACCAAGACCCTTAGAGATGATATCAGAGGATGAGGGGAATTTAGAATAGATAGTGAAGGGGGGGAGGGATAAATTAGGAGTTTGGGATTAACATATGCACACTACGATATATAGATAACCAACAAGAACCTACTGTATAGCACAGGGAACTATACTCAATATTTTGTAAAAACCTACAAGGGAAAATAATCTGAAAAAAGGATAGATATATATGTATAATTGAATCGCTTTGCTGTACATCTGAAACTAGCAAACATGGTAAATCAACTGTACTTCAATTAAAAAAAGTTGAAGATTAAAAAAAAGCAAATGTGTGCCTATTAAAATAGTTTTTCAATAAAAAGGATAGAATAGAGAATGAAGGAGGGAAGAATAAATAATACCTGTAGACCCAAGATCAACTATGGCACCTGAGGCTGCAGTTTGTCCCACTAAGCTCCCACTTCCAAATTTTCTTTCAGGAAAAGAGGTCCACAAAATGCACAGAGATTCAATTTGTATGGCACAAGGCATGGACTATGGCAGCCCAGAAGGTTTCCACTCAGATCTCCTTCAAGAGTACTTGCTGCAGGAAGTGTAGTTGACTGGCAGCTCTAACCACCAACCTGTTAGGAAAATGAGTGAGCATGGTAGGGTTACTAGTGCTAATCTATTTCTCCTTCTTTCAATGGGCAGCCTTGCTCAGATGTTCCTACTTACCCTAGCAAAGACTTTATTATAACAGTGGGATGTACTGAGACTCTTCCTACCATCCTCCTTTCCAACTTTCCTTTCATGGGCATCAGATGTGAATCATGGCCTGAAGGTTCACCCCACCTCTCCTGCTCTCTCCTACTATCTCTCACAAGCATTCCTTCCTGTCCCATCAATCTTTAACAAATCCAAGTCCATCTTGCACCTGTTTCTTGGGAAACCTGAACTGGAACAATCAGCTTGGCATGTTCCACTGAATCCTCTGGAAATTTTATTTTGGTTTTTATTGAGTTTATGGACTGATTTTGGGAGAAATGCCATAGTTACACTATTGACTCTTTCTATCCAGGAAAATGATATCTCTCCATTGGCCTAAGTCTTCTCTTATGACCATCAACAAAGTTTTACCATTTTTTCATGTAGAACTTTTGTATTTATTCTTAGGTTTATTCTTTTTTAATATATAATTTATGTTAACCCTCTTATTTATTTATTTTTTTGGATGCGTTGTGTCTTCGTTGCTGCGTTTCTCTAGTTGTGGTGAGCGGGGGCTACTCTTCGTAGTGGTGCGTGGGCTTCTCATTGTGGTGGCTTCTCTTGTTGTGGAGCACGGGCTCTAGGTGCATGGGCTTCAGTAGCTGTGGCACGCGGACTCAGTAGTTGTGGCTCACGGGCTTAGCTGCTCCATGGCATGTGGGATGTTCCCAGACCAGGGCTCGCAGGCGGATTCTTAACCACTGAACCACCAGGGAAGCCCCTTAGATTAATTCTTAAGCTTTTACTAGTTTCATCATTATTGTAAGAAGGATTCGTTTTCCTGATAAGTAATTGGCCATTTATTACACTGCAACGTGATGGTCTGTTTACTTGTCTCCATCAGATTGAACTCCTTGAGGGCAGACACTGGGTCTGTCTTATTCATCAGTGTATCATAACTTCTGAGTACACTACTTGACACATAATTGGAGTTTTATATGCCTTAGCTTGATTAATCACACAATAAAATAATAGCTGAAGTACGTGCTACCAAAAACTGTTGTTCCACCAATAAAAGAGAAATGTAGTGCCCATATTTTCACCAGCCTTTGGAACTAATCCTTTTGCTACAGGGAGAATTGAGTACTCGCTGAGTGAAGTCCAAACCATATGCTCTACAAGGCATGTGTCTTTGTAAGTAGTAGAAACAGTTAAAAGCCTTCTTCTTGGCTACTGTGACAACGTGGCTGCCCTGAGCAATGATGTTTGAATGCTTGCCCACCACCTTGACTTTGCTGATGCTTGACTGTAGCCTGAAAGTTCCTTTGTGAAGCCACTGCCCCTTATTTTCATGACCAAATTCTATTCATCCTTGAAGATTCAAATTGTTACTGTCATGTTAACCTAGAGAAGATCCTTTGCTCCTCTAAGCTTCAAGGAAATGCTTACTCTTCTGAAAATAGAGACAATTATGAAATGTATGCTTATAATGTATATATGTACACTAGTTTCCATATGAGCTAAAAATGTTAATACATTCATAAATAAGGATAGTAGTAAGAATCATGATACAACATATTTCACCATAAGAAGGGCTACTGTTCATTGACTCACTTTCACGTGTGAGGCATTTTACATGTCATCTCCTGATTCTCACCAACTTTATGTGATAGATGACATTCTATAGATGGCAAAGCTGAATCTCCAAGAAGTTTATCTACTTGCCTGAGATAATTCAGCTAATAAATTCCAGGGTTGAGAATTTAATCCAGGTCAGTCTACTCCTAAATCCCTAAATTCTCAAGGGAGTCCTTTACACTGTCTCCAGTTGTTTAAAAGGCTAAATACAAATGATTCCAGTGAATGCAAAATAAATATTATGCCCTGTCCCACACATTTTGGGTAACAAGTATTAGGGAAGTCTTAATTATGTGTATCTGCCAGAGTTACATCTTACGTAATGCACTTATCATACAAGGTTATAATGTGAAACATAGTCAACAGGACTCACCCGTGTGCTGATTCCCAAATATGACCAGACCCTCAAGGATTTCATGACATTTGAGAAGCATTCAATACAAAAGACAGAGATGAAAACAAACAAAACAACTAGGAGAAGGAAGATTAAAAAGAAAAACTGTCATTAATAACCCTGGATAGATTTAGAGAAGACCTTGTACCTCTGATAGATGAAGAGAAAGATACATTTTTTACAAAAAAGATAATATCATGAGCTCTTGGAAATTAAAGATGTAACTGCAAAAATGAATATAAAGTGCAGTAGAACTGGAATCCACAGTTGAGCGATTCTCCTAGAACGTAAAGCAAAAAGACTAAGGGGAGGAAAATAAGGAAGAAATAATAAGTAAATTAGAGGACCAACCCAGAAGTTGCAAAAGACCAGAGAAAATAGAGTAGAAGACATAATCAATGGGGTTTGGAAGAAATGAGTCAGAAGGACTTCCCGGAACTGAAGTCTTCCATCCCCAGACTGGAGCAGTCTACCTAAAGCTCTGAACAGTGGGTGAAAGCACAGGCACACAAAGGACATCATCATAATATCTCAGCACTCTGGCAGGCAGAACTCTAAGGTGGTCCCCAAGATCCCCCCACTCCCTGTGTAATTGCCCTGAAATACGGATATGATGGATTTAAGTCCTGTGATTAGGCTGTGTTATCTGCACAATTAACATGAAAATAGGGAGATTATCCCAGTGGACCTGATCTAAGGTGATGTGACCGGAGCCCTTTCAAAGCAGAGAGTTTTCTCTGGCTGCTTGCGGAAGAGGGAGACAGATTGGAAGCACAAGCTACTCTGATGATTGTTGCTGTCTTCAGGACAAAAGAGGCCATAGGTCGAAGAATGTGGGTGGCCCCCAGCTGACAGCAGTAAGGAAATCATCCTATCATAACAAGGAGCCAAAGTCCAAAAATGAGTTTGAAAGAGACTGTTTTCACAGAGTCTCCAAGACAAGGACTCAAGCAGACTGACACTTCAATTTCAGCCTTGTGATACTCTATGAGCAGAGAGCTGGTTCATACCATGACAGACTTATGACCTACAGAACTCTGAACTAAAAAATGAGTGTTGTTTCAAGCCACAAGATTTATGGTAAATTGTGATGCAGTGATTGAAAATGGATACAACAACTCTGAGTCTAGGCAGAAGATCTTACTCGCTTCCAAAGAGATGGGAAAAAGTTGTATGCAGGATCAAGAATAGAATGGAACTGGACTTTTTACCAGTAATAGTGAAATCTAGATGATATGGAACAGTGACTTTCCAATTCTGATGTCAGAATATTTCATCTAATAGTGTGTGTATGCTAATACCAAGCTCCTAATTTATCCCTCCCCTCTCCATGTTTCCCCTTTGGTTTTACACACACACTACTCTACATAAAATAGTTAACCAACAAGGACTACTGTACAGCACAGGGAACTCTACTCAATATTCTGTAATAAGATATATGGGTAAAGAATCTGAAAAAGAATGACTATATGTACATGTATAACTGAATCACTTTGCTGTACACCTGAAACTAACACAACATTGTAAATCAACTGTACTCCAATAAAATTTTTAGAAAAGAATATTTCATCTAAGGATTCAAAGTATAATAAAACTATCAATCAAGTATGGGAGTGAAAAAAATTGTCATGGAATATCTCAAATACTTTTCATCCCATGCATCTATTGTCAGGAAGCTAACAGAAAATGTGTTCCACACAAACGAGGACATAAACCCACAAAAGGGAAGAATGGGATTCAGAAAACTGAGAATTCAGCACAAGAGGCAAAGGTAATCCCCAGTACTATGGTGACAGGAAAGCTGAAGCTGACAGCTGTACGGTAATTCTAGAGAGCAACTAGGTGAATTGGAAACAGGTTAGAAGGCTGTGGGAAGGATTCTTTCAAAAAAGATAAAATTGATAGACTATCTAACGGATGGAACATTTTGAGAGACTTTTACAACAGTGGCAGAATCAGGCAATATTACTAAGAACAATATGTAAAAAGTAAGCAAATAGGCAAATCAAACAGAACAATAAATTTGAGGAAAATGAAATAATCATAATATAGGTGGCATAGTATATATTACACAGCATACGTGGTGTCCACTCTTAACGTCCGTGTAGCCTTAATAATATAAACACTGTGTGTTGGGGATTGGGAAATGGGGAGTATGTATGTGTGGGGAGGGATAAAGTTGGTGTAAAAGTGAACAAATTCTTCATGTTCTATTGTGGAAAATAAATGGACTAATACTAAATAATGTAAAATCAATATACACAGGTGCTATAGAACTAATGTGTGTGTCCTCCTCAAATTCATATGTTGAAGCCTAATCCCCAGTGGGATGGGATTTGGAGGTGGAGACTTTGGGAGGTAATTAGGTCATAAAGTGGGAGCTGTCCTGAATGGGGTTAGTGGCCTTTCAGAGAGACTCCAGAGAGCTCCCGTGCCCCTTCCCACGTGAGGTTACAGCAAGAAGATGGCCACCTATGAATCAGGATGGAAGCCCTCACCAGACCTGACCACGCTGGCATCCTGATCTTGGACTTCCGGCCTCCAGAGCTATGAGAAATCAATGTTTGTCATTTTAAGATACACTCACTGTGGTATGTGGTTATAGCAGCCCCAATGGACTAAGGTAATGGATCATTTAGATATATGAATCAGCTACATGGTGTGAAAGTGCTTGCCTCTGCAGAATGGTTGACAGGGATAAGAGTGATTTGAAACACCTTTTTTTTTCTTCACTGTATTAAGCCTTAGAGAACTATAGGACTTAGAGAACTATAGGACTAAATTAAGCACACTTTAACTAAAATGGATAGAAAAACTAAATGGAAAGAAGGAAGTATGGGAGGAAAGGAGACAGGAAAGGAAGGAAAGAAGTCAGCTTGGGATTGACATGTGTACATGTCAGATTGGGATTGACATGTATACACTGATGTGTATAAAATTGATGCCTAATAAGAACCTGCAGTATAAACAAACAAACAAACAAAACAACTAATACTAAACTTTCATTGGGTTATTTGTATGGAAATATGTTAATATAAATATTTCAGACATTAAAAAAAAAAAGAATGGAAAGCAAAAAAAAAAAAAAAAGAAGTCAGCTTGCATAGAGGAATTCCTTATTGATTAGATGTGCTTTCCTCCCGGGGATTTTGTTCCTATGAACCAGGAGTTGTTTTCATAATCATAGGCTGGCCAGTCCTTAATTGAGGTGAACCAAGACAGCACGGTTTTTGTTCCTCTTCCAATGCAGATTCTACTTTTTTAAGGAACAATTGGGAATATAGAGTTTGGGGGGCATATTCTTTGAAGTCTTCATTTGCTTTAAAAATATTTGAGCAGCAACAGAGGTGAGAAAAGGTTTCATATTATAGGGGTGACACCTTATTGACATTCTGTGGGTTTTCTTTTGATCTGTTAACGTGCAAAGCTCTCAGTGGATTTGATCTGAAAGTCAGAAACTGGGGATTTTCTTGCCAGAATGTGTAATTTTCTAACATGATGTCTTTGGCACTTGTAACAAAGCTGCACAAGTAATGAAGCTGCCAGGACCAAGGCAATGATAGTCTCAGGATAACTCTAGATTTGACTAAATAAGATTATGGAGGAAAGAAAAAAGTGACGAGAGTAGTCCATTTATAAGGAAACCAAGGCAGAAAAAAGAGACCAGGTTGCACTCAGGCTAAATAAAGAAGGTTGTTTACTGGGTTACCTTGGGAAAATGGCTTCTCTCTTCTGGACTACTTTTATTTCCTCCACAAATGGGGAAAGATAAGTCATGCCTTATAAGATTGTGAAGACTAGGAATCCTGATCTAAAAGGTCTAACACTGTGCCTGGTGGGCCCTCAATAAATGTCACTTGCACACATACATGTGAACACACCTGCATATACACACACATCAGGGAGGCAAGCAGAAGGGAAGAAGACCAGAAGTGGTCAGACCCTACCCCAGTGACATCTTCCTGTCTCTTTCTCTCTGCTTCTGTATCTCTTAAAAGGTTGCCTCTGCCACTTGTCACTGTCTCTGTCAGTCTTCTTAAAATTTCACTGAAATATCAGCGATATCACTGAAAAGAAATGTACACAAGGTATCCCTGTCCTTTGCAGAGCTCATGGTCCAGTAAGCAATACAGATTGGGGGGTGGGGGGGGAAGTAATAATGAAATATGATTGCTCCATTACACCTAAGTAAAAGGTGCAGCCAGCTGGATAGAGGTTCCTCAACTCAAGGTGAACCATACCGCGTTCTTACAATGGGATGGTATCGGGGTGAAGCTCAGGGTATGGGGTTATGACTATGTTTCCAAGACATTCTGCTGATATAAGCTATAGTATGTGTGGGTGGACACTGCCTCAATGCAAAACTACCTCATGACCTCATGTAAAGAACTATGCTCTTCATTGCAGGATTGTTCAGGGTGGCCAAGAAAAAGACATTAACTCAGATATTTATTTATTTATTTATTTATTCATGTTTTGAGTGTAGCAACCATGCCACGTGCTGGAAATATAGAGGTGAACAAAAACAGTCTTTTCCCTTGAAGTATTAAATATAGAGCAAGAAAGATTTCCAAGAATTTAGATTGGAGGCAAAATGGAAACAAGTCATGGATAGTATAAAAAAAATTACCAAGAAACTTGTCTTTGATACAGGAAGACCTGGAGGTTTCTGTATGAGTGGGTTGAGGCAGGGAGGATCTATAGAGTTTTCTGAAAAGCATGGGCATAATAGGACTTTGGGAAGTACTTGTGGAATGGAAGAGAGTATCCCAGGCTCAGAATACTGGTTAAGTCAACTCTTGGACTGTGGAGGGCAGAAAATTGCCTGGGGAATAGAAAAACAAAACATTCTCCAAAGCATAATGATCCCATGCAGAAGCCACCCTGGAAGAGCACGGTGCCCAGCTTCTTCTATTCTAGTTCTGAGGTCCGTTACAGATGAGCACGGCTGGCAAGGGCCCATCCACAGCACAGGCAGTGCCACACCAGCTCAGAAACCTCCTGGCTTTAGGTGAAATAAACCAGCTCTTTGTCATTGCATTTGATAATGGCTTTCTATTAATAGTGGTGCCCTTTAAAACTGAGTTCCACTCAACAATTTACAAAGAATTTTCACATTCAACTCCTCCCCATCCCAAGGGGATCTGTATTATTATCTCCATTTACAGATGAGGAATGAGCTGTCCAGCAGCCATGCATCTATAAGTGCCATGTGGAAACAGAATCCAGAGGTCGACTGAAGGGTCCAGGACAGCTAGTAAATGGTAGTACACCCTCATAGTTTGGACATTGTTAAATTGAGCAATTTTAAAGATGGTTCATGATATGCTGAAAAAGAGCTGCTGTCAAAATTCAAATGAGGACAATCTACCTTTAAATAACAGTGACTTCTGGGCTTTATATTTTTAAAAAGCTCAGGTTTTAGGTCTACTTATGTGATAAGGAGGAAATTCTAGGGGAAAACTGACAAAAGTAACAGCAGGGAAATATTGATGTTAAACATCAGCTGTGACACAGTGAAATGCAATGAGAAAGAAAAATGGAAGAACGCCCTCTTAGGATGATTTTTAAGGCAGAAAGTTATTTGCCAGAATTGTTCAAAAACAGAAGCAGAGAGACCATTGAGAATATACCTCTAGGGCTTCACATTCTCATGTTTATTCATGGTAGAACAAGAAAGACAATAAACAGCACATTCAATAATCAATGCAAAAATATGGAGTTGACTCAATTTTCCTTTCTTACATTCTCCATTGGTTCCATTTTAATCCTCTTTTTCTTATCAAGACAAAAGATCTCACTCCAAGCTTTCTTGTCAACCTGCTCCATCTCCCACATCACATCTTAAAACAACCTGCCTATTTTCTTTTTTCCAGGTTATCTATAATCTAAAAGGCTGTCTCTTACTAACCAATGTAACATCCACTGTCCTGGTGTTCTTCATGTTTAACTTACAAATCATAGAAAGTCATTAGATCTCAGGCATTAAGGGTGTTAAAAGGTTACCCAGTACAATCACTCACTCAATTATTGACTCTTTTCTACAACATTCTTGACAGATAGTCTGATAAAACTATGCTTGAACAGTTACAATCTAGGAAACATAGTACTAACCAAGGCATCGGTTCCTACACTGGACAGCTATTTATCAGTAGAAATCTCTGTCTCAAGAACAAATCTGTTTTTACATCTGCCTTAAGGTGCTTCAAATAAGTGATGTAATACTATCTCCCTCCAACCATGCTGCAAAGTACTAAAAGCTCCCTGAGGTTGAACATCCTCAGTTCTTCTGTTTTTATGTGATATGTTTTAGTCTATTCCCTGCCCCCTCTCATATGGTCAACTTATCCAAAATGGGCCAAATTATTGTAGTTAAACACAAGAAGTCGGGTGTGTCTACCAGCACATAACAAAATACAACTGCTAGTTCCTTCATCATTTTACATATCTAAGAAAATATTTTAAATATTTAATCCAGGGAAATTAAATCAATGTATGTGTAGTGAATATGTATGGTTTGCTTCCCTAGAGTATTTTCCCACTTCATGAGGCGATGGACTCAGTTGTTATTTGGAGATGCCCACTACCCCACTCCCATGTTGTGTGGTTTAAGTTAAGCTCACCCCTAGACCTAGAGAAAGAGGATATGAAACATACCCACCCCATGATAACTGGCCCAGTGGAGGGCCCATGACCTAAACCAATCCAATCAGAGTGAACTTCATGACTTCAATTGGTCATACTTCACATGGTCGTTTTTATGCTGGATTTAAACCGAGTAGGATGCAGCCTAGGAACTGCATTGAGTTAGGTGGTGCCTCTGAGATCCTATTGGAGAATGAGATCAGTGCAGAGAAAGCAGAGCCAAGATCCAGAGAAAAAGAGAATCCAAATCCTGCTGGCATTGTTTAAGTACCTGTGCAACCACACTTGAAGTCAAATTGATTCCTGAAGTCAAGTTGATGAGTCACATAAAGCAATACATTCCCTTCTGTAGTCAAGTCAGTTTAAATCAGGTGTTTTATTACTTTAGACTGAAATAATCCCAATTAATAATAGACTGGAGTCCATTCAAGATCTTGGGAAAGAAAATTAAAGATTGTCTTGGTTCTGGTGCAAGTTTATAGGCAATTTTCTAAGTCTATTTAGACTTGGATAAAATGGGTACTTCATGTCCATTCTCAGAGGAAATCCAAAGATTTGCCCACAGAGACCTTCAAGAAAACTTGTAAGAATGGCATTCATATAGGCATATTAGTAACAGAAATTAATCCTGTCTTTCCTTTGTTGATGGATCAAATATATAAGATTAGAAGATGTTACATGGAGGCAACAGTGGACTGCCTCTCAAGAACTGTAGAATAAAACCATTGCACTCTTGGAACATAAGCTGGTACCTAATACATAATGTGCCTTTAGGAAATGTGAATTGAATGAACAAATGAGTGACTGAATATATTACCCTACAACTGCTCATTTTTCCAAAACTAGGTCTTCGGAATCAATACATATTCAAAGACAGAGAAACGAATATGATATTTTCCCAGCTCACAGCCACCGTGAGGAAGCTTTATAATCTACTTACATGGTAATCCCCAAGGTACCCATGTGGATGATCTGGTGTGCGAGTCAGGAGAGGGCAGTGCCCTGGCAAAGAGGGTGTCAAGAAGACCAAAACATAGTTATTCATGAGACACCAAAGCCACACCTACAATGCCCCTGTTTTCTCAAAGCCCTCTCTCACCTCCCAACACTGTCTTACATCCAATGTCTTAGAAATCTGAGACAAGCAAAGGAGTGGGAAACTCAAGTTCTCTCTAGTAAAGCATCATCTATCTACTCTTGAAAAGCTCTGGGCCTCGTGTGTCAGTGCAACAGCCCTTGGCTAATTACATCGGCTTTCTCTGACATAGAGGACTGAGTGAATTTTTACAAATGGAAATAATAAACCCAGAGGAAATATTATGAAAATGAATCTGTAAACATTCAAATGGAATGTAATCAT
Organism: Balaenoptera musculus; assembly: GCF_009873245.2. Taxonomy (NCBI): domain Eukaryota; kingdom Metazoa; phylum Chordata; class Mammalia; order Artiodactyla; family Balaenopteridae; genus Balaenoptera; species Balaenoptera musculus. The sequence continues at coordinate 7,779,197 of NC_045801.1, read as the reverse complement.
GAACAAGTCACAGCTTAGACTAATGAAGAATACATTATGCTGGAATGCAGACCTGGCTTTGTTCCTCAGCATGATTGCGGGGCGGGGGTGGTGGGAAGGGATCCCCACGGAAGAGCCCACATGACTCTGGAATTTAGATATAATTTGATGAACCACCGCAAAATTGACCTCTGAACTTGACCATGAATGCAGGTCAACCACTTGAGCTGGAAAATAATGAAAAGTATATAACTTCTTTGCAGGAGCCATACATTTCTTGTTCAAAAATCTCAGTTTTTTCCCCCCTCCACTCTTTTCTGCTAATTCCTTGAGATGCATTTGACCCAGATTTGCTGATCTAAATACCACCATTTTTTCCTCCCCAAGATATTGCCGAAAAGGAACTTTTGTTTTTCAAACCAGGTCTTTATTACTTCTTTGTCACGATTTATTCTTTTCCTTTTATTTCTACTTAAATTGCAGGTTCAACTCAGTGACATCATCTTTTGGGCCAGTTACTGGCATTATCTGAAGCACATTCTCTTTTATCTAAAACACAAGAGTCTGTTAAAAGATCACTAACTTTCAAACTTTATTCTGAAGGATGTGTCTTGTTTATACATTTTCCCCTGTTTGTGTATCTGAAATGAATGCTATCCATGCTCTCTACATTTTCCCCTCCCAATCCTTCAAAAAGGGCATTCAAGTTTTCAAAGAAAGTCTGTCTCTACACAGATAGATCACTTAAGTCACGTTCCCCATCCTGAAACACACACACATAGCCACATAAAATCTGGCTTCTCTCACTTCTGCATTGTTCATATCTTTAGCTTTCAACTACTCATCCCAACCCGTCTTGAGCCATACTAACTTTTGTGTAGACTTGACCCTGTGATCTTTCTGTTTTTCTCATCCTCTTAACCCACATGGCAGTAGGCACTCTGCAAGATGGCCTCCAATGTGTCTTGCTTCCTGATTTTCATGCTCTTGAATAGGGGTATAACTAAAGGAGTATTTCAAAATGACAGAGTATGGCTTTTAAGGCTAGGTCATAAAAGTCAGTGTGGCTTTAGCCTTGTCTTTTCTGGAATCAGCCTATCTGTGAGATGCCAGCTGCCATGTTATGAGGACACTCAAGCATCCCTATGGAGACATCGTATGGCAAGGAACTGCAGCCTCTTGTCAGCAGCCAGCAATCACTCGTCGAGCATGTGAGTGCGCCATCTTCAAAGTGGATCTGCCAGCCCAAGGAAGCCTTCAAATGACTGCATCCCACCCAAAATCTTGACTACAATTTCACAAGAGAGCCTGAGCCAGAAATACCCAGTCAAGCTGCTCCTGGACGTCTGACCTACAAAAGCTGTGTGAGATAATAAATGTTTACTGCTGTTTTAAGCCACTGCGTTTTGGAGTAATTACACAGTAGCAGATAACTAATGCATGGGGACAGTTTACGTTCTGCTTATCTAGCTTCGACATTAGTTTTCTTGCTCAGACTGAGATGGAAAACAAACAAGCAACAATTTAAGTACTTTATTTATTTATCAGTATCTATAACTTCAGTGAGTAATAATATGTATGCATTACTATTTATCAATTGAATAATTGGAATAAAATCATACCTATGATACAAAGTTTATATGAGAATTTAATAAGATAATGCATGTAAAAAATTTATCAATGCCTGGCACATAGTTGACTCTAAAGAAATGTTATAATAATAATAACTAAAAATAATAATTATTATTAGTTATTATTATTTTATTACTAATATTCTGGTGCTCAGGCAATTAAGTTGTACAAGGTCCTGGTAGGTAGTAACAGGTCATGACTCAGTCCCAAGTCTATTTCATTCTATTACCCTTGCTCATAATAATCAATTGGGCTACAATCATATAATACTATATAGCACTGTGGAGCCAAGCACTGTATTGGTCATTTGGGATAGAAAGGAATGCAACAAACATTGTCCCTCCTCAGGGTTTTATAGTGAAGTAAAGGCAACTTATATGTTATAAGTATAACCAATTCTGAAAAGTACCAGGATAGAAATCCATGCAGTGTGGAGTAAGGACACAAAGAAGAAAGTGACCAATCAGCTAGCTGGGTTTAGTTTTACTTCCAGCCATTTTTGACCCAGTCCCATCTGGTCCTCATCTTCCTCATCCCATTTCCTACAGGTGTGCATCCAACCACACCAAACTGTTTAATGTCTCACATGCTCTCCTGCATCTTGACATTTCACACAATAAAATGCTCACTCCCTTTATTCAGAAACCAGCACGCTTCACAGGGGACTGTGGCTTCTGAAGGGCAGCGCTTCTAGGTCTGTGATGACCAGCTTTGGGACAAACCTTGGTGGATGGCCCGTTGGTGGCCTGAAGCCCCTGTGGCTCCTTGTCTTGGCCTCGGCACTAGATGGAGGAGGGAGAAGATGAACATTCCAATAGCAGGAAGATGGTAGATAGGCAGCTTTCTACCATTAACAACTAGCACAGTGATGTAGATGAAGTCTCACCCTTGGAAGGACTCTCCTTGAAAGACCCATCTTCTCTAAGAACCGTCCAGAAGCTCACTGTGGCTTAATCAAATTTACTTCTCCTGCCATAAAGAGAAAATGGGGGAAACCTTCTTATTCTTCAAAGGGGGCCCAGAAATTGAACATTTTGGTTTAGCTGTGAGTCTTTATTTTTAATACATGTAGCTTCCATATAGACATAGTATGATGAGCCAAAGAGTTTTCACATCCATCAGTGGCAGAGCTGGCCTACTCAGCCTTTGGTGGCCACTGGATAATTGCAAATGGGAACATCCCCAAAACGTCATCTTCCATTGCACACTGCTCTCCCCCGCAGCTCAAGCCCAGCTGGTCAGTGGACTCAAAACTATAAAATGGATGTGACAGCCGGACCGGCTGAGGTTTGGGTTTCAGCGAGCCCTCCACCACTAACCAAACTTCAGTTACAGACTTGTCATTGTACCCTGGGCTATAAAATTGTCAGAGGAGCAAAGCAGCATTTAGAGTCCAGAGGACACAGAAAAGGATAGCAGTTTAAATGGGGGGAAAATCATCTCTTGCCTTGTAAACTCGACCAATTTGATCCATGGGATATTGAAAGACTATAAATATGGAACTGCATGATGTCATTCTTATAGGCACTTTATGAGTGCAGCAACCAGGAGAAGGATTGCCCATGACTGAAATGCAGTTGTGGTTTATGGAAATGATCGCTTTGGTGGGTTCTCTCTCTATATCCTCCTTTTGCATTCTTTACAGATATATGACTTAGGTGTTCCTAGTTATATGTAAATATATAAATACAATGCTTTCTATCTTTTTGAGGAGAGCCGAATGAACTTGAAATCTTGTGGGGTTTTATTTTTCAGTTCTTATACTAATTAATGTGTTTTTATTGCAACCCATTTCTACTTAATGATGCATCCAATAGCACTACAATTTGGAAAATGTAAATGATGTGGGTTTTTTTTAATAGGCTTAGCTTTATTTTTGACCATTTATATGTCATGAGGCAAAAAATGGAAATTATCAGCCTTGGTTCATTTTCTAGGTTAGAAAAGAACTCTTTGCAACTTTCTTTCTTAATTGACAGTTGGGTTCCTCCACTGTCTTATTAATTCCTTAAAACCTATTCAGACAGCCAGAGAGATGTTTGACCAAGTCATTACCACATGTGAATGCATTAACTTGGAAATTGATTAATCCATCATGTGAATGTTTTCAACCATTCCAAGACAGACAACAAAATTCTAATGAAAACCCACTGTATGTGGGAGGGACAACACCATTGACAAGCATGTTCAATCAATCCAAAGGCCTCAGTTAACCTTCCTAGGAGTTGGTTTTGTTGTGCTATGTAGTTTAACAAGATGGAAGACGGGGTTGAGTTAAATCAAGTACGGTATTACCTGAACGTCAGAGCAAACTTGGTCTGCGATGTTAGATGGCTGGGGGTAAAGGGAGCAACGCTTCAATGTGGCATCCAAAAACATTGCTTTCCTTAATGGATATAAAACCATATACCTCCCTCTCTCTTCTCCCACCCTCTTTTCCTCCCTTCTTCTCTCCGTCCTCAGTAACCAAGTCTATTAACACAATCATAAACCAGTTGTGTCCAGTATATTAGAAAGAGCAGCTACAGATATTAATTCTTTACAGCCAAATTATAATAGAGGGTTTATTATTCCAAAGTGTTATCTCCGATTTTATTGATGAAGAAACATATTAAGGGAGTTTAAGGGACTTACTCAAGGTCAAAAACAACTAAAGGCTGTGTCTGAGACTTGAACCTAATTTTATAACACATAAGAATCCTTCTTAATTATATATCATCTCCATTTTATTAAAAAAAAAAAAAGACACAGAGGAAATAAAATAACTTTGCCAAAGATTACTCAACTATTAAAGCACAAAACTGGTATTTGAATCCCAGCTCTAAGAGGATGGAGAATTAGATTCTATTCTAGGATTAGGGATCTGAAAATCTGGATTTCTGTGAAAAAATCATTCTCCGATCCTTAAGTGAATGCGTATATCAACAATTGTTACAGAAGTATTGATTATTCCAAAATCTCATTTCTTTTCTTAATTATACTAGGTGGTAAATAATAAAATCAAGAATATGAAAAATATCTGAAAATATCTGAAAAAACAAAAAAGATTCCTCCAAAATACTGAAAATCATGTTTGTGAATGGAAAAGAATCTGAATGTTTCCCTTACCTCCTCTTCTTTCTTTGTGATTTTTTTTAAGAACTGAAGAATATCTTATATCAGCTTTCATAATTAATTTGAAGTAGAGCACACAAGTTCATGCAATAATAGTAGGAAAATGCATAAATAAGTTATGGGTCAGGTAAGACATTTCCTGTCTCACCATAAAGTGTATAATTAAAGCAGAGTGGTACTTGTGCATGAACAGACAGGCAGCACAAGGGGTGGAGTATAAGGTCCAGAATTAAACTGAAATATATTTCAGAATTTGGCATTTGATAAAAATGAAATTAAAAGTCAGGAGATAAAAAGTGATTATTCAATAAATGGTGTTAGGAAAAATGGTAGTGATTTGGCATAGAATATCTCAACCCTTATACCTAAAGAAATTTCAGATGATTCAAAGACTTATTTTTTTAATCATGTAGTTACTAGAAAAAAACATACATATAAAATCTCAATGTACAGAAGGCATAAGTATGGCATAAAGTCCATACTCCCTGAAAATGTGATTAATTTGACAACACAAAAACATGTCTGCACAGGAAAGAAACATAAGCAATGCAAAAAGAAAAAGATAAGCTGAAAAAAGCACATAAATTAAGCACAGACATAAAAGGTCTGTTCCCTTAATATATAAAGAGCACTGTAAATCGATAAGAAAAAAACAGTCCCGGGCTTCCCTGGCGGCGCAGTGGTTGAGAGTCTGCCTGCCAATGCAGGGGATGCGGGTTCAAGCCCTGGTCTGGGAAGATCCCACATGCCACGGAGCAACTAGGCCCGTGAGCCACAATTGCTGAGCCTGCGCGTCTAGAGCCTGTGCTCCGCAACAAGAGAGGCCGCGACGGTGAGAGGCCCGCGCACCGTGATGAAGAGTGGCCCCCGCTTGCCGCAACTAGAGAAAGCCCTCGCACAGAAACGAAGACCCAACACAGCCAAAAATGAATAATAAATAAATAATAAACAAAAAGAAAAAAAAGAAAAAGAAAAAAACAGTCCCTCTAATAGAATATATGGGCAAAGGATGTGAAATTACTGATGTTCAATGAAGAAAACTATAAATAATCCTTGAAACATTGAAAAATATATCATTAACACACATATTAAAAGAGAAAAGCTATTAAAAGTATAATGTTACATTTTCCAGCTATCAGACGGGAAAAGATCCAATACTTTGAAAATGCACTATGTTGGAGAAGAAATAGTTTAATAAACATATTTATATATTGCTGTAGGAATGTAAATTAATACAACCTCTAAGAAAGGCAGGTTGGTGCTTTTTCACTTTTCTATCCACACTCCCCTTATATTTTCTCTGCAATGTTTGCAGGTTTGGGGTGAGAGCTGAATTGCTCAAGGCAGGAGGAGCTGGGAACTGCCTTCAAATCAACCCTCCTCAAGATTGTTCCTCCAAATGAAAATGAAACACTGCCAATGTGTATCAATGTCCAATTATTGCCTATCAGGTGCACCCTTAAGGAGGGTAGTGAGGTACTCCAACATTTCTGGTACCTCCCATTGGCCAATGCCAACTGGCAAAGAGATCTAGGCAATGCAGTCTGCAGAGATAAAGCTCTGAGGGCACAGAGCAACACAATAAAAGGGCAGAGAAAGTATAAGGGGAATGTGGATAGAAAAGTGGAGAAATACTCAGAAAGTATTCTTACTGACAGAAAGTTTTCAGTTTTGTTCTGTTTTTAAAACACTATTTTACCAAAGTTTCAATACCCCAGTAATATTCTACTATTGCAGTAATAGTCAATGCCCATCTAGACTGTCACACACGTGCCTGTGTCGGTCTGTCTCTGAAGCTGCTATCGACACCCCAGGAAGTCACCATAACTCTACCTGGGGCAGCTTCACTGAAGAGTGACCGCAAAACAGGGTTCTAAAAGATGTCAGAATTTGCCAGGAGCAGGAGGAGGAGAAATGGCTTTTGAAGAAGAAAAACCTGTTTGTGCTGTGTAAGAACACGGGGGGAAAAAGCAGCATGTGTTCCAGGATGATGATGAACTCTGTGCAGCCTTAACTCAGAATGGGATGCGGGGCAGAGAGAGGAGATGAGTTCAGATGAGCAAATAGGGTTCTCTTGAGAAAGGCCTGGTAAACCCTTGTAAAAGAGATGGCCATCTCCCCAGATATCTCTAACAATGGGATAACTTCCAGATGCTCCGTAGAAAGTGTCCCTTGTTAAAAGTTTGCAAAGTGGTGCATTGTATCACTCTCAGAGATTTACAACACACGGTAGCATACTTAAAGCTCTGAGAAGCCTCAACAATAAAATACCTTCAGTTTTATTTAATCCAGAACTTCAAATTTTTGTTTTCAGGAATTAAGCCAGAAAGTCAAAATTTGCAGAGCCATACTGGTGAGGGCAGAACCTCTTTGCCAACACGGTGCTAGAGGCAGAGCCTTAAAGAAATGTTTAGTGTCGACGTGAGCAAAGATGAATAACTTTCTTGAAAGAGTAACAGGGGTAGTGAGGGCTCTGACATCAGAAAATGAACCTTTACTGCCTATTATTCTCTTTTACTGAAACTAGAAGCATCTGAAAGAGGATCCATAGCACCTGGAAAAAGAAATGAAAATTGGATTATGGTAGACTATATTCTTTCTCTCTCTCTCAGTGAAGAGGGTTTGATATTTACTATATGTAGTTATAGTTTGTTATATTAACACAAAAATTGAGCCTAAGATAATGACATGGTAAACTGCATATTGATTTCCATTTGAGATGTTTCTTCCGTTTGCTGTTTATTTTCTTCCACAGGGGACCAGGCTAGATCGGGAAGTGGGGGGCAGGCTGAATAGTATCATTTGAGGGTCCAGAGATTAGAGGAGACATCTTCTTTCTTTCCTTTTTCCTTTCCTGTCCTCCTCCTGCAGGTCCCTCCAACATAGGCCATCTGTCCCTTCTTCCCTCGAGTTAAAAGCAACCTAAGTCAGATAGACATGGGTGAGAAGATAAATCACCACCCCCCTGCTGAACACAGAAAGCTAAAAGGGAGAAAGAAATTGCATTTGCCTTTGCACTCAATATATCAAAGTAATTTATGTCATAACCACTCTGCCTGCTTTCGTACATATTCGGTTTTAAATAAAATCAATCTTTCCAAACCTGTAATAGCTTTCTTTGTAAGGCTCTTAGAAAAAAAAAAGGTGCTGGAATCTGGTTCCATTAGAAGCGAGTTTGATTTATTGCCTTACAAAATCACTCATTCTAATGAGGCACAAGGTTAAGAGACATTCCTCACACACATTAAACAGTTAATGACCAGCAAGGAGCTGAGAATTAGGTGGTTGAGCTCACATTCAGTCCGGGCAGGGAAGGGTCAATTGTGCAGCCTTTTAGACCACTGGAGGGGAGCAGCTCCAGAACGAGATGGGGTTGGAGCTGACTCTGAGAGGTGGGACTAACTGCTGAGACCAGGAGGGATTCCAGTATGCCCAGAGAATATCCTGGGGACCAACAAGTGGGTCAGACAGCGCCTTCTGGACATTTCCTACCTGGGGAGGGAAGGTGACCACCATTTGTGAACACTTGCTGTAACAATGACAAACATACCTAAAGAGGTTACTCTGGGCCTGGAACTGCTCTGTACTCATAACCCCCCTGTGAAGTCTGTGCTATAATTTCCCCCCAATTTACGGAAGAGGAAATGTATACAGAGGTTAAGTAGCTGCCCAAGGTCATCACACAGCTAGTAAATAGCAGAACTGGAATCAAGCCTGTCTAATTCTGGGTAACCAGTGCTTAATCATGCTACCCTCTGGCCTCCTGTCTTATCTACCAGATGCTGTATATAAGACTCCATTTTTGATCCCACATATTATTATCCCTTTTTTATGATGGGGAAGCCGAGGCTCCGAGGTTGAAGTGCCTTGCCCCAGCTCTGTCTCCCTGATTCCAAAGCCCATGTTCTTCCTTTAGCAGAGACTTTCAAGTACTATTAAAGAGGGCAACCAAGAAATAGCATCTCACCCCCAAATATATCTACCACTGACGCTGAAACACATACAGCATTTTCTTTTGTTTTGTTTTTCTTTCCAGCTTGAGGTATGTACAAGTTCTATTGCAAAGAGTTGGCTATTAGGCAGCATTACACTGAGAAAGAAAGAGAAATGGGTTTGGAAGTCAAATAGATGTGAACCTGAAAGAGTCCCCGCTTTCCTACACAGTAGCTGTAGTTTGTTAGCTCTGGGCTAGTTATACTTTCTTAGCCTCAGTGTTATCACTGTAAAATGGGAACAATAATCCTCACTCCAGGGAGTTGTGGGATTCAATGAGATGAAGAGGGTGAAACTTTAGCACAGCATGGGAAACACAGAAAGCACTTAGTAGATGGAAGAAGTCATTATTGTTATTGGTCATCTTTCTCACACCCTCCCAACCCTCCCTCAGGCCATCCTCTGGTGGGACCTCATCGGAGAGAGGAAGGGGAAGGGCATGATGCACTTGCCTAGGGAGGAGAGATGTCACTGAAGGGAAGGAGACAGTTCTCGGGGTCTAAGGGCACTGGCCGTTTTACAGTTTGAGGTGGAAATTTGATGATGATGAAAGGGATGAAAAGATGTTGAAGGGGAACTCTAAATTCATATTTTTAGACATTTATTGCTCTTCTCCTACTACCTGGGGCTTTTGATAAATACATCACCTCTCTGTTTTCCACAGACCACGTAGTCTAGGTGCTAAAGAGAAGGTGATAATAAGAAAACTCATCCACAGGCAAGTTAGCCAGCCAGATGCCAGGCAGACATGTTAGAGTTCTGTAAAACAAACTGAGGGGTAAGAAAAGGCATATTACCTGCTGGTTTTGTGACCGTGGACTTATAGTCTCCAGGTGTGAGTCCCAATATTTACTTCTGAACTGAACATATCTGGTGCTGGATTCAATAGTTGAAGATTACCCATAAGTGACATAAACATCAAGAACAGACAGAAAGTATTATTGTCAATTAAATTCAACAAGCTGCACTAAGACTCTTCTATGCCTGAGTATGTGCTAAACCCTTGAGAACTGAAGGAGAATAAAAACTATGGTGAAGGTTGAAGCACAGAGTGATATTGTTTAGAAGAAGAATATAGTGAAGCAGTTAAGAGCAAATCTTGGAGCTAGATCTCTGGCTTCAAATCCATCTCTGTCACTCAGTAGCTGTTGAGCATTAGCTCGTGTGTTCAACCTCACTGTGCCTGTAAAAGAGTGAAAAATGGACTTCAATAAGGTAATAAATGTAAAGTTCTCAGAACAATTCCTAGCATATAGAAAGTATGTGTAAAAGCTAGATATTTTTATCACTGAATTTAAAGCTGGAAAGGATCTTATAGATTAACTAATCCAACCCACTAATTCCACAAAGGAGGATTCTGAGGCTCAGAAAAGCAAATGAAAAATAAATTCCAACTGGATCAATGACAAATATATGACTTCAAAAATAGTAGAAAAGTGTGCAGAAAAATATCTTTGTGATACTGGAATAGGGAATTATTTTTTAGACAAGAGACAAAAAAGGTAATTCACAAAGAAGAAATTGATTAATTTTACTACAACAAAATTTGTGAGGTTTGGGGCTTTGAGCTACATGATATAAGCCTAATATCTGAAAAGGGGAAAGGGCTAGAGATTGAGTTCAACCTCATGGTCAATGATTTAATCAGTCGTGCCTACATAATGAAATTCCAAAAAAAAAAACTGTATGCTGAAACGTGGGTGGGCTTCCCAGGTTAACACAACTCTGGATATATTGTTATGTATCAATATGCCTGGAGGGTGATATCCAGGGGAAGAGGATACAGAAGCTATCATTTGAGACCCTGCCAGACCTCACACCTCATGTGTCTCATCTTATGGCTGGTTTTGATTTGTTTCTTTTTTCCTATCATGAAATTGTAACCATATGTATAGCTCTTTCCTGAGTTCTGTAAGTCATTCTAGTGAATTATTGAGACTGAAGGGTAAAGGGAACCCCCATAGTCTGAAATGAGGGCAGTCTTCACCTCTGAAACTTGGTCTAACTCCAAGTAGTTAGTGTCAGAATTTGCATTCCAGTAGCAATCACAAAAATGGAGATAAAAACAGAATGAGACAAAATGCTGATTAGTCAAGGTCATCCCAATGCCATCACTTCTACTCTTTCTGCCTTCAAATGCCTCCTCCCTTTTCCCTTATTGTTGAATTTCTCCTTATTCTACATCAGGCTCGCAGAAACCTTTTCAACACTTAAAGCAGAGTCCTCTTCCTTGACCATCCCCTTTCCCTTTTTTTCCCTGTTTTTCAGCATTATTATCTCAAGTGGTATTTTACAGCCCACTTCCCCTAGTAGACCAGGAGCTACTGTGGACTTGACAGCTTCTGAGTGGCCAGTCTTTGTATCCAGCACCTGGGTTCTCAGTGCCTTGTTGCAGGAGTTCAAAATGGTGGAATAAATACATACATAAGAACACAGGTGCTGAGATGAGTCTTGAAGTTGGCATTTAGTAAGGGTCATGGCAACTACTGAGTGAGGCAGCAGCATACTTATTCCTATTCCACAGGTAAAAAAATCTGAGGCTCACAGCAAGTCCATGACTTTAATCTCACCATCCTGTAAAATGTGTTCTGGAGAAGGTCCACCTTCCTACAGTTTTGGTTCATGTTTGGATCCCTGAAAACCATTTCAATCTTCAGTTTCATTCTCAATGTCATGAGCCTTTTCACATTATCGTATTTAACCTTCCGAGTTTTATGATAATCAAATGAGATTATAGAAATATTTTTCAACATTAAAAGAATCATAATTTAAGGTTTGTTTTATTCACATCTGTGTCTCCAACATCTAATATTATCTTGGCATATAACACTCAAAAAATAAATTTTAATTAAATGAAAGAATGAATTCATGAGTTAGGAAACATTGCTGGGTCAGTAGAAATGGGCATTTAATAGATATTGCCAAGTTGCTCCTTCAGAAAGGTTTATATTCTCACCAGTGTTGCCTATTTTGCTTATTCATGCCAGAATTGGGTTATATCAGTATGTTTAGTTTTGCTTAGATTTGATTATTAATCAATAAGTGAGGCTGGACTTTTTTTTTCTAATTTCTTGGGAATGTGTCTCTATTATTCAGTGCATGGCTTTTCCTGTGCCTGTTTTCCTATTGAGCTCTTTTTCATTTTCTTAATGATCTGTGGGAGCTCTTTGTATCCTGTGATTATTAACTTTTTGTATCACAAATATTTTTCCTTGTCAAGTTTTTCAGCTTTCTTGTGCCATAGAGAATTTGTTATTTCTTTATGAGGTCAAATCTGTGGGTCTTTTCTTCTACGAACATTTTTAGTTTGGGATGTATCACTCTGGTAATTGTTGTGTAGGATGGGAAGTCTGTGAACAGAGAGTTCACTCAATAACCACCAGAAATGAAAAGATTCTGAACTAAGTTGTGGTTCTGAAAATGGGACAAGGAGTGCATTGTTATTTTCTTGATTCTATCATTAACTAATTGTGCATCTTTGAGACAATGGATTCAGCCTGTCTCTGTTCCAATTTCTTCCTCTATTAAGTGAAAGTCAAATACCTTGCCACACTAACCTCACAGAGGCTTTGTAGAGGTTCAATGAGATGATGAATTTATTTTATTTTTATTTTTTAACGTTTTTATTGGAGTATAATTGCTTTAAAATGGTATGTTAGTTTCTGCTTTATAACAAAGTGAATCAGTTATACATATACATATATCCCCATATCTCTTCCCTCTTGCGTCTCCCTCCCTCCCACCCTCCCTATCCCACCCTTCTAGCTGGTCACAAAGCACTGAGCTGATCTCCCTGTGCTATGCGGCTACTTGCCACTAGCTATCTATTTTACATTTGGTAGTGTATATATGTCCATATATACACTACCACTCTCTCACTTTGTCCCAGCTTACCCTTTCCCTTCCCCCTGTCCTCAAGTCCATTCTCTAGTAGGTTTGCATCTTTATTCCCATCTTGCTCCTATGTTCTTCATGACCTTTTTTTTTTTTTTAGATTCCATATATATGTGTTAGCATACGGTATTTGTTTTTCTCTTTCTGACTTACTTCACTCTGTATGACAGACTCTAGGTCCATCCACCTCACTACAGATAACTCAATTTCATTCCTTTTTATGGCTAAGTAATATTCCATTGTATATATGTGCCACATCTTCTTTATCCACTCATCTATTGATGGACACTTAGGTTGCTTCCATGTCCTGGCTATTGTAAATAGAGCTGCAATGAACATTGTGGTACATGACTCTTTTTGAATTATGGTTTTCTCTGGGTATATGCCCAGTAGTGGGATTGCTGGGTCGTATGGTAGAGAACTCCATACTGTTCTCCATAGTGGCAATTTACATTCCCACCAACAGTGTATGAGGGTTCCCTTTTCTCCACACCCTCTCCAGCATTTATTGTTTGTAGATATTTTGATGATGGCCATTCTGACCAGTGTGAGATGATATCGCATTGTAGTTTTGATTTGCATTTCTCTAATGATTAATGATGTTGAGCATTCTTTCATGTGTTTGTTGGCAATCTGTATATCTTCTTTGGGAAACTGTTTGCAGATGACATGATACTATACATAGAGAATCCTAAAGATGCTACCAGAAAACTCCTAGAGCTAATCAATGAATTTGGTAAAGTAGCAGGATACAAAGTTAATGCACAGAAATCTTTTGCATTCCTATACATTAATGATGAAAAATCTGAAAGTGAAATTAATAAAACACTCTCATTTACCATTGCAACAAAAAGAATAAAATACCTAGGAATAAACCTACCTAAGGAGACAAAAGACCTGTATGCAGAAAATTATAAGACACTGATGAAAGAAATTAAAGATGATACAAATAGATGGAGAGATATACCATGTTCTTGGATTGGAAGAATCAACATTGTGAAAATGACTATACTACCCAAAGCAATCTACAGATTCAATGCAGTCCCTATCAAACTACCACTGGTATTTTTCACAGAACTAGAACAAAAAATCTCACAATCTGTATGGAAACACAAAAGACCCCAAATAGCCATAGCAATCTTGAGAAAGAAAAATGGAGCTAGAGGAATCAGACTCCCTGACTTCAGACTATACTACAAAGCTACAGTAATCAAGACAGTATAGTACTGGCACAAAAACAGAAATATAGATCAATGGAACAGGATAGAAAGCCCAGAGATAAACCCACGCACATATGGTCACCTTATGTTTGATAAAGGAGGCAAGAACATACAATGGAGAAAAGACAGCCTCTTCAATAAGTGGTGCTGGGAAAACTGAACAGCTACATGTAAAAGAATGAAATTAGAACACTCCCTAACACCATACACAAAAATAAACTCAAAATGGATTAAAGACCTAAATGTAAGGCCAGACACTATCAAACTCTTAAAGGAAAACATAGGCAGAACACTCTATGACATAAATCACAGCAAGATCCTTTTTGACCCAACCTCCTAGAGAAATGGAAATAAAAACAAAAATAAACAAATGGGACCTAATGAAACTTGAAAGATTTTGCACAGCAAAGGAAACCATAAACAAGATGAAAAGACAGCCCTCAGAATGGGAGAAAATATTTGCAAATGAAGCAACTGACAAAGGATTAATCTCCAAAATTTACAAGCAGCTCATGCAGCTCAAGATCAGAAAAACAAAGAACCCAATCCAAAAATGGGGAGATGATGAATTTAAAAGCATAGGTTCTACTTTGGTATAGCATCAGATAGAGTGGAGAATAAAGTAATAGACATTTACTATCATGGAGAGAGCACTCAGCCCCATAGTTGTTTTATAAGTCAATAAGAAATTTGGAAGAAAGAAATTCTTCTAAAGAAAATTAGTTTAGTAATTACCTCCAAATAATCACTCAAGGTAACCAATAAGCTTACTATAATCCTCTTGTATAGCAGACAAGGACACTGGATTTAGAGTCAAGTGAACTCACTTCTAATCCTGGTCTGTCTCTTACGTTATTTCACTGTCTTGAGTAAATCTCTTCACCTCTCTGAACCACAGTTTTATTATTGAAAAGAGAATTTTAAAAGTTCTATCTCACAGAGTCTCAAAGAAGATAAAATAAGATTTTTGTGAAAGAGTAATTTAAACTCTAAGGCTTTATAAGAGTGTAAGTTAACTCGTTATGATAATTATTAAAGTCATCACTTTAAATGATGGTTACTCAAATGGCTGTATATATCCTCTATGAAATAATGAACATGTGTGTTGTGTACATATTTATTAGTCCTGGGATTAAATCTCAAAAATTATGTTTTATGAATTGAGACTTCTGTGTTCCTGTATTTGTAGACAAAATGAATCAGCCTGTTTTAACTGCAGTAAATCATGATGATAAGCACTTATCCATTCTAACTACTCACATCCAGCAAAATAAGCTCTGGAAGCTGTGTGGGCCCTCCTTTTTGTTTCTGGACCATGAATACACATTTTTATAAGAATTATGGAGGAAAAAAAATATATATATAACACTTTAAAGGTAATCTCAGTATGTTTACATAAACCTCAAGGTAAAGTACCACAATTATTTTCCACATTTAGGTACCAGTTTATCTCTTTAATTAAAATGCTAAATTATAAGAACTGAATTAAGTGTCTGAAAAGTAATTGATAATGTACTAATGTGGATGATTCATCAATATTCTCCGGGACTTCCCTGGTGGCGCAGTGGTTGAGAATCTGCCTGCCAATGCAGGGGACACGGGTTCGAGCCCTGGTCTGGGAAGAGCCCACATGCCGCGGAGCAACTGGGCGCGTGAGCCACAACTACTGAGCCTGCACCTCTGGAGCCTGTGCTCCGCAACAAGAAAGGTCGCGATAGTGAGAGGCCCGTGCACTGCGAAGAAGAGTGGCCCCCGCTCGCCGCAACTAGAGAAAGCCCTCGCCCAGAAACGAAGACCCAACACAGCCAAAAATAATTTAAAAATATAAAAATAAATAAATTAATTAACTAAAAAATATATATATATATATTCTCCAAGTAAGCTTCCGAATCCTAATGGGTTTTTTAAATGTCATGTGTCCTTTTTGAACTTATTTTTCAAAAAGTGTTAGTCCAAAAAACTGGTTAAAGTAGGCTTTTTCACACTCTTTAGAATTACAACTCATTCTCAGACAAAAACCTTTTGGGAAACTTTGTGCACTTTTGACAGGGACAGGATTTATAGACCTGTGGTTTTTCTCCCCTCCTTATACCTACTGAAGAAATGTCGTCTTTGGTCCTTGAACTTCTCCGCGTCCCCAACTCCTGAAGAGATCCTGCCTTTACCTTTCTGGTCCCCAGATCTTTTGTGAGAAAGATTTAGAGACCGAGCAGACAGAGACAAACTCAAGAGGAAAGGGACCGGTGGGATGGGTACTAAAGTAGGGAAACCAAATCTTTGCCCAGCAAGAGCAGGAGGGAATGGGGAAGGAGAGACGGGGGGCAAAAAGACCAGTAGGTTTGGAACTGAGGCTGGTGGGAGACCTGTGAGTTTGGCGTGTGAGTAGCTGAAGGGAGACAGGTGCAGGGAGCTGAAAATAAGCCTTTTGTGAAGTTCCGTCAGGAGTATAAAAGGACTGTTTTTCAGTGATCACTGAGAGATGTAAATGAATAGAATTTTTTCTTGAAGATTTTGGCTCTTTAATTGGGCTTCTTCCAGTTAAACACAGGTCAGATATTGAACCATATGGTGTCTCCAAATGTATTAAGGCTATGTTTTAAAAAGATATGTAAAGGTTTTCTGCTTGTGTTTAAAGGATAAAAGAGAAGAAGTGGTTCCACCTCCCTCATCCTTGCTCTTTCCCCCAAGGAGTTACTTGTAAAGGCATCTATCTAAAACTTCAGGACTTCACGTATGCAAGAGTGAAAAACTTCTGGATTATGCCAATAGGAGAGTGGCTTATAAAACGGTCATTGTATCATTAGGATCCCTGAGCCAAGAGCCTGGATCTCATTTTTTTTTTTAATTAATTAATTAATTTATTTATTTTTGGCTGTGTTGGGTCTTCGTTTCTGTGCGAGGACTTTCTCCAGTTGCGGGGAGCGGGGGCTACTCTTCATCGCAGTGCGCGGGCCTCTCACTGTTGCGGCCTCTCCCGTTGCGGAGCACAGGCTCCAGACGCGCAGGCTCAGTAGTCGTGGCTCACGGGCCCAGTTGCTCCGCGGCATGTGGGATCTTCCCAGACCAGGGCTCGAACCCGTGTCCCCTGCATTGGCAGGCAGATTCTTAACCACTGCGCCACCAGGGAAGCCCCGAGCCTGGATCTCTTGATACAAGTTTTTTTTCCTTTTCCTCATTTCACTAGGATTTATTTGTGAATCAATGGTGACAAGATAAAAAAAATTATTTTAATATATTTTAACCTTTTCAAAGAACGAACATTTTGGCTTTGCTGATTTTCTCTTTTCTGTTTCACTGATTTCTGCTTTTATCATTATTTCCCTCCTCCTCTGTATTTGGGGTTTAGCCTGCTCTGATTTTCTAGCTTCTTACATTGGAAACTGGTCATTGATTTTCAACCTTTCTTATTCTGTAGTGTAAGCATATAAAACTGCAAATTTCCCTTTTCATTCACTTTAGCTGCATCCCACTTTGAATATATTGTGTTCCATTAACATTCATGTTCCTGTGTTTTTAAATATCTAGTAATTTTATATTGCATTCTGGACAATGCATCTGTGAAGGATGCCTTGCAGGGATTCTAGATTACACCATCTTCCTCTAAAGTGTGGTAACTTTAGTTCTTGTGGGCCACCAATTATTGGAGAGTCCTATTGATTCTAGATTACACCATCTTCCTCTAAAGTGTGGTAACTTTAGTTCTTGTGGGCCACCAATTATTGGAGAGTCCTATTGACACTGTCAAGCCTTCAATTTTTGCTTTTATAGGTGAGTCTATTTCAGTTTTGTACTTAGTTCTAGGTTGTGACCCTTACACTAGAGCATGAGGCCTTCTGGAGTCTCCACTAAACGCCTGAGGTACTCATCATGATCTCCTCTGGAACTCCAGTGTCTCACACAGAACAATTCCTGATATCTCCACTCAGCACCTCGGTATCCGCTCCCTATTAGTCTTGCCCAGTCCTGCCTCCCTCCTACACTGCTTGGGGTCTGGCCAAGGGCCCCAGAGGATCCCACACATGTTTGCACCCATCCTCCCATCTTGCCTCAAAGCTCTTTTCCTTCAGTACCACTCCCCACAACTTGCATCTGCCTCAGCAGGTCAGCAAAAGTATCTCTTTCCACTTGAACTCTATCTTCATGACCTGTGGTTGGGAACGTGCACCAGGCAGAAAGCCAGGGTGAACATTGGGGTTCTCTTGAAGATCCTTTGTATCAAGAAAGCTGTCCTCTTCGTTGCCCAAGCACTGCATATATTTTGTCCAATTTTAGAATTGTTTAAGACAGAATAATGTCTGATATCAGTTATTCCTTTGTGACCAGAAATAGAAATCTGGTTTTCATATCTTTTCTCCCTGCCCCCTTCTTCTTCTCTTTCTCTTTCTCCTTTTCCTTCTTCCCCCCAGATTAGATCCTACATGAATTCCATTGTCCAAAATACACTCAGTTTGGACTGTGATCCCTTGGATGTCCCTTTTAACTTTAGGGTTCTTTGGAACTACTTTGAAAACCACATCTGTCGAAGAGGGAGAAAATGCAGGTGATAGCGAGGAAAAAATGTTTCAGGAAAGACAGTGAGAGAAGGAGTAGGGTCTGGACTAAGTATAAAAGGAAGAAAAGACACATATTTAAAAAATATTTTGAGGGGCTTAGCACTTAACTGACATTTGAAGACAAAAGGGAGAGAAGAAAGAGCAAAGTAAACAATGAACGTTGCATTTCTGGGAAGAGGAAGATGATGATGGTCTCCACAGATTGTCTTAGGTATTATTATAGACATCATATTATTAGCATCATCGTGGCACCATTAACTAAACAAATATAATTTCCTAAGTATTTTATTAACATTATCTCAGTTAATTATCACAACAATTAGGTAGGCATTTTTATTTATTCAGAGGGAGAAACTGAGCCCAGGAAGGCATAACAAGTTAAGAAAGTTGCCGAAGTTCATACAGCTAACACTTGGCAGTTGAGCAGAGTACCTGAAACAAGACAGGAACTCAATAAATGAATGCCCTAGGAAAGGCATTTTCCTCTCCCTCTCTGGGTTGTCTTCTTATCTTGTTCACTTCCTATTTTCATTTCTTCCTTCTCTCTTCCTTTCCTCCAAAAAGCACTAGGATGGGCATGTTTTGAAAGAGACACTGGAAAGAAGGAAAAGATCTATTTGGATCTGCCTGGAAGGGTAAATGTAAGTTTGCCAATTTAATATTGGATCCTCATATGTCTAGAGTAGTACATATGTTCTGGGAGTTTGAAGAGTGGAGAGCCATTCATTGAATCATTTGTTAAGCAAACATTAATGAAGCACTTAATACGTCAGGCAGATATACACTGTGCAGAAAGCAGCATAGATGCTGTGCCCAAGGAATAATTCATATACCTGTCTCCTTTCCATTTTCCCCTTCACACAGAGTGTGAGATAGCTGGGGAGGGAGGTGTTTTATTCTGTAATTACTTAGACCCTCATCAGCAGTTGGATGCCCCTCACTGCCTAGCTTTCCACAAGGATGCCTACCTATAGCATAAACCAAGTCACCCACATTTTGCCAACATGATGACAATGGATCCCAGCTGTGGCCTTGTCAGTGCCTTTATCAGATGGGTTTGGGTAGACCAGGCAGGTCAGATGGATATGCATGGAGATTACTCTCTAAGACCTTCTTGTCTAAGACTGTGATGGGTATTAAAATGAGGGGTAAATATTATCTTTTGGGATTCAAAAATGGGAAAGGTTATTTTCTACTGGATGGCTCAGAGAAGGAAGTTTCCATGGAGAAGCTGTCATTTGTGCTGAAATAAATTAGTAAGTAAATAAATAAACAAACAGATGAAAGAACAAGCAGTTATTACTTTGGTGTGAGGAGAAAGGCACTCCTGGTGTTGGGCACATTACAAGCATGAGACGAGAAAGAACAGGTGTGATCTAAAAAAGCAAAGAAGGTCTGAGACCAAAGTCACACTGCGCTGTTCTCATTTTTTCCTTGGAAAAGCCCAGATTCCATGGAAATGTGAAAGCTGCAGCGGCTCAGCCAGTCCCGGCTTTGGGGATTGAGATGTTCCCTGGAGCACCATCTTCTGCTGCTGACACATTTGCTTTCAAAATTGCACCTTCGCAGGTGTCCAGGGCCCCTCCCTCTGTGACACGGGGATTCTTCAGCCTTGGGGGCATTCACTGAGCTGTGTGAATGCTTTGGGTTGTTCGTGGAAGGTTAAGCCACGTGGTCACCCTGAAGTTGGACAGAGTTTCATAGCTGAGCTTGCCACCTTGCAATTTGAAACAAACGCTCATTCTCCAGAAAAAAAACACGAGTAAAATCTTTTCAGGGCTCGCCTGATTTCAGGGCTCGTTCCAGCTTGCTCCAGGCTGGCGACCTGGCCCACACATGGCATTTCAGTTCTACACTGGTTCCCCAGGCTGGTCCCAATGCTGGGGGCAAAATCAGGTACTCCACATTCAAGCACCTTTATGACCATCAAGCCTGGTCTGGTACCTGGACTTAAGTCATGTCTTCTTGGTCTCAGTCCCTATTTGGATGACCACGTCAAACCAGCTCTCAGTGCTCTGTATCTAGAATTCCTCCCCTAGAATCTAGAGTCTCATCCTTGAGCTAGATCTCAGTTCATGGATTTACATACTCATTGAAAGACCACCTTGATACAAGCCTAATTTGCTTCCTGAAGATACAGTTACCATGATCCCTACCGTTCATCGAGTATGCTCTCAAGAGACACAAAGGTGAACATTTCCCAAGCTCAGCTGAATTTTAATTCTCACCACTGCTCCCAGGTACGATAATCATCCCCATCTTGCAGATCCAGCTTAGAGACAGCAAAACAAAAAATTAAGAAGGGAACCATTGTGGGATTTTAGTGTCATTACTGTTTAACTTTTAGGTGGAAGGAAATTTAATTTGGGGGATTTTAGTCTTCCATTAAAAAGTAATAATGGAGAGAAGTTTGCTTAGCTTAAATTGGCTGTATTTTATGTTGCTGGCCTTGCAGTATTTGGAATATTTTGTCATCATTGCACCCATTCCACATCTATCGGTCATCTAGGTTATTCAATGTGCTTGACATATTAGAGATGGAAAATAGAATCGGAAAGGATTCTTTGTGCAGGGTGCGTTGTGACCTTTGGGTGAACTCAGGCAATGTCCTGTTATGAGACATTTTAGAAGCTGCAGGTGGCAAATGCTGATTGAGAAGGAGGGCACCCAGAGGATAGGTTCACTCGGTTCTGACTCCCCAGCCCACCCTGCCCCACTTTATACTCATGTCCAGTCCCTGCTTGGTACAGAGGAGGCCCTAAGTGAGTATTTGTTGAATAAATGAGAACCCCAAGATAAATCCTAGAAATTTCTAAAATTTCTAGGATTTCTAGTCAAAATAAAAATATACGACTAAAAATTAAAATAAGACATTTGATAAACATCTACCTTCTTGTAAAGTTCAGGTCAACCAGCCCCTCCTCCACGGTATCTGTCATCTCTTCTCCAGCTGCCCTTCCTCTGTTTTCTGCAGCTGCTGGCTCTGCCATAAATGTTTCCTTAAGGACTCAGGCTCAGGAGTGAAGCCACTGGGCTCCAACTCCAGCCCTACTACTTAGTAATTCTGTGACCTTGGCTGTCTCTGAGCCAGTCCCCCCCATCTGTGAAATGGGAGTGTTATTAACATCTATGCCATAGGTTGTTGTGAAGATCAAAAGACGTGTGTACAGTACTAGGCACAGTACCCCATAAAATGTAAGCACTCTAATGTAATTTATTGCACTGTTTTGTATTTAGTTGTGTACATGATGGTTTTCTACATTGGATAACAAACTCCTTGGAAACAGGAATGTTACATAATTAGTCTTTCAACCCAGTGTGCAGCAGAGAATGACCATCACATGGTTATGTATTGAATACATTTGTGACGGTTAATTTTATGTGTGAACTTAACTAGGCCCAGATATTTGGTCAAACATTATTCTGGGTCTTTCTGTGAAGGTATTTTTGGATGAGATTAAGATTTAAATCTGTAGACTGAATAAAGCAGATGGTCCTTCCTAATATGGGTGGACCTCACTCAACCAGTCAAAAGCTTGAGTAGAACCAAAGATTGACCCTCCCCTGAATAAGAGGAAATTCTTCTGCCTAAGGACCTTCAGACTGGGACATTGGCTCTGCAGATTTTGGACTTCTCAGCTTCCATAACTGCATGAGCCAATATCTTTTAATAAATCTCTTTACATATATATATATATATATATATATATATATATATATATATATATATATACGTGTGTGTGTGTGTGTGTGTATATATATATATATATATATGGCACTTGACACAAAACGAAGTTCAGTTGACTCCTCCTCCATGGTATCTGTGATTTTAGTTGGTTCTATATCTCTGGAGAATCCTGACTAATACAAAGTTAAGTGAAAAACTTTATATGTACTTCATAATCCCAGTTTACCCTCACATGCATGATCTTATTCCCTGTTATTCTGCAGGGGCCCTATTGATGTGCTGGTGAGGCATGGGGGGGCATGGGAAGCCTTCTTTAGTTCTACGATTAGGTCTCAGACTTCTAGTGAGTCTGTGCTCTTGGGCTATGACTTTCACCTGTGTTTTTCAGTTTTGCTTTGTTTTTCCCCTTAGGAGGAACAGAAAGTTCAGAAAATGCTGGAGTTATTATTTCCCTTCCCTCAGATCAGTTAGGGTCTATTAAACCCCAGCAGGTTAGACTCTGGTTAACTAGTTTCTCCTAAGGGCAGGCCTTGTTAAGAAGAGAATTCTCTGGCATTTTCCAAAATGATTACAGTAAGTCCCCTACTTACAAACGAGTTCTCTTTCGAGAGCGTGTTCGTTAAGTCCAATTTGTTCGTCTAAGTCCAACAAAGTTAGCCTAGGTACCCAACTAACACAATCGGCTATATAGTACTGTACTGTAATAGGTTTATAATACTTTTCACACAAATAATACATAAAAGACAAACACAAAAAATAAAGATGACATTTTTAATCTTATAGTACAGTACCTTGAAAAGTACAGCAGTACAGTAATACAGCTGGCATACAGGGGCATGTTCTCATCTTTGAAAGTTTGCAACTTGAAGGTTCATACATAGGGGACTTACTGTACTTTTCCTCTTTCCCTGCCAGAACACAGGGGAATTTTTTTTCTGATATTCACTACGAGACTCTGATAGGGTTCCTAGAGGTAAAACTCACAAAAGTGTGCCCCCCAAGACTAGGGCCCCCAGGAGTTTTTAAGTCTCCAACTTGTTCATCCTGAGTCTCCAATATTTCACCAGATTAGGTTTTCCTACTCCCATACTGGGTTCTGTGAAGTTTCCTGCCCCTGGGCTTCTGCTCCAGTGAGTTGTAATTCTCTGTAGTCACCAGTCTGTCTCTTCAATTTGCGGGGCAGCAGTCTGCCCTATGACCTCAGTTCTCGGAGGGATCTAAGAGGAGTTGTTGATTTCCAATTTTTCAGCTTTTTCTTGTTGTGTGAATGTGAGAGGTGAGTCCCAAGTTCCTTTCAGGCTTTACTGGAAATTGGGAGGCTGCACTGGTTTATCATTGAAATAACTCTACCAGTTAAGGAAGGCTCGTTGCTTTACACCCTATTTATAGATATGAAAACCTTGGTAGAGGGATAAAACCTTGCTGCCAAATAATAATAATGATAATGATCCAAGCTAGGATGAGAATAGGAAATTCAGGGCTTTTTGTGCTGAAACAAGCCGCCCGTTACCTGCAGGTTGAGTGACACCATATAAGTCATCTAAGTTCCCTAAATCTCAGTTTTTGCATCTGTAAAATATTGAAAACGTCTAACAAATTTTATCATTTTATATTCGGTCTAGATAGTTTTTATAGCTCTTCCAGATCTCATGGTGAGAGGAAATGGCTTGTTACAATTCAGTTCAGTGATGTTTTCCCCAAATCTGCAGCTTTAATAATATGACTAGGCATCTTATAAACGGAAGTCACTGTGTCTCATGTACGTGGAGGGGGAGGAGTGGGGGGCAGTGGGGTAGGGGCAGGTGCAGGGACTGTAAACCCAGCTCAGCCCACGTCTTAAATGGTCATGATGTACGGCGCTGCCTGGCAGCCCTGGCTTTCTCTCTTTCTTTTTAATCATTAACCGTGTGAGCAAAAGCCTTCTTATTTTAATCTTCAAGGTTGCAGTAAGTCTTCCCATCTGTAACTGCTCGGTTCCCAGATGGAAGCCAACAGAAGTTCTCTCTGCTGTCAGCCCAGCCACACGATGTCTTTGACAGATCTTTTTCTAAAAACAGAATTTGCTGTTTCCAAGGAGCAATGGAAGGGACACTCGAAGCAGAATGCCAGTCCCAGAGGGTGTGAAGATCACACTCAGATGATCTCAGTGTCTGGGTGCCAGCTGCAGGGATGTGAGGACAAGCTGGGTTTCGAGTTCCAGATAAAACTAGCGGTAGGAAGAAGAGACTTGGATTTGAAGTAAGGGTGTTTGTTTGGGTTCAAATTCTGCTGAGAGCCGTGTGAACTCTTAGCAACTTGCTTATCCCAGAGCTTTAATCCCCTCATCTATAAAGCAGGGGAGTAAACCCAAGTCACAGGTCCTTGCCAGTGCTTGAAAAAGTGCAATAATTTTAAATGTCTTCCTCAGTGCCTACTACATGCTTCTTTGCTCCCTCCTTTCCTCCCCATTTCCTCCTCTCCTCCCTCCTTCCTTCTTTCCCTCCCTCCTTCCTGCCTTTCCTCCTTTCTTTCTTTCTTCTTCCTTGTTAGACTATTTCCTTCTTCACAGTGATGCTTTCAGGGAGAAGCAAGATTAGAATAGACCAGGAAACGTCTTAGTGAGTTGCCTCCCTTGATTAGACATAGAGTTTGGGACTTAAGGTGAGGAGGGGGAAAGGAGTGTTTGTGACGGTCCACTGGGGCATCTCAACATCAGGATTACTGGCTGAACAGAGGTCAGGAGAGCCGGGTCTCGTTGTATCATTTTGGGCAAGTCTGAACGGTATCCTCAGTTTCCTTGTCATCCATGACAAGGGATGAACTATACTGACTTTCTACATGTGATTTCTGAGAATCAAGAAAATTAATAAACATAATGTTTTGTTTGGTCTGAGAAAGTAGAAACACACTACGCACAAATTCTGTTTTATAACGAACATCTATCAGCCCACAAGTCTTTGGCCTAGAGTCAGGGGATGTCAGCATAGGGAAGCCGTTCAGGGTTAATCAGGTACCAATGCAGAAAAACTGAAGTTCACAAATGCAGATGCAAATGACTGTTACCAAATTGTCACTCAGCACTGCCACAGTCCTGATCTGCTCTGTCTGGGCTGACCCAATATCAAAACCCCTCAAGTGTCAGGATTGGTCTAGAAATCCAAGTGCTAACTTACCTGAAAAACTTAGAATCTTGATTTTCCCAGACTATTTTGTTTTCATATGTTTTCGTCCTTGTTAAGAGTCATGGCTTAAGCATATGTTTAAATGCATTTTCCCATTTTTATCCGTAAGTATTCCATAAGAATACATTTTGATAATAACTATATTTTTAAAAAGATAACAATACAGGGGAGTTCCCTGGTGGTCCAGTGGTTAGGACTCCACGCTTTCACTGGCCAGTGCCCAGGTTCAATCCCTGGTCGGGGAACTAAGATCCTGCAAGCCGCAGGCCAAGGCCAAGAAAACAAAACAAAACAAACAAAGAAAACCATAACAATAGTATTATCATATTAAAAAAACTAGCAGCATTCTTTAATATCATCAAATATAGAGTCACTTCCAATTTTGTGTCTATCTATCTATCTATCTATCTAATCCATCTGCAATTTAGTTGTTTAAATCAGGATACACACAATGTCCACCTATTTCATTTGGCTGACAGATCACTTATAAGCTTACCCTCCATCTTCAACACCCACCCTGGCAAATTACTGTTGAAGGAACCAGGTCATTTATCCTCTGGAGTGTCTCAGAGTCTGGATTTTGATGTCCACTCCCTATGATGACCATCAACAATTTCCTCTGTCCTCTGTTTTCTATAAATTATAGTTGGATCTGAAAGCTTGATCAGAATCAGATTTGATGGTTTTGGCAAGACTGCTTCACAGGTCATGTTGTGTTCTGCTATCAGTGGACACATCATGTCCAATGGCCTCTTTTATGATGTAAGCAGTCACCAGTGTTCAGTGCCTAGATTCATTACAGCTTGCAAAATGGTGATACTCTATTCTGTCCTTTGTTCTCCATGTATTAGCTGGAATTGTTTTACAGAGAAACTTTCCCTCATCAACCATTTGGTAATTCATTGATACAGTCATAAAGGCAGAATAAGTGCTTGATGCTTCTCCTTTATCAATTTTCAAATAATGAGTTGACTCACTGGCATCTATCAACATGTAACCTATTAGGGATTTTGTTTTATGTCACTGTAAACTCAAGGATTTAAACATATTGGGTGTCTCATTCCACTGACTTTCCCTACTGTTGCCCAAATGCCTCATCTATGGCCAGTGGGAGCCTCTTCAAGTTGGGTCCTATGTCCTTTAGACACTACCCTAGTAATTGGATGACTTCCTTGTCTTCTCATTTGAAATGCTTAAAGCTCAGCTTGAACATTTCCAAGAACCTCTGTTTCTGCTCCTACAAGAGACCCACTTTAGGGCAAAGGACACACATAGATTGAAAGTGAGGGGATGCAAAAAGACATTTCTGTTTCTTTTTAACAAGAAATAGTATTTGTAAACCACAATCTGGGTGCTAGGAATGCTCATTGCCACTGGATGGGTGACTACTTCTATGTTTTTTCAGAGGACTGGGCTAGGAAATAATTTTTTAACTAAAATGCATTATAAATACATACTCATGGGTTTGATTCAAATTCCAGGCTTCAGGGATTTTACCTAAACTTCTTAATTTACACTAGCTCTTCTTTTCTTACATGCTGAGAATCCAAATTTTCAATGAGATCAGAAAAGATAGCACTGGAATATCACATAATTACTCATTTGCTTTATCACACAATATGCAAACAATCATCTTAAAGTAATAATAACGAAATACAATCAACATTTGTGATTCCTTATCCTGGACGTCAAGCCATAGCAATTTATTATATAGGTAATCTTATTTGTAATCTATCCCTCTCTTTCTCTCTTACATTTTCTGTTATTTAGCAAAAATTGTATTTTTGTCTAATGGTTACTTTTATACTATTATCTTTATAATAAACGTTGCTATATAGTCAGTTCCCCAAAAGGAGAGATGCTCTGAAGATAGATAGATAGATAAGGAAGAGTTCTCTCTGGCAAGGAGAAATTAACTCCAGACACTACTACTTACTAGTGGAACCTTGATTTAAACCCGAGTTTGCCTACCATGAAAGCGCCCATTCTTTTTTTTTTATTTTTATTTATTTATTTTTGGCTGCACTGGGTCTTTGTTACTGCGCGCGGGCTTTCTCTAGTTGCTGCGAGCAGGGGCCACTCTTCATTGCGGTGCGCGGGCCTCTCACTGCAGTGGCTTCTCTTGTTGTGGAGCACGGGCTCTAGAGCACAGGCTCAGTAGCTGTGGCTCACGGGCTTAGTTGCTCCGTGGCATGTGGGATCTTCCTGGACCAGGGCTCGAACCCGTGTCCCCTGCATTGGCAGGCGGATTCTTAACCACGGCGCCACCAGGGAAGCCTGAAAGCGTCCATTCTTTTTACAATACCACACAACCACCTAAAGAGATGTTTCATAATTTCCAGTCTCTGAAATATTCCAAAGTGCATTCTAAAAGCTTACACATATACCTATACATATATATATATAATATATATGTATATTTATAGGTATATATATGCATGTACACATACTCATATGTTTACAGAAATAAATGTATATATATGAAGAAAGATTTTATTATATTGGTAGACTTATGAAAGAGCTCTATATCAAAACTACTTTCAGAAGCAAAAATCTTGGAGAGAGGAGAAAATGGCGGAAGAGTAAGACGCGGAGATCACCTTCCTCCCCACAGATACATCAGAAAGACATCTACACGTGGAACTGCTCCTATAAAACACCTACTGAACACTGGTAGAAGACCTCAGACCTCCCAAAAGGCAAGAAACAAAAATCTTTCTAAAGTTTTTAACTATCAAGTGTCCATGTAGTCCAAGGGAAGTATTAAAAATCTCTTTATGTTTATTACTTAAATATTAAAAATAAGAATAAAATAATTTCTCGTACTGCTATTCACATTCTTTAATCAACTGTATGACTGACTTTAATACAGCATCACTGATATTTTCTGAAGAATGTGTTTTTAAGTCTTATAGTTTTTTCACAAAATTGCCCCAAATCTTTTTTAAAGATGTACAGTATGGACAATAAATTGGAGATTACGGGTACCTAAAAATTGACTATTTTCAGAAGACCATTATAATTTTAATTGAAAAGATTCTCTTGCCATAGGTAAAGAGATACTCTAGTAAGTTCAGGGGAAATTCAGTTAAATGAAGAATATTCTCCATTCCATTTTTATACTCAAATATGGAAAAATGCTGGCATAAGTATTTTTATCAGTACAGCCAGTTTGCCTCCATACAGAGTGCTTTTCTACAATGTATATATGTTTATAAGACAAGCTATATCAAATAAGTTGACTGTATTCTGATTCTCTTTGAATATTTTGCTAAATTTAGATTTGCAAAATTATAGGCTTTTTTTCAATCTCATTCCATTTTAGTACAGAATATCGATTTATCCAATTAAAAAACAGGAGTTATGTCAAAAGATTTTTTCTCTCAAATTGAACAATTCTAACATTTGAAAGTTAAATACAGCACACCCTTTGAGCTCTAATTATTCATTTGTTTCCAGTTCTTCCCTTGTTTTTGCATTTTAACATCTCCTTATTTGCAAGCTTTGTTTTCAGTAATTGCATTTGCTTTTAAGCTTCAAACGCTTAAGGCTTTCAATATTTTGAATAAAGGTTCCCAAGTCGTTTTTTAACAAAATGATACCACAGTTTAGAGGACTTGCACATAATAAAAGTTCTAAAGTACTCTGAGACACTTAGGTGTATTTAGAAAGTATTTCTTCAAAGTTTCAAAAGTTTTTAAATTGCATCAAGTTTGAGTAGCAATGAAGGAAATTATATATATTAAATGGTGATAATTCTACCTCACTTATTTGAATAACATTTTAATTACGTAGCACTGCAACCAACCTCAAGTGAGTGAAAAGAATGTTGCACTAGGAAAAGAGCAACCTGATGGCTGGTTCCAACCAATTATAAGCTGTGTGACTTTGGATAACTCTCTTAACCTTTCTGAACCTCAGTGTTCTTATTTGCAAAAGGGGGCTTGTGAAATATGAGTGAAAAAAGATAATGTGTTTCAAAGTCTTTGAATTGCAGACAAGCTTTGATGAGCAGGAAAGATTTTCTCTCCAGCTAAACCTGTATCTCCAGGCTCATCTCCCATCACCATCTCGGTGTATTTCCTCTCCTTCAGATAACAGGACACTCACATGTCTCCAAACATCATCTATTCTTTTACACATCTAGGCTGAAACACATGGGAACATTTTTTTCCAGCTCCTTATGGGGAGAAAGTCTTAGCCTCAGCCCCGCCTTTCCCAGCCATGGCAGAACTTGTCAATCGCATTGGTCAATGTTCGAGGTGTTTGCCAAGCCACATTCACTAGAAGGTGTCATCACTGCAGTCAGGCACACTCACGCCTTCTCGCTCTTACAATTCCTACCCGGATGTGGTAAGCAGACCTTGTGGTAAGCAGACCCTGGTCTCTCAGGGCAGGCTGCCTGCACAGTTTTCTCCCTCTTCCAGATTCCATGTTGTTAGATGGGTAATTGGACCCAAGTCCACTTGAATACCATCAGCCTCTCCCCACAAATAACCTGAGTATGCAGGTGCCAAGAATCAGCTATGGTTTTGGGACAGGGAGGATGGTGAAAAAGGGCAGAATGAAGACCCCATCATTGCCTTGAGCCTTAGCTGCGTACTCCAATGCAGCCTTGGAGAGTGATCTCTGAACTACTGGGTGTTGCACACTGTGTAGCTCATAATAAAACGGTTTTGACTCCTAGACGTGTATCTGTTTTGGAAATGCAAAGGAGGCTCTTGGGATGATTGACGGGGCAGGACTCAGTCACTGCTGTACGCTGTCTGTCACAACACCACCTGCGACCCTCACCTCTAGTGCAGTCAGCCCTTCCACTCTCCTCTAAAAGGCCAACTCCAAGAACCTTCCCTCAACTCCCCAGTTCAGACTTCCGTGCCCCCAACCAGGTTGTCATGGCACTTTGCTCACACCTCCAATGCAACCTACATTTTACTCCCTGGTATTGCACTGATTCATGTACTTGACACTGTCCTCTCCCGTACTTTAAATCCCCCAGGAAATTTCTATTCTATGTGCATCTCCTGAGCTCCCAGAACGGCCTAGGACATAATAGGCCCTCAATAAATGTGTCGAAGGAACATTAATTTAACATTACTCGAATGCTACCTGCCTTTATTCCCCAAAGGGGAATACATATCTGTCGTTTTCATAGTTTACATCTTGAGAGAAAACTGAAAAAAGAGGCTTTCTGAAAGCATATCAGAATTCTTGATCTAACTTTAAAAAGCCTGCAGCCATTGTAACATTTCTTTTCCATCTTCCCTGAGAATCTTTCATAACTTCAGTGGACTTTATTCAAGCTTTTAAAGGTTATATGCTTTCCCCAGCACCACTTATCTTTCAGGAAGCTTCATAACATCACTGCAGGTTTGTCGGGAGAAAAGTCTCCCATCAGACTCCCCTGCCTGGTAAACAGTCTTCAAAGCCTTTGCGGTTGGAGTTCCCATTGAGCTGAGCAGCCAGAAGTTCATGTGTGTTAAACCTTGGTTTGCCTGGGACCCGTGGCCGACTGAGAGCATTGATCTGGGTGGCCTCTGCTTCCTCTCTGCTCTCTGAGATTCCTCAGCTTTTTGGCAAGGAATAGCTAACTGTTGTCAGCACTCTTCCCAGAACTTTACATGTAATAAAACCTGTAGCCCTCACACCCACCCTCTGAAGTAGGGGGTTGTTACTGCCCGCATGCTGCTGATGGGGAAACCAGGGCATTGACCCTGGAAGAGTGCAGGAAAGCTGCAAGTGGCAGGAGTGGACCCCAACCACCAGGCTGCCTTGTCTCTCAATCAGGAAAACATGGACTTTAGGGTCAGACAGATGGGGTTCCATGCGTGTGACCTTAGTAAATCATTTAGCTCTCAGAATGTCACAAACTCAGGCGGGCAAAAAATGTGACCTTAATTTTTTTTAATCTCTTGAATGTTTTAACGGGAGTATAATTTCCAGTCAATGAAATACTCATTTCTTGTGTATCATTTGATAAGTTATGATCAATAGACATGCATGTAATGCGTACACTTCTCAAGATAGAGAATATGTCTGTCACCCTCCGAAAGTTATTTGAACGCATTCCCAGTCAACCTCTACTCCTCTGATGAATCATTACTCTGTTTTCTCTTACCTTCAATAAATTATTTAATTTGTTATCTTTAACTTAACCTAATTATTTCAAACTCTCATTCTATGTAGTATGAAAAACATAATCTCAGCCAATTCAGGTCTTTTCCCATGCTATTTCCCTGAGATTTTATATAACATTTAGAGGTGAAGGTTGTGCTACATTACCCCACATTTTCTGAGATGGTGGGAGGTATTCTCATGGCCACTTGTCCATGCTGGTTTCTGCTGGGAGGTTCCTGGCCCTGCCTGGTCCTCGGTGTAGCCCACGTAGGTTGCGCCACTTTTTTCTCCAGCATCAAGGTCTCTTCAGCCTGGACCCCCTCTCTCAGCTTCACCAGGGCCCCTTTGAGGACACGGGAATATCTACAGAATACACGGGACATGGGAATATCTGTGTGTCCTGCAGCTACAGCCCTGCACACACAGCTGAGTGGAGAATTCTTCAAAGTACTCGCAGGCCCTCTCTGCCTAGATCAGCCCTGAACCCACATCTTCTCTGGTGTGCCATCACCTCCCCCAGGCACACCTGAGAAAAGCCACCTCAACACCTGAATCTCACACAGCAAAGAGGGTTATTTCTGTCATCGCTCTTCTTGCTGGCTATGCAGGGAGAGCAATAGCTGTACCTATATATCTACATATTCTGTAGAGCAAAGGGTCACTTGTTTTCAGGGAACCCAGCACTTATTCTCTCCTTGCTCCCTTTAATATCCTCCCTAAATTCTGAGGACTCTTTCAGAGTCTCAGAGTCAGACACATCAAATATCTCAGTGACTTTTTGCTATTCCTCCCAAGCCATTCCTTTCCCCGACGCAGCAAATGGATGAGACCCCCTTGCAGCAAGCAGGAAGGGTCTCAGTGCAGCAGGAAATCTGAAGAAAAGAATCACATTTGTTAACATATTGAAATACCATCCCAGCACAGAGAAAAATGATAGTACAAGAGGACCACAGAGCTACTGCATTAATGAGCTGATTCCTCAAAACATTCACATCATTAGCATTTAATAAATTGCCATTATTATACAACGTCTAGATATGGAAAGTATCATCAGATTAAACATGAACCAAATCTTTCACTGTGTGCTCTGCGGGTGTTGTCTGTAGATGGGACTAATGGGCTGTTGGTGACACCTGGAAGGACAGTATGAATTTGGAAAGCCCTGAACAGCCGAGATGGAGAGAGTGAGTGAAATGTGGCAGTGACATCTGCAGAGTGGCTCGGATCATTGCTGGCGGCTGGAGTCCAAATCTGTGAAAGCAGGGGAACATAGAAGTCAATAAGCAGGGGAGGGAGAGCTGTATCCTGTTACCTGGACAGAGCTGCACCAGGATAATGTTGAAGGCTTAACCGCCAATGTACTTCTGGTCTTAGCCCCCAGGACAGGGAATACACTACGGTGGAAGGACCCAGGGCCAGACAGGTCTGGGTGTGAGCTCTCCAGAATCAGTCTAGTGTCCCTAAGAGCTGGCTCCACAGTCAGACACCCTGGCTCTGCCACGGAAGTGCTGTGACCTTGGGC
Source organism: Balaenoptera musculus (assembly GCF_009873245.2). NCBI lineage: Eukaryota > Metazoa > Chordata > Mammalia > Artiodactyla > Balaenopteridae > Balaenoptera > Balaenoptera musculus. The sequence continues at coordinate 7,746,324 of NC_045801.1, read as the reverse complement.
AACTTGCTCCACCTCTTTTTCCCCTCCGTTTCCTAATCAATAAAATGGAAAGAAAATTGTGTGGGAGGGATGTAGGAAAAACCTTCTCTTTGCCTGTGGTTTCCAGGAGAAATGACTGACCCTAAAAACTCCTGGTCTCTTGCCCCATCCTCCCTCCTTTCCATCAGAGGTGGAGTTACCTGGTGGATGAACGACAGGCATTGGTACACATATTTTGTTTGAGTGGAGCTAACTTACCAAAAGTCCTAAGCACAAGCGTTTCCATCTCTTTTAGGTTCTTACCTTGTCTGGATAAGTGAAGGGACTTCGGCATCCATGTGTCCACTCTGCAGACCCCAAAAATCCATTGAGTGGGCTTTCCTAAGGACCAACCTGGAGACAGGAGCAGTAGGCGGCGTGGTGTTGCCACTCATCTAGTCCTGTTCTCTAATTCAGCTTTCCTTAATATTTTAGCTGATCTAATGCCCCCATCATATTATATAGTTGCCGTTTCTTTTTTTTGTGGTGAGAACATTTAAGATCTGCTCTCTTAGCAACTTTCAAGTGTATAACATTAACTATAGTCACCATATTGTACATTAGATTCCCCAGCACTTGTAACTGCAAGTTTGTACCCCTAACCCACGTCTCTTCACTTCCACTTACCCGTCCTCAGTCCCTGGCAACCGCTATTCTACTCGCTGTTTCTACTGTATGATCTAACTTCATTTTCCAATTGCTGCTGACCTTGTATCCAGAAGAATGAACCTTCTTATTAATTCTAAAAAACAGATATTTTAGCTGATCCATTACTTCCATCTGCCTCTCTGCTCTGTATCCCTTACTGGTTCCCTCAAACTCCCATAGTAATGGCTCCTCCCTTGCACAATCCCGGTGAGGATGAATTACTGAGATAATAAAGACGTAAAGTGTCTGGAACATAGTACATGCTCAGTAAATGTTTGCTATTGTAATTATTATTATTATTATTTTTTTAATACTAGAATGGACACATATATTTTGATCCATTCAAAAAACATAGTACATAACAATGAAAATAATGAATTATTGATACACAAAACCAATATGGATGATCTCACAGACATAGCATTGAGTGAAAAAGCTAGATATAAATAAAGTATCGGAAGTGTATTTTCACTTATAAGAAGTTCAGAAATTGGCAAAACCAATCCATGATGATAGAGGACTCAGAGTGGTTAGATTTATGGTGGAGTGTTCATTAATAGGGCTCAAAGGTATGCTATTGTAATTATTAATAGATATTTCACTTCTAAAAATCACATAAGCTCTCATTCTCTGTATCCTTGTCTGTAAAATGCCGTTAATAATTGTACAGGTTAAATAAGGAAATGTACATAAATCACATGGCACATAGCTGGCGCTCAGTAAACATTACCTCCCCTATCCTAGTTAAAACGTGTTATTCTTAGAAAGGCATGTTGACTCTACTCCATGTTGTGCCGACAGACAAGGGAAGAATGCTCTACAAATACTGCGCCCCAGGATGGGTCTCCCAAAATGTATGTAACATATGTCCCCCTCTGAGGTAACTGACATGCTGTATACGCCTCTTTCAAGGTTTTCACCCATGTACTCTCTTCTACAAAGATTTCTGTAGATCACCTAATGTCTGAGATAACTGACATGCTGAGATAACTGACATGCTGTATATGCCTCTCTCAAGGTTTTCACCCATGTACTCTCTTCTACAAAGATTTCTGTAGATCACCTAATGTCCTATAGAACCATATTCTCCCCCTTTTACCCTGTGCATAAAAGATATCTGCTTGTGTATTTTATCTCAGAAGTGGAGTGGCATTTGAAGACAGGACATCCAAGTTCCCAAACTGAGCCTGCCAATTACAGACCCCTGACCTATGTCTTGGTTGTTTTATATGTAAGAGGGTTGTGGATGATGAGATGCGTTGGAGCACTGCACTGAGAAGTACGCGAGAGAATCACAGGAAGGTGCTTGGAAACAAGAAAGTGCTGTAAAAGCAATGTTGTGTCAAGAGTGAACCTAGGTTAACGAGAAGCCATCTTCCCTGTGGGTACTCTAGTTTAAAATAACTCAAACCTCAAGAAAATTGATGCCATCTGTGCTTGTTTCAACGTGTGCAACCAACTGTCTTCTCCTGGTAAAGTCAGTTTGCAAGGCATCAGGAGCTTTAAGTAACTCCATTTATGGAATTTTATAGCTCTGAGGATATCGTTGCCATTATTATTATCCTTTATCAGGCTTATGCAATATGCTAGGGCAGAAGAAAGGGAAAAGTTATTTAAGACAGAAACCCACCACAGCTACTTCTCACTTCCAAGAGAGTGACATAATTCATCTTCAGAGGAGAAGGTGCAATTGTTTGTGAAAGCATCTTGATGTTCTGGTGAGAAAGTGAAGCGCCCTAGGCTGAGCCCAAATGAGAAGAAAGGAACAAAAAGAGAGAGAGAGGACTTGCTCTAAATCCTACTGGGAAGGAGTTTTGAGCCTGGGAAATTAAGAAACAGAGGGAGATGCGAGAGTTTTTAGGGAGGGAAGAGAGAAAGGGAGAAAAAGAGAAGTGGAGTGTGGTAGACTTAGAGACCCAAACCGTATGACACCAGGAAGGGGTCAAAGAGAAATCAGTTGCTAGGAATTGGAGGGCAGTGATTCCTGCCATCCAATATGATGTTGCTACTGTTCTGTGCCCCTCAACGATAATCTGTATCCCCAAAGCCTTCCTTAAAAGTCTGTCATAACTAGTAGCTTCATAAAAGTGGTGCACTGGGGAAATTAAAAGAGAGAGAGAGAATCAGTATCAGAATCCAACAACATGAGAAAATGGTGCGGAAAGAGGGCTTTTACTCCAGGACACAAGTCTGTGAACAGGGCTGTCTATAACCCTGGGGAAACCGGAAATGAGAGAGGTAAGCATGAGTGTGTAACCCCCTGTACATCCGCAACCACGGAAGTCTCAGAAATTGTAGTGAAGGGACAAACTGTGTGCTGTGGGGCCTCAGATAACCGTATTTAAATCTTTCTTTTTTTTTTTAACATCTTTATTGGAGTATAATTGCTTTACAATGGTGTGTTAGTTTCTGCTGTATAACAAAGTGAATCAGTTATACATCCGTATTTAAATCTTAACGGCAAGAATGTCCCCAAAATATGGATAAATTAAACTTGGAGGCGGATTTCTGGAATCCTCTGAATTGATCTCTATTCTTTCTAAAATTTGAATTGAGGAGCAAGCCCAGAGATCATCAGCTGCAACCGCCTCATTCTGATAATGAGAAAATAGAGACCCAGAGCTATGGGCAGCTTGAACAGTTCACTAGCTTATTGAGCAAGGTACATCTGATGAGTACAGTAAAGAGGTTTTATTTGTTTGTTTATTGTTTTAGCACTGCCTCCCTCTGTTCCACTGGATCTCCTTCATCTCCCCTTAACAGCATCTCAAGCACATACTAAAGATTTTTAGTTATTTTCAGCTACAATTACAGTTCCATTTTTAGATATCAGAAAAACCTAAACTTATTGCATCAACCCTTTAATCTCAGCATCCTCTTTAAAGCTCTTTCTACTCCAAGGCTCTGGCCACCAGGGAGGTGGGGTGGGAGGGAAGCAAGGGTAAGAGTCATGGCTGGTTCCATCAATACCTCCTTCCCTGCTCCTACTCTTCCCCAATTTCATCTGTTCTTCTGGGCTCCTCCAGTGTCCAACAGGAATGAAAGAGAAGAGGAAGAAGCAAACAGTGCCTTTTATTTAGCTTGAGTATTTGAGGCCCTCTTGATTGTTAAATGTCCTATCGTGGCAGACATTCCAATGCAAGCTCTTTCTTGTGGGAGGACTTTGAGGGTTTTTGAGCATCTCCAGCTCACAGCACAGGGAAAGCCTGTAAGTTCACCAAGCATCAAGCCAATCCATGCCATCGTGGACCGCTCCAAATTACTAAGTGTTCCTCATAATTGACTTAGGTTGGGGGACCCCATTCCTCTCCTATTTTAGGGGGTCCTCCACTTTTCAAATTGCCTTCAAAGACACCTCCTCAATTGCTCTCCAGTCTTTTCTCCATGAAGAGTGATGCTCATTGGATCTGTACCTGCATTTCATGGTGAAATGGGATCTTAGACTGCATGGGGCCTTGCCACCCATGTGACCTTGGCCAGTTTACTTTACCTCTCAATCCCCTGGTTTCCTTATTGGCAAAATAGGGATTATGATCATAGTATTAACCCCAGTTTTGTAAGGGTTAAATGAATAAATATGTGTAAAGTTCTAAGAGCAGTGTCTGGCCCATAAATGTAAATGTTAGCTATTACTTTTATTATTGTCCTCAGCTGTGGGTCCTTAGCCAAAACTCTGAAGCACTAGAATATAACCTACTTAATATCTGTATCACTCAGATATTTCCTAGTTCAACCACCTCATCTTCTATTGAGGAAATAGAGACCCAGAGGCACTGGGAGAGATATCCAACCTTCACTGTGTTTTCCCTGTCTCAGTGTCCACAACATTCATTACCTGAATTATATATTTTGGAACATGATTGCATTTGATTACAGAGTGTCTAATCCTTTTCTCTATAATGGGATGCTGAATAAGACATTTTCTTATTTTCTACGATTTAAGGCTTAGAACCAAGAACAAGGAAGCCCAAATTACCCCATATTCTAAAGAGGACTGTAAACAATTAGGCTAGACTTCTCTCCCAGGCTTGCTAAGAGGTTCAAAACATGCCCTATAACAGCCTTCAAGCCTCCCCCTCTCTTCCCCATGCTGTAAAGGGGAGGAATGAAGAAAGGAACAGAGAGAGGGCAAGAGAAATTGTCCTTGCAGGTATAGGTGTCCAATAAAATAGATAACACACAATTAAATTTGAATATCAGATAAACAGGAATAATTCACTATGAGCATGTCCCAAATATTACATGGGACATACTTATACTAAAAGCTTATTAGTTGTTTACCTGAAATTCCAACTTACCTGTCTGTCATGTATTTTTGTTTGCTAAACCTGGCAACCCTATTGTGAGGAGGGTGGTGTTTTTGGTAAGAGTGATTCTGTCCCTTCTGAGATGGCAAGGGTAGAGTTGGGCACCACATAGAAAACCACACACAATCCTCCTCAGAGGCTCCCATCCTTGGGGAAATTACTAAGAGGAGGTCAAGAGACAGACTAGGAATGTCTTTCCACTACTAACATATCATCACTTGCAAAACAGAATCCCTGCCTCCTCCAGCCCCTGGGAAGAGGGGAGGAAGTATTTTCTCATCTTAGGGTAGGGAAGATTAAAATCTCCCATCACGTACACACACACACACACACACACACACACACACACACACACACACACACTCCATGGTACCAAAGTGATGGGAGAAATGAATGCAGATCACACATCCCTCCCCATTTCAGGTCACTCAATACGAAGGTTGAAAATGTTATTTCAGATTGAAGTTTTAATCTGGAGTCCATTTTTAATGATCAAGAAAGGCCAGAACTTTCACTTCTGCAAAGATGGAGTAGATGTACTTTATCCTATTCCATCCACTAAGTACGACTAAGAACCCAGGACATTGTATATAAAACAAACAAAAGAAAACTGCAAGGTAGAAAGAAAGAAGGCAGACAAACGGACAAGCTAGGAACCTGAGGACCCAAGAAATGATATGGTGATGAGTTCCCTGTTTTATTGCTTGTTTTCTGGTTCTTTTTTTCCTTGTATATCCAGACTGGATACTGCAGAACCCAGCCATCCAGAAATGCCGATGGGTACAGGCTAAGAAAGCCCCATGAAAAACCTGCTCTTTCTAGCTAAGGGAGTCAAAAAGGGGTAGCCTAGCAAGATAGAAAACGCTTAGACAATGATTTCTCTACTCTAGCTAAACACCACAGAAACAACCCTGAACCCCACCCTCAGCCTCTCCAACAAAGGCCAAGTGGAGAGCATGGACTTCACCCTTACTGGGCTGGAGCAAGGCACCCAATTCCCTTGCTGGGACAGACCCAGAGAGCTGAGCGGGGAGCCGAGATTTTCACTACTACTCAACAGTAAGGAGGCCTCTCTCCAAGCCCCTTTCTCTCCCTTTTTTTGAGGTGTCAGTAGGGACCACATAGGAGGCTGGACTTCCACTCCACTTGGTAGTAATAAGTTCCATCCCCTCTCCACTAGGGTGGTGTCAGAGAAGATCTAGTGAACAGTCAGGACTTTCATACCATTTCTCATCAGTACTGAGGCATTCCACCCACAGAGTCAGGGAGGGCCCTAGGGGGGGAGCAGTAATGAGATATCCTTCACCCTCCCAGATGGAGCAGTATTAGCAGAGACCTAGTGGGAGCCAGAGCTCCCACACCCACCCAGCAGCAGTAAGAAACCCCTTCCTCACCCACAAATGCCAATGAAGGCTGAATGGAGAAGCTGCAATTCCACCCCATCTGGCAGTAATGAGGTGGTACCACATCCATCAGACTAGTTTCAGAGGGTGCTTGCCAAAATAGAATAAATAGCATCCTTTTAAAACTCTTCTAACATAATAACCGAAATGTCCCAGTTTCAACTGAAAATGATTCATCATACCAAGATCTCAAAATGAGTTTAAAAAAAAAAACAACCAATAGATACCCAACACCGAGATGACAACAATGTTAAAGTTATCTGACAGGAATTTTACAGCAATCATTATAAAAATGCTTTAATGAACAACTGTGAAGACACTTGAAACAAATGTTAAAGTGGAATGTCTCAGCAAAGAAATAGAAAACCTCAGCAAACAAATAGAAGATATAAAGAGGAACTGAACAGAAATTTTAGAGCTGAAAAATAAATAATGGCTAAAGGAAATTCTCTAAACAGAAAGGAAATGATAAAAGAAGGAATCTTGGAATATCTGGAAGAAGGAATTTTGGAACATCTGGAAGAAGGAAGAAACAAAGAAAGAGCAATATAGGAGCAAATACAGTTTACTGTCTTCCTTCTCTTGAGTTTTCTAAATTACGTGTGATGGCTCAAGCCAGAATTGTTAACTCTGCCTGATGTAGTTCTCAATGTGTGTAAAGGAAACCTCTGAGACAATTATATTAAAAATGAGAGAGGGTAAAGGGACATAAATGGAGGTTAAGATTTTTACCCTTCACTCAAACGGGTGAAGTGTTGACATCTGTAGATGGTGATAAATCATGTATATGCAGTGTAATACCTGGACACTAAAATAGCTATACAAAGATACAGACTCAAAAACACTCCTCTAGATCAAATAAACCAGAATTTGAAGAAAAAGTTCAAGTGAACCACAGATAGGCAAGAAAAAGAAAACAGAGAAGCAAAATAGAGAGGCCAAACAGAAAACAAAAAATAAAGTGGCAAACTTGAACCTTAACTTATTAATAATTACATTAAATGGAAAATGTCTAAGTTTACCAATTAAAACAGAGATTAAGAGAGTGGATTTAAAAAGAAATGTGACCCAACTATATGCTGTCTACATGAAATCACTTCAAATATAATAATTTTTATAAGTTGATAGTGAAAGAATAGAAAAAATACCATGGAAACATTAACCAAAAAAAAAAAAAAAGATGTTGCTGTATTCATATTAGTCAAGCAAATTACCAAAGATGGAGAGAGACATTATATAATGATAAAAAGGTCAATCCACAAAGAAGACATAGAAATCCTAGGGACTTCCCTGGAGGTCCAGTGGTTAAGACTCTGCGCTTCCAATCCAGGGGGTGCAGGTTCGATCCCTGGTCGGGGAACTAAGAACCCACATGCCACGTGGCATAGCCAAAAAAAAAAAAAGGAAAAAGAAATCCTAACTGTGTATGCACCAAACAATAAAGTTGAAGAATATGTGAAGCAAAAACTAATAAAACTGAAAGGAGAAATAGACACATACAATACAAAATTATCACTGGAGATTTTAACATTTATCCCTCAACAATTGATAAAACAATTAGACAAAAAGTTACCAAAGATACAGAAGAAGCCAACAATACCATCAACCAACAGGATATAATCAATGTGTATAGAATGTTTCCCACTCACTCCAGCAGAATACACTGTCTCTTTATGTGCCTACAGAACATATGCCAAGATAGAGCATATCGTGGGCCATAAAACAACCTCAACAAATGTGAAAGAACTGAAATCATGAAAACTGTATTTTCTGACAAAAATAGAATCAAACTAGAAATCAATAAAAGAAAAACAAGAAAATCTTCACTTTTAAACTAAACAACCCACTTCTAAATAATCTGTGAGTAAAAGAGGAATAAAACAATACACTGAACTGAATGAGAATAAAAACACTATATATAAAAATATACGGGTCTCAGAGCAGTGCTGAGAGAGAAATTATAGCACTAAATGTTTACATCATCAGTATAATTACAAATCAATTATCTAAGTCCTTACCCTAAGATACTAGAAAAAAAAAGAACAAAATAAACTCAAACTAAGCAGAAGTAAGGAAAAAACAAAGATAAGGGCAGAAATTAATGAAATTTAAAGCAGAAAAACAAGGAAAAAATCAATGAAACAAAAAGCTGGTTTCTTTTAAAAGGTCAGTCAGATTGACAAACCTCTAGCAAGAGTGACAAAGGAAAAAAAAGAGATAAGAAGCATTTTATTAATATCAGGAATAAAACAAGAATATTACTACAGACCTTGTAGATAACAAAAGGATAATAAAGAAGCACCATGCATTCTACCCAAATCAATTTCACAACATAGATGATATAGGACAATTCCTCAAAAAGTACAAACTAACAAATCTTACCCAATATGAAATAGATCATTTGAATAGCCCTATAACTATTAAGGAAACTAAATTCATAATTTAAAACTCCTGAAAAGACATCTCCAAGTCCAGATGGTTTCACTAGAAATTTTTACCAAACGTTTGAAGAAGAATTAACAACTCTACACAATCCCTTCCATAAAAATAGGAGAGAAAGGAACATACCCAGCTCATTCCATGAAACCAGTATTACATTCATATTCATACCAAAACCAAAGACATCATTATAATAGAAAACCACAGATCAATATCCCTTATGAAGATAGATACAAAAATCCTTAACAAGATGTTAGTAAATTAAATCCATCAGCTTTTACATAATTTAACACCCACTCAGGATGTAAAACAAAACTCTCAAAAAATAAATGTAGAAAGGAAGTTCTTCAACTTGAGAAAGAATGTCTACAACAATGAAAGACTGAATATTTTCTCCCTGAGACTGGGAACAAGGTAAAGACATCTCTCACCACACTCTTCAACGTAGGGCTGAAATTTTTAGCTGATGCAATAAGGTAATGAAAGGAGATGAAAGGCATACAGATCATTAAAGAATTGTCTCTATTTGCTAATGGCATAATTGCCTTTATAATATGATCATCCCAAGGAATCTACATACAATCTCCTAGAATGAATTAAGTGAGTTCAGCAAGGTTGCAGAATGTAAGATCAACATACAAAGGTCAACTGTATTTCTACATACTAGCAATGAACACATAGACACCAGAATTTTTTTTTAAATACCACTTACTATTGCTAAAAAATAAATATTAAACACTTTAGTGCCAATCTGACAAACCATGTACAGGATATATGCTGAAAACTGATGAAAGGAATCAAAGAAGATCCAAAATGAATGGAGAGACATACCATGTTCGTGGATTGGAAGACTCAACATAGTAAATGTCATCAGTTCCCTCCAAATTGATAAACATGTTTAATGCAATTCCTATAAAATCCCAGCAAATTATTTTTGTAGATATATAAGATTATTTTAATATTTATTTGGAAAGGCAAAATAATTAGAATGGTGTGGTAGGTAGAAAAATGCCTGCTCCTAAAATGTCCATGTCCTGATCCTAAGAATTGCAAATATGTTAGTTCACTTGGCACGGGGAATTAAGGCAGATGAAATTAAGATTGCTAACCATTGTCTTAAAGTAAGGAAATTAACCCATATTATCCAGGCGGGTCCACGGTAATCACAAGATCCTTATAAATGGAATAGGAAGGCAGAGAGATGGAAGTTTGAGAAGGATTCAGACTGATGTTTCTGGCTGTGAAGATGGAGAAAGGATGTCATGAGCTGAGGAATATGGGTAACCTCGAAAAGCTGGAAAAGGCAAGAAAGTGGATTCTTCCTTAGAGCTTCTTCCATTAGAGACACAGCCCTTTGACACCTAAATTTTAGCCCAGAGAGATCTATTTTTAATTTCTAACTGCCAGAACTTTGATAATAAATTTGTATTGTTTAAACTACTATATTTATAGCAGCCATGGAAAACTAATACAAATAGCTAGAATTTTTTTTATAAAAGAAGAAAATGGAAGGAATCACTCTATCCGATATCAAGACTGTTATGGAATTGGCAAGAGACAGACACACAGATCAAAGGAACAGAATAGAAAACCCAGATATAGCCTCACACATGTATGGCCAACTGATTTTGACAAAGGTGTAGAGGCAATTCAGTGGAGGGAGGATAGTCTTTTCAAGAAATTGTACAGGAGCAACTGGACATTCAAAGTCATAGATAGATAGATACACAGATGATAGATAGATAAACCTCCACCCAAACTTCACATCTTGTACAAATGGTAACTCAAATATATCATAGATTTAAATATAAAACATAAAACTAAAAAAAGTTTTGGAAGATCATATAGGAGCAAATCTTTATGATCCAGGACTTGTTGAAGTGTTCTTTAGATATAGCACCAAAAAAATATGATAATAAAATGAAAAATTGATACATTGGACTTCATTAAAATTAAAAACATTTCCTCTTTGAAAGTTCCCGTTAAGAAGATAAAAAGAGAACCTACAGACTGAGAAAATTTGTAAACCACACATCTGACAAGTGACTAGTATCTAGGATATATTTTTTAAAACTCTCAAAACTCAACACTAAAAAAATTAACAATTTAATTAGAAAGTGGACAACAGTCATGAATTAAGTTTAACTTAATTCCTAAGATTAGCTCTTGTGACATAGATGCTGCATAAAGCAGTGAAAATTTTGAAGAAGCATGGAATGGAAAGAAGATGAATAAGAAAAATAGGAAATGCCCAAAGTCAGGGAATTATAGAAAATGGTTGGGAACGTCAAGGAAGAGCATGAAAATGGCTTATGTAATAGCCTTCCTGTGTCAAGGATCAATACATGACTTTCATTTGTCTTATCTCCACCACCTGGACCCCATCCATGTCTTCATTTTTCTTCAGCATTTGAAAACCACTTATTCATTTAATAAATATATATTGTAGACCTATGCTAGGCTCTAAGGACCCAGAGTTGAACATATTAGACACTGCAATTCTCAGCTGGGCACATAAGAGCAAAATTGAAATCGTGAAGGAAGCTTTGATTCAAACTATAATACTTCCCCCCTCTTCCTCCTACAGAACCCAGCCACGTATTTTTACATCCCTTCCATCAGGAAAGTGTCCATTCCCAGAACAATCAGCAGGTACAGATCAGAGTTTATCCTATTCCTCAGGTGTGTTTCAGCAGAGAAGCAAAGTCTGAGGACTTCTGATTTACATAAGTGTCACGAGAGGATGAAGGATGTCTCAATTTAACTGACACGCTGAGAACCTACCAGGTCGCAAGTGCTGTAGGCTAGTACCCAGGGTTCAAAGATTTCAAGAGAGATTCGGTCCTCATTGAGATTAGAGTTGAATAAGGCAGGCAAACCTGTAAATGAAAAGAACAATGACAAAGCAAAACATTAAGTCACTTTGCTGTACAACAGAAATTAAACACAAGATTGTAAATCAACTATACTTCAATACAAATTTTTTTTAAAAGTAGGTTCGTAGGGACCATTTATATGAGTGTACTTGTTTTTATTGGGCTGGGTGGGGTTTAGTTGGAAAACTGCCTAGCTTAAATGCTTCTTAAAATATTAGAAACCCTTTCCCAGCCCTCCCATCTTTCTGAGTCTGTTGTCACTGCCTCCACTGAATTTTTTTTTTTTAATTTTATTTATTTATTTATTTATGGCTGTGTTGGGTCTTCGTTTCTGTGCGAGGGCTTTCTCCAGTTGTGGCAAGTGGGGGCCACTCTTCATCGCGGTGCGCGGGCCTCTGACTATCGCGGCCTCTCTTGTTGCGGAGCACAGGCTCCAGACGCGCAGGCTCAGTAATTGTGGCTCATGGGCCTAGTTGCTCCGCGGCATGTGGGATCTTCCCAGACCAGGGCTCGAACCCGTGTCCCCTGCATTGGCAGGCAGACCCCCAACCACTGCGCCACCAGGGAAGCCCTCCACTGAATTTTTAATGTCTGGTACTTGCAGATAACAAAGGTACTGATCACTAGATGTCACCATGAATAACCAAAAGAAAAGGTAAAATCTAACTATTTCCCAGCACGTATATACGTTATACACACATAAGATCACCCTGAAAAAAAGTGTCATAATAATAAAACATATAATTTATTGCATCCTTACTGTGTGTCAGGTATTGTACAAAGCATTTTACAGCCATTATCATACCTAATTTTCACAACACAATTGTAAAGAGGTAATTATTACCCCTATTTAATGGGCAGGAAACTAAAGCTCAGAGCACTACACAGATCGTCAACAGGAGAACCAGGATTCCAACCCAGTCTAGAGTTGCTGTTTGATGGGATCAAAAAATAATACCCCTCAAGTTCAAACCAACTGACATATGGGCATATGGAGTCAGACAGATGGAAATCACAATGTCAGCTTTATTACCAGTAAAATTTGGAAGGAGGACATGGCTAAACTGTGCGAAGAAACAAGTTTAATGGTACTCCTCTGAACTGAAGCTGCCCTCCCTCCAAAATGCAGGCCCTTACTGCCCAATGCACTTTACCCAAGGACCCACATTGGAATGCTTTCTCTTTGCAGGTTTACCCCAAAGAGAGGAGAGAAAATGCCCTTCAAGCCCAGGGTTCAGTGAGTAAGGAACCAGTGGGACCGATAGTATTGGGTTAGGGAAGTCTTCTAAGAGCAAAATGAAGGAGAGAGAAACAAATGATCCACCCTAGCATGCCCTGGGGCTGGGCTCTCTTAATCCACTGGGTTTGATTTTTTTTATCCTATCATCTGCAGGAGGAAGCTCTGTCTTCAGGAAAAGACCTCAGCTCTAATACCAGACACTGTTCCATTGAGAGTCACTCTGGAACTACAGATGGGTAGCTTGGATGTTGCCCCCAGAAATAGTTTGAATAATCAATTCATTATATGAACTCTAAAAACTTCTTCATATGTAAACTGAAAATATACTCCTAATTCTTTTTCCCATCTCCAATTATGTCCCGGCAAATTGTCTAATGTAGCTCATTGGAGGTTCTGTGATTAGTTTTAAGATTTTCAGGGAGATACTCTGATAACTTAAAACCAATCACATAGAAATGTCCTGAAGTTGATAAAAACCACCCCCAATATCATATTAGCAGAAAAAAAAATTAAGCTCCCAAGATAAAATCCTTTTGCAATATAAATCTAAAAGAATTAAAGACCAAAATCAAATTGTCTTGCCATGGTTAGCTAAAAGTCTATAGATCATGACAAAACTCTCCATTAGAGATTCAAACTCTCCTTTTATAATGTATAGTTGTTCTTTGTAAATTGCTGCCAGCTACATCGCTCAGGCTCCCTTTCATCTAAGTGTGGCCAAATGATTGAATCTGGCCAATAAAATAAGAACAGAAGTGATACGTGACACCCTCCCCCCCCACCCCGCCCCACTTCCAGGCCATGCTCATGAAAGCCTGGATATGATCTTCCATTGTCTCTCTCACTTCTCCCCTCTGCTTGCTAGATGTCAACACCAAAGGTGACCCTAAAGACCATCCACTGACGTTACCCACGTCTCCATCAACCTGGGCTCCCACATGACTGCACGGAGCAGACCTTCTCCATCACCACCACAAATGGTATTTCATGTGAAAAGTCTAGGGTTTGCTTGTTACAGCAGCTAAAATTAACTTAATTAAGAGCAAGTTAAAAAAGAAATTAAAGTCTAAAATTCAGCACCCCTCATTTCTGTTTTATTATGCTCAATCTCAGCCAATATGTCCATTCAGAGGTATAGGTAGAGTTGAGGATCCTTCAGGATTTCAGCCTGGGCTGTTCATTCATAGATCTGCTGATTCGGGACCACACCAAACAAATCTCTTTTGGGCTTCACTAGTCAAGTTCAAACTGTTAAAAGGATGCATAAGATTATCACCGTCCTTGCCCCGCACCCATGAAATTTAGAAAACAAGTAAATCCTCAGTTCTAGGATAGTTTTACCTAGGAAGATGATGTTCCCAGAACCTGAGAGACATAGCCACCAAAGATGAAACTGAGAGAAGGAAAGTGGAGAGCAAAGGGGATCTTTTTTTAATTCATCCTGGCCAAGTTACAGCTCAGTCTCATGATGGTTGTCTAGGGGAATCATGGTCGGTAAAACTAAACACAATTGGACTGATCTCCCAGCAAGGGTGATTATAGAATCAGGTTATGCTGCCATTTGCCATGCTGGGGAGGGACCCACCTATGCTCACTTTCTCACCTCCCAGAGAGGAGCATTTGAGAGACTACTGCTTATTTAGCAAAGGTTCAAGTTTCACAATGGTGGCATCCCTGGTCATCAGATCCTTCTTCAGGTTCCTTCCCTTCCCTTCCTGCACCTTCAAAAACCTCAATTTCTGTTTCCCCTCTGAGCCTTAAGTGTCTGGCACCCCTAGTTTAGAGTCAAATAAGCACTCCAACTAATCATTGTGAAATCACATCCAAAATCTCTTGTGGGCAGCTCTTTCCTCCTGTGTCCCAGTGGTTGTTGACTCTGCTTTTTTACTGGAATTACCTAGATGTGAGATACCAACTTTTAGGGTATTTTTTTTCCCCTCTAGTTCCCGTGTTTGTTCCCTGTGAGGAATCATCTTCAATGGATCTCTGAACAGAAACTGCTAAAGATGTCACTAAGCTCCATGTCCCCAAGGGCAGAGGGAGGACAAATACCTCTGACACGTGCCCTCAAGATGTTGTCCCTCCTCAGCTTTTCAAAGTTCTTAGTCTTGGATAACATTTCTTTCTTCTATATCTTCTTTTATTTCCTCTGTATTTGGATGCACAGATATTAATTCCCATCTGCCATTCGCCTACTGTTCTATGGGGATGCAGCTGAGCTTCTGGGAGTTTCACTACCTCATACGTTGGCCCTTTTCCTTCTCTAACAAATGTAGGCTAACCTGTTTTACCTGAATTCAGTACCTTCCTACCTGCGCTTCCCCTTACTTTCAGAGACTATAATATAGATTTCCAGAGTGTTTCATCTCAAAAACAACACTAGCCTTCATCCCCTCCTCATTTTGCTTTGCACCCAACTTTCCAGAATGCACAGATGGCGATGGAGGAGAGACATCGTCCCATCTTTCACTGATGAACCTGCTTTGGTCTCTCGCATTGGCAACCTTCATGCACTTCAGCACGTTGGCAGGACAGCCTTGGACAGCTGAGCATCCGCACACATCTCACCAGCAGCCTGGAGCTCACGCCAGCCAGCCTGGTGCTCTCACTTGTACTGTAATCCTTGCCAGCTCCAAGGAAGCGCCAAGCATCACCAGCCGTGGCTTTGATGACTTGCAGACATGTAGGCTGGATTTGTTAGCTTCTTATCAGCTTACAAATGACTTTGACAAATTTTCTTCTTTGATTTTCTTTTTCCTTTTGAGGGAATGTTTGGATTCCTATTGCAGAGCCTTGTTTATATACCAGTTAAAGCAGGAAGCAATTACCATCAATTATCATGTGACACTAGCTACTGTCTTGTAATTACCGTGACATTAAGTTTATATAGAAATTATTGTTGCCTCCTTCCAACTAAATACTAAAGAATGGCATGTAAGGAGGGAAGAAAGCCCATCTACAAATATAATCTTCCCCTCTAAGAAAATCTATCTAGAGAGCACTTTTCTTAAATGTTTGTGTATTTCTCATTTCTTAAGTCATTTCTTCATTCAAAAATATATGATGATGATGTGCTTGACAGCCTCCAAAAGGGTCCCCAAAAACACATGTTTCCTGGACTTCTCCCTCATTAAACAGGGCTGACCTGTATAACCAGAAGGATATTGTTGGAATGAACCAGTGTGACTTCCAAGGTTAGGACAGGAAGGACATTGCAGTTTCCACCTTGCTCTCTTGGATTGCCCACTCTATGAGAAAGCAGCCCCCTGTCATGAGGACCCTCAAGCAACTCTATGAAGAGATCAACATCGTGAGGAAATGAGACCTCCTACCAACAGCCAATGTGCCAGCCACGTGAGTGACCCACGGTAGAAATGGGTCTTCCAGGCCAGTCCCAGTCAAGTCTTTAAAGAACTGTGTCCCCAACCCATCTTAACTGCAACCTCATGAGAGCCCCTAAATCCAGCACTATCCAGCTAAGTTGCTTCCAGATCACTGACTCACAGAAATGATAAGATATGAATTAATATTTATTATTGTCTAAGTCACTAAATTTTCAGGGGATTTGTTATGTAATAGTAGATAATTGATACAGATGGTGATTATTATTATTGATGGCTATGATGGTGATACTAACTCCTATTCCCTGGAAGAGAAAATATAATATCAGGCATAGGATTCTCCCCTTAAGAACACGACAAGTTTAATTACAGATAAATCACAAGGCTTGTGACTTGGAGGTAAATTACATTGCTTATTTAGATGCTGATTTGTAGTTGCATTCTTAGTGACAAAGATGGAGTAAATACCCAGATTCTTTGACCCCAAGATCTAAAGAGGTAACTTCTTTTCTAACTAAGGAGAGGAAAGCAAAGTTCCTGGAAAGAAGAACTATGACAAAGACCTTGTATCACTCATATAGATTTTCTGTGGTGTATTTCCTACTATTCAGTGTAAAAAGAGATAAGGTCCCCCTTACTGTTAAGTTGTTTTATTACAGCGCTGTCTTTATCCATCTGAAATGTAAACTTCTACGTTTGTACAGATGTTAAAGTTTGTGAAAAGTTTTAGATAATTATATAAAGTGACAAAACATAACTCTCAGAGAAGATATAATTTTTATAAATTACTCGTTGTTAATTACTTCAGATACAACTGACCTTAAACTTATTTTGTTCTGCTTCCCCACCTAATACTAACACTGGGGGTTAACAGACACTGTTAAAAAAAAAGTCAACTCAGTACAAATGCAGACTTTCAAACTGACTGTTATAATTTTCTGTATTCTCTTTTTAGCAGTTCACAAAAAAGGCTTGATTTAAATAATAATACCTCTAATCATTTCTAAATCTAAAACACAATATGAAATACTATTCTTCTACACTTGAGTATAGTACTTTGGGGTTTATAGAGCATTTTCTTATACATTATCTCAGTTGTAGAATATTAACAACAATAATGACATCAACTGATTGGGCATTTTGATGCCTATTTTACAGATAAGGAAACTGAGCAGCACAGCAACTTACCTAAAATCACAGAACTAGAAAAAGCAGAGCTAGAATGGAAAGCCATGCTTAGCAAGGGCCAGAACCTGGAGTTGGACCTTTGAGCATCTGACTTTAGACTGTTGTTACAAGCTGAGGCAAATAGGGGTGCTGCTAAGTGATATTTTGTTCAGAGTGGCCAGGAATTTGCCAGTCCTGCCAGGACATTTTGCTCTACCCTGCAAGGCTCCCAAGGAAGATAAATGCACCAAACACACTTGGCAAAGCAAAGCACATTTTCCTTAGCTAGGTTGTTCCCAGGCCCCAACGCAAAACCCTAATAAGACAGGCTGCATTATGTGACCCAGTTTCCCTAAAGCCAAAACTAATTCACTGCAGGACTCGGCCTGGACAGCACGTGGAGAGGAGAGACAGCTTCCTGAGAGAGAGATGGGACAGACACTCGACGGAGAACCATTTCATGGAATATTTTGCCTTGAGATCTTTACATGGCTTGTCTCTTCTTTTTATTCCAATCTCACCTTTCAGATTCAAAGGCCCAGAGAAGCCTTTCCTGGCAATCCAAACTAAAGCAGCCAGCTCCCCATTTATTCTCTAACATAACACCTTGTTTTAATTATATCATAAAACTCTTTGTTCCCAGAAATTACCTTATTTAGTCATTGCCTTGTTAATTAGCTGCACCTGCCCCTCACCTTCTATCTTAGAAAGCCCTCCAATAGCAAGATATTTGTTTGCTTTGCTTTTTGGTTTGCCTCCAGTACCTAAAAGATCCTGGCCCATAGTAGATACTTTATGAACAAATAGATGAACTCCCTTGAATCTTGGTATGATTCCAAGTCCAAGTTATGTTTTTCACTTTCTTTATCAATCTTCTCCACTCCTTTATACTTTTATAGACACAGAACTACCAACCTTAAACTTTGGTTTTTCCAGACTTAGTCTCAACTTTTTGACCTTCCATCTCTAAGAGGAACTCCCCACATTCCTAAGAACCTCTTGATTACTTGGGGAGACCGCTCTGAATTTCTCCAGTACCATGATGTAAGAGAATGAGCATAGATTCAGAAGGCAGACAGATGTGGACTTAGCTTGTCTAATACCTGAGGCTCAGAAACTGAGGCAGAGGACATATGGGAAATCTCTGTTCATTCCTCTCAACTTTGCTGTAAGCATAAAGCTGTTCTAAAAAATAAAGTCTTAAATAAATAAAGTAGGTAAGGTATAGGGAACGTCTGGTAAAACAACACAGAGTGAAATGCATTTTTTTACTTCCTCATAAAGCCCCTACTAAATTCCTAATTATCAATGAAGAGATGTAAATATATAAGTCCACCCAAAGAGAATGGGAAAGGAAATAGGACATATTTTTCAAATGATCACAATTTTAATTTTTAAGGTGTAAATCAAATCCGTGGGTTACAACTAAACTAGCAGACTACAGAAAGAGGACAGTTTGGAACACCAACAATAACAAGCAGTTTCGAGCAACAGAACTTTGGAGAGGCTCAGAAATTAGAAACATGAAATAGCTCTGAAGGCAGGGTATAAGGGGTGGGCTGAAAGCAGGAAGATTGAAAGTCAAATAAGGAACAATCAATCATGCATACCTGTGATTCTACTCTTCAAACAGACCACCTCTCTCCCTGACTCTTTACCATATATTTCATCAACAAAGGATTCCTATCCATAATTAAGGATCCCTACAAATCAATAAGAAACTCAAGAGAAAAAAAAAAGTCAAGCGACAAGAGGAAACTTGTATGAGCAACGAACATATTTCATTAATGCTTAAGAAAGTGAAAATCAATACTGGAATGAGATAACATTTTATACCCATTAGATGGGCAAAAATTAAGAAGCCTTGAATTGTAATTCGAGTGTTGTTGAGGATATAATTCAGCAAAGTTCTTATAAACATCAGGCAAGATCATAATTTAGAAAATAATTTGCCATCATCATGTGTATTAGGCTGGGCTGGTGACTATAACAAACAGACCTTAAATCTCAGTGGCTTAACACAGTACAGGTATAATATTATGAAAAGTCTCTAAAATTTCTGTGTGAATGGCTCTCCTCCAAGTGGTGACCCAGAGACCCAAGCTCTGTCCATATCAGAGAATTGTGCTTCCAGTTTCAAAGATTGTATGAACACTGGTGTGCATGTATCTTTTTGAATTATGGTTTTCTCTGGATATATGCCCAGGAGTGGGATTGCTGGATCATATGGTAGCTCTATTTTTAGTTTTTTAAGTAACCTCCATACTGTTCTCCATAGTGGCTGTACCAGTTTACATTCCCACCAACAGTGTAGGAGGGGTCCCTTTTCTCCACACCCTCTCCAGCATTTATTGTTTGTAGATTTTTTTTTGATGATGGCCATTCTGACCGGTGTGAGGTGAGGACCTACTGTATAGCACAGGGAACTCTACTCAATACTCAGTAATGGCTTATATGGGAAAAGAAGAAAAAAAAGAGTGGATATATGTGTATGTATAACAGATTCACTTTGCCTTACACCTGAAACTAACACAACATTGTAAATCAACTATACCCTAATACAAATTAAAAAAAAAAAAAAAGATTGTATGAGATGCTTCATACCCAAGCATGCAATGGGTTAAAGTACTTCCACACACATTACACTAGCCAAATCACAGTCATATAATCTCATCCTATCTGCAGATGAGGCTGGGAGTTATAGTCTTCTTGTGTAACCAAAGGAAATGAGATGGATGAGCAGCTAGAAGGTCTCTGGCATATCTTATAAATTCGAGCATAAACACACTATAGAGATCAGAAATATCCTGGGGTGACATCAGAGGAATCACTCAGGGACCCCAGAGGAATTCTTGCATATATACACCAGAAGACATGCACAATTATGCTCATGGAAGCATTGCTCATAATAGCAAAAATTTGGAAACATTCCAAATACCCACCAATTAAAAGCTGGAAACAATCCAAATACCAAACAACAGGTATAGGAATAAATAATTTTTTTCACCAAATGGAATACTTTTAGCAGTGAAATGAATGAACTGCAATCATAGACAATAAGAAAGGTGAATCTTTTAAAAAAACAGTTTTATTGATGTATAACTTCTATACCAAAAATACCCCACAAAACCCTGCACATGTTTAGTGAATACAATCTGATGAGTTTGGACATATGCACACACCCATGATAGTACCACCACAGTCAACATAATAAACATATAGACACATCCATTACCTCCAAAAGTTTCCTTGTGTCTTGATTTCTGTGTGTATGGTAAGAGCGCTTATTATGAAATCGACCTTCTTAACAAAAAGTTAAGTGCACAATAGCATGTTGTTAACTATAGGTGCACGTCATAGAGCAGATCTCTACAACCTATGCATCTTGCATAACTGAAACTTTGTACCTCCTGAACAAAAACTTCCCATTTCCCCCTCTCTCCAGCCCCTAGCAACCTCCATTCTATTCTCTGCTTCTACAAATTTGACTATTTTAGATACCTCATATAACTGGAATCATGCAATATTTGTCCTTCTGAGGCTGGCTTATCTCCCTTAACATAACGTCATCCGGGTTCATCCATGTTGTCACAAATGGTAGGATTTTCTTCTTTTTTAAGGCAGAATAATATTTCATTGAATGTATGTAATACATTGTCTTTATCCATTTGTTTGTTGATGGACATTTAGGTTGTTTCCATATCTTGGTTATTATGAATAATGCTGCAATGAACAGGGGATTGCAGATATCTCTTTGAGATACTGATTTCAAGTATTCTGGATATACACCCAGAAGTGGGACTGCTGAATCACATGATAGTTCTATTTTAAATTTTTTGGGGAAACTCCATACTGTTTTCCATAAGGGTTGTACCAATGTAGATTTCCACCAACAGTATCACAAGGATTCTTTGTTCTCCATATCCTTGCTAACACTTATCTTTTGTTTTGTTTTTAGTAATAGCCATCCTAACTGGTATGAAATGGTATATCATTGTGGTTGTGATTTGTATTTCCCTGATGATTAGTGATATTGAGTACTTTTCATGCACCTGGTGGCCATTTTTTGTCTTCTTTGGAGAAGTGTCTATCCAAGTTTTCGCCCATGTTTAAAAACAGGTTATTTTGTTGTTGTAGTTGTTATTGAGCTGTAGGAGTTTCTTGTATATTCTGGGTATTTACCTCATCAGATAAATGGTTTGTAAATGTTTTCTTCTATTCCTTAGGTTACCTTTTCAATGTTTTATTTCCTGTGCTGTGCAGAAGCTTTTTAGTTTGATGTAACCCCAACTTGTCTATTTTTGTTTTGTTCCCTGTGCTTTTGATGTCGAATTCAGGAAATCATTGCCAAGACCAGTTTCAAGAAGCTTTTACCCTATGTTTTCTTCTAGGAGTTTTACAATTTCGGGTCTTACATTTAAGTCTTTAGTCCAGTTAGAGAAAGGTAAATCTTATGAAGAGTTGTTGAGTGGGGGAAAAAAAGCAAATCACCAAATAACACGTTTAAGTATATTATTTTTCATAAAAATTAAAAACTGAACAATGCTAAATAAGCACATTGTTGAAGGGATGAATTTGTGGCTTATAAAATTATTTTAAAATAGGTAAGACAATGATAGACACATAAAGAAAGGAATGTACAGATAATTTCAATGGTACCAGGAATATTCTAGCTGATAAGTTGTTAGGTGGGTTTATGGGTGTTCATTTTATTACCATACATATTAACTCATATATACTCTAAACACAAGAGGAAAGTCTGTATTTGTTAAAAGTCATGCTTATTTGCTAACTCTTTATGTTGCTATATAAGAATAAGGAAAAACATGAGGAGGGAGGCAATAAGGATAGGATGATATGTTACTCAAAGTCCCTTATTTCTTCCCTGGACCCCACTCCCTTTGGATGGAAGACTTGTTAACTCTGCAGATATTTGACTGTAGGAGATCCTTCTGTTATCTACCTCCAGTCACCAAAAAGGGGTGGAAGAATCTGTAACATTGAAGTTTGGGTCTTTGAAGAATCTTACCTTCAGGATGAAGGCTGGAAGCAGTGCAAGTAATATCTCAATATTGCTTCACACTGTGTTTATTAGCAAGTAAAGGGTATTCAGAGTCCTATTGTTCTCAATCCCTTTGACATAATGAAATTTCTGTTGCACTGTCATTTTTTAAAATTGAATCAGAATATGGCCTGAGCTAGAGAGAAGTGTGAGCCCTAATATGGCAGATCCTAAGACGAAAGTGCTTGAAACAGTACCTGGAATAATGAGTGCATTTAATACATGTTTATTACTATTATTACTATAATTAGAATTATTATTAAGATGTATATATGACATATACATGTATGTGTATATATGATGCTGTCTTCATCTTTTTCTTGAGCATCATCTTCTCCTGATTCACCGCATCCTTTTACTGGATCCCATGCTGATTACAACAATTTTTGTACCCTCTTCTTTTTCCCAGTTTTAGTTTGAAATGTAAGGGTTTCCAGTATAAGAACAAACATTTGTTATTTCTATAATTTGGATGTTGATACGTTCTATCCTATCCCTGTATCTTTTTGCCTTTGTACATGCACAGAGTTCAAGGACAAAAGTAGAAACGGGATGCAATTTGTAAATGAAGTCCTGTTGCTGATAAGATTGCTCAGGGAAAACATCTTAAGAGAGGAAAGTAGTTAAACAGAATATCGTCTGGGATCTCTTCAAAGCCTAAGGTCTTGCCAGCTCCTGGAGAGTAATGATTATATAATTCATCTTTGTATTTCAAGTCTGTAGAGCACAGAGTTTCTGAACCTTTCACACAACAAATGTTTGTTAAATAAATTAGTGAACTAATAAATGAAGGGACGTTTACAAAAAAATTACTCACTGAAGTACAAAGAGTCTGCTTCAGGCATAGAAAAGGTAAAGGAAGTCTTACTGGTAGGTATTTATATATGTCATGTAAAACACTCCAGTGTTTCTCCAAAGCTATAAAAACATCTGAAAACACACAATCAGTTATATGACAATGAAATCTTCCATTTATCTACATTGCTTAAGGGCTTCCCTGTGTTATAATTAACTTCGTTGAATCCTAAAATATTCCAGGGTAAAGGGATACTAGAGGTTATCTGTATTAGGCAAGGTAGGCTAACATCCATTATCAACAACTCCAAGTCATAATTATTTACCATGATAAAGTTTCAATTCTTGCCCATCACACGCTGAGGCATGAATCCTTCCAATACACTTGAGCATGGGAGACCAGACATCTCATCAAATGCACCTAAGGGCATTGATTTGCTATTATGTGAG
The DNA here is from genome assembly GCF_009873245.2 of Balaenoptera musculus. NCBI lineage: Eukaryota > Metazoa > Chordata > Mammalia > Artiodactyla > Balaenopteridae > Balaenoptera > Balaenoptera musculus. The sequence continues at coordinate 7,722,578 of NC_045801.1, read as the reverse complement.
ATATTCCATTTTATTCATGAATACTTGGAATTTTTAGAAAATTATTTTTATCAAGTATTCATCTGAGTAACACTTAACAATATGCTGTGATGGAAAGAACCCTTAGGTAGAGTCCCTCTGTCTTGGGCTCTCACCTCAACGTTTCATTCACCAGGTGTGTGCCGTGCCTGTAGGTATGTTTAGGTAAGTGTAGGACTCCCAGAGCGTGAGAGTCTTCATCTATAAAATGGGGGAAATAATGCTTGCCTCAATGAAACGATTAAATAATGAGGAAGTTCTTGGTTTAAGGAAGGTCTTCAATACATGCCAATCCCTTCTTTAATTTGTACCATTTACTTTGTTCAGGTTCAGCATCCAACACTATCCTTCTTCTCTTCCAAATGATGGCAATTCAGATTATTTGACACAACCACAGTGTCTTCATCTATGGTCTACTGCAAACAAATGGGCCAGGGTCCTTCAACAGTCAGTAATTTGGCATAGTTTATGATCCTTCAGTGACGACACTGTGGAGGTTCCATATGATGCCCACAGCGAATAAGTGAAGTGGTTCTGACAACTTCACCTATATTTCTTTAGGAAGAAACAGGACCAGAGAGGTGAAGTGGTTTGCCTGAGGTCACTCAGCAAAGTCAAGGAGAACTGGAGTTAGAAGCCAGACCTCACCCGCTACCCTTCTCTCTACCCGCTCCTTCCCTCTCCTCCCACAGGCTCACAGCAACCACTATGGGCTTTTATGTTACAGTCACTTTTAAGCCTCAAAATGAGATGTTGTTTTCTCAGTCTTGCTATAATTAAGTCATCAGCACAACTCATAAAAACAAAACTGTGCCTTTTTAATTAGTGTCTTGAACGTGAATGAATGGTTCATTATTCTTTCCCATCTCTAGCTGAGATCATTATTAAAGTCTGGAGAAATAATGAATAGACAGACAGGGAAATTTAGAACATCATGGAGAAGGTCCCTTTTTTTCTTGGATCCCAGAGCACAGGAGTGACCTGGGAGGGTTGGTCTTCTGAGCAAGCAGCCAGTGGACAGTGGAAAGCCAAGACTCATCTGGGTCTCCTTTAAAAAAGGTTTCCTAGAGAAGTGGTGTTTGTGGACTGAATTATGCCCCCCCAAACTCATATGTTGAAGCCCCAACTCCAAAGTGACTGTATTTGGAGATAGGGTCTTTAAAGAGGTAATTAAAGTTAAATGAGGTCATAAGGGTGGTGCCCTCATCCAATATGACCGATGTCCTTGTAAGAAGAAGAAAGGGATACCAAGGAGGCACACTCAGAGAAAAAGCTATGTGAGGACACAGGAAGAGGGCAGCCATCCGCAAGCCAAGGAGAGAGGGAGGCCTCAGGAGAAACCAAACCTGCGGGCACCTTGATCTTAGACTTCCAACTTCCAGAATTGCAAGAAATTAATTTCTACCTTCTAAGCCACCCAGTCTGTGGTATTTTATTATGGCAGCCCTAGCTGACCAGTACAGGTGGTTATTGGATTTAGACAAATAACTAATCTTTTTTTTTTTTTTTTTGGTTGCATTGAGTCTTCGTTTCTGTGCGAGGGCTTTCTCTAGTTGCGGCAAGCGGGGGCCACTCTTCATCGCGGTGTGTGTGCCTCTCACTATCGTGGCCTCTCTTGTTGCGGAGCACAGGCTCCAGACGCGCAGGCTCAGTAATTGTGGCTCACGGGCCTAGTTGCTCCGCGGCATGTGGGATCTTCCCAGACCAGGGCTCGAACCCGCGTTCCCTGCATTGGCAGGCAGATTCTCAACCACTGCGCCACCAGGGAAGCCCCTAGATTTAGACAAATAACTAATCTTATATGGGTCCAATTATCTTGACTCTGGATCACAGAAGTCAGAGTGGTCCTTCATTTGTCCACTCTATAAACACTTGTTGAGGACCTACTATGTGCCAGTTCCTGTGCTCCATGCTGAGAATGCAAGAGACATTAGATATAGTCCTTGACTTCAAATATGAGATGCAGATGTGAATGGAAAATGATTACAGTGCACTATGACAGGTTCATTCAGTGAGGCTGATTGGCTGCTTCTTCAATGTTCAAGAAAGTCTTTGCAGCAGAGCCGATGTAGTTTAAAAAAAAAAAACAACAGGTCATGAATATTGAGTGGGTGCTTGCTAAGCATCTTAGTGTTAAGGAAGAGAAACTTTCAGGAAGATATTTTATAAGGTGTGGAGCATCAAAGAGCAAACAGCTGTGGAGGCCAGGTCTAGAGACGTGGATATAAGCCATAGTGTGGGTTCTAGGCAAACCCAGTCCTCAGCTTTCTTGCTCTGTTCTGAATCACAGGGAGGCTGGTCCTGCAGGCTCCTGTATCAACTGGTTTCTAGCTGGCCTCAGACAACGGGAGAGGAGGGGTAGGAACAGTAAGGAGATGGGGAAAGCTACCAGGATTTCTTCCCATTACCCTCTGCTTCATGCGGTATCTTCGTGTGGTGTGTCTCCTCCATGGGTCCCTCCATCATCAGATGGACTTTCCCACGATGGTTCCAGCTTTCAGGTTACCCTGGTCCCTGAGTGCCAGTAATGCCACATCCTCCCTTTGTACCTCTGGCCTTGGGCTGGTGCTAGTGTCCCCCTGTCACTAAACTTTGGGTTGCCTCTGTCCCTTGTCTGCCTTCTCAGCAATGCAATCACCTCTGTAACTAATTCCCTGCATTAAAAACCCTCTGTATTAAATGTCCAAGTGGTCCCTGTTTTCCAATTAGACCCTGCTTAAGACATCTCAACAAAGACCTTGGACTTTATTCTTAGTTGAAAGGAAGCCACAGAAGGTCACGCCATACACACTGGTGTGACCTTTAAGAATCACTTTAGGAAGATGACTCTGGCTACAGGATGGAGTGTGGATTACAGCGAAAGATACTGGAGAAAGGGAGACTAGCGAGGAGAATAATGCAAGAGCACAGGTGAGCAATGCTTAGGGCTTGAACCAGAGCAGATAAGATGGCAGGCTAAGCTGAGAACATGAGCAAGGACTTCCTCAGCAAGTTCTTAACACTCTTAATTTGTGTCACTTCTGACATCCTTAATATCACCTAAGGGCAATTAAGTATAATGCAAAGCTCAATGGACTGGTTCAAGTGCTTACTCTGCTTCTAATAGACTCTGTGACTTTGGACAAACCATTTATTAGGTACCCCATAATACCTACTTAGGAAAGTAACCCTCTGTTATTGAGTTTTACAGTCACCTTGCAAGATAGGTATTTTTAATACTCTCCCTACATTTTAAGAAAAATAAAAGAGGGAGATTCAAGATTCAGGGAAGTTGAGCAATTTACCCAAGCTTTCTCAACAAGCAATGGAAGCAGGAATCAAATCCAGGTCTGTGTGACTCCCACGCCTATAATGAAAACCCATCTTACTGTGCTACTGCTTACCTGACTCACTGACCTTCAATCATAGAATGTTCCAGTTGGAGGGAACTGCAAAGCTTGTCTGATATAACTATCTTATTTAAGAGATGAAGAACCGAGGATTAAGAGCCCATTGCTCTTTCCACGTGCCAACTCACCTTTTTAAATTTAAAGAATCTAATGCTTTTGTCCTTGTCATATATATTAGTTTGGAGTCTGTGTTTCAAAGCGTATTATTTTCTCACAGAGTTATAAGGAAAGATCATTTGTTTTCAATTATCAAAAAGAATTACATGTTGCTTATTCATCAAAGGCAAGCATTCTTGGCTTTCTCCCAGAAAGGAAAGGAGAACTCCCTGCTTTTGCATACTAATAAAGAACCCTAATACTGAATTGAGTGTATGTTTATAGGTAGACAGAGAACTCTGTCCCCCAAGTCCCAATATTCAAATCCAAAGTCCCAAATTGCAAAAAAAAATTTCACAGTCAATCTTACTTTTGGTTGCAATCCCTACATTATTATTTCACTTTATGATACCACTTTGAATAATCTTTAAATAATTTGAATAATCTTTAAAATAATAACTTCTATATAGAGTTAAATGAGAACATGTCTAAAAGTTATCTGGTGAAAATCAAATAGTGAAGAGATGCACTCCTTCCTTGGCTCAATATAATATAGCATACATTTTTTCTCTTACATCCCCATAAATGTTTCATGATATCTATTTGAGAGGACCTGCTTTATAATAAATAAAGGCAGATATTTTAATTTCAGCAGCATTTATGGAGCACCTTTCTGGCTATGCACAGTGGTAATGATAAGATATGCAGCCACTGAATGTCAGCCCATCATTGGAGGTCACTGTTAAAGTAGACAGCAACGTTGCTTGTAATCATAAGAGGGAGAAGGAGACGGACAGCATGCACCGGCTCTGGGAGCTGGGTTGTAAATGAGGGCACATTAGCTGAATGAAATGCTTGCCAGGAGCAGGGACCCATAAATATTCCATGACACCCAACTGATTTCTCAAAATGAGTTCCATTCCTCATTTGTAAATCAAGCCCATGAGTCTTTGATTGCTCTTTCGCCCCCGCCATCCACTATGCTGTGTCTATGGCTAAATTTCTTCTGCTCCCATCAAACGATCACCCTCCATCCACTTTCCCTTGAAACTACCAAGCATACTGGAGTTTTCTAACATTTGGCTTATAAAATGGTCACATTAAGTAGACCGGGACACTTGAGAAAACTGCGGCAAAGGGAGGTAATGAAAACGAATGGAGGTGATGCAATGAAACACAACAGTGCTTAGAATGGAATGCCAGGGCTTCCTAACGCTTGAGCTCAGATTGTTTTCACTTAAAATGTTTCTCAACTTTTTCAGGTTATGGCACACAGAAAAATATTGCCGTTTGACACAATGGAGTTGATAAATGAGACTGTGTGAAGCTGGAGGAGATGGACCCAGAAGTGCCATCCATGTAGCTCATCTCAAGGACTAAGGGAATCCATAGCTTAGTTCTCTGTTGTATCCGTCAGGGAATTTATACCAGCTGTTGTAACAAACAACCAAAACCTCAGTGAGCTAACACAACCAAAGTTTATTTCTTTTTTTTAAATTGAAATATAGTTGATTTACAATACTGTGTTAGTTTCATATATCCAGAAAAGATGAAAACTCTAATTCGAAGTTTATTTCTTACTTGGGTCACTGCCCACCTAGGCACTCCAAGCAGTAAGTAGCATTCTAAGTATTGGTTTTGGGATCACAGCTCCTTCTGTCCTGTGGTGATACCATCCTCTAGACCCTCTTGGGAACCCTCCACTGGATCCTTTCCATACAGCCCACTGATAAGCAAAGAGAGAGAAGGACGAATATCATGGGACCTTGTATAATCAGGAGTCCATTACTTCCTCCTTTAGTCCATTGCTAGATTCCAGCCAAATGGTCCATCTGGCAAGGGACTCTAGCACCCCTGGACTGTCCAGGAGGAGTAGATGGGGTGGTTGAGCATCTGGCCCATTTCTGCCACACGTAGAACTCCTCCAGGCTCCTCCTTTCCTCTTTGAGGAAACTGATCTGTGATTAGCAACCCTGGCATCACCTGGATCTTTTTTAGAAATACGGAAGCCCAGGACTGAGCTTTAGACTCTACATTTTAATAAGGTCCCCAGGTGATCTTGTTTCGAGAAACGTCACCCCAGACCACCCACACCTCTGATCACCATCAAAACTGTTGCACCCATCAAAACAGCAAAAAAAATTGAATCACTAATGGTTTTCTATAACTATCATCTCCCAACTCAAAAGTGATGTGGATTGAATACATAAAGAAATGCACCTATCATGCAATGGAATCGATATTTATTAGCCACTTATTTCATGTCAGTGATAAAACCAGACACATCACACACATTATCTCATTTAAGAGTTACCCTTATCCTGAGGGAGGGGTTGTGATCTCTGCTAAAGAAAAGTGAGAAAAAACAAACTTGACAGGTAAAGAAACTTACTAAAGATCACTCAGCCGGTTAGTGAGGCAGTGAGACTGGGACCCAGAACCAGGGCTTCCAGTCTGGTACTTTTCATGCTCTGCCATGCGGTAGCTTGGTTACATTTCAAACCTGTTCTTTGGAAAATGGCCCAGTAGATAATAACTTGGAAAGGGCTCTGGAATTATGTGATTTGGAGAAGAAAATGGAATGCTCAATAGAAATTTAAAACATGCAAGTTGAAAATTTTTGAATTATTCAGTGGGGGAAAAAAGAGATTTCCTTAAAATTAGATTAAAAAGGAAAAAAAAGAGCTCTTATAGGCTGTTCCAGTTCATTTTAACCTCTGAGAAATCTGACATTTCTCATGTGCATATGATTAAGCAACCAGGAGAGTCAGGACACCCTGTCCCATGGCTGATTTCCATGAGAATTGTGTGGCTTGTGGAGATAATTATAAAATTAATTCTCATCCCGATGTGAACAAGAAGAAGAAATGATATTCTGGTACTTCAAGGCCACAGCAGAGCCAGATACACTGGCCTCTACTCCTTCCCTAAGGACACCACTGCTCTAGATTTTGAGCTCTGAAATGCCCTTTCATCTTTGCTCCTCCCTATTTAATCACATTTGTTTATTCCTCCAGCAATTATTTGCACTTTATTAGGATGAAGTTGGAGTTTATAATGGTCTCAACAAGCAGAGTATTTCTCACGGTGTTAACTAGTAGTTCTCAAAAGTAAATAAGCATGAGAACTTGGGGAAAGACTATAAATGTAGATTCCTGAGCCCCATCCCAAGAAATTTTGACTCCGTACATCTGGACTGGTGATCAGGAATCTGAATGCTTAAAAAGCAGCCTAGTGTATTCCACATAGTAAAATACTGTTCAAAACTTGGGGAAAAAAAAGAAAATTCTGAAATACATGACGACGTGGATGAACCTTAAGGACATTATGCTAACTGAAATAAACCAGTCACCAAAAGGCAAACATGGTATTATTCCACTTACAGTTCTGGGGTATCTAAAATAGCCAGACTCATAAAATCAAAAAGTAGAATGGTAGTTGCTACCTTAAACGTGCTCAGAACACTTACATTAGCCTATAGTTGGGCAAAACTGTCTGACACAAAGCCTATTCTATAATAAAGTGTTGGATATCTCATGTAATTTATTGAATACTGTACTGAAAGTGAAAAACAGAATGGCTGGACGGGTACAGAATGGTTTTAAGTGTATCAGTTGTTTATGATCACATGGCTGACTGGGAGCTGGTATCTCATAACACTAGCCTGAAAAAAGATCAAAATTAAAAATTCACAGTACAGCTTCTACTGAATGTGATTCGCTTTCCCACCATCGTAAAGTGAAAAATGGTAAGTTTAACCATCATAAGTCAGGGACTTTCTGTATTTCATAAACTCTGCCCAAACCCAACCAGTTCCGCATCTTGTAAGTCCTACCATGAAGATCACCTACCCTAAAATAGTACTAGTAATCACTCTTTACCTTTTATTTTGGAGGCACTATGGAGACTTATTTGATGTTCTTTTATTGTAATAAGCTTAATAAGCTTAATCTTGCTTGATCAGCAAGTTTTCTGTGCAGCCAACGGCCAACACCACAAAGCCTCAGCAGAGAACGATAGAAAATCCAGCACCCAATAAGCCTTCAATTATTGCTCTAGTCTGGACCAAGAGCCCTGACATATGTTAAGTGTACATTATGGGGTTACCCAGAATAATTTTTTAGCCAACCTCTTCCCAATGCTTGGTTGAAGAAAAGGGAGGGATGGAACCTCTTGCATTCATTCATACATTTATCCATGCATTCATGTGAAAAATATTTACTGATAACTATAATGGGCTAGGCACTAGAGATACCAAAACAAAACTTTCACCATCTAGCAAAGGGGTTGAATATGTAAACCAATGAGTGCAATAATGTGTAACAAGCGCTCTGATGAGTTTCTACTGGGATTAGTGGGAACACAGAAAATAGAGTGGTCTGTTCTACATGTAGAGTGAGGAAATATCACCTTGCACATAATGGATTTGATGCTTGAGCTAAGATGTATAAGATGATTAGATACTGCTAGGAAGATGAAGCAAGATAAACATTTCCAGCAGAGAAATCAGGAGGAGGAAAGGTCCAGAGACATAAAGAGGCTATAGTATCAATGGAGTAGCAAGTATTTTATCTTTTCTGGAGCACAGGACTTGAGAAACAAATCTAGAAAGACTGGTAAGGACCAGATAACCAAATGCCTTATCTTGATAGGGCGTTTGAACTTGATAAAGCACAGAAAGGTTTTAAGCAAGAGAATGACAGAACAAGATACGTATTTTAGAAAGTTCCCTCTGGCAGCAGAATGAATTCCAAAGTGAAGTGGAAAGCAAAATGTTACTGGAGACAAGAACAGTAGTTGGCAAATCATTCCATTTGCCCATTCAAGAGATAGGGAAGGTTGGAACCAAGGGGTCTGAGGTTAAATTATGTCCCCCCAAAAGATAAGTACAAGTCCAAATCCCCTGTGTGTGAACATGACCTTATTTGAAAAGAAGGTCTTTGCAGATGTAATCAAGTTAAGATAAAATCATACTGGATAGGGGCTCTAATCCAACAACTTGTATCCTTAGAAGAACTGGGAAATTTGGACACAGAGACACACCCAGGGAGAAGGCCATGTGACAATGAAGGCAGGGATTGTAGTGATGCACCTACAAGCTAAAGAATGCCAAGGATTGCTGGCAACCTCCAGAAGCTATGAATAGACAAGGAAGAGCCTTCAGAAAGAGCATGACCATACCCACATCTCGATTTCAGACTTCTAGCCTCCAGAACTGCAAGAGAATACATTTATGTTGTTGTTTTTTTCAATTTTATTGGAGTATAGTTGATTTACAATGTTGTGTTAGTTTCAGGGGTACAGCAAAGTGATTCAGTTATACATATATTCATTTGCTTTAAGCCACCAGTTTATGGAATTTTGTTTACGTCAGCCCAAGGAAACTAATACAAAAGGGAATAGTAATCAAGAATGGGATGGGGCTTCCCTGGTGGCTCAGTGGTTAAGAATCTGCCTGCCAATGCAGGGGACACGGATTTGAGTCCTGGTTGGGGAAGATTCCACATGCCGCGGAGCAACTAAGCCCGGGAGCCACAACTACTGAGCCCACGTGCCACAACTACTGAAGCCCACATGCCTAAAGCCCGTGCTCCTCAACAAGAGAAGCCACCACAATGAGAAGCCCGCGCACCACAGCGAAGAGTAGCCCCTGCTCGCCACAACTAGAGAAAGCCCGCGCGAAAGCCCGCGTGTTAACGAAGACCCAACGCAGCCAAAAATAAAATAAATAAATAAATTTTAAAAAAAAACGAATGGGATGGAGGAGGATACGCCATATTTAGGAAATAGAAACTTCAGGACTCAGAGAAGATTGGAAATGAGGGTTAGGAGACATGGCCAGTGGAGGTGGACCCAGAGCTTCGTACTTTCTTCAATATTGGACCGGTGAGCGTGAGTATCTAAGAGACTTCCAGCTGAAGGTAGCTGACAGGAAGGTGTTCACACTGGTGTGTAGACCAGGAAGAAGGGGTAGGCTGGACAGTCCCTAGTCACCCCAGGAGAGGGAGCCCATTGCAGGCAGAGCATACAACCTGATACCCTTGCTGAGTGACTTTGGAGAGAGAGAAATGTACACTATTCATTCAGTATTGTCCATCGTGTAACTCAAGAAACAGACGTTCCTCCTGCCTCCCCTTCCATCTGAGAGTTAAACTGTTTTACTTAAGGTTTGACAAATGCCATTTTATTCAATTGAGTGTTGTGTCCACTTGTGTGGCATGACTGTCATCCCAACTCTGTTGGCTATTGTAACAACCATTGGTGGCCATGTTTCCGTCCTTTTTCCCCCTTTACATTTCTTGCATCTGCTTTTCTACTTTAGTTCTATAGCTATTGCCTTATTTCTAGCCTCTTAGCCTGCTTCTCATCTCTAGTTTTTGTTTTGTTTTGAGTTTTTTTTTTTTTAAAGACTGAATCCACACTTCACATGCAGATTTTTTCTTATATGTAAACCAGATCATGTAGGGGCTCTCCAGACCTGCCAGAGAGAGTCTCACCTGCCTTGCCTGACATGCCCTTCCACACCCAACTCTGGCTCCTTCTCCAGCCTCATCTCTCAGAGTGCATCCCTTGCATCCCTAAGTCCAATTATTATCCTACTACTCATAACTGTCCAAACTTCATTCTACTTCATTCATTCTGCTGCTTCTCATTGCTACTACTCCTCAAAGGCACACCACATCCTCTTGTTCCTGATCCTTTCCTCTTGTCAGGTCAAGGTGACTGTTCCGGGTGGTGATGGACAGTTCAAGGGTGGACAGCTGCCCTACTGTTCTTGCTGATCCCTCTGCCCAGATTGACCTGTTCATCTATGTTGAGCTCTTATTCATGTTCGTAAGTGTCACCTCCTTTATGAAGCCTACATGATTCCCAGCCCAGTGCAAGAACTGACCACCTTTTCCTTTGTACTCCCACTGTGGGCATTTCTAGCAATGTTTCCTGCACCATCCGCATTACAACTCTGACTCTCTAGACAGACTACAGTCGCAGAAGGGTGGCTGCATCCCTTTTATCTTTTTAGTCTCAGCACCCAGCAAAGTGACACGTACTAGACTTTCAAAAAAAAGTGATGAATGAGAACAATAAGACTATTTAAATCCTACTGAAAGCCGGTCCTCCACGGGAAAAGCATCTGATGTGAGCACTGGGGATTTTCGCATCAGGGCTAGGTGATTTACGAGTTATATGATTTATCAGGCTTCATGTACCGGGTGTCACCTCTGCATTCAGCTTCACTCATCAAGAAAATGAACTCGATCCTGGATCTCTGTCCTCCCAAGAACAGCTTGCCAGGAAAAGTCGTTAATGCAGTAAATTATCTTCCCAGCTGTTAATATCGTGTTCCCGTCTTGTTTCCCTTCTTTTAATTCAGCTGAGCGTCAGTTTGCTCAGTAATATTTCCGTGAATATCTTCATTTCATCAGCACCGTTGTCCCTCTGTTTGGCTGAGGGCTGAAATCACCAGGCTATGGCCAGGAGTGGAAGCAGTAGTCAGACCGAACAGTAACTTTTCCCCAGAGAGAAAGGCAGCCCCATTTCCAGCTTTCCCAGCCCTGCTTACCACTGAAATGCAGCCTGGCTGACACAGAGCAGGGAATTAGAAAGATCATCCTTTAGGAGAATGTTAGAAAATTAGGGGCATCTGTCTCCTCTAAACCAGAGGTTACAACATGAAAGCTAAGTGGAGAACACAAAAGACATACTGCCTTCTTTACCCAAGTTCAGTCTGCAAGCCACATCTAACAAACATGTTTTCATTCACTAAAAAAAATAGTTACCATGGGCCTGCTATGGGACACTGAGCACTAAGGATGAAAAATAGCCCCTGAATTCACATCCCTTCTATTCCATTAGGTCAACAAATATCTCTTGAGTACCTATTGTATACCAAGCACTATTCTCAGTCCTGGGGATGAAGCATTGATTTAGAGCAAGGCCATACCCTCCAAATCGGAGGAGATGTTTGGGCTGAAGGCTGAATGGTGACCAGAATGGGAGAAAGAACTTTCTAAGCAAAAAGAATAGCTCTTGCAAAGGCTCTGAGACAGAAATGAGCTTGACCTGTTCTAGGGATGGAGAGAACCTGGTGTGGTGAGAGCGAGCAGTGGGGTGTGGGGAGGTGAGGTCACAGAGCAGGCACCAGCCACGGCCTTCAGATCCGTGGCTCTGGATCTTATACTAAGTGGGATGGGAAGACACTGAAGGGTTTTAGAGAAATGCTGACATTATCTGCATTATCTTTAAACAGATCACTTGCTCACCCCCTGTGTGGAGAATGGGCTACAGAGGAACTAGGCTGGAAGCACGGAGACCAGTGAGAACTCTTGGCTTTTGTCAAGGTGAGAAATGAGGTGATCTGAATGGGGATTGTTGCGTTGAACGTGGTACGATGTATTCTGCGGTAAGATGCACAGGACCTCCTGATGGAAGAGAACGGGCTGTGCATGTAAAGAGGGAGCAAACCTAACTCTGAAGTGTGTAGCCTGAACTACGCTGGGGATGGCAGTGCCATTTACTAAGGTGAGGAAGGCCTGGGAGTGGGGAGCAGATTTGGAGAGGAAAATCAATAGGTCCGTTATGAACGCGTTAGGTTTGAGATGCCTATCAGACGTCCAAGGGGAGATGTCAAAGATGTGATGAGAGCTTAGAGAAGACGGAGGAAAGGAGGCGGCCTGGTGAGGGTGTGGAAACGCGGAAGTGCAGGGCCGCTTAGAAACACGGCACAGATTGGAATGCAACTCCTATGCAGAGCAGCTGCCACATGTCAGGCATTAAACTTTAAATCTCATGTGCATTATGCCGTTTCACCCACACCACAAGGGAGATGCTGCTTTCCAAGTGATATAGAGCTTAAGGGTGTAAGCACTGCAGCCTGTTTGCATCTGTACCCCAGCTCTGCTGTCTGTCTCTGTGACCTTGAGCAGAGTACTTAACAGGAGGTCTTTGTTTCCTCACCTGTAAACCAGAAATAATAATACAACCCACATGAGAAGTAAAAGAGGTAATGCATATAAACATCAAATCACAACACGTAAATGCAATTACTAAGTAACAGGCATCATAGTTATCCTTGTTGATTATAATTCTGCTGTGGGTTGAATTGTGTCCCATAAAAATATATTTCATTCCTAACCCCCAGTACATGTGAACTTACTTGGAAAAAGGGTCTTTGCAGATGTCAGCAAGTTAAGATGAGTTCATAGTGGATATGGGCGGGTATTAATGAAATGACCGGTATCGTCAGAAGAAGAGGGAAATCTGGACACGGAGACACACGCGGGAGAGTGCCAAGCAGAGATGGAGGCCTGCTGCCACAAGCCAAAGACTGTCAACAACTGACAGCACCCACCAGAGGCTGAAAGAGAGGCATGGACCAGATGCTCCCTCAGTACCTCCAGAAGGAACCAGCCCTGCCAACACCTTGATCTCAGACTTCTAGCTTCCAGAACTGTGAGACAATTAATTTCTGTTGTTTTAAGCCACCCGTTTGTGGTATTGTTACAGCAGTGCTAGGAAACTACTACAAGTTTTATCTTGCAAAATAGGGAAACGGAAGTTCCAAAGAGGTGACACAGTCCTCCTAAGGTCACACAGTGAAAGACTGGTACCCCCGAACTCAGTGCAGTACACTCCCTCCATTCAGCCCCTGGAAAACGTCACGGTATTAGGAGCTCAGCTTGCTGATGACTTAGTCAGTGTCCTACAGGCACCCAGGCTCCACAGGGAAGACAGACAGAAAACTAAGCAAAGTGAATGAGGCTCTGACATTGAGGGACTGGAAAAGGGCCCTGGGCGTATAGAGAGAGTGACCATTCCGACTTGGGCAGGGGTCAAGAATTTGACGAGGCAGGTGAAGGAACAGCCAGATGTGCATTCTCGTACGGAACAGAAGATGCAAGGAGTGGCCAGCAGTCGCGAAGCCTGGAACAGAGCACTGCCCTGGAGTCAGGCGGGGCGGGTCCTGTACAGACAAGCTGCCGGCCGCTGTGCAAGACACACGCACCATCTCATGCAATCCTCCAGCCGGCACTTGGAGGAGGGCGTCATTAGACACGGACTTGACAGAGGAGAACACGGAAGCTTTGAGAGGCCAAGCCGCTTGTCCCAGGTCACAAGGCCAGTGCCTACGGACAGGAGCCGCAGGTCATCCTGAGTCCAGTGAGTCCTCCTTTGACCCTCATGCTGTCCTGGTTCTCAGCCTGCTATACTGTCCCATTTTGTTCTTGTCCTTGGCTTTCACTGCCTGACCCTGGAAAGGCACTTAACCTCCCTGAGACTCAGTCTCCCTACCTGCAATCCAGAAATGGTAAGAATTATAGTTGATGTTCGGCATGAAGCACGTTACCCCCTCCCTGCACACCAACTGGTAGCCTCGGTTGGGCCTCCCCAACACCAACAAGGTCACAGTGACATCAGGGCAAGAACAGCGCTTATCAGAATTCTCCCCAGTTCCCGCTGAACATTGACAATGGAGAAGAACAAAGAGCTTGCCTGTCTTCCTGCAGCCTTTTCAGGTGCATCAGAGGCAGAGAAGGCCAGTTAAGGAGGGGGAAATATTCTGGGAATTGGTCGATAGGTAGAAACATGAAATGATGGCAGAAAAATTGAGGGATGGGTGTTTCTGGGCAGAAAAGAACAGATGTAGCAAACTGGGTTCACAGGAACAGAGATTTTATCTCAATTTGATGCTAGACAGCTCCAGTCTGTTTAACAAATACACCTGCTGGCTGAGAGATTGTCAATTCCACTTCAAAACAGAGTCCCAAATGGGGGTAGTGGATCCCATCCAGGCCTAGGACAGTTTTAAAAAAGCAAAAGGCAGCTGGTTGAACTGTGGGGAGGGCACAGGCGCCTAGAATGGAGGGCTCCGCAGAAATGAAAAGTGAGTCGGATGTGGAGCCAGGTCTCTCCTTAAACAGAGAAATCATCATAGCAACCATCGTAAAAATGGGCAGTGTTTACTGATTGCTTATTCTATGCCTGATGCTATTCTAAGCTTGCTTGCACCCCAGTAAAGAAGGGGTTATTTTTATTTCTATTCTATGCATGAGGAAACAGAGAGAGAGATTTGAACCCAGGGACTCTTCCTCAAAATTGCTGGCCTTTAACTGCTACTCTACACAACTTCTTCGTCTTGTGCACAGGAAGGAACAAAGAGAGGAACAGGATTTAGTCAGCCCTCAGGGGATGCCAAGCTAAACGTCCCCCCTCAGAGTGTAAAATCCCAGCTGTGTGGTGATCGGGGGAGAAGGAAGTGTGGAGGGAAATGTAGAAATAAACTTACAGACTAATAGGAGAGATATACCTTAACCAAGAAAATAAAGAAATACGTTGTAACTTACCACAAATAAATGATGCCATGTGGGACTTCCCTGGTGGCGCACCTGCCAATGCAGGGGACATGGGTTCGATCCCTGGTCCAGGAAGATCCCACATGCCAGAGCAACTAAGCCTGTGCATCACAACTACTGAGCCTGCATGCCACAACTACTGAAGCCTGAGCGCCTAGAGCCTGTGCTCTGCAACAAGAGAAGCCACCGCAACAAAGAGTAGCCCCTGATCGCCACAACTAGAGAAAGCCTGTGCGCAGCAACAAAGACCCAACAAGGCCAAAAATAAATAAATAAATAACAATTAAAAAAAAAATGATGCCACATTACGTGAAAATAAAGCAAGATGTGGTAATGAAGTAAAAATAGGGAGGAACATCTATTTAGATTGAATGAACAAGAACTTCCTGAGAGGACATTTTCAGTGAATCCTGCATTATTGAAAAGGAGTTAGTCTTACATACAGTGGGAGGAAGAACATTCCAGAAGGCCTGAAGAAGGGAAAAATTTGAGGATCTAAAAGGTGGTCAATGAGGCTGGAGGGAGAGAATGACCATTTCACCTGAAGGTTGGCATGACCTGGAGAAGACATGATGTAATAAAATGCTAATATTAATATCTTTATAATAATAATAATAACACCTACTTAGTCATCCATATCTCACAGTGCACCTCCTACCTACTCTCTTATTTACTTCCAAATCTACAATCCTGGGCACGTGCCAGTAGGTGCTAGTCCCTCCATTTATTTGAGACAAGAGAGAGCTGAGAAGTTGTAACCCACCAAAAACATATAGTCAATGGTGGAAAAGCCAAGCACTGGACTTAGAACTCTAAAATCTCACTCAGTCTAGGCTCTTCCCCAGCGCATGGCACCTTGACTCACTGGAGTCGTTATTTAATGATGGGAGGTCCCCCATTTAACCCTTCTCTTCAGCACATCATTGAACGCTCATGTAGAACCACAACTCCTCAGTAGAGGCTCTTGCCTCTGGACCGAGGGGCCCTGTGCAAAGTTCCCGTCTTCTAATTTGGATACTTCCTGTAAACAGGGCTCACTCTGTACATGACTCTAATAATCAAGAAAATAAATGAGATCCCAGAATCTCTTTTACTCTGGATAATAGCTCATTCCAGGAAGTCATTAATGCAGTAAATCAAACTCACAACTGTTGACACCATGAAAGTGCGTGTTTACCTCCTTTGATTCAGCTGAGTATCAATTAGCTCAGTGATATTTACATAAATATCTTGATTTGGAGGGCGGAATTGTCCATCTGCTTCTGGAAAGATTTAATTAGGTGTGTGTTGCTAGGGAAGAAGAAATGAATCCTTTTCAACATTAACCTTTTCAATTAATATATGTTCTGTGATGTATTGTAAAACATGCCTTGTTATGTAAATTGGATGAACTGGAACATTTCAGGCTGGAGAGATGATGTCTTTGAAAATATATCTCTCTTTCCAAATCTTGAAAATAAAAGGATATTTATATGCTCGTACACGTACATTTCCTGTTGGTGAGGGTTTCCTTCAACTCAACTTCTTGAAGGCTTCCTTCTGATGTTGCATAGATCCTTTACTCTGGAAAGGATGCTCACGTCCTCTCTACTCACCTGGGTAACTCCTGCTGGACCTCTCTTATTACCTTAACATTTTCTTCCTCCGGGGATGTGGGCTTCCTCGAATCCTGAGTAGGATCAGAACCCCATGCCATAGGCCTTCAGCACCGTGCACTTTTCCTTCAGTACACCCATCACTTGTAATGGCTCTTTTATGTGTGTCACACACAGGAATGTGCACTCCATAAATGTAGAGATCATGGAACCCTCGTCCACGGCTGTTTGTTGGGTGCCTAGCAAGGTGCCTGTCTCATGGAAATTATTCACTAAATGTACATGGAATGAATGAGCAAAACCAGAATCATTAAGTAACAGATTCCTGTGATCTCACAGCTCATCATGCCAAATCACAGAAGCAAAAAAAAAAATTGTTAAAGCTATGTGAATTTCAAAAGTAGAGATGAGTTTTTAAATGCAAAAGTAGCCCTCCCTTCCTCTTAAACACACTCTGACATGAATGGGAACTCCTGCTCCCAGATTATCCTCTATCATGAGCCTTGTGCAGCCAGGCGAGATCACTGAAGACTCCTGTGTTGCTCAGTTCAACATTTCGAAAGCCTCACTATTCAAGGAAAAGGTCTCTTCAACTTCATTCCTTGGGATGTTCCTCATCTCTTCTCTCTTGTCTACAGTCAGGTATTTCTTACTCCCTTAGAAGCTTTCCTTAAGGGCTAAATATTTTCATATAACTTCCCACAATCTTCACTCACTCTAAGATGGGGAGAATAATCATAATACTCACAGCCACCACTTATCAGAGGCCTACTCTGTTCTAGGCACTGTTCTAGGTTCTTCTTCCATAAATCCCTAAGCTTACAACAACCCTTAAGACAGCATTACCCATGTTTCCAGATGACAGAACAAAGACTCAGAGAGGTAAGTGATCTATACAAAGTCACATAAGAAATAGGATCCTGCCTGGATTTTTAAATTCAAATTGGTCTGTTTCAAAAGCCCACCAGCTTTGCCATTAGACCATAGTGCATCCATGGTCCCTTGCTGGACCAAAGCTTCTGCGTTAAGTAAAGGATTAGGTCTTAAATTATGACACTGTTAAACAAATTGATCAGCACTGACATGACTCAGAATAGCTTATCTCAAAAGATGTGACTCTGTTAGTGTTATTGCGTCTATAAGAAACCAGCCTCTGTAAATTAGTTGACAAAGCTTGAACATATAGAGCAGAGACTGGCAATTTTTTTCTGTAAAGGGTCGGGATAGTAAATATTTTTGGCTTTGTGGGTCACGTGGTCTCTACTGCAACAACTCAACTCTGCCATTGCAGAGAGAAACAACCATGGACAATTCCCAATGAATGGGTGTACCTATGTTCCAACAAAACTTTATTTACAAAAATGGGGGCAGGATGGATTTGGGCCTTGGGCTGTAGTTTGTTGACCTCTGAAATAGAGGGAAGGTAGACTGGATGTTTCTACCACTCTACATTGAATATGTAATTTAATCCTCACATTAATACTTTAAAATAAATGGAAGTACTACTTTCATTTGAAAGACAAGGAAATTGAGGCTTCAGAGAAAGATAAAGAGATCGAGGCCCAAGGTCACACAGCTATTAACCGTGTTTCTATTGCCCTGAGCCCAAGCAGGTTTCCAGTTTCCCAAGCTGGGCTGTTGTTATTATTTGTTTCCTTCTTTATTCCAGTAAACTAAGAATATCTTTAAATTGCATCAGAATCTCTAGCCCGTCAGGGACCCTCAACTCCTCAGTATTCAAAACATCCTCCTTTGCCTCTCCAAAGCCCTTCCACCCATGGTGAGGGCAGGAGATGGTAATTCATGAGAAAAGGGAGCTGTCAAATAAAGATTCCAGTGACCAGTTTTCCTGTGGGAGTGATAAGAAGTGACAGCTCCAGACAGAAGGGGCCATAACTACCTAAGGACTGACTGGCACATAGCAGGTGATCAATAGCTCAACACTGAATGATTTAAGTGGATGGAAGAATTTGATATGAGAACACCAGTCATGTTGACTTGAGTTGAGGCAGATTATTAGACAAGAACTGGGGCTTTGGGTCAGACTGACTTTCTTCAAGTCCTGACCTCGCAACTCATTAAGCAAATAACCTCGGGAAAGTTACTTAACAGTGGTGAACCTCAATTTCCTCATATGTAGAAATGTCAATAATAACAGTACCACTTTAATAAGCTGTTGTGAGGATTAAATAAGATAATGCATGTAGGGTACATAGCTCATTTTATAACTCAACAAATGGTAGCAATTGTGATGACTACAATAATAACAATCACCATTATTACCTACTACACTTGCACTTTGAGCTCTCATTGGCTTCTACAGCCAGCATCTCCCATCCTGCAGAGAAGAACCATGCATACCAGTTAAGCATGCAAAGCCCTGCAGTACAATATACTGAATCACTGAATATGTTGGTGTGACCATGGTTGTATCTATCACCAAACCTCTCTTCAAAGGCCTGAATTCTAAAGAATTTTACTATAAAATTATACCAGTATTGGAACTACAAGAATGTAAAAATGATGGACATATGCCAATGTGGAGACTAAGGGTGAACATAGACAAATAAAGACAGTTTGATTTACTGCAGATTTTGAGATATATTTTTTCCTTTGTTTGTTTTGTGTTTATGTAGTCCCATTAAGGTAGCCACAATGCTACTTATAAAATAAGAAAAACAGAACAAAGAAAACTTTCAATGAACTGACATGTCAAAATCAATGATATTTAGAAGAAAATAAAAACCCTCACCAAACTCATATGAAATTACTTCTATTAACTTAAGCATACATGAGATAACTATTTTGTTAACTTGATTAAAGAGTTTTATTTATTACATTTTTAGAAATCTCTCATGGACTTCTGCTTTTCTGCTTGTGCGCCATTCAACAGGCTACTTAGCTGATTTCCTTTTCCTTTCCTTCCATGTTTATTACTGATTTCTATTCAACAGAGGAGCAGTGAAATAATTGGCCTATTCAGAGGAAACACTGATGATCATTTTCATGAGTTATGTCTGTCCCATCACACAGACTGCTTTTGAACTTCCCAGGACAGTACGATGGAAGGTTCTCAGGGCACAAGTTCATCCACTTGTTATTCCAAATGGCCAGGCAACTCATTGACCAATTAAGTAACAGGCCTTGAGTTTTCTGAGACTTCTTTTGTTTTACAAAATGTCTTATTCCCACAAAAGAGGTTTAGAGAAGTATTATATGTCATTCCCCTTAGGCTCTCAGTATTCCCTTGTTCCTAAAAGGTCACTCTATGTATATGGAATCAGCAGAGGTGTGCTTGTCTCCAGCTTTGCCATTTATTCATCATGTGATCTTGGGAAAATCATTTACTTTCTCTATGGTTCAATCATGCCATCTGCCCTAACAACCTCACCAATACCGTGTATATAAAATGGTGTTTACCATAATTTTATTATTTCCCAAAACAGAAACTGAGCACCTACAAAGTCCCAGACTACTCTGCTAGGTGTCTAGGACTCTAAAAGGAAAGACACAGAACCTGCTCTCAAGAATTCAGTGGAGAAGACACACAAGTAGGCAATCAAATAGAGGGTGCTGTGGGACCAGAGTTGGTATGGGGGTGGGGGACACCCAAGTATCCTGAGGTCATAGAAGGCTTCACAAGACGTGATGTTCAGTTGATTCCTGAAGAAGAGAGAAGGAAGCAGGGGACACAGTCTGATCACTGGGAAAAGCACAGATGAAAATACTGGCACATCAAGGAGCCCAGTGCATTGGGAAAATGTCCTATAATTCATAGGGGCTAGAGCCCAAGGGAAAATATAGGGAGTTGGAAGATATGATAAATATAAGCCTGGAGGAGAAATAATAACAAAGATTACTGAATGTTTTATATGCAAAACCAAGAAAAATAACCCTTAACATCATTGGGTTCTTAATCTTCATTAGGTCTCCTATGAACCTTAATATTCCTCTTTATCATTACCATGACCACATAAGGTAGGTACTATTCTATTACCAACCCCATCTGAGCAAATAGAGACCTAGAGAGTTTAAGACCTTCACAAAGTCATGCAGAAAGTGGTCTGTTCAAGACCCTAACTTAATTCTGACCAAATAGTCACTGCTACTCATACCCACTGTGCTCTCCTGCCTCTACTGAGGGTCTGGGCTTCATTGCACAACCAATGAGGAGCCTGTGTTAGACAGACTACAGACCACGTGATCCCCACCTCTTGGTATTCATAACCCTGTGTAACCTCTGCTCTTTCTTTTTTTATTTCAATTTTATTTTATTTATTCATTTATTATACAGCAGGTTCTTATTAGTTATCTATTTTATACACATCAGTGTATACATGTCAATCCCAATCTCCCAATTCATCCCACCACCACCCACCCCCACTTTCCCCCCTTGGTGTCCATACATTTGTTCTCTACATCTGTGTCTCTATTTCTGCCCTGCAAACCTGTTCATCTGTACCATTTTTCTAGATTCCACATATATGCATTAATATACAATACTTGTTCTTCTCTTTCTGACTTACTTCACCCTGTATGACAGTCTCTAGGTCCATCTACATCTCTACAAATGACCCAATTTCATTGCTTATTATGGCTGAGTAATATTCCATTGTATATATGTACCACATCTTCTTTATCCGTTTGTCTGTCGATGGGCATTTAGGTTGCTTCCATGACCTGGCTATTGTAAATAGTGCTGCAATGAACATTGGGGTGCATGTGTCTTTTTGAATTATGGTTTTCTCTGGGTAGATGCCCAGTAGTGGGATTGCTGGGTCATATGGTAATTCTATTTTTAGTGTTTTAAGGAACCTCCATAGTGGCTGTATCAATTTACATTCCCACCAACAGTGCAAGAGGGTTCCCTTTTCTCCACACCCTCTCCAGCGTTTGTTGTTTGTAGATTTTCTGATGATGCCCATCCTAACTGGTGTGAGGTGATAACTCATTGTAGTTTTGATTTGCATTTCTCTAATAATTAGTGATGTTGAGCAGCTTTTCATGTGCCTCTTGGCCATCTGTATGTCTTCTTTGGAGAGATGACTATTTAGGTCTTCTGCCCATTTTTTGATTGGGCTGTTTGGTTTTTTTTTTATATTGAGCTGCATGAGCTGTTTATATATTTTGAAGATTAATCCTTTGTCCGTTGATTTGTTCGCAAATATTTTCTCCCATTCTGAGGGTTGTCTTTTCGTCTTATTTATAGTTTCCTTTGCTGTGCAAAAGCTTTTAAGTTTCATTAGGTCCCATTTGTTTATTTGTGTTTTTATTTCCATTACTGTGGGAGGTGGGTCCCAAAAAGATCTTCCTGTGATTTATGTCAAAGAGTGTTCTTCCTATGTTTTCCTCTAAGAGTCTTACAGTGTCCAGTCTTACATTTAGGTCTTCAATCCATTTTGAGTTTATTTTTGTGTATGATGTTAGGGAGTGTTCTAATTTCATTCTTTTACATGTAGCTGTCCAGTTTTCCCAGCACCACTTATTGAAGAGGCTGTCTTTCCTCCATTGTATACTCTTGCTTCCTTTATCAAAGATAAGGTGACCATATGTGCATGGGTTTATCTCTGTGCTTTCTATCCTGTTCCATTGATCTATATATCTGTTTTTGTGCCAGTACCATATTGCCTTGATTACTGCAGCTTTGTAGTATAGTCTGAAGTCAGGGAGCCTGATTCCTCCAGCTCCATTTTTCGTTCTCAAGATTGCTTTGGGTATTCGGGGTCTTTTGTGTCTCCATAAAAATTTTAAGGTTTTTGTTCTAGTTCTGTAAAGAATGCCATTGGTAATTTGATAGGGATTGCATTGAATCTGTAGATTGCTTTGGGTAGTATAGCCATTTTCACCATGTTGATTCTTCCAATCCAGGAACATGGTATATCTCTCCATCTGTTTGTGTCATCTTTGATTTCTTTCATCAGTGTCTTATAGTTTTCCAAGTACAGGTCTTTTACCTCCTTAGGAAGGTTTATTCCTAGGTATTTTATTCTTTTTGTTGCAATGGTGAATGGTATTGTTTCCTTAATTTCTCTTTCTGATCCTTCATTATTAGTGTATAGGAATGCCATAGATTTCTGTGCATTAATTTTGTATCCTGCAACTTTACCAAATATATTGATTAGCTCTAGTAGTTTTCTGGTGGCATCTTTAGGATCTTCTATGTATAGTATCATGACATCTGCAAACAGTGACAGTTTTCCAATTGGTATTCCTTTTATTTCTTTTTCTTCTCTGATTGCCATGGCTAGGACTTCCAAAACTATGTTGAATAATAGTGGTGAGAGTGGGCATCCTTGTCTTGTTCCTGATCTTAGAGGAAATGCTTTCAGTTTCTCACCATTGAGAATGATGTTGGCTGTGGGTTTGTCATATATGGCCTTTATTATGTTGAGGTAGGTTCCCTCTATGCCCACTTTCTGGAGACTTTTTATCATAAATGCATGTTGAATTTTGTCAAAGGCTTTTTCTGCCTCTATTGAGATGATCATATGGTTTTTCTTCTTCAGTTTGTTAATATGGTGTATCACACTGATTGATTTGCATATACTGAAGAATCCTTGCATCCCTGGGACAAATCCCACTTGATCATGGTGTATAATCGTTTCAATGTGTTGTTGGATTCTGTTTGCTAGTATTTTGTTGAGGATTTTTACATCTCTATTCATCAGTGATATTGGTCTGTAAATTTCTTTTTTTGTAGTATCTCTATCTGGTTTTGGTATCAGGGTGATGGTGGCCTTGTAGAATGAGTTTGGGAGTGTTCCTTCCTCTGCAATTTTTTGGAAGGGTTTGAGAAGGATGGGTGTTAGCTCTTCTCTAAATGTTTGATAGAATTCACCTGTGAAGCCATCTGGTCCTGGACTTTTGTTTGTTGGGAGATTTTTCATCACAGTTTCAATATCATTACTTGTGATTGGTCTGTTCACATTTTCTATTTCTTCCTGGTTCAGTCTTGAAAGTTTATACCTTTCTAAGAATTTGTCCATTTCTACCAGGTTGCCCATTTTATTGGATTAGAGTTGCTTGTAGTAGCCTCTTATGATGCTTTGTATTTCTGCAGTGTCCATTATAACTTCTCCTTTTTCATTTCTAATTTTATTGATTTGAGTCCTCTTTTTCTTGATGAGTCTGGCTAAGGGTTTATCAATTTTGTTTATCTTCTCAAAGCACCAGCTTTTGGTTTTATTGATCTTTGCTATTGTTTTCTTAGTTTCTATTTCATTTATTTCTGCTCTGATCTTTATGATTTCTTTCCTTCTGCTCACTTTGTGTTTTGTTTGTTCTTCTTTCTCTAGTTCCTTTAGGTGTAAGGTTAGATTGTTTATTTGAGATTTTTCTTGTTTCTTGAGGTAGGCTTGTATAGCTATAAACTTCCCTCTTAGAACTGCTTTTGTTGCATCCCATTGGTTTTGGATCGTCGTGTTTTCATTGCCATTTGTCTCTAGGTATTTTTAGATTTCCTCTTTGATTTCTTCCCTGATCTCTTGGTTATTTAGTAACGTATTGTTTAGCCTCCATGTGTTTGTATTTTTTACGGGTTTTTTTCCCCTGTGATTTATTTCTAATCTCATAGCGTTGTGGTCAGAAAAGATGCTTGATATGATTTCAATTTTCTTAAATTTACCGAGGCTTGATTTGTGACCCAAGATGTGATCTATCCAGGAGAATGTTCTGTGTGCACTTGAGAAGAAAGTGTAATCTGCTATTTCAGATGGAATGTCCTATAAATATCGATTAAATCTATCTGGTCTAACGTGTCATTTAAAGCTTGTGTTTCCTTATTAATTTTCTGTCTGGATGATCTGTCCATTGGTGTAAGTGGGGTGTTAAAGTTCCCCACTATTATAGTGTTACTGTCGATTTCCCCTTTTATAGCTCTTAGTATTTGCCTTAAGTATTGAGGTGCTCCTATGTTGGGGGCATATATATCTATAATTGTTATATCTTCTTCTTGGATTGATCCCTTGATCATTATGTAGTGCCCTTCCTTGCCTCTTGTAACATTCTTTATTTTAAAGTCTATTTTATCTGATAATGAGTATTGCTACTCCAGCTTTCTTTTGATTTTCCATTTGCATGGAATATCTTTTTCCATTCCCTCACTTTCAGTCTGTATGTGTCCCTAGGTCTGAAGTGGGTCTCTTGTAGACAGCATATATATGGGTCTTGTTTTTGTATCCATTCAGCGAGCCTGTGTCTTTTGGATGGAACATTTAATCCATTCACTTTAAAGTAATTATCGATATGTATGTTCCTATTACCGTTTCTTAATTGTTTTGGGTTGGTTTTTGTAGGTCCTTTTCTTCTCTTGTGTTTCTCTCTTAGAGAAGATCCTTTAGCATTTGTTGTAGAGCTGCTTTGGTGGTGCTGAATTCTCTTAGCTTTTGCTTGTCTGTAAAGCTTTTGATTTCTCCGTCAAATCTGAATGAGATCCTTGCCGAGTAGAGTAATCTTGGTTGTAGGTTCTTCCCTTTCATCACTTTAAATATATCATGCCACTCCCTTCTGGCTTGTAGAGTTTCTGCTGAGAAATCAGTTGTTAACCTTATGGGATTCCCTTGTATGTTATTTGCTGTTATTTCCTTGTTGCTTTTAGTAATTTTTCTTTGTCTTTAATTTTTGTCAATTTGATTACTATGTGTCTCGGCATGTTTCTCCTTGGGTTTATCCTGCCTGGGACTCGCTGCTCTTCCTGGACTTGGGTGGCTATTTCCTTTCCCATGTTAGGGAAGTTTTCAACTATAATCTCTTCAAATATTTTCTCAGGTCCTTTCTCTTTCTCTTCTCCTTCTGGGACCCCTATAATGCGAATGTTGTTGCGTTTAATATTGTCCCAGAGGTCTCTTAGGTTGTCTTCGTTCTTTTCATTTTTTTTTCTTTATTCTGTTCTGCAGCAGTGAATTCCACCATTCTGCCTTCCAGGTCACTTATCCGTTCTTCTGCCTCAGTTATTCTGCTATTGATTCCTTCTAGTGTATTTTTCATTTCAGTTACTGTATTGTTCATCTCTGTTTGTTTGTTCTTTAATTCTTCTAGGTGTTTGTTCTTTAATTCTTCTAGGTCTTTGTTGAACATTTCTTGCATCTTCTTGATCTTTGTCTCCATTCTTATTCCGAGGTCCTGGATCATCTTCACTATCATTATTCTGAATTCTTTTTCTGAAAGGTTGCCTATCTCCACTTCATTTAATTGTTTTTCTGGGGTTTTATCTTTTTCCTTCATCTGGTACATAGTCCTCTGCCTTTTCATTTTGTCTATCATCTTTCTGTGAATGTGGTTTTCATTCCACAGGTTGCAGAATTGTAGGTCTTCTTGCTTCTGCCGTCTGCCTTCTGGTGGATGAGGCTATATGTAATCTCAGATCTTGAATGTGGGTGGCCTTTTTAACCAATAGAATACAGCAAAGGTAATGGGATGTCCCTTTCAGGATGGGATGTATTTAGAATTGTGACTTCCCTCTTGCTACCAGACTCTGTACCTAGCTGAGTTTGATGAAGTAAAAGGCCTTTTTGGAAAGGCCCACCTGGCAAAGAACAGAGGGCAGCTTCCAGCCAGCAGCCATCAGGGAGCAGAGGCCCTCAGTCAAACAGACCTCCCAGAACTGAATGCTGCCGACAATTGAGTGAACTTGGAAGTGGATCCTTCTGTAGTCAAGCTTTCAGCTGAGATCCCAGCCCTTGCCAACAACTTGATTGCAGCCTTATGGGAGATCCTAAAGCAGAGGGGTCTCCAGCTAACCTGTGCCCTGATTCCTGACCCACATAAACCATGAGGTGGTAACTGTGTGTTGATTTAAGCCCCTAAGGTTGTGGTAATTTGTTACATAGCAATAGATAACTACTAGACAGCCACTGAACGGTTTCAGCATAGGAATGGTCAAGAACAGATCTGCATTTTATAGAGTCACTTTTGCTAACAGGGTAAAGAATAGATTAGAGGATAAGAAGGAGAGATTGTCTAAGACGTTATTTCACAGTGAGCCATGATGGTGACCCAAATATGGCAGTAACAGAGGGAATGCGGAAAGAGTAGAGGATGTTGCAGAAGATATATCAGAGGCAGATTCAGCAGGACTTTGGGTCCAACTTGATGTTTGTATGGAGAAAAGGGAAGGGAGCATTGAGTTTAGACACAAGAGTCATTCCACTGGCCTTGCCCAGAGTTTAGCCCTTGTTGCTCTCAGAAGCCATTCAATTGCATCAGTCAGATCCAATGTCCCATTGGCCTCAAGGCCTCCATCACAGCCAACAACAGAGAAACTGTTGTGCATCCAGATTGAACAAGGGAATTTCTTAGGCCCTTTGGGTACCAAATTCTAAAAGATTTACCAGAAGGGAATTTGACACTTTGGGGAGCCATAGTAAGAGATTCATCCTCTTAGAAATTCAGCCCAGAGAAGGGTTTGGCATCAAGATACCACATCAAAATGCCCTCTGAGTGAAGTACTTCTCTCTGGAGAGAGCCAGAGTCCAGTAAAAGGCAGGCTTCTAAGATGCCTAGACCACTTGCTCCAGTTCCAGCAAAGCACACAGCTGAGAGGATGAGCTCATGATCTTAACCACTTACTAGGTGTACTGCCTCTTTACTACAGCTACTTCTTTACTCAGACAAACCACCCTTACTGCCATCCAGAATTAATATGGGGCTTAAATGAGGAAAGAACTTTGAAAAGGAAAACATACTTTTCACATGTCAGCTGATGTTAAGATGACATCAGAACTGAATCTCAGAAAAGACAAATATAATAATTTGTGGTATTTTTTTTATGGCAGCCCTAGGAAGCTAATACAATTAAACAGAAATTAGGCTCTGAAACCAATCAAAGCACATCTCTGTCCATCAAAATCTATTCAGTCCTTCTATTGGAATCCAACATCAGCATTGGGGTACAGAAAGGCTCTGGCACAGCTGGTGAGAACAGGTGGCTAGTCCCAGACCCCTGAATGGTTCTGAGCAACTAATTTCACCCTCATAACAGACTGACAGCTGAGGTCAGCACAGGAAACTAGAGCAGCAATACTCAAAGTGTGGTCACCAGCATCCCATGGGAGCTTATTAGAAATGCAAATTATCAAGCCCCACACCAGAATCAGAATCTCTTGGCTGGGGGCCTAGAAATTTATGTTGTTACAAACTCTCTAGCTGAATCTTAAATACTCTACATTCTGAGAAGGAGGAAATGTGTCTAAATGGTTTAATGATTTACTGCACCTCTGACCAACACTATGTGTTAGAGATGGCCAGGGAAAAGGGGCATGTGAAGTGTCTTCTCCTAGGAGTTTGATGCTCCGTGGATGAGGAAGGGTAAATACCCAATTGAACAACAAATAATTATTGAGCACTTACTATGTGCCAGATACTGTGCAATGCCCTGAGGATATACTGGTGAGTAGAAGCTGAGGATTTCTTGGCACTTAGAGTCTTATATTCATGTCATGTGAGGAGGGGAGGAGACAGGAGAGAGAATGGCATGGCAGACAACTTTGAGGGCCAGGAGAATTGGCCACATTGCCTGTAGAGTGCCCCCAGTGGTCCAGATCAGAGGTGCATATGGTGATACTGAAGCTTGTCTAAAGAAGATTCTACCGCGACTGCCTGTGTGCTGCATCCCCATGTTCAAGTGTGAGGATTTTTTTATCCCGGGACCACCGATGACTTTGGCCCTTGGCCAGTATTCCAATGAAGTGTCACCTTCAAAGCCACTTCCACTGATAGCATTCCCAGATCTACTCTGCCACAGGCATTTCTCTACCTTCTTGGTATTTCAAGGTACTGTCTTAAGTTTGCACTCCCCCAGAAACTGACCATAAGTTAGGAATTTGGCCCAGGTACCTTATTTGGAAGGTGATTCCAGGAAGCATGATGCAAGAGTGTGGAAGTAAAACAGTGGTGGGAGGAAAGACAATGAGGCTAGTGTTAATGAGCAAGCCATCACCATGGCAACTGGGGCTCACCCCACAGGGGACCCTCTGGGAGACTGTGAACTACAGCTCAAAAGTGGGCTCCACAAAGGCAAGGAAGCCAGCTTCTGAACCTACCAGCTGTCCTCCCTCACTGCTTGAGGACTGCTCCTGGGCTCTAAGCTCTGGCTCTTGTGGCCTGCTCTGCACCTGGGCAGAGCATCCTCCTATAGCCAGAGGGATTTCCGATGCCATAGGTGTGGAGGTGGACTGTCTGCAGGTGACCTGCAGGGTACCTGAGGGGTACAGGTGATACAGGTGACAGTTATCCTACAGAGCCTTTTTACTAGAATATCACTTATAAAAACAAACACACAGCATCTTGCATCTGAGCTGTACAACACTGTCAGCACCAAGAAAATCTATCAATCTCTCCTCATGAATCTCAAGTTGGGCAAGATATAGTTCTCTCTGTCAGTTTCTGCAACCATCCTATGTCTTATGGAATAATGAAATGTCTTCCAATGAGATATGCAGTGTTAAAACACAGCAATAATCTGATTCCTGGCAACAACAAAGAGATGGTGTTTCCATTCTCCTACACGTGATTATAGCTAAACATAAGAAGACATTGGTTAGGATTTTAAAATACTGAAAATTATTGGTGGAACCTAATCATTTCCTACAGAGACAGGCTAATGGTCTGTGGATGCCATTGCAAATTCAGGGAACAGAGATTGCATCTCCTTCATTACTGCCTCCCTGGTACCCACGGCAGTGGCCACACTGAGCAGGAATGTGCTGTCAGCATATAGTTCGCTGAGCAACTTTCAGAGCTTTGAAGAGCTTTGAGTGTGTCTCATTTCACATAAGTCTAATTCGCTTAAACATTCTTAGACTTTCAAACCGACATGTTGAAAATTCACGCTTTCATTCACTTTTAACAAGAACTTTCTTTTTTCAAGAATAATCTGCAGGCTGCCTTACAAGTAATTCCACAGCCATCTGGAAGACTTGTGTTGCTACTCAGAAGTGTTAAAAGGGATATATATGGAGGCTGGATGCCGACAGAATTGGAAATGAAGGGAAGCACACTTTAGCAACACCCATCTCCCTTCACGGCTTCCCGTCCTTTCTCCTGGCGTCCCCAAAACTCTGGGCATGGATTCCATGCATGCCTCCAAGTCACACAAATGTCTTAGAGATTTAAGACACTACTCTTCCTGCAAAATACATTTTGTTTTACCAAGGATAGCTGGAGGAAGAGATACTTATTTCAGAAGGATTCCTCAATAATGACAGTGTTTCAGGCATGGTGATTCCAGGCAGGAAAGATAATCAAGGACAAAATAATCTGTCCAGTCCTCCAGAAATCATAAGACATCAGTGGACTTACATCTGTTCATAAGATGAACTCTGGGGGTCCAGTGGTAAAGAAGCCGCCTTAATCTAGGAGGAATTCTTGTATAGGATTATCATGAGATTATAAAAATAAATGAGCTCTAGCACCTGAAAAAAAAAAAAAAGAATCCGCCTCACAATGCAGGGGACACAGGTTCAATCCCTGGTCAGGGAACTAAGATCCCACATGCTGAGGGGCAACTAAGCCCGCGCACCACAACTACTGAGCTCACGCGCCTCAACTAGAGAGCCTGCGTGCTGCAAACTACAGAGCCCACGCGCTCTGGAACCCGCACACCACAACAATGGAGCCCATGCGCCCTGGAGCCTGCGTGCCACAACTAGAGAGAAAACCTGCATGCCACAACTAGAAAGAAGCCCGTGCGCTGCAACGAAAGATCCCACGTGCCACAACTAAGACCCGACACAGCCCAAAAATAAATAAATAAATAAATAAATAAATAAATAAATAAAATAATAAAAAAAATAAAAATCTTTTTTTTTTAAAAAAAAAAAGATCAACTCTGGTTATCAATAAAGCCATTCAGTACACATCCTCACAGCATTTGAATAAGTGTTGGACGCTGTCCGTGGTACTGAAAAACACAGAGGTGAGAACTCTGTGACCCTGCACATGTGGAGCATTCACTCTAGGGGCATATGATGCCGTCACCCAGACATCTGGGTTTGCTGGAAAAGAAATAATTATCTAGGTACAGGTTTAAACTAAAATGTATATTATAAGCATGGTGCTGTGGGTGGCCAGGGGAGGACATCACTAGCTGGGAGGTCTGAGCCGCCTGATGCAGCAGAAAACAGCTGGATAAGCCCAGAAACAAGGAGAGCAGACCATAGGAGAGAGAGTGGAGAAAGCCTCACGGTTCCCGCAACCGCAAATCAAACAATCAAAAGAACTAAAAAGAGAAATTGCAGGACAAGTTTGAAGGATGGCACACACTTGGTTGGAGAGATCTGGTGGTTGATAGATCCGGTTGGAAATTTCCCTCTGATGGCTATTCCAGAAGGAAGTTTAGCGCAGCAGTTAAGAGCTGAGATTCCAGAAGCAGACTGCGTGCTTTAAGTCACAGCTCTGCCACTCATCAGGCATGCGACCTCGAGGAAATAACTTTGCCCTTCGCTGCTTCAGTTTTCTCATCTTTAGAGTGGGGATTAGAAGAGACCTACCTCCTAAGCTCATTATGATGGTTAAACGAACTAATGGATTTAAAACACTCACATAGTGCCTGACACAAAATAAGAGCTGTGACACTGTTAGTTGTCATTACTATTATAAAGAATGTGGACTACAAAGGCAGTGCTTTGTGTTGGTTTGTTTCTGGGATGCAAAGGGATCCTGGGATTCTGGGATTGCATCTTTGTATCCAGTTACCCGTTCAGCAAGCATTCATCAAGGGCTGGCCGTGTGCCAAACACAGGTACGTGCGGCCCCTGCCCTCCAGAGGCTTATGGTGGGAGAGCAGGAAGCAGACAGGGAAGACAAGCCTTGCGGATCTGCTCCAAGTATAAAATACATATTGGAATAAAACGCCTTGTGTTTCTCTTGGGCAGCTGCCCTAAGGCCTTCACTCTTCTCTCTCCCACATCACGCTGCCTCCTTGCATTCTGCCCCACTCCAGGGTGAGAAGGGGGGCTGACAGTGGGAACGTGAAAATGTGGGGTGGAGGGTGTAACCAGCACTATGAAGCTTAAAGAATGTGGGCGCTCTGGCTTGAAGGCAGCTCATTTCCTTTAGCAGCTTGTCTTGTCCTAGAGAAGTTTTAGGAGTGGGTATTTGCTGAATACACAGGATGGCCACTCCATGATACCCCATTATACCACCCACCTCATAAGAAAACCACCACAGGGACTTCCCTGGCGGTCCAGTGGTTAAGACTGCAGTCTTCCAATGCAGGGGGCACGGGTTCGATCCCTGGTCGGGGAACTAAGATCCTGTATGCTGCGTGGCACGGCCAAAAAAAGAAAAAAGAAAGAAAACCACCATAAACCCTCCCTCAGTCTGGCTTAAGAAGAGTAGATGAGATTACCCCTTCAGCCCCCCGGAACCTATATTCTGCAAAAATGAAATAATTAATTAATTAAAGGAAAAGAGAGAGAAATATGAATACCTACACCTTGGTTCGATGCTGTGATGAAGCCTGTCGTGGCTGTTTTACAGGCATGGGCTCATTTAATTCTTATAACTCCCCCGGGGGTCAGTGCTGTTATCACCCTGCTGTATGGCCGAGATAACTGAGGCACAGCAAATCTGAGCAACTTGCCCTGGGCCACAGCACTAGCAGGAGAGGCAGGATACGAACCCAGGCATTGGCCCTAGGAGCTGTAGGCCTAATGGCTGTGCAGAAGGAGAAGCAGGACACAAAGGGGGGCAGGAGGAAGATAAAGAGGTAACCTTTATGGAGCACCTACCACAAGGCATTCAAATGCCAGGCAAGGACCTTAGGCATCTCCTTAAGTCCTCAAATCAACACGATGAGGGAGGCACTATTCTTGTTCCCATTTTACTGATGAAGAGACTGAGGTATAAGAAGGGCAAGCAACTCGCTCAAGGTCACAAGCTTCTAAGTTTGAATTCTTAACCCCTGGGGTGAAGGGGAGAAAAATGGAGAAGGAAAGTGGATAAAAGATGAAGCACCTCTGTGTATATTTTGTCTCCCCAAATAAATGGAAAATTCCTTGAGGTTAAGAATCAATGTCTTCCATTCCTCACTGCCCCTCCCTGGCTCTTACCATGAGACTGAGCACATAATAGCTCCTTAAATTGCAATTTAAGGTGCAAAGCTCTCCTCTCTGCAGAAGCCTGGTTTTTGCACGTGAACAGCCTGCATAAGATGCTGATATTAGTTTGCTCCAAATAATATGCATGCTCCTCTTTTGGTTGATGAATATCTCCTTCCTTGAGATTCTTTAGTGATTCTAACCTACCAGCTAAAAATAAGACCCAGATTTATTATTTTTGCTCGTGTCCCTAAAAGATTCTGAAAGTCCAATCCTTCTCTTTTATTATCTTCACATATCCTCCCACCTAATTCACTGAAGGAGCATAATTTGGGGTCACTTTCATGTGCCGGCCCTGTCTAAAGACAGCCAGCTGCGCATTACGAAAAGGACACAGTCAGGCTGTGTCTGGCAGCCCCGGGGCGGGGGGGTCTTAGGTGAGCAGACACACAGTGAGGGAAATGGGCAGAAGAGAAGACAAGCTGTTTAGTTCTCTCTTTATGGTCGTTGCACTTTGCAAGTACTCTTTATAAGGAACTTCTTTCAGTGGAGAAAATGACATAAATTTGATATGACAAAGTAAGTATGGCGTGATCAGAAAAATATTGCAGTTCTAGGATCTTTTATGTTTTCTGATGCAGATCTACAATTAATTCTTAGCAAAGGGAAGGACAAAAATATCATTTTATTGTCAAAGACTGACATTGTAGCCCCTAGACTATCTGTTAGCGATTAATAAGAAATAGACTCTCATTTTTTGTTTTGGTCTCAGCTCAGAGTGCCTTTTTTTCTGGAGAAATAATACAATAAGCAGAAGCAATTCCTATAAGGATCTGAGGAAGCTAGCAGTAAGGGGAATATACCCAGCAAAAGTAATAAAATCAGAATTAAAGTTTTCTTTTAGCAGCCACCAATATACTGATTGATTCAGGCAAGAATCATCAATGGATGTGTTTTCCAGTTACTATTGCTGCGTAGCCATTATCCCAAATCTCAGGGGCTCAAACAACGCTTTTATTTTGCCCATGTTTTGGGGCTCAGGAATTTGAGATGCGCTTGTGTGGGCAGTCCTCACTTGCAGTCATTCTTGTGATCACAGTCAGATGTCAGATGGAGCTTCAGCCATCTCTAGGGTTCAGCTGGGCTGTAGTATCCAAGGTAAATCATTTGCACGGTGGCATTTGGTGCTGGCTGTCGGCTGGCAGCTTGGCTGTGCTGTTGACCAGAGTGGCTACTCATGACCTCTCCAGCATGGCAATGTCAGGTTGGCCAGACTTCCTACAGGGTGCCTTGATCTTCCCAAGGCCAACATCCCATGAGGACAAGGCAGATGCTGCGTGACTGTTAAAGAGATAGCTTCAAAGGTCACACAGCATCACTTCCCCTACACTCTAGTGGCCAAACCAATCACAGCCTCATCTAATTCAAGGTGGAAGAACACAGACCCCACTTCCCACTGGGAGGGGTCTCGAAGACTTTGGGGGCCATATTTTGTAAACCACCACATATGTTAATACCACTGTGTAGGAGTTTATTGGGGAATAGGATATTAACACAGTCTCAAAGTATTTCTCAGAGATTATCTATTCATTGGAAAAGGAAAAGAGATCCTTTTCCAGTGGAGAAATCCGATACACACCACTTTAACCAAGTTAATATCACTATTAATGGGACATAATGCACTGTGTGCTTTCTAATATGCTGTCCTGAGGGGACACTTGAATCTAAACAAGAGAAAACAAGAAGATCAAGCCTAATCGAGGGATATCCTACAAAACAACTGGCCTGTGCTCTTCAAAAATGTCAGTGTAATTGCAGCAGATGCTCTCAATGCCGCCCCCCGCCCCTCCGCGTGCCATCAGCACTCCCTGTTATAGTACTTGCATTTGGAACTCCGCAGGAGGCAGGCTGGAAGGGCTGGGGAAGCTAAAACCCCTGGAGCAGCCTTCATCCAAAACAGATGGGAGCTAGGATCGGTGCCCTGCTTTCTGGTCTAGGATGGGATAACGCGGGGGCACTTGCTACACTGTCTCCCAAAGCTCCGGCGTTGGAATTTAAGTCTCAGCTGCTCATACTGGTTACTTGTGTGATAACACACTTACATTGGCTTCCTTCCCTTCCTTGTTCCACTTCCACATTCCCTAATCATACTTCCTAGAATCGCCTCCTAAATATCTACCTGCATTTGAATCCCTGTCTCAGCCTCTGCTTCTGGGAGAATCTGGTCCAACCCAGTCGTGAAGGACAAAGCAAAGACTGAGCAATCGCTCTAAATGAAAGGTGAGTGAGGAGACAAAGGGGAGCAAGAGAGATGTGTGGTCTCGGATGGGAACCAAGACTGGCGAGGAAAAGCTATGAATGACACTCTCGGGAGAATTAGCAAAATGTGACGGTGGGTTGTAGATGAGATAATAGTACTGTGTCCATGTCCAGTTTCCTGAATTTTATAGTGATATTGCAGTGGCATAAGGCTTTTTCTTGGTCCTGGGAAATGAATGCTGAAGTATTTAGGGATGAAGCTGCATGATATCTGCAGCTCATTCTCAAATGGTTTAACAAATAAGAAGAAGAATATGAGAGATTTAAAACAAATGTGACAAAATATTAAGAACTGGGGAATATACGTGAATAACACTTGGATGTTAATTGTTTTATTCTTGCAACTTTTCTGATCTTTTAAAATTATCTGAAAAAGTTATGAAAGAGTACTAGTGATTAAAAAAATGTATGATCAATGTAATAGAAATTAGAAGGAAAGGGACACATATCAAAAAGGAGAGTATCTGTAGCTGATTTTTTAAAATGTGGCTACGAGCTTCCAGGCAGGTAAGAAATATATAGGATGATGGAAGAAGTGGGACGTCCTAAAGACATGTCAAATATTCCTCAGATTTTAGATACATCTGAAGATGTTGGGCTTATGGTGGGTTATTAAAGCAAGTCAGAAAGGCAACTAACACTCCTTGATGAGGCTGGATGATGTACATACCGTTTATCCCTTTAATGGCAATGTCTACGTGACTAGGGCTGGTAGTTTTTGCATGGATGTGAGCCGCTCTGAGTTTCACAGCGCTGGCACTGCTTCAATATTGTGAAGGTGTTATTAGCTGTTTCTGCAGGCTCAGAGAGACTAGGTAGCTTGCTCAAGATCTCACAGCTAAGTGACAGAGCCAGAGCTCAAACCCTGGTCTTGTCTGTATCAAAACCTTAACTCCTTCCATTCCTCCCTCGCAACATCCCAATTTTCCATTAAGAGATAGAGATGCTGTGAGCCTGTGTCTAGTCTTTGGAAAGCCCAGCCTTTGGCACCAGACAGACCACTGTCCTATCACTGGTACTGACCTGCACGAACCACTGGATGGGCTCCACACGGCAGCCCTATGTCCTTGGAGAAACGGAGAAGGAGGCTGATGGGAAAGACTCCGGTGTGCACGGCTGGTGGGAATTTACATCCCCCTTCTCCCTTCTTAAGCAGGTCGTGTGGCTGCTGCAGAGTCCTCCAGGCTCGCCCGAGGTTCTTGGCGGACTGCATGCTCACCGGGAGTCAAAACGCCTGCCGAGAAAAGCTAATCTGAATTCGAATTTGAATCACCAGAGGTTCAAAGTATTTTATTATTTTATACAACTCAGAGTAACCTTAGCAATCTAACCTCCTGATGTTTACAGATGAGGAAACCGCGGCCCAGGGCAGAAGGATGCCTTGGTTGGAGCAGCAAGCTTATTAGCAGGAGAGGCAAACACAGAGCCATCAGACAACCCGGTGCTGATTCCTCTGGGGAGATTCGTTGGCATTCCCAGGCTCCATTTTTCTTTATTTTTAAAAAATCATGTTCTTGCCGTTTTACTGAAATAGAAATGCTCTGGCAAGCTTGGAAATGTTAACAGACCATCTGAGAAAGCTGGCATCAAATGCAGCTGAAAATCTAAAAAAGGATGGTCGGTGTTCCTGACTTCTTTGTCCCTTCAGTGTAGCTGATACGTTTCCAAAGGACAGCCTCAGGAAGGAGTTCACATGGGTTTAGTGTGGTTGCTAATGGTGTGAAGACTCATGGCAAGTCAGACCTGCTAAAGCAGTGAGAATGGGAACCGGGAGGCCAAAGATGCCTTGGACAGAATAAATCTCCCTAAACCTCAGGAAAATAGAAACCAAAGCCCAAGAGAAACAGAGGACATCTTCATGCAGAGCCTTACAACATCAGAAGAAACCCGATATCTGAGGGTTTGGAAGAATAAGAATATATTGTATGAGCAGGGTACAAAATCTCCAGAAAAGAAGCATGCCCAGATTTGCATGTGTGGAGGAGGGAGTGGTGAGAGAAAATGTGCCTTTTCTACAACTGATCTGGCAGAATTTCATCTGCCTAGTTTTTAAAATGATACCCCCCAAAATCTCATTTGCTTAATGATAAAAAGATGTGTGCATACATGCATGTGTATAATGTGTATTGGTATATGTGTGTATATATATGTATATATGTATGTGTGTGTAGTATGTGTGTGAGTGTGTATTGTCTCTAGAACCTTACTTTTATTCCCTATACATTTCTTCTCTCCCCTATAAGCTATATAGGTAGAGACTAGACATAAAGCCCTTGCAGTAGGAATCTAGTTTTCTTTCCCTTCCCACTTGGGCTTAGTAAGATGAGATGCATATTTATATTTGAAAGAAGTCCAATCAGGAAAATAACTCTGAAATTACCCATTATTTGGCCCAGATTCATACACCTGGGCATTAAAGCAGCGCTGAAACTTATTTCCAAGTCACCACTGACAAGTACTCCTTAGACAAAGTGACCAATGCCTGTAGAGTTCGGAGTATGGATGTTTGCACAACAAATGGGCAAACTCTAGGTCTAAAACCCATCCACAACCCTTTGCATTGGTCCTAGGGGGTGGTGGTGTTTAGAATGTGTAACCATGCTTGGAGGGATGATAAATTTTATGAAGCAATCATCAAATCGACGTGCTATCTGGCTCCATCAGATATGCCAACATGATTGATGTTTGCCCATCAGTGGAGTCAAGATCTGATCTGCTGGCCCAGCAGTGTAATCAAAACATAACCTACTCTGGGTCCCAGGACCTGATGAGAAACTTAGTA
Source organism: Balaenoptera musculus (assembly GCF_009873245.2). Taxonomy (NCBI): domain Eukaryota; kingdom Metazoa; phylum Chordata; class Mammalia; order Artiodactyla; family Balaenopteridae; genus Balaenoptera; species Balaenoptera musculus. The sequence goes on along the minus strand of NC_045801.1, from coordinate 7,684,991 downwards.
GGGGGTTGTTTTTATTATCGTTATTGTTATTATTCTTTCAAGGGGCCTCTCTGACTATTGAATTATAAGTGATTTCTCTTGCAGTTTATTGCAATTTGCCACTTTGCTCCTCATGTCAAAAACCCAATATAATTTTCAGCCAAAAAAATAAGGTACTACATTATGATAATGGCATCAGCATTTCATCCATCAGTGGCAACTGAATACATTACTTAACACATTTCAGAGGAATTCATGATAAATTTGAAAAGTTGCCCTTTTGGAAAGAATGAACTTAAATCTTTGGATTATCATCCAGGTTTGGGAAAAGCCTGGCAGTCTGGCCTACTGCAGACGAGGGAGCCTTTTTAGAGAATGGCCAGGACTGCCTCACACTCATGGATAGGCCAGGATAGGGATAATAAGAATTAGCTGGAAGGAAGTTTACAATCTGGATAGTGGCTGCTCCAAATCCCACAGTCACTGGCTTTGAAGAGCCATCTGTCTGGAGCTGATTGGCTCAGAGGGCTGGCACACAGAGATAATGAATCCAAGGTCACAGGGTCAAGTTCATGTGCATCTGAGCCAACTAGCTTGTGCAGGGTAGTAAAGAACCATGAGTCCACAGCTGCTGGACACTTTCCAGCCCCATTGGCTATGTGTGCATACAGCATTGGTTGCCAAGAAGAAAAATGGCAGGAGCTGTTTCATTCAATTCAGAAAGCTTTATTCGAGCACTACTTGAACAAGATTATGCTCTCCCACCTAAGTGGAGTTAGCAAGTTAGCAAGGTCTGATCCCAGCCCTCAAACAACTCAGTCTGGCAGTTGAACCAAAGAGGAAGACTAGCAATTCTCATGGAGCTAGAATAAAGGAAGAAGCAGATGCTGTAAAAACAAGGAGGGGAGAGACAGTACCTTAGAGGGGAGGCTGCCAGGACCAGGTGGTATATTAAAAGGGCCCTTGGGACTTCCCAGGTGGCACAGTGGTTAAGAATCCGCCTGCCAATGCAGGGGACACGGGTTCTAGCCCTGGTCCTGGAAGATCCCACATGCCGCGGAGCAACTAAGCCCGTGTGCCACAACTACTGAGCCTGCGCTCTAGAGCCCGCGAGCCACAACTGCTGAGCCCACGTGCCACAACTACCGAAGCCCACGTGCCTAGATCCAGTGCTCTGCAACAAGAGAAGCCACCACAAGGAGAAGCCTGGGCATTGCTCGCCACAACTAGAGAAAGCCCGCGTGCAGCAATGAAGACCCAACGCAGCCAAAAATTAATTAATTAATTAATTTTTTTAAAAAAAAAGGTCCTTGAGGATAATTATTCTTTCACCAAGAAGAATCAGGAAGTGAGTTTGGGGTAAATATATCCCTAGGTGTTTCCTTGAACAGTGACCTCAGATCTCTCCACTACAAGTCTCTACTTCTTTCAAGGAAGTCTTCTCTATACAACTCCACCCCCTTCCAGTTTCAGTAACCCCTCAACTTTCTTCTCCCATCGTGCCCTAGAGATGATGTTTTACTGGGTTGGCCAAAAAATTCATTCGGGGTTTTTCTGTAAGATGTAACAGAAAACCAGAATGAACTTTTTGGCCAACCCAATACTTTGGGTCCCCCGCTGAAGCACACGCTAACCAGGAGTCAGCAAACTTCTCTAGTAAATATATTCCCCTTTCCAGGTCATGCTGTCCCTGTCACAACTCTTCAACTTACTCTGTCTTTGTAGCATAAAAGCAACCATAGATAAAACATAAAGGAAGTGACATGGCTGTGTTCTAATAAAACATTATATACGAAAACAGCTAACAGACTGGATTTAGCCCATGAACTATAATTTGATGCTTTAAGCAATGGGCTCAAGAGAAAGCAGTTTATTGTTAGTGCAAGGAACACAAGAGAGAAGGAACATGATACAGGGAAAGAAAAGTGGCCAGTAAGGATTGTGTTTCCAAGCCAGTTTCTAATGTGGGCTATTAGAGATTAATCCTCTGGATAAGCTATCAAAAATGATAGAAAAAAATCTCAGAATTATCTTGGCAAAGAGGCAAGAGAGTTGAGGTATTTATACTCCCACATGCATTAATCATACCTTAAGGGCTTTCCTTGTGAGGACATAATTTCCAGGAAATTCCAACCCACCAGATTCTTAGGCAAACTGGGTTTTTCCACCTTGACAAAATATACAGATGCTGGCCATTGGAAGTCAGGCTGCTTGCAGTGAAGAGAGATAAGGATCCAAGGGAATGGAGTGAGCACAGACAGGGTCTGTGACAGCCCATTTCTTGCACAACTCAGATCCGGCCATGCCTCACATTAAGTTGACTCAATCTTAAAACTACTTCTTCAAAAGAGTAATGAAAATGTCTTAAAAGAAGAGAGTTACTGGGGTGCTGGGCCAGCTGCAGTCTTCACTACTGAATGAGTAGTGTACAGTCATGGTCTGTAGAGCACAGCTGAGCCCGAGACCATAGTTGATACTCATCATGTCCCTCCTCTACCATCCATTCTAGGCTTCTCTCATCAGCCAGCACTTTTGCTGATCTAGGTTACTTGCCAAATGGGTTAACTTAACCTTAGCATTTCTCTAATCATGGCCATGTACTCTGAGAACAAATGCTTTCATGAAATAAAATGGTGACACTATAAATAAATCTCTCAGCACACAGTAGGTGCTCAAAATTGCCAATTCCCTACCTTCAAATTGTACCCACATGTGAAATAAATGTGCTGGGTTTATTTCACAACAAAATAGAGCATTTTAAAAATTCTGAAACGCTTCTTCTGCCGGATTTCATATGCTAACGTGTTCTTGCCAAATCCAGCTGTTGGCTCATCAAAAAGAGCTCTGATGAGTGTTGATTCTTCTGGTGCTTCCCTAGGAGACACCGTAGCACGCCACGTGAAAAAGGCAGCAGCACTGGTGGCTGGCGGAGTCCAAAGCCAAAGAAATGATCCTGAGTCCAGAGGCAATTTCCTCTCCGTTATATTATCCGCCCTTCTCATTAGCTGCCCGATAGAGTGGGACTCCACAGGAGAGAACAGTTCTTGCCCTGGCATTACTGACTTTTCAGAACCTCAAGGCTCTTCCAAACAGCATATTTTCAGGCTCATTTCATTTCCTGCCTTTGCTTCAGCAGTCTGGAAAGGAATGCTCCCCATCCTTTGTCCCAGAGGGCTTGGCGAGGCCATGCCAGCCAAGTTGATGTCAATCTCTTTGGCAGGTCCCTGATGGAAGGAGGACCTTAGAGTCCATTGGTGCCAAATGGGTCCATGCACAGCTGAGGGTGGAATCTGCTTTTTCTGGCTCCTCACTCTGGATGAGGAGAAGGAGACCATCAGGAAAGAGTCGGCATGGCCAAAGTGAGAGTCTGCAGGAGAGAAAAGGGTTCTCTCCCAACCCTCTCCTCAGTCCAACAAGGGAGTTGTGGGAGAGGCTTGCAGCTAAGTATCAGATTGGGGTCTCATTTAGGAAGGGGTTCCAGAGTTCAAGAAGAGACCATGGGACAATTCACCCCATAAGGAGGCAGCACAGTCCAGAATCTTGGGCTGTCTCCTGCTTCTCCCCTCTGCCAACTGCAAAACCTGGGCCACTCACATCCCTTAGGGCCCAGTGCCCTCATCTGTGGGAGAATCACTAATACATGCCCTGACTATTTCACCAAGATTCTTGGCAAAGACACAAAACTAAGATCACAGGTGTTAAATTCTTTTGTAAACTGTAAAACATTTTATAATTGCCATCCGTTAGGATGAGCCTAGGTGTGTCTTCAGGGAAAGAATCTGCAATCAAAAGTCTTGGGTTTGAATTCTAGCTGCATTTCCAATTAGTTAGAAGACATCAACACTCAGCCTCAATATTCTATTTTGGAAAATTAAGAAAGTAATTCCTCCTGCAGAGGTCTGCCATGGAGCTTAAGTGACCATGACTGGAGTTACGTAAGGGAAAGGATAAACTGCTATTTACCTGTGTCTCAAGCACTGCCTCCAGAAGATAAAGCAAGAGAGTATAAGACAAAGAAAGGTGGTTCCTGAATGAATAAGCAACATAAAGTGGAGTAATGTACCTAAACATTAACAATCATAATAATAATGACAATGGTAACAACGAATTTTATTAAGCTAGGCGCCGTCCTAACCAGTTCACTCGTATTATCATATCTAATCCTCATAGCAACTATACGATAGTTCTGTTATCAGGCTGATTTTTCACATGAGTCAAGCAAGGCTTTAAGGAATTAAGTAGCTTCTCCAAAGTCACCCATGTAGTCCCTAGAAAAGCCAGGATTCAAAGCCACTTCTCTGACTCTAGAAACCAGATTCTTGTACAGACAGATGTGCACATACACGGGCACGACCAGACAGGGCACAGGGCTTCACGAGCGAGCACACAGGGGAGGAAGGGCTAGCACTTACCGAGTGCATGCACGCATTCCACATCTACTAACCACATGATCTTGGTGTGATTATTACCCCTGTTTCACAGATGAGAAAATGGAGGAACGGTGAGGTTAAATAACTCACTGCAATATTAACACCGAGTAAGGGGCAGAGCCAAGATTCGAACCCAGGCAGCCTGGCGCCAGTCCCTGCTCCGTCCACCCCGCGCACTGCTTCACAGACACAAACAGTCACACGTGGAGCGGTGCATGCACGCCCGCCTGCGCACACACACACGTGCACACACACAGACTTCTAACCATGAGACTCTTCTCCTTCTCTTGTTCTGCGGGGCCCTCGCTGACATGCAAAGGAGATGGAGAGCCCCACTGTCATGGTCATGAGTGGACCCCTTCTGGTTCTGGGAGATCAGAGGCCCCTGGCAATGGGAAACTGCAGAGGGGAGGGTACTGGGTCCATCTAGAAAGGCTGTGTTGGGCCACAAGCCTAGAATTCTGAAGAGTCTGCTGTCGCGTTGAGTTTCTTCCACATTCACAGAAGAATAAAGAAATGTGAGCCACGGCCTCTCTCAGCATCTCCTCAGGAGCCACCAGGCTTTGCTATTTTAGGTTGCTTGTGGCATATCAGCAGTTTCTCTTTGCACTAGAAAAACATCTCACCTTCGGTGGGGAGGGGGAGGTGCCTTCTCGACTCAGAGGCCTTTAGTGACTTCAGTGAGGAAGAGAAAGAACTTATATTTCTGCAGAGCGAACAGGGAGTCTTAGAGGTGGGAAGAAAAGAAGACGCCAGTGGCTGGAAGCGCAGAGGGACAGAATGCAAGCAGAAGCGCGCGCAGCACGGCGACATGACACATCTACGGGGTCTTCTGTCTCCAGAGCGCCCCATTCCCACAACCTCCAACTCCATCACCCCAAATCGCTCCCCTCCACAGCACTCCGGTCACAGCTCTGCAGAAAACCCTCACCACCTTTCCAACACCCTCAGAAAAAATAAAACTCCTTCGGCAGGGCTTACAAGGAGCTGCCTGAGTCGGCTCTGGCCAAGCACGTGGCTCTCATCTCCTGTCACATTGGGCACCTCCTACCTCCACGCTAAACTGGTCCCCAGCAGGGCAGGTGCAGCCCTCAGGCCAGCGTCCGAGCTGCTCTGCCTCCGCCTAAAGCGCTTTCCTTCTGATCCTCCGTCGCGCCCTCCGTCTCACAAATCATATCTGTTCATCAGGATGTGGTTCAAACATCTTCACCTCCCCAGACCCCAGCACCCCACACGTGCACACACCTCCCTGAGTCTGATTTCAGATCCCTCCTCGGGATCCCCTAGCAGCCTGCACGGTCCCCCTTTCAGAACACGCCCCTCACTGTGTTATAATCACTGATGCAACCAGACTCTGGGCAACTGCGGGACCAGGACCTGCTCACGCCGCACACGGGCCCCGCACGCGCTGCACACTGAACAAACGCCTACGGATTACCCTAATTTACGCTGTTGTTAGAATCAAGTGAGATGACGACGCGGAATATTTGGTGACCTGAAAATAACTATATAAGCTAAATGTTCTACTTCTAATGGCTAACGAGATAAAGGGAACTTTGCCCAAAGCCTGTTTGAAAGGCATCTCTGATGAAAGAAATGTCAGACAATTTTAAAATGCTGTTTCTTATCAGCAACACTGTTTATAATGGAAAGGTTTTTTAAATTTGTATATATAGGTGTGCTTTTGTTTTTATTTTTATCCCTGCCTTATTCCAAAATAAAAAGAAGATTTTGAGGCAACTTTTTAAGGCGTTACCACGTTTCTCACCACCCCAACCTTGCCAAAAGGGTAAAAATATCACATTGCCTGAATTTTGGAACGTTCAGGAATAATTTTGTTTGAGAGTTTTGCTGACTGGGGTCCACAGTGCTGAGAGACCTCAGCGGGCCGGTGGCAGGTAACCCCAGGATCTACACTTGGCCCAGGCTGTGGAGAGATTTGAAAATGGTAAAACCTGAGCTGTTGAATCCCTCTTGGAAAGTGAGAGGTCAGACCAGCGTAGACACTCGAAAGGTATTAGTTTTATCAGAACTTACTGTGTACTCTGTATTAAAGGCTTTCCATGCATATTCTTATCTAAATCTCAGCAGAAGGAAGTCCAAATGGTTCCCCATTTTGCACCTAAAGACCCATCTTTCAGCGAGCTCTACCAGCTGGCCCAGCCTCAGGGCCAGAACCACACCCAGGACCCTCGGCCCCACGTGTGAGGCTCTGAACCACTGTGCCAAACACCCTCCCTGGTCTGTTTCATCTCGCCTCTGACATCTGCCCTGAGATGTGAACTATTACTACAGAGCAGCCTGCAAAGGCAGGACTGAAGGTCAAAGCCGCCCCCAGGTGCAGGAGGAAATCTGAAGGGGAACAGCTATCACAGAGTAGGTGGTAGAGGAAGAACAGGCTTCGGGTTCAGAGAAACTCAGGCCCAGATCCTGGCCTCTCCAAAGGAGCACCAAAACTGGGGGCAATAAAAATGTCTGGGCTTTTATTTCCTCATCTGTACAAATAAAATTTTAAAAAGCAATTTTCATCATCCTAGGTCTATAAGGATTGGTTAAGTCTGTGCGTTTTCAGCACGGTTCACATAGAAGGCCCTTGAATTACACTGGCTTTCTTGGTCAGGGTAGGCTACTCAGCCCAGACGCTACTGACATTTGAAGCTGGCGAATCTTTGTTGTAAGCAGCTGTCCTGTGCATTGCACGACCGTAAGCAGCATGAGATGCTCTCATCTCTACCCATGAGATGACAGTAACATCACCCCAGCTGTGACAACCACAGATATTCCAAACACTGCCAGATGCCCCTGGGACGGGGCAAGGTCGCCCCTGGAAGAACACCGCTGGGTTAGATGGGAGTCAGAGGAAAGGCAGTGGCCCTTGAAGCCAAAGTTACAAACTTCAAAAGGTGAAGGTCCCCTGCCAGTAAGTCTCACTTATCATTGCTGCTCCCGGAAAAGCCACTGCTGGGCGTGGGGAGGGCTATTTGTGTGTATCAGGTTGGCTAAGCCATAGTCCCAGATATTCAGTCAAACTCGAATCCCTCCGCTGGCGTGCAGGTATTGCACAGATGTCATCAAAACCCCTAAACAGCTGACTTGAAGAAAAGGAGTTTGTCCTGGATAAACTGAGTGGGGGAGGGGGAGGGGGAGGGGAGGGGAGGGGATGACTGAACCAGTGGGAAGGAAGGCCTGAAAGGTAGGGCTGAGGTTTCTCCAGGCGAGAAGAACTTCTGCCGGTGGCTGAGAGCTGCAGCCCGTGCTTGTGGGTTTAAGCCTGAAGTAATCCTCCCATTCTGACTTCCTGCCCTACAGATTTTGCACTTGCTTAAGCCAGCCAATCGCACAAGCCAATTCTCTGTAATAAATTTCTAGATAGATAGATAGATAGACAGGTACATACATATATAATATATACACATCTATACACATGTAACCTATATACACATATATACAATATATAGATGTATGAATATACATACATATATCTATGTGTGTTTCTACCTATGTGTGTGTATGAATATGTGTGTGTGTATGTGTGTGTATCCTACTTATTCTGCTTCTCCAGTGGACCACTGAATGATACAAGGCTAGCAAACCACATAAAACTTTGAGGTTGAACCTCAATCCCGTTGAATAAAGGGCAGCTCTGCAGGACTTGAGTGCTCTCACATTCAAGTTGTCATTCCCAAAGGAATCCTGACATCTTCTTTTCTGACAGCTGTGCAGATATGGATTGGATTCCAACTTCAAGCAGCTGTGTAATTATGTGCTTGGTACTTAACCTCTCTGATCCTCTATTGACTCATCTATAAGCCTCTTGGGGTTGTAAGAATCCAATGAGAAAATATGTGGAGTGCCTAAAAAAGTATCGCACCCTTTACGTTAGATACACATAGACGTTGAAAAGATTTTTGCAATCTTCTAAAATATATAAATTACAATAAAAAATAAGGTTTATTAATGCATCCTGGTTATTTTGAAAGAAGCATTCATGTTCTTTTTAACTTAGTCACAATATAAAAGGATTTACAGAAACTAAAGATACTTATAGAAATGCCCTTATCGAAGAGGATGACATACATTTTAAAGAGGTCACAGTAGTGTCACGTGAAGCATTTAAGATCCATTAAAAGGTCTAAGTATTTGACTGAGGCAATAAAACATCAATAGTCTCTTTGTTCGCTGAGATGTCAGCCTTTAGAATATTCCACATAAAGTCCTATTGATTATGGATCTGGACTCATTTGCATTTTAAATGTCTCTCTCTGGCTGGTCTGCGGCAAACAGAGTGCAGCGTAATTGCTATTCATCCTCCGGGCACACGGGGTGGTGGGAGCGGTGGAGACAGAGAGGAAGGGAGTGCACAGGATACAGGAACTGATGGAAAATGGGGCGGGGATTCATTCAGGTTTAGGCAGTTGTGAGAGTGCCAAGAAGCAAAGAAGAAAAATGAGGAGGAAAAAAAACATGTTTTAAAAAGAAAATAACAGATTGATTTGCACCGGTGGAAGTGTCTGGGAGAGAGGTCCACAAAGGGACTTGGATGGAAAGGATGCAGACCGCAGAGCATCCTGGGCTGACCCGGATGGCAGCATGTACCACTGTATTTTACCCATCCATTTGCCTCAGCTCTGGGCTGTGAACACCTTGAGGGCGGGGCCGTGACTTTCCACCATGGTGCCCAGCAGACCTGTGCACACACTGCATGACCGCTGGGCATCAGAAGGGCTCCACTGGTCAGTGAAGCCTGCAGTAGGCTGCTTGGGCTCACGTGTGGTCCTCGCTCCAGGACACCACTCCAGGCCCTAAGGAAGACTGGCCAAGACAAGGCCAAGGTCCTCGTTGGACCGACACTTTCCAGGCAGGTGAACTAGACAGGGAGGCACACTCATGCAGTCAAAGAAGTGCCAGGTTCCAACAACGGAGATCTTGTTCACTCTTGGGAACAAAACAGAACCCGGGCATAGGACCGGAGCCACGGGTCAGCCTCAGAGGCCAGGGGCCCAGGGAAGGGTCCGTGGGGTCCTTTAGGGCCAGGGCTGGGTGCAGAGATGGGGCAGAAGTGCACTAGAGAAGGCTGTTTCCGAGCCATGCCTCCAATTACAGTCACTCATTATTCACGGACTCCGGATTTGTGAATTCGCCTATTCGCTAAAAACATATTTGTAACCTCAAAGGCAATACTTGGTGGAGCTTTGGGGGTCCTCTGTGGACATGTGCAGAGCTAAGAAAACTTTGAGTCACTCAGTGGACAAGTTCCCAGCTGAGATGGGACCAAGAGATGCTCTGCCTCATTTCAACTCACACTGCAGCCTACTCAGTGTTACATTGTCCACATTTGGGGGCTCTTTGGAGGTGATTTCGCTGTTTAAGATGCACCCCCCAGCGTAGTCCCAAAGTGCTGTCTGATGTTCCCATGCACAAGAAGTCTGTGATGCGCCTTATGTGTGTAATAAGCTTTGTTCAGGCATGAGTCCTGGTGGCTGTGAATCCAATGTTAACGAATCAAACATCTGTATTAAAGTGTCTTTAAACAGAAACACACAAAAAACAAAGTTACAGACTGATTAGTTGATGACAACAATGTGACCAGAGGCTCCCAGGAAGCTAACCCTGAACATCCCGTAGGAACAGTGGCCCAGTATTTGCTAGTTCAGTGTTCGCAGCGACTCTGTAACACATATCTCCTGCGAAGGGTGAGAACTGGCTGTACGTCATCGCCCGGGATGAGGCTGCATGGACAGGCTCTGAGCTAGACAGGAACTCCCGTAGTGGATTTTCCCATTCGGGTGCATTTCTCTTCCTGCTCCAGGCTTCTCATCATCCGAGGGGCAGCAGCCTATAAGAATTCAGAACCTCCTGTCTTCTGCAGCCAAGGCAGGGAGATGCCAGCTCAGGCGGGAAAGAATACCCGGCAGGTAACAATTAAGAAAAGCAGACTTAAATTCCCCATCCCTCGGGCAAAGAGAGACGGCACAGCAGTCATAACACAATTATTGTCCTTGCCTCTTTGGGATTATTATATGGCTCGATCATAACAATAAAAAGAAGCTATTCCTAGCCCAAACTGTCTGCAGAGAGATGGCCTCAAAGGAGCAAAGCTACGTCTGCACCGTCAGAGGAAGCCACGTCATGTGAAAGCTCCAGGGGAAGGCAAAGGAGCCACTGTTGGCGCAGAGCACAGAGCAGTCTCCCAGGCCCCACGACCTGGGATGACTCTGAGACAATTTCAGTTTTATCCCCACCACGGCAGAGGCACATCTCAGTGCCCTCTTAGCTCCTTTCCCAAAGACAATTTAGTAACATCAGGAGCTGGATCTGTCTTTTTTATGATCGTATAAATAACAGCCATCCAGGGCTGGCCTTGGCTCTTGTTCTCTCCAAATATGAAATTAGCTTCTGTGGGAGAAAGCAAATTTAAAGCCATACCTTACTGCTTCTATAAAAACTGGGAGAATCAAGATCAGGGTCTGCTCAACCTGGAGTTTCAAAGGTAGAGACAGACGCTGGCAGGCGGGAGGAAGGGACCGCTCATTAGCTCATGTCTCCTGCCCAAAGCTCGTAAACTAGACTCTACCCTTTACGACTATTCTCACATCATGGGATCTTGATTATTTTCTTACTGGAAATGAGTAACAATGACTCCTCAAGGTTTCTAAAGAGGCTCTCAGGACTGAAGACTCATCTCTCAGTCTTTGCCCCCATCCTGCCCCATCGGAGTTTTTTGGAATAAGAGTCTGATTGTTCCAAGGAGCCAGCATTTCTGGGAGCAGTGAAAGGCCAGCTTCATCAAGCTCCTGCCTATAAATCAGAAAGGTCCAGGAGTAATCCTTGTGACTCCTTGCCTGAAGACAGAAGGCCTGAATGCTTTCCTTCATGTGTTCATTCATTTCAGAAGTGGATTATTCAGCACCAACTACGTTATTGGTACTCTGCTGACCACTGGAGATGCAACCAAGAGAGAAGTATCGCCCCTGCCTCCAGGGAGCTCACGGCTGAGTCAAGGCGAAAGGCGTTTGAGAAGACTGTTGGCATCCAGTCTGGGGGCTGTAGGATAGGACAGGTGCTTTTGAAACATGTAAGGAGGGGGAAGTCCCTGGTGGTCCAGTGGTTAGGACTCTGCACTTTCACTGCAGAGGGCCCAGGTTCAATCCCTGGTCGAGGAGCTAAGATCCCACAAGCCCTGAGGCAAAGCCAAAAAAAACATGTAAGGAGGGCACCCAACCCAGCGTGGAGTGATCAGGGAAAACTTCCCAGAGAAAATGAAATTGAAGCCCAAATAAGGGATATGAGCTGATCCGGCAACCTATCACAACACAGGCGAAGGTGAGAGAGAACCCGGCGTGTTCCCAGAATTCTGTCAGTTTGGCCCATGGAGCGTGAGAGGGGGAGTGGTGAAAAGTGAGAACGGAGAGGTGAGTGGGGGCCAGATCATGCAGAATCTAAACCCTAGCACCCAGTTACAAAAGTTTTTTTTCTCGTGAAAAGAACTTTGAAGATCTACTCTCTTAGCAGCCTTCACATATACAATACGGTCTTGTGAACCAACCTTATTGCAGTTAGTTCGTCACATAATGTATACATATAGCAAATCAGTATGTTGTACACTTAAAACTAAAATATTGATTATATGTCAATTAAATAAATAAATAAATAAATAAATAAAAATTAAAACCTAGAACCCATATTCAGTGCAGATTCCCGAATTCCCCTGTAGGAGGCCAGGTTAACTTTTCCAGGGCTGATCAGGTGTCCTGTGGCCCTGGCGCACTCCCTTTCTTGTCAAATCACTGTTCCCTGCCCAGTCTAGGAGCACCTTATATCTCAGACATTACAGAGAAAAGACAAGAAAGATGAACACCTTTTGTGCTATTAGTGCAATAAGGTGAAGGCTGTCTGCCCAGAGAAATACATAATTTATATAAGAAAATAAATTTCATAAATTAACAAAAAACAATACCATTTGTAAGTGCATGAAAAATATTAAATACCTAGGAATAAATCTATTGAAAGGTGTGCAAGACCTTGACACTGAAAACTTATCTGGAGAAAAATTAAAGACCACCTCAGTAAATGGACAGATAGTCCATGTTCATAAATTGGAAGACTCAATATTGTCACCGATTTTTTCTAAATTGGTCTATAGGTTCAATGAAATCCAGTTAAAATTCCAGCAAGCCGTGTGTGTAGTATGTGTGTGTGTGATTGTGTGTAAACTGACAAGGTGATAGCAAAATTTATGTGATAATTAAAGGACCTAGAATATCCAAAAAAAAAAAAAGATGAACATCTTTAAAAAAACAAAACCAAGGGCTTCCCCGGTGGCGCAGTGGTTAAGAATCTGCCTGCCAATGCAGGGGACACGGGTTCGAGCCCTGGTCTGGGAAGAGCCCACATGCCGCGGAGCAACTGGGCCCGTGAGCCACAACTACTGAGCCTGCGCGTCTGGAGCCTGTGCTCCGCAACAAGAGAGGCCGCGATAGTGAGAGGCCCGCGCACCGCGATGAAGAGTGGCCCCCGCTTGCCGCAACTAGAGAAAGCCCTCGCACAGAAACGAAGACCCAACACAGCCATAAATAAATAAATTAATAAATTAAAAAAAAAAAAAAAAAAAAAAAAAAAAACCAAAAACCCTCAAGCCTATTTGTGTGCTGGTCTCAGGCTCTGTAAGAGCACTTGTGACTCAAGTCAGAGTTTCCTCCCAAGATGAGGCTCCACTTATCATCTGATCATGGACCAATTGGGGGTGAGCAATCTGCTGAACTGGATGACGAAGATTCTTTGTATCAAATGCCAACCTAATATCAAGGTTTCTGGGGTCGTGACTCATGACAGAAACACAGAGAAACAACAGCTGCTCAAACAATGAGGAAGCCTGCATCTCCTGCCCATGTGGAAGATGCAAAAACTGACCTGAAAGTCAGGCCAGCGGTGCTTTCCATCATGGCAGCAGAGCTGAGAGCTCCTTTGCACTCCTGGTCTTGGCCCCTGAGGTTAATCCTGCTGGAATGCCCTTTCCCTACCTGCCCACTCAGCAAACCTGCAGTTCTTTGTGGCTCAGTACAAAGTGTCCCCTCTGTGGCTCTCCCAGCCCCTCTACTCTCTCGTGTGGAATCAGTTGCTCCCTTAACCGGGCTCTGCAGCATTTCACTCTCACCCATAAGGTAGCATATAGAATCAGGTTTCACTCTGTAACTTCATGGAGGCTCCAGGAATAATCACGTCTGTTCATCTTCAAATTCTCAGTCCCTAGAAGAGTACCTAGCGTGTGATGAGTTCTAAAGCAATATTTGTTGAATGAAAAAAAAAAGGCGGCAAAAGAAGAATTCAGATGGGTAGTTATGAGCTCTGGTAACATGAGTTTAGAACTAGAATTTGTCAGCTGCCACATACCAGGGGTTTACTCCCATTAACCTATCAAATACTCCTCTCAACGAACTATGCATAGGGTTAACACTTTCATTATGAAAATGAAGAAGTCGAGGTTTGGCGGGTATACGTAACTTGCGCAAGGTTGAACCAGATTCAAATCCAGATCTGTCTTGACCCCCAAACCTATGAGCTCTTTTTGCTAATCTGTTTTGATCTCGGGGACACAGAAACTAAGATTTCCCTCAGGTTAACTTCTCTGTCATTGGCTGCTGCAAGCGTTCTGTCTAGAAAAGTCGTGCGAAAGACCAACTTGGTCAAAATTTTAGAAGCAAGAAAGAGAAATCATGCTCAATGCAAACTATTATATATAGAATGGATAAGCAACAAGGTCCTACTGTATAGCACAGGGAACTATATTCAACATCCTGTGATAAACCATAATGGAAAAGAATAGGAAAAAGAATGTATATATATATATATATATGTATATATGTATATATGTATAACTGAATCACTTTGCTGTACAGCAGAAATTAACACAACATTGTAAATCAACTGTATTTCAATAAAATAAATTTTTAAAAAAGAGAGAGTAATCAGGCTCCATTGCTCGCTATCATGTATTCAAATACCTAAGCTGAGTCTTTGGATTTTTCCACCTCCCAATGGAGCATAAGCTAAACCTACTCCCTCACCCTATCAGGTTTCCTAAAAGAGGCTGCACAGTTTAGGCTTCTGCTAATTTAGGCAAAGGAGCAAAAAACCCCGGAGAAAGCAATAGGGTCGGCAGTTTTCTCTAAGGGGAATTCTTTTCATACTGGAGAGCATCAGAGTTCTCCTCTCAGTGAGGAATTTCAGCCCAGAATTCAGCCCAGAAAAGCAGCAGGCTTTTCCTTCTGAAACTGACATTCCAGAATTATTCATATTAGCTATTGTAATTACGGCATCTCTCTTAGGCATAGCATGAAAAGCTGGTAAAGCACAATTATTGCTCTTAAATTTCACGCTCTTTGGCCAAGTAGATTCTTGTGGAAGGCCGAGTGGAATCTCATTTCTATAGATCAGCTCTTGGAATTAGTTAACCCATAAAGTTGAGCATATTTATGTTATTGAAAGATCCAAAATGCATAAAATTACTTATATGAAAGCACATATGCACACGTGTGTATACACACACATACACACAATCTGGGTCACAAGCCCAAACAATGATAAGGCGGGCCAGCCACAAAAACTCAGAGGAACTCGGCCCTGTAAGAACTGTGATGAGCTGGAGAACAAATGACCTTCTGGAGGCACCAGCTACATGTGGCCATGTGGGATCATGAATCCAACATGGCAACAGTGTCACCCACGGTCAGTCACTTTGGCCCCCCACGTTGCCTCGTTATCCTAAGTTTTATCCTGTTCTCTCATGTTCCCAAACTCACTGGATGGCTCATGGGTAGATTTACCAACTAGATGCCACCTCAGATTTTGTTGAGTTTCACACAACCCCATACAAGACTGATGTGACATCTCGAGGAATGGATGACTCCTCTCCCAGATGGGGCTCCCACACTGTTGCAGACCAAGTAACCAAAACAGAAGTTACAGAGGACTTGGCAAGTGCCAGAACACTAGCCAGATTTATAAACGTTAATCTTCTTATTCAAAAGTAAGAAATCCACGTATCGAATAATCATGCTGTACACCTTAACTATATACAACTTTTTAAAAATAAATTTATTTATTTATTTATTTATTTGGCTGCGTTGGGTCTTCGTTGCTGAGCACAGGCTTCCTCTAGTTGTGGCGAGCAGGGGCTACTCTTCGTTGAGGTGCATGGACGTCTCATTGCGGTGGCTTCTCTTGTTGCGGAGCACGGGCTCTAGGCGCACGGGCTTCGGTACTTCTGGCACGTGGGCTCAGTAGTTGTGGCTCTCAGGCTCTAGAGCACAGGCTCAGTAGTTGTGGCGCATGGGCTTAATTGCTCCTCAGCATGTGGGATCTTCCCAGACCAGGGCTCAAAGTCATGTCCCCTGCACTGGCAGGTGGATTCTTAACCACTGTGCCACCAGGGAAGTCCCTATACAACTTTTGTTTGTCAATTATACCTCTATAAAGCTGGGGAAAAAATCTGCCTCTGTATTTTTTAGACTGAATATTGGCCAAAACTCCATTAGAGAGCTCACAAAGTTTGGGTTAATAAAATTTGGAATTTTGGAAATACAGGTGCATCTCGACCATATTTAGCATACTCTGTTACCTCTCCTCTTTTAGACTCATCACGGACCTATGGCTCTTCTCACAGACTGAAATTTTCCATGTGATTGTCATTATTGTTTTCATTTTTCATGCTCCAGTCATCTCCTCTTGGCTATTAGCAACATTCTCTTTGCCATTTATAATTATTGTAGAATTAGTAGTTTGCAAAGGTGTCTCTTCCTTTGGCATTTTCCTAGCTTCTCCTTTTCCCTCTTTTTCTTCCCCTACCTTCTGAGCCTCCTCAATATGGGACTGGCAGCCCAGAGCTCCAGCATCAGGACTGGGACACCTGCCAGGGATTCTGACCTTCTACTAACAAACCACCTCCCTAGTAAGGATGCCCATCACTCTTCTAGGCGAGGGGGTCCTTGAGGGTGTCCTTCTTTACAGATGCCTTTGCAGACTTGTCACAGCTCTGACTTTAAACTGAATTCACTGTTGCCCCTTCATTTCACTTTGCTAGAATGGACTAAATACAAGCATCCTTGCTCTGCTACACTTTTCTAATTAATGCTTCCACTAAAACCATGTCCAAATTTTGTTGCAGGAGCCCCTTGTCCTAGACACTTGCAACATTAGAGCGGACACTGTCAAGCTCTCCCTTGACCCTCCACCACTCACCTTCTAAGCACCTGTGACTCCTTTCTTGAGGGCTTTCTGTGACCACAAGGGTGGCCTCAGCCAGCACACACAGCAGTCCAGAAGTGCTGGGGAGATGAAGCTGGTTGGGAGCTCAGGTTGTGGTGAGTGGAAGTGGGGTAGAAATGCCCTAGCTCCCTCATCTCTTGAATAGGACGTGTTCTACATTGCCTCCCAGAAGTCCCCAGTGGGACTGAGCCCCAACTGTGCAGGGCAATAACCTGCTCGCCACTGCACCCTGTATTGTCTTTCTTCTCTTCCAGTTCTCACTTCTCTCTCCCTTACAGGCGCTGGGATTGCCTCCCAAATACAGTGCTTGCAATCAAAATCTTGCCTTAGGGTCTGCATCAAAGAGAACCCAATAGAAACCAACACTTTTCCCATCCCCTGGGGATTATACATCCTGCCTCGCCAATTGGAGTCCATGTCCCTGGAGGGTTCCTCCAGGGACATGAAAAGGGCACACCTGTTGGAAAATTTTCCCTGTAATAAATTGAATACTACTGGCCCGGAAGCAGCATCCCTTTAGAAACTCAATCCTGTATGAACAGACTTTGCTGGCTCTGTCCTATTCAGCCAATCGCCCCTCTGCATGGTCAGTTGAGCTCTATTACTGGGGTCCCTGCAGTAACCATCTTATATCCCTGCTCACTGGACCAGGTAGCTGACCCTCTATTCTATTCACCGCTCTCTGCTCTAGTTGACGGTGAGCCCACGAAGGTCACTAAGGACCAGGCAACTACAACGGCATTGTCACAGGGGACCAGATGAGAGAGCTTCCAGCATTGACTGGAACACTTTGCTTCCAGGAAGTGTTGCTGGTTAGTAGAATAGGAACAGCTGGTTGGAAATGCAACTAAATTACTTATTATCTACACTATAGTAAGTCAGTGAGAGGAACAAGTATGCAGATAATGCAAACTTCTATCTCAGATGGGTAGGCGCAAGTTAACCTTATTATTCACAACTTGAATTATTTCCTTCCTGACCTCACTCTTTATCTGCGGCTCAACCCTGCTGAAACCCCTACCCAGATATTCCCCAAAGTGGAACTGACCAGATGGGTTCTGTGTCTAATTGCTATTTACTTCATTTGCCTGTGGTTTCCTCGTGATAATGTCATAATGGTTGTGCCCATTGCCAGAACTCCCAGGAATGATACTTGGGTGGTTTCAGCTTATATTGAAATCAAGACTCCACCTAATCAATTTCCCACTCCGTGCTTGCCCCTTTACTGTGGTCAAAAGAAGCCAAGTCATTCCCTCATTTTCCCATTTTCTCTCCCTCTTTTACCTTGCTCTTTCTTTAAGAACTTGCCATATTAACTAAGTTAAGTACTTTTAATATCTTTCCCTCCTCCTACATATAAAATTCTCACTAAGAATTCCCTCTCTGATCAATACCACCATTCATTAACCAGATCTTTCATTTCTTTAAAAGAAATCCAAGAAGTTAATTTTATATTAAAATCTCCAGATTTTTGAACATCCACAGTAAAAATATACAAACAAACAAATAAATACAAATACTCCTCGGGCCAAAAAGAACATATCTGCTGCTCAAATGGAGTCTGGTCAGGTTGTAGCTTTTGATAATTATACATTGTATTTGTCCCAGGTTTCACTAACCGGCCATGATGCTTTAGGCTTTCTTGCACTTCTTCTGACTGTTCTCTTAGCCAGGAATTTCTCCTCTCCCCTCTCAAACTGGCTTATCTCTTTATAAAGTTTCCTTAATGATGTATCATCTGTGAACATATCTCTGCTCCTCCTACCTCATCCTTTAGAGTCTGTAATTCCCTTCTACAATATTTCTTGTCTTGTGCTCACACCTGCAGCTGTGTTAACCGTATTGTATAGCTTTTTGGTGGGCGTTTTGGTTTCTTCTACCAGACAGTTGCTGTATATCAGAACCTTGTCCTATTAACTCGGCATATCCACATCCCTACCACATGGAGATAATATATTTCCAGGCACCTCTAGCTACCAAGTATAATACCTAGCACTTGGATGGTACCCAATGAATGTTTATTGGATAAATGATGGGGAGAATGAATAAATGGATAAAATATTTTCTTAAACATACCAGAAATTCAAGTTCTTCACAGCAAAAGCTGTAGAACCTAGTCAGTGGGTCTAAATATGTCTATCCTCAAAAGCGTGACATTAAATATGGGGAACAGCAAAATGACGTCCATAATACCTTGCTACTCACCTTTATCTCAACAATTCTGACATATTATTATCATTATCTATTTACTTGTTTGTTTGTCTAACTCAGCAGTTCCAGGCTGAGAGTAATTTCGCTATTCAGGGAATATTTGGCAATGTCTGAAGACACTTTCGGTTGTCACAACTGGGGAGTGCTAGTGGCATCTAGTGGGTAGAGGCCAGGAATGCTGCTAAACTTGTTACAATGCACAGGACGGCCCGCACCATAAAGAACTGTCCAGTCCAAAATGTCAATAGTGCCGAGGTTGAGAACCGTTGGCCTAAGAGACAAGCGCCTTTGTTGCTGTATTAGTATGTTTACTGAATTGAGGTCATTAACAGGATGGAGAATGGGCTTTAGAGTTGGTAACTTAACAGAAATGTTAGCGTGGGCCAGAGTGTCATCAAGGGCAAGCTGCCAACACCCTGACCCGAGCTCCTTCCTTTCAAAGCTCCCAGAAGCTCACCAACACTTTACAATTGCTTTGTATTATGTGTGATTGGGGGTGACCTTTTCAGATGAATGGGAATCTGACCTGTGCAACTGACATAAAAGAAACAAATGGGATGTGTTTTCCCCTGTGATTTTAATATGGGATTATAGCATCTTCCTCTACAATAGTTGACAATTTCTATCTGGCTCACATGGAAAATACCATCATTATAATAGTAACGCACATTGAATGGTGTCCCTGCCACCCCCGCCAAGAGGTATGCTGACATCCTAACCCTCAGTCCCTGTGAGTGTGACCGTATTTGGAACTAGAGTCTTTGCAGATACAATCGAGATAAACTTAGGCCATATTAGATTAGGGTGATGCCCTTATAAGGAGAGAGAGATTTGGAGACGCACAGGGAAGAAGGCCATATGATGACAGAGAAGAGATTAAAGTGATGCAAGAAATGCCAAGAATTGCCCAGAGCCCCTAGAAGCAGGAAGAGGCGAGGAAGGATCCTTCCCCACATCCCTCAGAGAGAACATGGCCCGGCCAACACCCTGATTTTGGACTTCTGGCCTCCAGGACTGTGAGAGAATACATTTCTGTTGTTTTAAGCCATCCAGTTTGTAGTAATTCATCACAGCAGCCCTAGGAAACCACCACACTACGACATCCCAGGCACAGTGTGTATATTACCTCATTTAATCCTCACAACCAGCCCTGAAGCAATACTATCCTCATTTTACATATGATAAAATTGAGGCTCAAAGAAGTTACATGACTGTCCCACAGCCAGAGGGCTAATAGTGATAGAGCCAGGGTTCAAACCAAGTGCCATGTCCCCAATTCCAAGTGCCATACCATACTCCTCAATAGGATGATGTCATCCAGTTTTCCCTCTCCCCCGACCCCAGCCCTTGAAAAATCAGAATTTCAGTTAAAGTCTTGCTGTTTCTGTTCATCCTTCAATGTACAGGGTACAATTTTCACAGACCCTCTCATTGTGTTCAATTCTTTTTGAAAGGGAGCACGATTTATCTCAATTCACCCATTCAGTGATCACTCTCACGGCTAGTCATCCATTTGAATTCACCACATCTCTCCTTTCTTAGATGGCATCTTCCTAGGTTCATGTGTCCTTGTTTTCAGGCCCTGCTTCACTAGTCCTGCCTGAGTGGACTCAGGAAGAGATCCCCACAGTGAAATGGAAAGCCCCTGGGACTAGATTCCACAGACCTAGGCTTGGAGCCCCTGCTCAGTCACTCCTTGGCTGGATGTCTCTGGTCTCCACTTGTAAAACATAGACAGAAATGAAAAGGGATCCTTTCTCCTTCAGTAGCCTCCTACCTGCCATATCATCACCTACGAGGGTTCAGGTCCATGGCCAAGCAGCATAGTCAAGGTCTAGTGAAATACACCCTCTATTTCTGGCCAGGACTTAAGCCCTCCCCCATCTGCTTCCCTGTGAGCTGGACTGCAGAACATAGAAACCCCAAGAAATGTCCTTGTTCTTCCCAAAGCCACAGCCAGAACCACTGTCAGGTCTAAGCTTCTAGGGCCTGATCTCCATTTCCCTGACCCTGCCGGGAACCAGTTAGCACCCCGCTGCCAAGCAGAGGAGCCCAAGGTCCAGTCCTTGAAGGAGCTGCTGCCATAGCCTCTGTGCTCCCCTTTGCTCACCTCCTAGTCCCTGGGAAGCTGGCGGGCCAGCAATTCCCCTCGTTCCGGGGATGCAGAGAGTTGAAGTAGACTCACATCTTCCTACTACTCTCCTTTGTTAAGAGCAGGACTGGAACTTCAGAGATATTTTCTAATGAGAGAATCTCTTTTCCTTCTGTGGATGAGACTGGCTCACCTTTTCTTTTCCTCCTGGGCACCCAGCTAGACTACATTTCCCAGCCTCCCTTGCAATTAGGAGTGACTATGTGACTGAGCTCTGACCAATCAAATATGGGCTGGAGTGATGTGTGTCATTTCCAGGCCTGGCCCATAAAAATCTCTCACACATACTCCCTTGTCTGCTGGTGGGAGGTCAATGACCGGGGTGATCTTGGAAACCAAATGGGGGTGACAGCAGATTCTCCATCAGTTTGGGTCCCTAAATAACTGTGGGCACTTGAGTCCTTTCCCCCTCCCCTTGCTGCCAAATGGACAAATGCTGAGCAAACAACAAACTTCTATTGTGTTAATCCCCTGAGATTTAGGAGTTTATCTTAACTAATATAATTTCCAAATCTGCTGGTTCTCCACATATTATTTTATCTAGGGAACTGCCTCACCTCTTTACGCATTGTTAGCTTTATTCTCTGGCACTAGTAGCTCATGATCTCCGTTGGTATCCATGAAAGGGAAGAAGCCACATGTGGTACATAGGATGCCAAGGGATCTGCAGAGCTCCAAACCTTCCCCAGAGCATCAGTTACAAAAACAGGTTGAAGAAGATGCTCTTTATGCCACTGAACATTCTGAGATGCCTGTAATGTGCTGGGCCCAGTGCTTGGGAGCGCGTGTTCTGAAAGATCTTGGACTCTAGGAGGCGTAGGACTACAAACAATCCCAACTCAGAAAATCAATGTTTTTCAGAGTATATTATTCATCAGCTTTTTCCTGCAACATCACTGCATAACAAGCAATCCTCAGACCCCAGGGGCTCATAACAACAAACATTTATTTTACCATCACAGGTCTGCAGATTGGCTGTGCTTGGCTGAGCCCAGTTCAACTCCAGGTTGCAGGCGGGGGTCAGGTCTGATCCACATTTCTTCATTCTGGGACTCAGGTGGAACAGGCAGCAGCTTCCCAGGCTGCTAGGAACCTACCATGACTCTTTTTTTTTTTTTTTCTAATTTATTTATTTATTTATTTATTTATTTTTGGCTGTGTTGGGTCTTCGTTTCTGTGTGAGGGCTTTCTCCAGTTGCGGCAAGTGGGGGCCACTCCTCATCGCGGTGCACGGGCCTCTCACTGTCGTGGCCTCCCCCGTTGCGGAGCACAGGCTCCAGACGCGCAGGCTCAGCAATTGTGGCTCACGGGCCCAGTCGCTCCGCGGCATGTGGGATCCTCCCAGACCAGGGCTCGAACCCGTGTCCCCTGCATTGGCAGGCAGACTCTCAACCACTGCGCCACCAGGGAAGCCCTACCATGACTCTTAAAATCCTCTGCTCAGACGAGCACACTGGCACCCCTATCCACATTCTATTGGCCCAAGCAAATCACATGGCCAAGTCCAACCTCAAAGGGGCAAGAAAGTAGACCCCTCCCATGGAATTGGGTGGGAGAGAGCGAATACTTCCTGAAAAATAATCTACCAAACAGACAGAATACATAATTAGCAACAACATAGAAAAGGAAGCACCAAAGTCAGCTCAGGAGGTCAAAACAGCCAAGGAAAGGAAGGATGGTGGATTTGACACTTGGGAGATAAAAGGAATTGGACCAAGGGGAAGAGCAGGGGGAATTCATTACAGACAGAAGAAATGGCATGTAGAATACTGGCAACACTATTTGTGAGAGCAAACATCTGGAATCTCTCTAAATGTCCATCAATTAGAGATCTGTTTACCAAAAAAACCCCATGGAACAATTAAACTGCTGAACACCATGCATAAGTTAAGAAGAATTAAACTGATTGATATAAAATGACAAAGAAAGATTTTTTTCTAGACATGCTGTTAGGTAAAAAAAGCAAATTCCAAAATGTACATATCATTGTAAGATAATATCATTTAAATAAATATCCATACTTACAATAAAAATGTTATATTTTAAATAATCTGTATATTATAAAACATAAAGATTATTCATTAATCTAGATTAGGTAGATAATAATTAATTATGTTATATATTATAATATGTCATATTTTTAATAATCTGTATATTATAATAGCATATAGATTATTAATTAATCTAGATTAGATAGATTATAATTAATTATATTATATATTGTAATATGTTAAATATTTGTATTATAATGTGCTACATTTTAAATAATCTGTATATTATATATGTATATAGAGAGAGATAAACAAGAGTGAAAGTGAGAAGAAGAGGGGGGGTTATATGTATAAAATCATACCCTCCCCCAGAAACAACGAAGAGCACATATGAAATGGCCAGAGCAGTTATAGACAAAGTCAGCCTAACTGACCAAGGGAGACTCTAGCTGTCTCTGCAACGTTACAGTTTCTTATAAAAAGTTGTGCTTGGGTAAGCATCTTTTATTTTGGCCACGCTGTGCTGCTTGCAGGATCTTAGTTCCCCGACCAGGGACTGAACCCGGGCCAGGGCAGGGAAAGCACTGAGCCCTCATCCCTGGACCACCAGGGAACTCCCGATAAGCATCCATTTCACTGAACAGGCTGGGATGACAGGGTGCAAGCAAACAATGACTTGATTCTTCTCCTCCACTTCCGGCTACATTCGTTGTTTGGAATCCCCCTTCCCTCCGCGTCTGCAGGATCTCGGGCAGCTTCAGGAGCATGACCAGACCCTGTGGTCACTGTCAGACAATCAAACATCCTTCTTTCACTTTGTCATAACAACAGTCCTGTTTTTACAACTTAAACCCACCCAGTGCCACAATCAAAGCCCCGTCCGGTCCTCTATCACACTCTCCCCCCATCACAAACCCGAGCCTGTGGTAGGAGAGGGCGGTCTCAGCAAGGTATTTTTTGTCCCTTGCTCACCACTTCCCAGTCCCTAGCAGCATTTTCTGGCTCTAGAGGAAACGCCAGGACAGAGGCGATGAGGGGCAGAGGACACAGCACAGCAAGGAGGATACGGATGGGATCAGTTCTCCCTGGACCAGAGGATGTATATGGGAGGCTATTTCTCTCCTGGGCACTTTTGTGGGAGTTCTGGAGATGCCCCTCCCTGATGATGACCTCGGACTGCAACTCCTAGAAACAGACAATGCCTCTCCTCTCTCAGGTCACCTCCCACCTGGGCTCTGGTGCTGCAGGCCACCCAGAGTCTGCTGAGCTCCTTCTGGCTGCCCCCTGGGTTGGGATCCCACATAAGGCCCTGCCCACAGGAACACTCATGCCTCCTTGCCCCATTCTGAAGTAAAGGGCAGCTCCCAGCCACTGCAGGCGCCTCTCCTTGCTGGCTTCCCAGCAGGCTACCTGCTGTATCCTTGCTCCTTTAGTCTTCCAAGATGGGATTCGTGCACCGGGCCTAATGATTCCTGAACTGATGGTGTCACAGGGGACGCTAGGCCAGCTCTCTGAATTGTCCCTGTGAGGCCCCTCAGACTCTGCCAGAGGTAGAAAGGAGTTGAGGTAGGGGGTGCACCGCACACCAACTCTCCCTCTAAAAAAAATGCTCTCTCAACCCTTCAGTCCCCCCCTCTTCAGAGGCTGCACCAGATGGCTACAGCGGGTGGCTTCCAGTGGTGACGGAGCCGATTTCAGCCTGGGAGCGCGCCCTGCGTAAGTGACCAGGCCCACAACACCCAGCTGTGGGTGTTCTTGGCACCAACGGCATTAGCCTTTGATTTCCCAGCCAAAACTGAGACAAAAGGCTCCCTTTTAGTGCCCTGTTACCTTTGTATAATGAAATAATTAAGACTAAATAATTTAGGAAAGAAAACCTTCGGTTTCCCAGGCAAAATGGAGACAAAAAGAATCCCTTTTCAATACCTTGTTATATCTGCAAAATTAAATAATCAAAGACTAAACAATTTCGAAGGGAAAGAGCCCACAGGAGAAAGACCAGAGATATAAACAACCCCCTTTCTCCTGTCCTGCACTACACACATGCACGTGCACACACGTTCACACACAAGGGCATGCACGCGCGCACACACCCGCATAGGCACAGAAGGCCGGGAGATATGAAAGTTGTTGGCAAGTTCTGGAAACAATGAGATGTTCAAATTTGTGAAAAATGAAACCAGAATCAATTAGAGTTCAGATGAGACAGATCCACAACCTATATGTCAAGTCCAAACATGGCTTCCAAATGTCTTTATTATTTTTTCATAATGCCTGTAAGAAATTACTACTTGGCCTTTTGACAGGAACCAAAAGTCTGGTGAACTGAGAGTCAGAGTTAGGTCAGGTTTTGCTTTACATACAAAATGCACTTCTGTTGAGTCTGCATTACCACGATAAGCCACCGTAGCTACGTTGGGTGGAAATGCAATGCGTGCCGCATGCCATGCCCTACGGGGCCGAAAGAGAACCAAAATGCAAACATGAAACCCGACCATTTGGGGGCCATGCACACGGGACACGTCCCTTGATTCCGGGTTTCCGTCGCATCACCCCCTCACCAGCAGGGCTGAAAGTCTTGTTTCCAAAGAGAGTGATTCTTCATTTCCTTAGCGCTGGTGTCCACCGACTCCCCACCTGGGCTTCTGATTCCTTCCACACACTCAGGTTCCCAGCTGGGGCAATAACTCTACCCGCTCGGCACTGGCTATGTGGTTTTTCTCCCAACATCAAATACGTGTTGCTTTTCCGCACCAACAATCAATTCTCTCACACCAACTGGGTGTCCAACAATTCAATTCAATTGACACTAACTACCTAGAGTTAGCACAGATCCCACAGATTAAGGGCTCGGTCCTGTAAGACTGCCCCCATTTCAGTGGCCAATGGGCCCCAGGCTACTGACCCTTCTGCCTGGCTGACGACAAACTCAGGGGTTCCCAAGACCCCCTCCTCAGGTTTGATAGTTCACTAGGACTTACAGAAGTCAGGAAAGTGCTTCACTTATGTTTACCAGTTTACTATAAAGGACACAACTCAGCAACAGCCAACTGGAAGAGATGCACTGAACAAGATACGGGGGGCAAGGGGAGCAGAGTTTCCATGTCTTTTCTGGTTGTACCACACACCACCCCCCAGCACATCAGTATGTTCACCAACCCAGAAGCTCCCTAACCCCATCATTTAGGGATTTTTATTGAGGTTCCATTAGGTGGCATGATGGATTAAATCATTGGCTATTGGTGATTGAATTTGATTCCCAGCCCCTCTCTCTTCCTGGAGGGGTGCGTGTGCGTGTGCGTGTGCGTGTGTGTGAGGGGGAGTGTTCTTGAAAGTTCTAACCCTCTAACCACAGGGCTGGTTTTTCTGACAACCTGCCCCCACCTTAAAGCTACCTAGTGACTTGCCAAGAGTCACCTCCTTAGCATAAACTCAGGTATGATCAAAAGGGTTTATTATGAATAACGAAGACTCTCCTATCATTCAGGAAATTCTAAGGGTTTTAGGAGCTCTGTGCCAGGACCCTGGGACAAGCATCAAATAATATTTATTTGTACTATACCACACAGACCCAGACAGCCAGCTTCCTCCTCCATGAGACCCTATCCTGCTCCGCAAACCCTGGATCTCACTAAGGGATTTTCTCTTCTCTGAACTTGCCGTCCTCTCTCACCCGCTGGCCTTCGTCATCACCTGTCAACCTTGACCATCTCCCTTTGCTTCTCCCATAAGACCCAACCCTCTTGGATTCAGGTGCCAGCTCAGGTGAAGCCTGAGGCCACCACATTCCTTTGGGTTGAAACCCTTGGGAGTGAGGTGGCCAAGTGTAGCTGGTTACCTGTCAAGGCTTCCTCTGCTTCACACGAACACATGATCTTAAAATCCTAGTAGGACTTGCAAATGAAACCATCCTAGTTAGAACAATGACAGCCTCGACCTTCAATATCCCTGTTATCAAGATTTGTCCAGTAACCAATTAGGCAAAACAAGGACCCCATCAGAGTGTAGATTCTGTGTATCCGAAAAGAAAAGAGTTTTCTGAGGATGACCTCATTCTAGGTTTTCTTTGCTTTTTAAGAATTCCTGGCAGTGATAAAATTAATCCATTCACAATATGTTTTTAAGAAGGGTAATTGAAATAAATATCACCTGCTATATTCTCCCCAGGAGAACTGTGGTTTTCACTACTAACCATTTCATGCTTTTGTTTCATTGCACGGATACACCATGATTCATCCCACCCCCTCCTACTTTGGACTGTTTCTTTAACATAGTTCTTGATAATTAGGGTCCTTCCTATAATCACCCAAGAAGCTTTCACTTAATGCCACTTATATATGGTAGTTGCCATAAGAAAATATCATTTCATGGGCCATTAATGGGCTTAACAGTCTTATTTTTAAAAAAATAAAAATTCTCGCAGTTCATAATTTTTACGTGGAGTTGAAGCAAAAGCACAATGCTATGGCCCCTCATTTCACTTCAGCTAATATTTATTTAACACCTTCCTGGGCTTGATGCTCTGTGCGTATTTCCTCTTTAACTCACCCAGCAACCCCACTGCGTAGCCTTTAATACCCCTTGGAAATGAGGAAATGGGTTCAGCAAGGTTAAGTTCCTTTGCAAATGTCATAGTGCTAGGAGACTGCAAAGTCATGATTCAGCCTCAGGTGGGTCAGACACCAGGGTCTTTGCTCTTTCCACTGTAACAGGCAGCCTCAGAGAAGCCAACAAACTTAGCAACTGTGGTCGGCTAAGGGTCTAGAACTGGGCTGTTGGGTGCAGTAGATGCTTCCACCACAAGCAAGCTGTGAGACCTTGGCCACATTCTCTTAGTTGGCCTGTGCCTCAGTTTCCCCAGCTGTAAAATGGGAATAATAACGATAGTGTCCCCATCAGACTTGTGGCCAGTTAGACCACACACACAAAGCCCTTGGAAGGGAGCCTGGCACCCACACCAGCATTCAGTGCAGGTGCCTGTTGTTATTATCTCCAGCCTGCTTGCACTTAACCTTCAGCCACAGAACAAACCAGCTGTGTATGTTTCCATGAGCTGGGCGTATTCCACCTTCAGGTGTGTCAAGGCATCAGCGTGGCCTCTGGGACTCTCTCATGTGTACTATGACAATGGATGCGATCCTCTGGTTTTCCTGTCTGAAATTTTAATCTTATATTTTGATACCTTATATATTTCTCCTGTAGCTCCTTTAAGATTTTTTATAGATGAAAATATTCAATTCTTTTTTTTTTAACCTTTTATTTTATACTGGAGTATAGCTGATTAACAATGCTGGGTTAGTTTCAGGTGTACAGCAAAGTGATTCAGTTATGCATATACACGTATCTATTCTTTTTCAAATTCTTTTCCCGTTTAGGTTGTTACATAATATTGAGCAGAGTTCCCTGTGCTATACAGTAGGTCCGTGTTCCACTTTAAATATAGCAGTGTGTGCGTGTCAATCCCAAACTCCCTAACTATCCCTCCCCCTCCCCTTCCCCCAGCCAGTAACCATATTCAATTCCTTAGTGTCACACACAACTTAAGACTTCACACATGCTCTCCTCCCTCCTCCCCCCAGCCCCCATGGTCTGGAATATTCTTCCATCGCCCTTCTCCTGACCAGCAGCCACCACTAGTTGGAAGCCTTCCTGGATCGCACCCTCCACCCTCCCCCGGCTCTGTGCTCCAGCCCTCCTTGGTCCTTGCCTTTAAACCAACGTTACCCATTGCCTTGGAACTATCTGTAACTGTCTCTCTCCTTCCATTAGACAGTAAGCTAAATGCCCATGAGTCCCATAGTCCTGTCTCCAACTCTGGACATGTGCTTATATCAACCTACTTGACATCACCACAGGGATATCGCAGAGCTACTTGAAACCTGGTTTTCCCTGGTGTCCCCTGGCTCTGTAAATGATGTCTTTGTTGGAGCAGCCCCAGAAGCAGATCCCAAGACAGGGGTTCAAGCACAAGTAGTTTGTTTGGATGATTCAGGGAATACCAGGAGGAGAGTGGAGAAATATGATAGGAAGGAAAGTCAGCTACTAAAGGGTAGATTATTAATCCAGCCCTGACAGTGGATGACTGACATTTAATTCCATGGAAAACAGGAACACATACCTCAGAATTATCCCACGTGCAGATCAAAGGATTGCAAGTATTTATACATCAAATCCAAAAAGTCACTAGTTGAAGGCTGTTTCTAGAGGCATAAATTCCCCAGCACTTCCAGGCTACCCCACACGCCTGGGCCACCCAGCCTCTCACAGTTCCAGAAGTCCTCAGGGGCAGAGGTGAAATACTGCTGGGGGATCTGGATGGAGCGTACTGAAATGGTCAGGTCCCGGGGATATGCGGGGGAGAGGGGGGACACGACTCATCCAGAACATCTGGGACACATTCTTGACACTTCCTTCTCCCTCGGTCTCTGTATCCAGCATAGCACCGAGCTCTGTCACTTTTATCCCCCAAGCTCCCTTGTAGACCTTTCTCCTACCCCATTATCCCCATTTACGTGGACTCCTGCCATCACCATTCACTCCCCTTCCCCATAAGAGACATGCAACTTGCTGTTCCTTCAATGAGAGGAATGGAATTCCCAACCCTTGACATTAGACCCAGCCATGTGACTTGTACCAGCCAATCAAATGTGACCAGAACTGACAGCACATCACTTCTGAGCAGAAGCTTGAAGGACCTGCCTGTGGTCAGCCGTAGCCCTTTTCCCTCTGCCATGAGAACCATACACCCCACAGAAAAACCTTTGCCATCACACTGGATCCCAGAATGAAGAGGACACTCAGAAAAGAGCCAAAGCTACCCACAGCCAATACGTAATGTGAGCAAGAAATAAAGCTTTGCTGATGGAAGCCGCCGAGAATTTGGGATGAATGTTTCCTCAGCGTAACCCAGTGAAAGCCGACTACCAGACCTCCGAACAGTCCCACCGCACACACTCTGGCCTCCTCCCCTCTCCCACTGGGTAATGTCTTAAAAATACAGACCTGATTCTGTTATTCTCTTGCTTAAAGTGGTTTCATTGCTCTTAGAAGAAACATCCAAGGCTCGGTCATGGCTGCCAAGGCTCTGATCCCAGCCTCCTTCTCCAGCATCCCCTGGTCCCACTGTCTGTCTCCTCTGCATTCCAATCACTGTGCCCTTTTTCACACCTGGAAGCTGTCACACTCCCTTCCACCCAGAGTCTTTACACATGCTGGGGTTTTTTCCCCTAGAATTTTCTTCCCTTCCTTTTCTCTATGTGTACTTAATTCTTATTCTTCTTTAGACCTCAGCTCAGAAGAACTTGTGTTCATTCAAGGGGTATTTCCTGAGTGTCTTCTAATGTAATAATCTCCTCTATCCTCTGGGGATACAGTGACCACAGTTCGTCAGGAACACTGTTCTTTTGCCCACATGGCACCTCGTCCTGTTCTTCCATGGTCCTTATTCCATGTGTAATCATATATCTATATATGTGATCTATGGTTATTTGAATGATGTCTGTCTCCCTCACTAGACTAGAAGCTTCATGAAAACAGGGCCCAAATCTGCAGCATTTTCCACTGTGTCCTCCATGTTTAATATAGACCTGGCACATAATAAATTTCATTAAATATTCTGAATGAAACAGAACTTACTATGTGGCAGGCATACCTCATAAGAACACTATTCACTGGGTACTATTGTGATCCCCCTTTTATGAGGGAAACACTAAAGTTAAATTACTTGCCAAGGTCATCCAGCTAAAATGTGATAGAGCTGAGATTCACATCCAGGCAGTCTGGCTCCAAAGACCATGCCCTTAGCCACTATAAGTGAATTAGTGAGTGAATTAATTAATGCAGGAAGGAAGAAGGAGGGAGGAAGGGAGGAAGGAAGGTCCTTGGAGCAGTGGACCCTATTTACTGCTCCCCACACAGTGTTGGCTAAGAAAAGATCCAGCACTTACCAAGTATTTAACAAGTACTTGTTGAATGAATGAATGAATCAATCAATCAACCATGGATAAACGAATGAGCTGTCCCAGTGGTCTGCAATTTCCATCAGCAGCAACGTGGCAAGTCCCTTCCTTCTAGAACTCAAGACACACAAATAGTATCTGTGGCAGCAGTAACCTGTGAGTCTTCAGGTCAATGACAGTGACCCTTCCTGTGGAACACAGAAGGTCCACACTTATGAGAAGATCCTCACCCAAAGGTGGAGACCTTTGGAGACCTTAGCCCTTGGACCCCTCTTCCCATCTTAGATGCCACTGCAGAAGGCCCTGCCTTCTCCGGGGAAGGTGGGGAGAGGAGAGCTGTCTGTAGTGTTTTTACACCTCTAATCAGCTGGGAAAGGAGCCTAGCTTGAGTCCCTGGGAACTCCAACCAGCAGCCATTTGCAGGGAGAGGGGTCTGGCTTTACAGAAGATGCCAAGTCTCATGGGTTCACCAACCAGCAACTGGAGAAAAGCGACTTAGGCAGCATGTATGTCCCCTTGAGAAGCCACATCACACCTTTTACTAAGCTAATCTGAAATGAATATCACACTAACACTCTTGGTCCGATTGGACACACCAATGCTCCTCACTTGCCTTGGCTCCTAAAAAGATGTACAACAGCATTGTCAAATCAGAATGCCCACGAAACGCGCTCAGAACATTACTACATGAACTCAGAATATTTCTTTCAAAAAATGTTTAGGCCACTGAAACATTGCTTGAGCTAAATAGATGCCTAAGACTCTACACCAGCCCCCAGGGGCTCACAGCACAGGGGAGACAGACAGTTCTCTGGCAATTTTGAGTAGAAAATGCTAGGAGCCCAAAGGAGAGAAACATCACTTAGCCTAAGAGAGGGCACCTTGCAGGCTGCAATACTGGAGTTGGTCCCTATGCTTCTTACATGGGAGGCCTTTGTAAAGCAAAAAAAAAAAAAAAAAAAAAAGTTTTCTAAAACAAAGAATTGTCTTTATATTTTTCAAAAGATTGTTTGCTGTTATTCACCGATAAAGGAAAATAATAACAACATCCAAGGCACCTCCAGACCTGGTCCAGGCTTGCTTCCCGCCTTCCTGCTCACTGCAGCCCTGGCCCTCTGACACCCAGCTCTGCTCACCCTCTTGCAGGTCCCCAGCACCAGAAATGCCAAGCTTTCTACGTTGCTCCATTGTCCTGAAGCAACTTTCAGGGTCTAGCTTTGCTGGAATTCTTCAGAATTGACCAAGGCTTCCCCCCTCTCAGAGCCTCCCATCAGCTTCCCTGGTAGGGCAGGGGGCCACATCCACAGACTCTCACAGGCCCCCATGCTGTCCTGGTGAGGCCGTGAACAACAGGAGGGCAGCAACCCCCTGCCCACCTGCCAGGCTCCTAGGGGCACCCAGGGACTATTTGCTGAGAAATGACTGGATGGATGGGTTGGATAAATGATGGATGAACAAATGGGTGTATCTGACAAGCACACTTACAAATCAGAAGGGAAACAAAAATCTGCCTTTGCACAGGAAATATAGAACCAACCAAATACTCCATCACCACTTATTCATTTTACTCCTGGGAGAAAACCCAATCCATAGTCTACTTATTATTCCTCTGGATAAAATTCAAATGTAGCTTAGAGCCTATAGGTGTCAGCTCCAAATCCCAGCTCTGTCTCTTCCATTTACGTCCAAAGCATCACTTTCCTCTTCTGTGTGTTCATAACATGCATTCATTCATTCAAAGATTCAACAAACACTTCTCAAGTACCTAAAATGTGTGAAGCATTGTTCTAGGCACACAAGGATACAGCAACAACAACAACAAAAACATGGTTCTAATAAAGGAAGAGAGACAAACAACAAAATAAACAACTAAGATATTTCATGTGAGATGGTAGACGCTACGGAGAAAAATACTGCAAGGAAGGTGGATAGGGAGTATGGAGGGAACTAAAACTTAAACTGGGCTGTCAAGGGAGGCCTTTGAACAGGGACCTGAAGAACAGGAGGGAGGGAGCCATGTGGAGACCTGGGGGGAAGAGTGCTCCAGGCAGAGGACACAGCAAGGGCAAATGCCCTGGGAACTGAATGAGATGGGTGAGTGTGAAGTACAAAAACAGGGAAATATGGCTGATGCTGATTGAGCCAAAGAAGAGGCGGAGAGAAAGGTAATGAGGGCAGACCATCCAAGCCCAGGAAACCATGTTGAGGTCCTTGACTTGTGCTCTAAGTGAGAGGTGTGGGACGTTATGGGCATTGGAGCAGGAGGGGTAAAGGGAAGTGACTTATATCTTAATGCTCACTGGCTGCTGTGCTGAGAACCGACGGAAGGGAGCAAGGCCAGAAGAGGGAGGCCAGGTAGGCAGACAGGTGAGAGGTGGTGATGGCTTGGACTAGGAGATAGTTGTGAGAGTGATAAGAAGTGGTCAGATTCTGGATACGTCTTGAGAGTAGAGCCGAAAGGATTGATCACATGCTGCGAGATAAAGAATGGAGTCAGGATGACTTGAAGATTTCAACCTGCCTCACTGGGTTGTTATAAGAAAAAGATACCTGGTGAGTACCCAAAGAATGTCAATATTGGGGTTGTGACCGTGATTTGATTTGTACAAAAACGTGATTAGCTCTTTAGTTGATCCACAGCAAAGTAGAAAAAGTAATTAAGGAGAGACATTCCTAGGAGACAACTGATTGGAAGGAAGAGAAATGCCAGTTAGGAATAGAAGGCTGAACGAATTCATTAAGAGGGGACATGAGGAGTCACAAAGCCACAGGCACTCAAAGCCAGTCAGTAGGGAGATCCACGTTCCGGAATGCCTTAGTAAGTCCCTGAGAATTGTCTT
Organism: Balaenoptera musculus; assembly: GCF_009873245.2. Classification (NCBI taxonomy): domain Eukaryota; kingdom Metazoa; phylum Chordata; class Mammalia; order Artiodactyla; family Balaenopteridae; genus Balaenoptera; species Balaenoptera musculus. The sequence goes on along the minus strand of NC_045801.1, from coordinate 7,651,166 downwards.
AGAAAAGCTCATTTTCTTAATGTCAGTGAGTCATCCAGAAGATCAAATTGCGTTTATTGTATTATGCTTGAAAGATCAGTAAAGTGTAAACTCATTATAGGAAAACTTCCATCTGAAATACTGAAAATAAAATACTTGGCACTTTAAAGGATAACTCCTCAGATACCTGGGGAAAAAAATGGCCTGAGACTCTAGGAAGCTGCATTTTAGTGTTAACAGCGGAAATTCACCTACATGTAAAATCTGAAAGATGCATTCACATCTATTACCTCCTTTGATGCTCATAGAAGCCCTAGAGATAGGTAATTATCCCTAACTTCATGGGCATGAATCTTTACTGGCCCCGAAATATGAAGTGATTTGTTTGAAGTCAATGGCAGAATGGGTCACGAGCCAATGCTGGGGACGCAGGAAAAGGACTTTTCCTGGTCAGTTTCTCGTCACTGGCCCGAGCTCTCCCAATGTCCATGTTCTTAGGGGAGTCGCTCACAGTAGCAGGATCAAGACCTAGAACTGCAATCCAGTTCTACCACTAATACCTGTGTAACTTACTATAATCTAAATAAGGGACAGCCAAACATTTTCATTTACATTCCAACTTTAATTAATCCATGATGATTTCCAGGAGTCCTGTGTTGAGGGATTCCAGGATGAGACAGACTCAGCTGGAAACAGACATGAGTTGGATTAGCAGTGTCTGCCAGGAGCAGTGGCTGGGCAACAGAGGCATGCATTGGGTTCTGTGACCTATAAATTCCCTTCCGAGTTTCACATCAGATGATTCTGTCTAAACAGAAAAGTCTGGACCATGAATAAAAAAGGAACAGAAAGTCACAAATAGAGCAGACTTTCTACATATTAATCTGCTTTCCATAACACCGAGAGCCTCCAGCGGAGACTTTTTGTATCATAACAACATTTTCCAATATTTATACTTCATGTTTTTGAATATCCTCGTTCTGAGAAGCTCAAGGTGATATACTTACTTAGACTTTTGCATATTTTCCAATAGCCAGTTGTCAAAATTTTATCTTAATCTTAAACTATAGCCAACAGGCCTTTGCTCATATTTCCAGAATGTGTGTTACTGTTAATAGTGGAAGTCGTTTTATTGCCTAATCATTTATTCTACAAATCCTAATTTATTAAATATATGACATTTTTCCAGGGAAATAAAACCTTGGCCTAAAAGTAATAAATAGAACCTACAGTGGGGGCAGTGATGTAATTCCTACACTCATCTCTACCAAGAATAATTTTCACAGTGAACAACTCATATTATTTTGGGGATGGTAGTTTCTATGGTTTAATTGTGATGTCTCATTTTGGATCAAGGCTATAATAAACATTTTTGATATGTCTGTATAACAAAGGTCATCTCTGACCATCTCGAAAGGAAGAGGGCTAATCACAGCTTCTTTGACTCTGATTAATGTCAGAAATCCTCTAAGATTTATTGCTGCAGACAGTAGCATACCTATGAAATTCACTTGCCTCAGAGAAGTTACCATTTTTGAGCCACAATATATGTCCGGGTACCTTTTATCCCCTACTTAATTTAACACTCATAGCATTCATGGCAGCTGTTTTGTTTTCTAATCTTGGTATTAAAGATAAGGAAACAGACGTAAGCTCATTGATTCAACAAATATTTCTTGGGCACATATTAGATGTCAGAGGCCAATTATATAACAGGTGGTATAACTAGTAAATGGCAGAGCCCAGATTGGAACTCAGCCATCTGACCCCAGTTACCTGATCTCTCCTCTACCCCAGCATCTCTCACACTGTGTTCGGATATATCCCACCTACATCAGAGTGATCCAGGGTGTTTGTAATAACATATCCTTGGTCCCACTCAGACTTACTAAATCAGAATCTGATTGAGGACCTTAAGAATCTATATTTTGACCAAGCAACTTTGGTGATTCTACATACAATAGCATTAAGAACAACTGCTTTTAATTATATCTTACCCCCAAAATACTTTAAGCAAGAAGAGGGTAGGTACAATGGCTGATTGATAGTAGGCATTCAATAAATATTTGTTGTGTCACTGCGTAACTATGGCTGCACGTAATACATCTTTTTATTATGTCAGGAGAACACTAACTAGAAAACGAGCAAAATTTTCTTCATTAAATAAGGAATAATTAAAAAAAAAAGAAACAGCAAAATTTTTGTGATGCTTTCCAAATAAACAGCATTTTCACACAAGTATCACTCTCCACAAAATATCTTCTCAGTGGGAAAAGTTAATAAAATAGCTTCTAAAAATGAAATGGCTAAAATACTGAATAAATGGCCAAATATTTTCTTTTAAAATCAGAAGATCAAAGTTGGCAGTAACCTGAAAAGTCATGCATCTAACTCCTTACCTGACATTTGAGTCTTCTATGCCTTCTTTGCAACACTTCCAGAGCTGGGGAGATCACTGCCAGCAAGGGTTTCCCACTTAACGTCTGTGTCCTTAAAGCAACTCCATGAAACTCTACTCAGTAGTCCAGTGTCTATACTTAAACATGGCCATCCATTGCCCATGCGTTTTTTCACTTAGATCTGTGATGAGAATCAACATGTGTGACGTAGCTCTAAGCTAGGTGCTGTGCTCTCCACTTTATGTACATCATCTTCTTTAACCTTCACAAAACCCACAAGAAATGATTGCTAAATGTATTAATTTCTTTAAGGTAATGTTCATAATTACTATTGCTCTTCTAGGCTCTCAGTTTGACAGTGCATCAAGCTAACATATAATACTCTAATAAAAGTACATGTGAAGACACAGAAAAAGGCAAAATTCCAAAACTTCTTTGAAAACCAAAGATAGCAGTCAACTATTTAAAGAGGACTTATGGAATTTTTATTAACATCAAATGAAACTTGACTGATATCATGATTGGCACCTAAGTGTGTATCTCCACATAAATCAGAGCAGTGAAGCCACTGGAAGGCAGTCAGGTAACTAGAAAAGGAGGAAAGGAGAGGACCATGTCTCAGGACTGTTGTATATCACCTTCTGATAGTAAAGCAAACAAGAGGGAGGTTATAAATGGAGATAAATACTATGTTTAGAAAGACCTTCCTCATGAAAAAATTACCAAACGTTCAAAAACCAGCATGAAAAGAATACTCAAGAAGATCATGGAAGGAGGAGGATCCTAGACATTGGAGGAAGAGCATGTCTCTAAAAGTGATTTACTGTAAGAAATAAAAGAAAACATTAAATCCATGGAGTTTGTAAACATGACCACATATTATTCTGTACCCTCCCTCCTAGCCCTCTGGTGGTGCTTTTCCATATGAAACTCTGGGCTAGCCTAGGACTTAACTTGGACTGAGACCTTAGCAAATGTGATGCAAACCAAGGCTTGAAAAAGTATTTGTGCATTAATGCTTGTCTTGCCTTGCTGCTCCATGGAACCCTGGGACTGCCCTATGCAAGAGGCTGGACTAGGAACTCAAGGATGTAAGATCACACGTCTCAGCTGAGGCCACCTACACCAGCAAGCCCGCCAATTGCCAGACAGATGAGTGAAGCAATCCTAGACCATCCACACCCAGCCAAGCCAGCCCAGAGCAGAAAAACCACCCAACTGACCTACAGAAGAGTGAGAAATAGTAAATGTGTTGTCATAAGTCACTAAGTTTTGTGGTGTTTATTTTTTTAATGTAGCAAAAGCCAACTGATACACATTTGCTTGGTTTCATCGGTAATATGCAAAAAAAAACACTCTTTAAAAAGAAAAACAAAGAAGCATAAAGAAGAACACTAGAAAAGATGAAAAAGGCAGTTGACTTCAAGCAGGAAATACTGCAATAAGACTAAAAATATAATAACAATTAAAATCAATATTGCAAGGGAGTAAAACAGAAACAGCACTGCAAGAAATTAAACAATGTAGAGAACAAGCTATAGATTTAATCTCAGAAGAGACAGGAAAAGGAATAAGGAACTAACATAATGGAAGTTTGATATGTAAGAAAAAGTGCTAAATCATGAGCAGTGCTAATTCCAGAAGAATAAAGAAGAAACAACCACAGAGTTGGAAAAGGAGAGGAGGAGGAGGAGCCGGAGTGGGGGGGCAGGGGGAGAACGAAGGGGTGGGGAAGAGGGGACGGGAAGAAGAAAACCTTCCAGAGTCCAGATCAGTAAGGCACACTGCATTCCAGGGAACATGCAGGCAGGGAACACACAGAAATATCTCTTTGCACTTTATAAATTACAAGATTAAAATTACAAATTTCAGGTTGTCCCAAATAGTTTATTCACAAAGAATCTGGAAGAAGAGAAGTAAGAGGAATGCCAGGGACAGAGGTATGGAGGGAAGAGAGAAATAAAAGAGTCTATTGTTGACGGTGTCCCTACTGTGTGCCTGTCCCTACTGTTCTAAACGCTTTATAGACCCTTTTTTTCCACTTGATCATTTTTTTAAAAAATCATTAAATAACTTCATACACCACAAAACCTCTTGAATATAAAACAGAAAATGCAAGATAATTACAACTGTTTTAAATATTAAAAATGAGAAAAATTATAATGTGTTCAAAATTAGACCCAGGTAAAAATCGTAGTTTTGAATACTTTATTTTCAATAATAAGCTAAGAAAACACTTTCATTTAAAAAATAGCAAGAACACAGTAATGTATTTAAGTAAATGTTACAGAATTAGAAAATTAAAATAAATAGTCTATAAATTAACATTAGAAAAAATAAAATTTAAAAAGATGCTTAAATAGAAGGACAGAAGGTTTTCAACTAAGGGTTAGCCCTCATACATTGCTGATGGGAATATAAAATGGTTCAGCCACTTGGAAAAAGGGTTTGACATTTCCTCAAAAAGTTATATAGATAGTTACCCAGCAATTTTTTTCCTAGTTATACATGAAAGAGAAAAGAAAACATATGTCCACACAAAAACTTGTTCACTAATGTCAGCAGCATTATTCATAATAGCCAAAAAATGCAAACAACCCAAATGTCCATTAATTGGTGGATGGATAAACAAAAGTGGTATACCCATACAATGGATAAAATAAAATAAAATAAAATATATTTGGTCTTAAAAAAAAAAAAAGGAATGGAGTACTGATACATGCTACAATATGGATGAACCTTGAAACATAATATTATGTGAAGTAAGCTAGACACAAAAAGACACATATGACTTAATTTATAGAAGATGTCTAGAATAGGCAAATCTATATATAGAGAAAGTAGATTAGTGGTTCCAGGGGCTGGTGGGAGGGGGAAATTGGAGGAGGAACTGTGAAAGGGTCCAGGGTTTCTTTGGAGAATGATAAACGTGCTCTAAAATTAGACAGTGGTGATGGCTGCACAACAAAACCACTGCATTACTCATTTTTAAAGGATGAATTTTATGGTACATGAATTATATCTCAATAAAGCCATCATTTCTAAGTTGATGAGCACACAATTGACTGAGTTAGACAACAGTGTCAATGAAACAGAGCACATAGATCAGAAACAGAACTTCATATAAATACGAATTAATATATGATAAGGGAAGAACAGCAAATAAATAGGGAAGAATATTCAGGACGTATTGTAAAAAATGGCTTTTGCTAAAAAAAAATACATCAAATTTAGATTCTCACTATATATGGCAAAATAAATCCTGTTAAGATTAATGATTTGTATGTATAAAGACACTAGGTACAAACATAGAGTATTTATTGCTCTACAGAAGAGGATAGAATTTCTCAGCACAAAAGCAACAGAAGCCACAAATTAGAACACCAAAGAGCGTGCTATCTTACAATATAAATAAACATCTATAGAAGAGAAACGCCTACAAAATTTAAGACCGCAATAAAACTCAAGAAAATGTACCTAATAACTTCTTTGCACTAGTGTTTACCATTTTTATTTAAGGAGCTCATTAAAAATGGATGAATCCTTAATTGGAAAATGAATAAATAATATTAACAGACAGAAGAAAATCAAATAGCTAATGAATGTTCAATTTTATAAATAATAACAAAATATGGGGGGCATTTTTCCATCTATCCAATTGGAAAATACTTACAAATTAGTGCTGCCAGGGAAAGAAGTGATAAGTTAGAAATTCTGGTGGAAGTACAGATCAGTACAGAAGCAGTTGTGCAATATGTACCAAGTTCTTAAAAATTCTATTAGCCAGGTAAACACATAGCAATATTTGAAATAAATTTACTACAATAAGATTTAAGCTCTAAAAGAATTCACTATCAGGCTTCCCTGGTGGCACAGTGGTTGAGAATCTGCCTGCCAATGCAGGGGACACGGGTTCGAGCCCTGGTCTGGGAAGATTCCACATGCCGCGGAGCAACTGGGCCCGTGAGCCACAACTACTGAGCCTGCGCGTCTGGAGCCTGTGCTCCGCAACAAGAGAGGCCCTACAGTGAGAGGCCCGCGCACCACGATGAAGAGTGGCCCCCACTTGCCGCAACTAGGGAAAGCCCTTGCACAGAAACGAAGACCCAACACAGCCAAAAATAAAATAAATTAAAAAAAAAAAAAAAAAGAATTCACTGTCTGATAAAAGTACTTCTAGGAAGCTATCTTAAGAAAAAAAATCAGACCCATTTACTACCTTCTTTTAAAAGAAGTGGTCAGAAAGTGATGAGAAGGACAAAAGGGACCATTTTAAAACTGGACAAGGGAAAAAACCCCAGAATTCTTACCAGAAAAAAATCAGACATGTCAAAAATGATTCATACATATTATATTCATCCATTGGACAAATGTTCATTGAATATCTACCATGTGCCTGGGTCTGTTCTAGGTAATAAGGATTACAGCGGAGAAAAAACAGACATAAATCTCTGACATTGTATCGCCTATACATTAGACAGACAATAAATAAAATGTGCTACATTATATGGTGAAGAGGGCACTAGAGCAGTTGAGAGACACTGGCGTCCCTGGGAAAATCTTCCCGTTCACCCGGATGTCCTGAACTTCCTTCTCTGTGGTGGATGAACTCAGGTGGACATTCAAGAGAGGTACAAAGACGCTTGCACCTAGAACACACTAACGTAACAGAAGTCCCTCCACCAGCCCCCTCCCCAGGTTTCCATCCAGCCCGTGGCTCTGGCCCTGAGTCAGAGTGTACTTCTTAGCTCAGCTCTCCTTTCCCTCCACCCAACTTAAACGACCAGGTACGCTGCCGCCGCTCTGCACCCTTCCATTGCCCTTGTCATTCAGGGGGTCCCATGAGTGGGGCTGCAGTATGGCAACAGTGCCTTTTGGTTACACCCTCATCTTTCGTGCTGACCCATCTACTAACCAGGCCCAGGAACACTGGTTCCTCTGGTCAATGGTCACAAGTTTCGGGGGGAACTTTTGGAGGAATTGTTACTATGTTTGCTTGCTGCCATTTTACAGGTCTCTTCCATGAGGGCACTCAATCTCTCCTTCAAACGTGGGACTCTGGGGTTGAGAGCTGCCTCAGGTCTAGAAACTGGATGACAGACCACAAGTTGTCCATGGTGATGGCTAGCTTCAGCCCTCTCTTCACCAGCTCTTGATTTTTTTTCCAGTTACACAAGTCAAGCTACATCTCTATGGCCCCTTAGATCACCATGACCTACTAGCCATTGTTATAGATCCTGTAAGTCCAAGGCACCCTGGTTGTGCCTCTGGCCTTGCTGTCCCCTTATAGTAACTATGTCTTCCTGATTCTGGTAGTTAAGTGTGGACGCCTGACTCCGCTAGCTAGAACCTATCACGTCCATTTCAAGGACATCACCTGCTTCTGTCAACCCCGGCCCATAAATGCCACTGAGTTTTTCAAAGAGTCCATGCCCCGCCCTGCCCCCAGCAGTGTATTCCTTATTGGCTAAGTGAAGGGCATGTCCTGAGTATCCTCCCAGGGAACATAATCAAAGTAGTGTACTCTCTGGTCTCACATAATAAATTCAGTCTATTCTTCCCATCTCTCCGAGCCTTCTGACCTCTCCTCCTCATTTCTCTGCTAAGGTTGTTCTGGCTCCTCCTTGTTCCCATCATTGTTTCCAAGTCTCAGCGAGTCATCCCAACAGATTAGGATTGGCTCCAAGGTGTCCTTGCCAGGACGTTAAATCTTGAACCTCAGGAGAACGCCCTTGTATCAGTAAATGTCCTCCTGGCCAGCTGTACACTGTAAATCCTCCAGCCTGTGATGTTCTAGTTCCAGCCCATGCATATTATCCAGATCCTGTAATAATATCAGTATCTAAGCTATTTCCTCCAAGAGCAAAGGAAATGAAAACGGGAAAAGGGGGTCATTTCTAAAGAAAGATCCAAGGAAGTCTTCATAGAGATGACACTAGATCTGAGTGTCAGGAGCTGAGGAGAGTTTCAGAAGGCAGAGGGTGCTGGGGAGAGACAGAAGGGCTCGCCATGTGTGAGCAACTGCACAGGGTACCAAGTGGCTGGGCACATCGAGGAAACAGCCAGAAGAGCAATTTAGTAGGAGTGGAGAGTGTGAACGGAGTGCAAGACAAAGCTCAGGATGCAGACGAGGGTCACTGAGGGAGGGGCTCGTGCGCTAAATGAGAATGCTCCCAGGCACACACATTCACTAGTGCTCCCCCCAGCCCCGCGCTGGAAGGATAACGGACAACAGTTCTGTAGGGCTCAAATACCCCATTTAAAAGACTGTGGTTTGGAAGGACAGATATTTGTTCAGATACCAGAGTTGAGATAATCTTAACGATGGAGCCTACAGAGTAGATGCTGTGGGGAAGCTGAAATTCCATCTGCATGTCGGTGTCAAGTTTAGTGGAGGAAGTGATTCTCTACCTCACCTGCTGCTGAGAATGGAGTGTCTGATTGACACCACCTGCCAGACAGACTGGCTGCCATTTTTTATTGCTTTTGCGTTCCATACATTTTGCATCTATTTCTTATATCTATTTCACGCAGCTTCCCTATTTTAGAGTTGAGGAAGTTGAGTTTAGAGAGGTTCAATGCTGTCCCCAAGCTGTCCCAGCCAGTAAGCGACAGAGCTGGAATTCAGACCCAGGCTTCTTGGTTGAGTCATCTCCAAACATGACGCTTCATCACGTCTGACATGGAAATCGAACAGGCTAACGTAAAGGTTGAAGCTCTCCAGGATTTGCATCTGTGTGGCTTTCTGTTTAATATCTGTCTGGGTAACTTCTCTGAATTATTGCAAGATGATGATGATGATGATGAGAGTAATAATAATAATAAACATATATGAAAGGGCATTGTCAATGGTTATAATATACAACAAAATATGAGGAATTTGCTGTTGTTTTTATTATTAGTACTCACATTATTTTGTTTAATTTGTATTGTCATCAGCATCTTAATTTAAAATCATAACAGGCTAAAGAATTATTAGCAAGGCAAGTAATGCAACCCCTCACTGTGTTTTGTTCTTTTCCACTTGGGACTATAAATTAAATGTGTGAGAAAACTAACCTTTACTCCGGAGGAGAGATGATTTAATGTTGAATGACACCAACCCAGGTAGAAAACATCCCCAATGAAATAGGAACTCCAAGAGTGATTTAATGCTTGTTCAAGCGGGACAAAATCACCCCACGAGGCAATTAACTCTGGATAACATGACCAATGGGTTTCTGGACCTTGATGAGTGAAGGTGAGGAAGGTCCATAAAATCTGCAGGGAGCCATCCAGGAGGATCACAGTTTGTAACCAAAACATCCAGAGAGGGAGGGAGAGACACATGGCATCTGGCAGAAAGAATTATTTATCCAGATATTTATTCCAGCTCGACACCAAGCATCTGCAGGGAGCGTCCAAGCATCTGTCTGAGGCTGTTTGTTATGGAGGTGGGGTGCACGCGCGCGCGCGTGTGTGTGTGTGCGTCTGTGTATGCATGTGTGTGTATGTGTGTGTGTGTGTGTGTGCATGCACGCGTTTGTGTGTGTGAGAGCCCGTACCAAATGGAATAAATCAAACAAAACATCTGCAGAAAAGATGGAATGACCGAGGCAGGACAGAGCAGTTGTAAGCCCTCAGTTCTTTGAAATCAGACACAGATGCATTTAAATCCCAGCTCCGATGCTTACTGTGTGTGCCTCAGAAATTTTCTTAAGCTTCCTAAGTTTCAGTTTCCTGTTATGGAAAATGGGAATCGTAACCGAGAGGGTCGCTCTGGGGATTATGTGAGTAAACGTATGTAATGTGCCAGCTACAGGATAAGTAATTAGTAAACCCTGGCCACTCTCACAACCACTGTTGTTGTTGACAGTCTACTGTGTGAGCCCTGTGGAAGGATAATAAAGCAAAAACCAGACGGGTGGAATTTTCCTCTTTTTAACCAGACATGTACATCTCTAATAAAGCAGCTGGGATTTCAAATCATCAGAAAAGTGAAAGATTGGGTCACATTCAAAGAACAGATTTTGAATTATTTTGAAGCAAATTCTTCACAAAACACAAGGTTCTTGCCATGCAAAGTGTGCTCGGCATCACCTGGGAGCTTGTTAGAAAGGCACTGTCTCGGGTCCCACCCTAGAGTCTACTAAGTCAGAGTCTGCATTTTAACAAGATCCCCACGCAATTCATAAGCACTGAGCTAGGACAGAGTCTGCTTTTGTCCACAATCACATCAAATCTTCTAATGAACGAAAAGGAAAGGTCCATTTAGCCAAGCAGCCGATCCATTCAGTCAGACCTGATCCATTTATGCCCCAACAAGGAAAGAGCAGAGCTGACCAGCTCAAATGGAGCAACGCCCAATGCAACCAGCCTAAATGGGAAGCAGATGGTGCATGTGAATGGCCTCCAAAAATATTTTAAATAAGACAGTCCCTTCCCCCATGAAGTTTACAACCTATTAGGGGTAACAGAGGAGTAGAGTGCTGAGTCAAATTGCTAGATAAGTAATAAGGAGAGGAGGCAATTTTCTGACTTGGAAAATCAGAGTAGCTTTCTTGGAGAATATAGCATTTTTGGTGGTCAGTTGATGAATGAGAAGGATTTCAACAGGTGAAGAAGGAAAGGAAGATGCAGCTCAAGTAGAGGGGATCCATGGGGTGGAACAGCAGAAAAGCGTCTGATGTGTTCAGATGCATGAACGGACACAATGAGAGTTAAAGCTTGAATGGGCTGGATCATATAGTCTTGAAAGCTGAATCAGGTGTCCCAACTTCAACATCAAGGCGAAGAAAATCAAAACATTTAGGAATTTTGCCTTAAACAGGGATCTGTCTTGAACGTGTTTTTAGGCCACAAGTGATACCTATTTTCTTTAGACTTCTGCATAAACAATAGGGTATATAGGGTATAATCTCCCTGTGACTAGAGACAAGACAATTCTATGTATTCTGGCCTTGATGTGTCATGTATGGTGTCAGAGTCAGACCCCCGCTGGTCCTCACTTAGGTATCTAAGGAAACCACCTCTCTCTTTGGGGATTTCTAGACTTATTCACTATGCACTATAATTTACTCACTCTTCTGCAGTGCAGAGTTATTGCTGGAAAGCAGCCGCTCATTCTGGCCCCCCATTTTCCAGCCTCTCCTCACACGTACGTGTAATCGTAAGACTAATTCTCACCAGAAGAGTAGAAGCAGAAGCAGTGTGTTCATGCACAGGCCAGAGCTTTGAAGAAGTGGCCGTGTCTTCACTCTTTTCCTTGCTACAAGCCTGATGCAGATGATTACGAAACCCTAGGCGATGGTAGAGCCTGGGCCCCGAGTCTCCACGTGAAGTAAAGCTAACTACCAGACAGGAACATCCACATCACCCTGATACTTACAAACAAACAAGAAATAAGCTTCTACTGTATCTGAGCCACTACATGTTTTGGGGTTTATATGTTACAGCAGCTAGTATTAGGCTAATACAGACCTCACAGGAGCAACTAACAGAATCAGAGGAAAGATGGATAAGAAGTTGCTTTATAAATTATAATGTCCAGGGCTTCCCTGGTGGCGCAGTGGTTGAGAATCTGCCTGCCAATGCAGGGGACACGGGTTCGAGTCCTGGTCTGGGAGGATCCCACATGCCGCGGAGCGACTAGGCCCGTGAGCCACAACTACTGAGCCTGCACGTCTGGAGCCTGTGCTCCGCAACAAGAGAGGCCGTGATAGTGAGAGGCCCGCACACCGCAATGAAGAGTGGCCCCCGCTTGCCGAAACTGGAGAAAGCCCTCGCACAGAAACGAAGACCCAACACAGCCAAAAATAAATAAAAATAAATAATAATAATAAATTATAATGTCCAGAATAACACTTTCACTGCATTAAATATTCAACAAATATTGATGGAGCAGCTAATAGACACCAAGCATGTACTTGGTTCCGAGCAATCAGTGATAACAGGACAGACACACTCTCTCTCTCCCAGACTAGTATCCAGTCACTACCTCCCAGCTTCGGCTGGAGCATAAGAATCACACCGTCTGCCTTTCAGCAGAGGAAATAATGCATCCTATCCTCATTTATCCATCCAAGGGGACAAAAGCCAGGCAAAATTAGAGCCTCTCTCATCGAATGGCTTTCACTGAGTTTCTATCTATGTAGTTACTTTTAAATACTTAACTTGCTTTGTTCCAGACAAGATTTAAGACAACTTACAAGAAAGCTTAATTTAAAAATAAAAATGAGAGACGTAAAAATAGAATGAGAACATGAAATGCAGCCACAATTATAGCTAAATATGCAGTTACTAATGACTTACTCTCTTGCTACAAATTTAGCTCTGGGCTTCCTGGAAGCCGGATCAAAATGTGATATTCTTAGTGGTATGATATCTGTAATTAACTATTCAGTGTCTGTATTCCCCATAGACTGGAGGCTTCATGGAGGACAAAGTCTGTCTTTTACTTCCTGTTGTACCCACATGATGTAGCCTAGTTCCTGGTCCACAGAAGTCTCCAAGAAGCTTACCGTCAGGTAAAAGCAGATCAAGCCTGAGGTCCAGTCACACCTGGCACTGAGACAAAGAAGCACATCCCCCAGATCCCCAGCAAGATGAGCCAGCGTGGTGATGAACAGCATATCCTCATCATATGCTTGCAGTGGACCCAATGGTAAGTGACCTGTGGCTGGTCCCCATTTCCCAAACCCCATGTGTTCATGGCATCAGACCAAAGCACAACACAGAAAAAGCAAATTCATTAGGGAATCCAGTATCCTGTGGTCCCAAACCCCAATTTCTGCTGGTCTGATATGGTTCAGGGAGGACTGCTGATGACCTGGAAGAGCACATGGACACATGACTTCTTAAGAAGCCTCTCAACACTATCTCCCTCATGGTATTTTAGATCCCATCAACGAGGCAACTCTGACTTCATGTCTTTGACATATATAGGTCATTACAAGAAACCATTTTCTGAAGCCAGAATCTCCATTTTCCATGTGGAAAATTGAAAGGTACTGTCTACTCTGTCACTTAGGGGTTCAAATATGAAGATGTAATTGGTTGGATCAAAGTGACATACAAATGTCACTTTTGCTACAGAATTAGAGAAACCTTTCCTTCATGTCCTTTGGGTTCTTACGCTGACATGTTTCCCTTTTTTGCTTAGGGCCCTGATTCCAGAGACTGAATTGTCAAGATCACCAGTGTAGTCCCAGCTAGTTAGAAAGGTGCCCAGTGTAGGTGGCAGAGGATAAAGGGCCAGCAGGGGCAGCAGAGAGCAGGGCTATGTCTGAGATAAGCACTGAATGGAGGCAGATCTACAAACCCAGGCCACCGTGGGGACAGCACAGGATTCCCGAAGGCGTTCCCAAGAATGCACCGGAGTGAAAAAGCTGGGCTGGAGGTGAGCAGGAACCAGTGGCCTCTTGCACAACTCCACAGCACTATTTGCACTGGCCACCTTGAGTTCAATGCGATGGCTGCCCGTGAAGTTGTGCTGTGCATCTGACCTGCAGAGTGTGAGACGGCTCATCAACAGTAACAATAAGAACCAACATTTGCTGAGCGCTTTGGATGTGCCATACACTCTGCTAAGGACTTTATAAGTATTAGCTCATCAGGCTTTCACAACAGCACTGAAAGTCGACACTGCTGTCATTCCCATTTTACAAAAGGGGGGTCTGAGACTTAGAGAAATTAAGTACTTATCCAAAATCATCCAGCTGGTAAATGATGAAACTAGAATTTGGATCCAGTCTGACGTCACTGCTCATGCCCTTAACCACTCTACTATTACTGCCTTCCTAAGAGTTGATACAAGTAACTTTACTTTTCAAGATGATGTACCCAACAGTTTTCGAATTCTGCCCTAGCAACTGAGGACCCATGCCTGAATTTCACATGCTGATTCTACTACCTTGTCTAAGGGGACGTCTTCAAATTATGGTGCAGAGGTCAGTAGCCGCATGCACACACACGTCCTGGAGAGACATTAACACAGAGACATTCATGGTCAGGCCCTGAAAGCGCTCCTAGCACAGCGGGATGGATGCAGCGTCTAACAGAGAGCTCGGCAGCAGTAACCTAGGCATTTATTATCAAGTCCCACTGGCTAAATTCTCTCTTCTGATGCTAGCAGATGACTCCCATTCTCCATCACGAGAGCTGGGTGAGTGCATTCAAGGGCAGAGCACAGCCGGGGGCTGCATGAAGTCAGGGAGCAGGGAAGAGATGGCTTGTAACACATTATTCAGAGAGGAGCGGTCAGTGCAGAATAACCCTTGCCCAGCAGCCAGGGCACCTGTAACCAGGAGACACCTGTCTGCAAAGTGAAGAGGGAACAGACATCTTCACAGAAAGAAGACACACCCAGTGATGTGTTCTCAGTAAGTTTTCCAGGCATCCCCCAGATGCTTTTTACTCCCTCAGAGATAAATTGGCCTGGAAAGATGCAGCGTAATACATTTCAACCTTCTTTTTTCTTTTTTTTTTTTTGAGGGCTTTATTTTAGATCGCCTTGTTCTTCAACTGACACTTCAATCCTCTAAATGTAGATTTCACTTTTTAGTCTGTTTGGAGCTTGGTTTGGTTTAGTGGTGTGCTTTCCCTTCCTTTTGTCTACTTAAAGAAGATCACACAACATAAAAGTTGTGGTTTAAGTTTTATTCAGGGTCTTGCTGAGGACTATAGCCCGGAGACAGCCATAGTTGGCACTGAGGAACTGCTCCAGAGACGTACGGGGAAAAGCCGGTTTGTATATGATTTTTGGTTTCGGAATACGTGCAGTCAAGCATACATCTTGGTAAAAGATGACTGTTAATCATAAAGAACGGGTATTTCAAGTTAACGATTTTAGTGCTTTTCTATGAATGGGAAGATTCAGGAATCTGGGGTCACTGACAGTTTTCCTGAGATATGCATCTAATTATCTAAGGGGTCATTTATCCAAAGCACAGAGTGTCTCATCCTGTTTTTCATCCTGAATTTCTCTCAGGTTGCACTGTCAGTGGGCAACTGCAGTGGGTTATGACTTAACCCTTGTAGAACTGGGGGGAGAACAATGCTCTTTGTTCTTTGTTTGCCCTTTCCTTCCTCCTTCCTTCCTCCCTTCCTCCCTTCCTTCCTTGCTTCCTTCCTCCCTCCCTCCCTTCCTCCCTCCCTCCCTTCCTCCCTCCCTCCCTTCCTTCCTCCTTCCTTCCTCCCTCCCTCCCTCCCTCCCTCCCCCCTTCCTCCCTCCCTCCTTTCCTTCCTCCTCCCTTCCTCCCTTCCTCCCTCCCTCCCTCCCTTCCTTCCTTCCTCCTCCCTTCCTCCCTTCCTCCCTCCCTCCCTCCCTCCCTTCCTTCCTTCCTCCCTCCTTCCTTCCTCCCTCCCTCCCTCCCTTCCTTCCTTTCTCCCTCCCTCCCTCCCTTCCTTCCTTCCTTCCTTTTTTCCCTCTCTCTCTCTCTCTTCCTCTTCTCTCTCTCTTTTTCTTTCTTTTTCTCTTCAGATATCTGGAGCCCTGCAGACTGAACTAAGTTTAGGATGATGGGCCTTCATTGTGCAGGAGCTCTACACATACAAACAAGAGCAGAGAAGCAAATGACTGGATGCAATCCAACCATCTGCATCTTTGCCCGTCTCCAGCCTCAGCTCCTCTAGCATGCTGGTCCCTCTGGGTACCGGCCGCCCCTACACTCTTCCAGATCCTGGAGCATACTGCCTCACCTCCAGGGCCACACTCGGGCTGCCCCTCTGCCTAGAGCAGGGCAGGTAGGGGCAACACTATGGTAGAGTTGAGAATTAATCACTAATCTGGAGTCAACCGTTTCTGTGCCCTGCCCCCAAGTCTCCTAATGTCTGAGGCCATTCACAGAAAGAAGACAAGGCTCCCTTCACCTAAGCTGCTGGATCAACCTAGAATATTACTGTAAAGTGTCATAGTGTTCATTTTTAAAGTTTCCCACGTTTCATTTTAATTTTGCTTACAAATTTGAATCTTTGTCCAAATAACTTTTAGGGGATATGAAGAACATTTCCTATATTTTATGCCTTTTAAACACCTTTGGGTGAGTGTGTAATCATGTACAGCCAAGCTATTCAAATCCTCTTGCGGTCTTTACCATCCTGCAACTTTGAAGCATTTTTCCCATCCAAGGGGCTAGCAGGTAAGTGAAATAATTGGAACAGTTCTCAAGGTCTGGAGCAATAAGTACCTAACACAACTTCGCATTCTGTAGCAGATTTCTGTCTGTTTGCCTGAGATTTTGGGAAATCCCTAATTATAGTCCCCAACTATCTCTAGGCTTTCCAACACAGCAATGCTAAGGGTGCATTTTACAAACTGCTTTTTCTTCACATAAGCGGAGGGAAATGCTGTGGAGAGGGTAGTTTGTTAAAGAGATTAGGGGAAAAAAGTAGAACTTAAAAAAGGGATGTAAGCAGGTATGATAATAAAGCTGGTGGGGGAGAGAGAGAGAGATTGAGGGGGAGACTTTCAGAAAGTTCTGGTGAAAGTAGTTCTGTTTATGCCTTTGTTATAAAGTCCTTGAGAGAGGTTATTTGGGAGTCAGCATTTCATTCTGAGACCCCAGAATATCAATCAAAGAAAGCCTGCCATTGAATGGTTGGTATTTGCATCTCTTTGGAGTTTCTCTTAAGTCTATGGTTTTTCAACATATTGAAAGTCTCCTATAATGACCACTGAATTCTAAATCTTTCTTAAGGAAATGCCGCCTTTTACCAAGATAGATGCAAGAATTAGCGTTGTAGTGAGAGGACATTTAAGAAGCAGGAAAACTCCCAGGTGGAGGCTTTGGTTTTGATGCAGGACAGCCTATGACACACAGAAAAAGTGGTCACTACAGCTAATCAAAATTGTGTGCTTATGAATGGTGGCTCACGTTCTCACTAAACAGAGTCTAAGAGAGAGCTGCACTGACTTTGTATCACAATTTGACAACACAAGAAACATCCTTAGGAAGGTTTTGGTAAAGTACTCAAAGTAAATGTTGACCAATTTCTCCTGCTTGAATTGGTCATTGGTCTAATAACCATTAGTCATGGGTCTAATCGACCTATAACTAAAACCAAACAGGACCCTGTGGGGCTCCTGGGCACAAAAGCCTTTTTGTGTCCCCCTATTTTTGTTTGTAGGAAATAGGTTTCCTTCAGCCTCCACGACCTTCCCTGAGTTCCAAGGAGCAGGTTCAAACAGTTGCTGATCAGGGAAGGGAGGGTATGCAGAGATAAGGGAGGAGAGGTCAAGAAACAATAGTGCAGCCTTGGGGCAGGGTCCTGGTTTCCCCTCAAGGATACACATAACAATATCGTTGAGCTCTTCTGCAGAATTAAAACCCCCATCAAATGGAAAATGTTAACGACCTGATGCAGCATTCTTCATTCCAGAGAAGGTCACAGTTTGCCCATCATCACCTGAGGCCAGATGATCTCTAGATTGAAGCAATGCAGGCCTGCTCACACCCTGATCCTCACCAGCAACCCCACCCCTTGACTATAAAACTCCTCACAACCCCCCACCCCACTGGGACACACAGTTTTGAGATCATTAGCCCGCTGTGGCCCCCTTTGCCTGGCGAAGCAATAAAGCTATTCTTTCCCACTTCACCCAAAACTCTGTCTCTGAGATTTAATTCGGTGTCGGGGTAGAGAGGTTGGATTTGGCTTCATAACCATTAATCATCAGGGCCAGCGTGGACCACAGGATTAATGAGCTTATGCCTTCATTTGTAACTTAAGGAGCACTTCCTTGACCATTCAGCATATACCAGACAATTAAGGACAATGCAAAAGCACATGGGCCAAGATGATGTATAAATAGAAAAATGAAACGTGAAAGAATATAAAACAATGGAAGAACAAAAGGAATAATGGAAGAATATGAACAAAAAGCTTTACCTCCCAACCAAAAACATTTACTTCCCTTAAATAAATACCTATTTCCTCACAAATCCAAGGACTGCAAAGTAAATTCAGCAGTGAGACCTCAGTGATTCGAGTTCAGATCACTGTTGAGAATGACTCACCTCCCAGAGAAGGTGGAAGATAATCCAGGTGGAACAAAAGGGGCTCCATGGGCATACCAGTTAACGCAAGGTTCAAACCACCATCAGAGTGACTCCAATTGTGAAGGAAAAGACTGTCACTCACAATATCTGGGACAAAGATGCTGCGTTTATTCCTTTCTAAGCAGGAGAGAGCTGTACTTGCAAATCACAGTCTCTCTGAACAAAGCAAAGAGCGTTATTTTTGCAGAGACTGGGGATCAGAGGGCTTTCCCAAAGAAGAGCATTTAGGGATTGGTTGGCAGTCAGAACCATGGTCACTGTAGTGTGGGTACAGCTGATGGACTTCCAGGATGAGAGTACTGAGATGAGGCCGATCCTAACTGATTACAATACTCAAAAAAACACCCAGAACAACCAAAGCAGTTTAACAAAGACCAAAGTTGGAGGACTTTCACGTCCCACTTTGGAAACTTACTATAAAGCTAGTGATGAAGACAGTGTGGTACTGGCATATGGATAGATCAAGGAAAGTAAATTCAGAGTCCACAAATAAATCCTTATATTTATAGTCAATTAAATTAGAAAAAGGTGCTTTTGGAGCCCAGAGAAGGCCACCCCAAAATGTGCCTCAAAGGCATACTGATTATTTTGAATTGAAGTTACTTAAGAAATGGCCAATGCAAGATGGGCCTTCTAAACCTCCTTCCTATCTGCCTGAAAGCAGGAAGTCTCATGCGTGAAAGGTACACTCCCTGTACCTGGAGGTAGAAGAACACTTTATCACCAAAGGTAGGGAATAAGGGCTGAGAAGCCTGTATAAACAAACCTTGCTACTTCTATATTACCCCAAGCTGTTTAGATTCTTTACTGATTGGACACCTAAAACTTAGGTTTCTTTGTCCTAGCAATCCCGCACAAATTTATTGTTTTTGTCTAAAGAGTATGAAAGCTGCCTGCTTTGACCACTTCTTAGGTCCCATTTCTGTGGGACCTCCCTAAGCATGAATTTAAAAATTTTTTTTTCTACTCTTAATCTGTCTTGTGGCATTCTGGTTAGTCTGGCTACAAGAACTCAAGAGGAGTATAGGGGGAAATCTCCAAGAAAATTCATTGCGGGAAAAGATAGACTGTTTGTCCCTGTGCTAGACAATTAGATAATCAATGCATAAAGGTGAACTTAGGCCCCCACCTCACACAATACACAAGTATGAACTCAAAATGGATCAGAGACTTAAATGCTATAAACCTTTAAAAAAAAATAAGGGACAATCCTTGAGACTTGGGCTATGCAAAGATTTCTTAGCTACGAAACCACAGTCCATAAAAGAAAAATATGTGTTAAGTATTGGATGTCATTAAAACTTTAAACTTTTACACTCTAAAAGACATCCATAAAAAATGAAAATACAAGCAACCGACCAGGAGAAAATATTTTTTACATTTATATCCAAGAAAGGGCTCATAGCTAGACTTTATAAAGAATACCTACAACTCAACAATAAGAAGACAACAAAACAATCAAAATATGGGCAGAAGTTATGAACAGACATTTCACCATTTAAGATTTACACATGGCTAAGATGAACATCAGAGATTTTCAACATCGTTAGGGAAATGCAAGCCAAAACTACAATGAGATAACATTCACACACAATAAAATGGCTGTAATAGACACACAAAAACAGAAGTTGATGGGGATGTGAAGAAATGGGAACTTTCACATGGCGCTGGTAGTCATGTAAAGGGGTGCAACCACCTTGAAAAATATTTTGGCCGATTCTCAAAAAGTAAAGCATAAACTGTCATAAGAGCCAACAATTTCACGCCCAGGTGTCTGCCCAAAAGAAATGAAAACACTGAATTGCACCTGAATGTCCACAGCAGCATTATTCATAACAGCAAAAAAACAAAAACAGCCTACATGCCCATCAACCAGTGAGCAGGTAATCAAAATGTGGTATATCTATACAGAGGAATATTATTCAGCCATAAAAAGTGATGAAGTACTGACACATACAATAGCATGAAGGATGCTCAGAAACATTACACTGGGTGAATAAGCCATGTGCATAAGGCTGCATATTGTGACTTCATATATCAGAATAGACAAATCTACAGAGACAAAAAGTTAGTGGTTACCTAATGCTGCGAGAGGGAACAGGAATTAACTACAAACGGACATGAGTGATCTATCTTAGTGGGGGGATTAAAATGTTCTATAACTAATTTACGGTGATGGTTACACCACTGGGTAAAGTTACTAAAAATAACTGAATTGTACACTTGCAATGGGTGAATTTTATGTTATGTAAAATATAATTCAATAAACCTGTTAAAGAACAATAAAATAAAAAAATAGCCTATGGAGAAATATCAACATGTGTTAAATATAGAAAATGAATAAGTGAATGTCTGTACTATAAATCTCTACCTTTTATATGTTTGGAATGTTATATAATTTTTAATTGGAAAAATTAATAAATAAAATCTTTTACTATCTCAGATATGACATTACCCCTGGGAGCGTGTATCATCATGATTGCATGATGCACATCAGCATTTTTTTTTAATTTTAAGGGTTATTGGGCATCTATGCCTGTTAACTGCCCACTGTTTTTCTGCCTCTTCCACACCACCTGGCTCAGGGCCTGGCTTAGAGGAGACACTTGTTAGCTTCATTCAATGCCTTCTGTTTGCCCAGGTCCAGTGAGAGTTCCCACAAGTCTCTTGGCCATGCAAGAAGTTTTTCCTGAGACTTTTGCAAATCTTCTAATTAGAAAAGGATACTGTAATAATGAGCAATAATGGTGCTTTGAGATGCAAGTACAATGCCAAGGACTGAATAGACTCATTCGTTCAGTGATTCCCTTCTGCACCCCAGCCTAGCAGTCCCCGTGATTCAATTCTTGCTTCAGCAAAGACCCAAATCATTTTACGGAGTGTAAGCTTAAGGTGAGAAGCCAAAGTAGCAAATCCAAAATTTTAATGCATTAGTAATAATATCCTTTACACACATTTTATTAATTTTCTAAAAGTCTAATCGATTAACAGAAGCCATTATTGCCATATTATTGCCATTTTTCTGATGAGGAAATGGAAACGCTGAGAAGTATGTGACATACTGAAAATCGTGTGATACAGGAAACATGCATGTAGCAGATTTGGGACAGAACTTCAGTTCTCTCGTGTGTTAAAATCAGGTTACAGGAGAATGTATACAGTGAGATCCTATTTATGTTGATATTGGACAGTATATCTAAAACCAAATTCCTGATCTTCACCACCAGGGCCCAATCTGCTCCTTTTACAGTCTAGCCACTTCTGTAAGGGTAACTATCTCTCTAGTTGTTCAAGACAAAAAGGTTTTGGTCTCTCCTGAAATTTTTCTTTCTCTCCCCACATTCACTCTGTTGGCAAATGCTGCCATCTCTTCAGTACACATCCAGAGACCCACCACCTCTCAGTAGCTGCACCACATCAATAGTTGCACCACGTCAACAGCCAGCTACCATCTTGGATAAGTGCAACAGTCTCTTAACACACATCTCCCTGCTTCCGCCCTGGCTGCCCTAGAATCTGCTGTTAACTCAGCGGCCAGAGTGAATTGAAAGGAAGTCCAATCATCTTCTACTTCTGTGCAAAACCCCCCATGGCTGCTCATCTCAATCCAACTCTCTACTGTGTTCTACGAGGTCCTCTATTAGAAAGCCCCACTTCTTTGACGTCTTCAGCCACCTCTACCCTCTCTACCCCCAGTTTTCCCTCCCCACCCTCCCATCCCACCTTCTTGCTATTTATCAAAGATGCTACTCGTGCTACTGCCTCACCTTTGCATGTGTGCAGGTATGCCTCCTCTATCACTCCCTGCATACACTCGAATGTAACCTTCTCAGTGAGCTCTCACCTGACCATACACCCCCTGCCCTTCTTGATGGACTGTAAAAAAAAGAGGTCTCAATCCCCCTCCCTGCACCCGTTCCTCTGCATTGTGACTGCAGATTCTCCCACCAAGAGGGCAAGCCTCCACCAATTCCCTAGTGAGTAAGATGCTGGTTTTTTCAAAGGCCATACTTTTCCTCTCTACCTTACACTGGCTTAGTCTGCTAGATAAGGAGCTGAGAAATCAATTACTGATACAAACATGGAAGGCAAGAACAAGCTCACCTGGGCTTTCAGTGACACAACCCAGACTTGAACCCAGGCCTCCTGACTCTGATTTCACTTCTCTTTCCAGAACTCCACAATGCCTTTCAGGTAATTATTAACTGAGCCCAACCTTGAACTTTCACAAAGCACTTGAGTCACATTCTGTCAAAGCAATATTTCTAAGCTTGTCCTCATGAGATCCCCAGGAGTGAGGAAGTCAACCAGGCCATAAGCAGTACAAAAGCAGTCCGAGAAACGAGGGTATAAATAGCCTCTCACAGCCGGTGCACGTGGGATTACAAGCAATAATGCTTTATCACTGAAGACATTGCACTTCATCGCAGAAACACTTCAGCCATTGCTCTGATGTGTTTTATAAATAATCCAGAACTCTCAGAGGGTCAGCCCTACCAAGTTCCTGCCCTCCTGTCAAGAGTTTCTTGAATCTCAGCAGCGCCAGTCATGACTGAGTCCCTAGTTAAATCCTGACCTACTTTAAGGAATTCTAACCCAAAATTCTATGTTGTAGTGCCAAGTCATTTACCGATTATTTGTAACTAGTACATGGTGAATGTTATAACTGGGAGCTTATGGAATGTACATGGGAACATACAGCAGGACCTAACTTGCTGTGGTCAAAATATAAACGTTAGGGGCCTTTCATCATACAGGTGGTAAACTCATGGGATTATGTGATTTTAACCTGAGAAAATTTAAAGGATAAAAAGAGGGCCAAGAACAGAACTTCAGGTAATGGGAACCAGCAAAGGAGACAGAGATGGAGCCAAAAGAGGCAGGAGAAGAGTAGGTGAAGGATGGCATGGTAGCCAAATTGGGACATCATACATTTTAAAAGTAGGCAATAGATAGCAAATTCAGGCAATGGCAAGCTAGTTCATTACAGATCAACACTCCTGCCAAGAATAAAGCAAAAGCAGGATAAAATGTTAAAAAACCTATTTAAAGTCATTGGAAAACTACTCAGTCCGTGAGAGCATAAGGACCAAGATGCTAAAGAAAAGGAAAGCACAGAAATGTGAGCCCAAATCTACATTACGTGCCACTTTTTCCTTTTTTTTTTTTTTTTGCTGAGTTAAAGACAGAGCCTCCAAGAGTTTTGTGAGGTTGGAGGAACAAAAACTGGAGTTCAGGACTCATGAAAGATAAGTTTCCTTGGTTAAACAGCCCAAGTTTTCAGTGGGAATTCCTGAAGGACGAAACCATGAGAATTGGGGAACACATGAAACAGAACATTTCTCACAAATGCTGAAAAACATCTTTGATAAACCGGGCTTATCCAACAGAACTTGCTGTAATGATGGAAATGTCCTCGACCTGGGCTGTTCAATATGGCAACCACGAGCTACATTTGGCTGTTGAGCACTTGAAATGTGGCGAGTGCAACTGAAGGATGGAATTTCTAATTTTATTGAATTTTAATGATTTCCAATGTAACTTTAAATACCCACATCAGGATTGTTTCAGCTAAAGAGAGGTGACCTTGCCCAAGATCTAGTCTGCTTCCTGGGGTGACCCACATCAAAGAATGGTCCATACACAGGGTACAAAGGCCAAGCCTCTTGCCCTAATTCAGGACAACTGGGAAAAGCCACTTAAGCCTCAGAGCTCTCCATGGGGTTGGCCAAGCTCCATGGGTACTGCTTCATAGCACAAATTCTCCCTCTGACAATCCCTTTCTTTCCCTTCCCTTCCATAGGTATTGGTCCCAAGACTATTCCCCAGTAAAACTCCTGCATGCTAATCTCCAACTCAGAGTCTGGGTCCCAGGAAACCCAGCTTGTAATATTTGGAGCTTGCAGTAGTCTACGAAAGCAGATATTAATATGTGAATTTGGAGCTAGATCACCCTCTGCCCAGCTGGCAATGAGGTTCCATCCCTGGTGGGAGACGACACGTGGTCTCTGGCACAGTAGCAATGCAATTATAAAACTTTCATTAATTGTGAACTGGGATGGGATTCCGAGAGAAAAACACACATTAATTAGTGTGAGCTGTCAGACATTTGAGAAATATGAGGGGAACGGTAGCAGTAAGGACAGTGGAACTGAGTGCCTTTGCGGAGTTTTGATGGATGCTCTGGAAAAAACTAAATAATGAACAGCTGAGAGTAATTAAACACCAATTAAAAGGCAAATGTGAAAACCAGAGTGCTTCCTCAGTAGCATATAAAGAGGCTTTCCTCTCCCGTAGTAAAAGGACAGAGAAAGCTGAGAACCGCGCTCCAGGTCCAGTAATCAGAGTGGCCAAGCTCCAATATGGTTACACTTCCAAACAAGGAAGGTCTGCTGTGTCAAGGACCAAGGACAGGAGGCCCAATTACAAAAGGGTGAGGCTCTCATGCATGGAACAGCTGATATCTGGATAAATGAGCACAAAACCTTGAATTCCCAGATTCCCCATAACATCCTAAGCCTTCATAAATGGTCCACTCCTCCCAATTTAGAGCTAGGGCAATGCAGGGTCTTCCTGCCCCAAGGACACATGCACCCCTTCACAACCTGGCCCCGCCTTCCCTCCAGGTCAGTAGGTCTATATATTTAGGCTAAGGCAGTCACCACATAACCCACCTGATAAGAGAGTGAAAAGGACTAGACTCCAGGATCGACTTGACCTTGTCAGTATGTTCCATTTTCCAGCAAGAGCCAGGAGAGTACATGTGGGACTGTATTCTCAGGGTGCTTGATAAAGGGTCAGAACCTAAAGCTGGATAAAGGTGAGTGTATTGATTCTGAAGCTCTCTTGTGGGATACAGGAGTAACATGAGGCCAGGCCCCAAGAGATGCTGCAAATCCTGTTAGGATGACTCCTAGAAACATGAAAAGAAAAGATGGCTCCCACTACGTGAGACAGATACACTAGATTTCTTCGATAGACAGCGGAAGAAGGGATTAAACAGCTGAAGAAGCAGACGTGCTCAAGCGGATAGACAATGGAAGGCCGTAAATCCCACCAGAGAACTCCCTTCCATGGGAGGAGCCAGAGGCTACGCCATTTGCCTTAGCAACGTGCTGGTGAGTGGACACCAGCATCACTGAGAAGCTCCGTGAGGCCAGGCTGAGAGCAGGATACGCCATTACAGAAGTGGGCTCAATGACAGCAATGTGGATAATGGGGTCCAGAAGAAGAGAGTCCAGGTGGCTGTGTGTGACCCTCAGATGCCGGGTGGATATAGTCATCATAAGGCACAGCAAGGCTGGAGTGACAGTCAAAAGAGCCTGACCCACAGAGAGTTGCAGATATGGTTAGTATAACATGGCATCCATAGGGGCAAATACATGGGCAGCTATCAAGGATCTGGCTCAATCTGTACAACCAGAAGAAATCAAGAATGGATGAGCGAGAGGACGGGGACAATCGCCCCAGTGGAATGTCACAACCCACGCCTAGTTTCCCGAGCAAAGCCAGGTTTGGGGCCTGGGACCCAATGAAGGTAGTAGAGGCAGATCAGCAGGAGAGAGGACTCTGTGACAGCACAGCACGTGTGCATGGTAGGGATGCCCCCCAGTCGAACCCCAAAGGGACCTACAATCATATACTTGGTTAACAATGTGTTCGGA
Source organism: Balaenoptera musculus (assembly GCF_009873245.2). NCBI lineage: Eukaryota > Metazoa > Chordata > Mammalia > Artiodactyla > Balaenopteridae > Balaenoptera > Balaenoptera musculus. The sequence goes on along the minus strand of NC_045801.1, from coordinate 7,625,087 downwards.
ACCAAAGCAAGTCACGTGGCCAGCCCAGAGTCAGTAGGAAAAGGTCTAACAAAGGGGGCGGTACGGGGAGAGGAATGATATTGTTGCTTTTTTCATGTTCTATCTCACCACACACTGACCTCATGCTCTGTCCCGTTCACTGATCCTTCCTCCCACCATCACCCAATCACTCAAGCCAGGAGCCTAGCGTCATCCTTGATTTCATCCTTTATCTTACCTCCCGCCCCTAAATAATCACCAATCACCCTTACTGTTATCCCTTAACTACTTCATCCCCTACACTCCTCTTCATCCCACTCAGCCTGCTCTGCTGACGTCCTCACCATCAGCTACCCAAATGGTCTCCGTGCCTCCTGTTTCTTCTCAGAAATCCCGTCACTGCATTCCTATTTCAATTACATATCTAGAGTGAAAATTCACCCTCATGCTCAACCACACAAAAACCATACATTTCCCCCAAATACTGATAAGTCTGAGCTCTTCGTCATCCCACAGACCCCCCCACAACATGGGCCTTGACGAATGGTCAGGCTAATCTCCTGCCCCCTCCCAGCTCACGGGGTGCACTGCGCATGGGCCGCAGCACTCAGCATGTCATCTCACACTTCGGTGATTTGGTGCCTGCCTCTTCCCACACCTTCACCTGAACCACAGCCACTCCTGCTGCAACTCTCGGTTAAGGCGTCAGCCTCTATGAAAACTTTTTCTGATGATCCTACAGCACATTAGGTGACTCTCCTCTGACCTCCCAAGCATCCTGTGCTTACCTCTGTCATGTGTTCATTAAGGGTAAAGGCTCCAGATTCAGACCGCTTGGGGTTAGTTCCTAGATCTACTCTTCACTAGCTCTGTGACCTTGGGAAAGTCATTAAACTCTAAATCTCAATTTCCTCATCTGCAAAATGTAGATAATAGTATTACCTACACGAACCAAGACTTTTTTGGGGGTGCAAGTCAAAGAAACCCAACTTAAAATTATTTAAGCAAAAATGATGCACTGTTTCAGTTAATGTAACAGAAAAGTCTAGTGTTACAATGACTTCAGGCATGGCTGGATCCAGGTGCTCAAAATATGCCATTGAGATGCTGTCCGTCTCCATTTCTCAGCTCTGTTTCCTCTGTGTTGACTTCTTTCCCAGGCAAGATTCTTCTTCATGGTTGCCTCTGCTGCTTTCAGTCCTGTGTCTTCACAGCTAGGTTAGTACTAGGGAAGGAAAGAGCTTCTCATTCCTCGCAGGTTTAAAAACAAAGTAGACTTTCATTGGAATGGCTTGTCATATCATGTGCCACCCCCAAACTAGTTGGGTTTTCCAGGAGGTTATAATGAACCGATTGACCAATTTTGGGTCAAGTGCTAAATTTTTAGAACTGGAGGCTAGGGCCTTCCAGCAGCACTCACTGCTCTTGGACCAAGGCAAAAGGGGTGCTAGTCCTTGATCCCATTCTTTAGAGGGAACCACTTACCACAAATAGAAACAGAAATAGGTTTATTAAAAAACACAAGGGTGGGCTTCCCTGGTGGCGCAGGGGTTGAGAATCTGCCTGCCAATGCAGGGGACACGGGTTCGAGCCCCGGTCTGGGAAGATCCCACGTGCCGCGGAGCGGCTGGGCCCGTGAGCCACAATTACTGAGCCTGCGCGTCTGGAGCCTGTGCTCCGCAACAAGAGAGGCCGCGATAGTGAGAGGCCCGCGCACCGCGATGAAGAGTGGCCCCCAGTTGCCACAACTAGAGAAAGCCCTCACACAGAAACGAAGACCCAACACAGCCAAAAATAAATAAATAAACAAATCCTTTAAAAAACAAAACAAAACAAAACAAAAACACAAGGGTGTGTCCATCATGGGATCCTGCAGTCCCTGAAGCCTGGAGCTTCTTTTAACTTCCATCCTCCTTAAGTTCACTGCTCAGGTCCCAGGAAAAGACTTGCTCACGTCTCCCACCAATGTCCCTGAAGTGGACTCAGACATTTCTTAAAGCACAGTTGGTGGGGGGCGGGGGTGGGGCCTCAACGCCAGAAGACCCTTCAGGAAGTTTTGAAATAGCCATTGTGAGGAAGGTAAAGGGATGACCAGAGCTGACTCAAAACGCACCCACCCCCTACCCCCCGCCTTTCCTCTACACGGGATTCATTAACGATGCGCAGAGCAGATCATCTCTAGTATTCCTAACTCGGGCTGAGCATCAATGTGACGAGAGGAATCATGGCAGCTCGCAGGCAGGCGGTCCGGCCCCGAGACAGGCCCATTTCTGCCTCATTCCTCAGGCTCCCCGAAGTGCTCTGGTCCAGCTCTCAAGGGTCCTGCCAAATGGATTTGAGGAATGAAGAAACTGAAGTCCAGCCCATTTATTTTTAGCTAAGTGAACCCTGAGTTCCCACTGAAAGCGAGAGTGGCCTCGACCCCGCCCAGGACCAGACCAAGAGGCACAGATTCCATCCTTGTGCCTGGCTCAGCATCTTCTCTCTCTCCTTCCCAGCAGGAATCTTTCCCAAGTGCAGAGCTGACCATGTTGTTCCCCGGCTGAAAATCCTTTTATAATTCCACATTGTTCAAAAATAATAGGGTGCCTCCTATGTGTCAGCCTGTGTCCTAAGGACTTTATATAAATTCAGTATTTTAACCTTCACAACAACCCGATGATAAAAGCAGCATTATGTCCCCATATTACAGATCAGGAAACTGCGGCACAGAGATGGTAAACAGCCCCGCAAGGTTACACAGCAATCATGTGACAAAGTCAGGATTTGAACCCAGTGTCCGGTCTCCACGACCTGACTCTTAACATCTCTTGGAAAAGTGCAAAAAATGCAAGATCTCAAAAAAAGGGAGACAAGTCCATGGGAATCCCACGTGGGGTGGGCTCTTCTGCCCCTTTCCACTCCCTCTCTGTGCCTCTCTCCACAGCACAAGCAGGGAAGTGGGTCGCAGCAATCTGGCAGCCAAGGGATTGCGTTTCAGGGTGAAATGGAGCAGAACCAGAGGAAAGCCTGTCACTCGAGCTGTCAGCGTGCATCGCCCAGGTCAGGGGCCGGATGGGGCCAGGTGAGGAGGGTGGGAGCCCAGAGGGAGGTACTTCACCCCAGCCCCACACTCACTGAGCACCAGCCAGAGCCCCCAGAAGCCAAGAAGAGCAGCTGCGCGAATGGGGAGCTTTCATTTGAGGGAGATTTTGTGTTTTACTAAGAGAGCGAGCGCTTGTTCTCATTAACCGTTCTCCAGACAAGACGTTTGCTTCTCCAGTACACGAAGAGGTACCAAACTGGAATACGGTTACTGAAAGGCAGGGGCAGGAGATGAAAGTCCAGGCTCCAGGCAAAGCCCTGGAAGCTCCAGGCCCTCCAGGGCCCAGCCTGACCTTCCCACCATTCCTGGTGTTCATCGCCTCTCTGCCTTGGCCCATGCTATGCCCTCTGCCCGGGACGCCTCCTCTCTCCATGCCCCCATTCAAACCCTCTCCTGCTCACCCTTTACAACACCTGGGCTGGACGCTTCTTCCCCGCCACCCCCAGCTGGAAGCGACATCCCCCCATGGCTCTCACGGGATTTAGCCTCCTCTCTTAGGACACAACGGTGTCCTAATTCTACTTTGCACTTGCTAGACCCCTTGCCCTCTCAGAGCTCACTCACGGGAGGTACCGTTCGCTTCCCCAGCCGTGGGCAGGGTGGCATCATTCTCTGCATTGACAGAGGTAAGGGAGTCGAGGACCAGAGGGAGGGGACCTGCTGAGTCACAAGGTTAGTAATCAGGAAAGATGACCCTACCTCCCATACAGGGGTTCAAAGCCCAGGACTAACACCGTCTCCTGACCTTGGAGTTCCTAGCGAGCTCCACTGAGCCCTTACACCCGGTGGCTGCCTGCTCGCCGTCCAGGGGGTTTTGTGTGCTCTCCTTGGGAACTTCATTCGCCAAACTCTTCGAATGACTCTTCGGGTCCTGGGCGAATGGGCACCTACACCTGCGAGCTCCCCTCTCTGCCCTGTCCTCTCCTCCCCACGCTCTGGCCACACTGGTTTGCTCACGTTTCTCTAACATGGAAAACTCCACTTCTCTCCACCTTGGAACATTCATACACGTGGGTCCCTTCACCCGAATTTTCTCCTTCCTCCCCAGCGCCCTTGTCCTCCAACCCCCCACCTGGCCCTCTCTTCTCAGCTTGGAGAACACTCGCCCTGAACAGGCGAGGTCTACCTGCTTCACAATCTCACAGCCCCGTTATGTGTTTGATAGCATAAAGCACCTTTGGTGATTCATATTTTTATTTTTATAAATTGATTATATTAAAATAAAAAATATTTTATAATTCATTTAATGTTTATTTCCCTCACTAAATTGGCTACGTGGGTATAAATTGAGCTACACCTATTTTGTCCATCATGGCAGCTCTGTGCTTGGCATTGTACGTGCCAGGCATCAGCCTATCTATCTATCTATCAATCAATTGATCGATCGATCTATCTATGTATCTATCCAGCTATGTACCTATCTATCTATCTATCTACACATACATATTATAAATACGTGTGTGTGTATATATATATATGCATATATTTGCTGAATAAATAAATGAAAAACAAGATAAATGAAAAAAGTGCCACCGGAAGGATCCTGGAGTAGACAACTTTGAAAATTCCTTTTACTTTTAGAAAGAACATCCTTTTATTTTTTTAATTATTTTTTTATATCTTTATTGAAGTATAATTGCTTTACAATGTTGTGCTAGTTTCTTCTGTACAACAAAGTGAATCAGCTATATGTATACATATATCCCCATATCCCCTCCCTCTTAAGCCTTCCCCCACCCTCCCTATCCCACCCCTCTAGGTGGTCACAGAGCACCGAGCTGATCTCCCTGTGCTATGCGGCTGCTTCCCACTAGCTATCTATTTTACATTTGGTAGTGTATATAGTCAATGCTACTCTCTCACTTCGTCCCAGCTTCCCCTTCCCCTCCTGTGTCCTCAGGTCAGTTCTCTGCACCTGTCTTTACTCCTGCCCTACCACCAGGTTCAACAATACCGTTTTTTTAGATTCCATATATATGTGTTAGCATACGGTATTTGTTTTTCTCTTTCTGACTTACTTCACTCTGTCTGACAAACTCTAGGTCCATCCACCTCATTACAAATAACTCAATTTCATTCCTTTTTATGACTAATATTCCATTGTATATACGTGCCACATCTTCTTTATCCATTCATCTGTCGATGGACACTTAGGTTGCTTCCATATCCTGGCTATTGTAAACAGAGCTGCAATGAACACTGTGGTACATGACTCTTTTTGAGTTATGGTTTTCTCAGGGTATATGCCCAGTAGTAGGATTGCTGGGTCGTATGGTAGTTCTATTTTTAGTTTTTTAAGGAACCTCCATGCTGTTCTCCATAAGGAACATCTTTTTAGACAAGAAGGGGAAACTCAGGTTCTGTCCTTTTAGAGAAAGTCCTTAGAAAAGTCAGCTTTCCTGATCTCAGCTGTCTAGTCACGTGTCAAGGGTCCTTCCAGATTTAATTGAGCCATCTGTGGAGGCGCGTGTCTTGGTGCACGTCTCAGGGAGCAGAAGAGATAAAAGACGTTGGAAGGTGCTGGTTTCACTTGAGGGAGAAACAGACTGGAGGGAGGAGCCCAGCCGAGGAGCCCCTGGGAAGGAGCCCGGAGCCAGTGAGCTTCTAAATGCCCCACAGCTGCAGGGGAGGAGTCCGGATGGGTTCTGTCCAAAAGTTGAAGCCCCAATGCACAAAACTGTTCTTCCTGCCGTTTGCTTCACTCACCCACAGCAGCAAAAAAAAAAAAAAAAGGTCTTCTCAGCTTTGTTTTCATACACTCAATGGAAAATAAATATTGGACCAGCTGTCTCCGCTCTCAGCACCTCCAGCAGTCTCTCCGCCTCGCCCAGGATCACCCAAAGGAGCTGAAGGGAGTTACTGAGTTTATATTCTGGCCCCTTCAACTTTAAAAACTGAACTAAAATGAAATATATTCGGAATATAGGATTGAACTGTCTGTGCTACTAACTAGTTAATTGGCCTTGGGGAAATCATGTAGCTTTCCTGAAACTTAGCTTTTTGACGTATAAAATGAGGATTAAAAAATTATATATGAATTGTCTTTCGCACAGGATTATATCAGGGACCAAGTACATCCCGAAACAGCCCAGCGCCATGGTCTGGAAACAGGCAGACTTGGATTGGATCTTGATTCTGCCGCTTGTTAGCTCTGTGGCCCTAGGTAAGTCACTTAACCTCTCTTGGCTTTAGTGTCGTCATCTATAACCGGAAACACAAAGTTCACCTGCCTCTGACTGCAAGGGCTGTTGTAAGAATTAAATAAGAAAATGTACACAAGGTGTTTGGTTCAGGCCTGGTACATGGTAGAAACCCAAGAAATTATAGAAGCAGTAACAGTATTAACAGACTTAAGATAATGTAAGCTATAAATCACTATAATAGGTAAATATAATCAAGATCGTCATGATTACCAACAAAGTCAAACCCTTTTTCATGAAGACTCTTCCTAAGAATTATTGCCTATTAATCATTTCTTTTCCTAAACTCCTATAGAACATCTTCTCTGCGCTGCATATTTGGAATTTAACTATATTCTCCCATATGTTTTCTCTAATGGTTTAAGTTACAGTTAGAAACAAACATAGCTTGCCTAGGCCACGCCTCCTGGGCTGGGATGGGGTGTGAAGTGGGCAGTATATGATAGAGTCACCTGATTCAGAGCCTAGAAATTAAGGGTCCAGGGACTTCATCTGAAGTTCGTTCCCAGAACTGAGTGTTCTCCCAGGGACTGGTTTGTACCAAATCCCCTCTCCCCCACACCCTCACACACAAAAACAAATGCATGATAATAAGTAAGCCTGAATTCTAACACATTTCTTAGAGTGGGAAATAGTAACATCCAGGTACAAGAGCACAACTTTTCACAACCCAGGGTCCCCCTCACTGGCTGGAGGACCCAGGAAGTACCCAGAATGAAGGAAGTACTCAACAAATATTTGTTGAATCAATAAATGAATATTATTAATGAGAGAATTGTGGGAGTGGCAGTTACCTATTACCACAATGATGCTGCAGAAAAGCAATCCAAACAGGCTCGGTGACAAACTATTGCTCATACATGTCAGGTCGACTGCAAGTAGGTTAGGTAGCTGTGCCATCCTGGCTGAGGGGGGATGTGACTGCCTATGGGCATCACCAGAGGAGGAGCTGGGCAGGAGCCGGATCCTCTAGCACCAACCCAGCGCCCTCCCAATCCTCCCAGGTTCTCCTGGGTCTCAGTGCTAAGATTCTGTGTCAGGCAGAAGTAGAATAGATAGAGCATGGGTACTCACACCGTGCACACACAAACACAAGCTTCCCCATCGCATGCAGGACCAGCAAAATTCCAACAAGCTGGGCTAAGCCTGAAACAAGCTCGAACACCATTGCCAAGATCCGGGAGGCAGAATTTGGGCCAGTGCTACTAATGGGCTACATCTAACGAGGGACCAGGGAGTAGGAAGGGCTCCTTTGGGAACAGGAGTGTTTGCCTACAAGAGGTACATCATCCATCCCAGCCACTGCAAGGGAAGCCATTTGCTTGGCATATGCATGCATCACCCCCCGGCCCCGGGAGTGTTCTCTTTTCCAGTTCACAGATCAGAAATGTACAGGTGGTAAGCGACTTATTATATTTCTTCTGAAAGCCTGGATCCAGGGCTCAGAATTGTCCCCCTGGATCCAAGATTATAGTCACACACACAAACCACCGTGATGAATTAATTTCTTTAAATCTTGCAGAATCCAGTGAAATCATCGTTAGTCTCTTCTTCCTACCTCCAGAAAATCAGGTGTGGGGGATTTTTCAATCTTCACCCATTGGCTCACATAGAAAGACTCTGAATATGGGGTGAGATAAATGTCAGCCTCTGATCAAGGTCGTTCCCCCCCGCAGGGCCATCTTCCTATGTCTTGTGATTTGAAGACGTGGAATGGCCATTATTCTTTTAAGACTCGTTAATTCAGTCAGTAAGCATGCATTCAGCATTATATACCAGCTATTGGACTAGATATTAGTGTTAAGAATGAATAAGCCACAGTCTCTAACCCTCAGCCAATGACTTACAGGTGACTCTCACCCCTGAGTTTGTTTTGTTCTGTTTTTGTTTTTTTCTGCCTAGTGGGGAAAAGAGAATCATAAATAATTATAAAACCATTTGGAAAAACATTGCAATGGGTACATGAGCTATATAACACGAGATTAACAAATGAACCTGAAGAAGGAGGTAATATTTGACATCGATCCTGAAGGATGAAAAGGCAATCCTAAACAGAGAGAAAAGTATTTGCTGGATATTGTGGACTGGCTCATTCAAACTCCTTCCCTTCATCTTTCTAGGGGAGATTGGAAAGGCAAAATCCACATTTCACAGACTCCCTTGCTAAGGTCCAGATACAAATTAGATTCCACCAATTAGATGATTTTGAGTGGGATGTGAAAGGTAGAAATAAGCTGAACCAACTTATCTGCCTTTTGGGTGCTACCTCTGCTGGTAAGGAAGACTATGGGAATGTGAAGATTTTCTGCAGTAGCATTTCAGGGTCTACTGTCCAGCTCTGTATCTCCCAATAGGCATTTGAAATGAGAGTAGAAGTCCTTTATTCCAGGAGAACCTCCCTGACAGCCTCAGAAATAGAAGCACCCCTGGTTAAGCTATTCTATGCTGATCTGGGAGTGATTCCTCCCAGTGATTTCATTAGCACTGAATTCCTTGTACCAAATGCCTTTCTGCTTAAAATACTTAAGTTGACTTCTATCTCTTGCATTTAATTCTTACTGATATGGAATTTAGAGTCAAACAAATGCTTAGAGATGGGAACGTGAGATTTTTTTTCTGAGCTTACTGCGTTTGAAGGCAGGAAAAATGCCATTACCATTTGAAAATGGGTTACATGGCACACAAGGGCAAAACGGTTACTTAAAATATCACCTCTGAGCTTCCAGGTATGATGGTCCAACTGGTATCAGACTTGCCTTCCTGAAATAAGCAATCATGAAACTGAGAAAAGCATATAAGACAACTGTTTTTCAGACATGTGACAATAGACTACACAGACTGATATTCCCAAGAGAAGAGAAATTCCCAGGTGAGCCTCATAATTGCCCGAGCTCTCTGCGAGGGAACTTCCTGGCTGTGAACCGGAGTCAAAGAACAACAAGCTGAATTGCAGAGTGGCCAGAATCTGTGGAACAGGGCATTGGAGGGGACAAAGCTGTACACATGTGTATCTCAGGGAGGTCACCTACAAGTCACTGACTGAAGGCGAGGTTGCACAGGCAACGTGAATGACACTCCAAGAGGCTTACCATAGGAAGTAGAATAGAGATACTACTAGAGGTTGAACAGTGTCCAGGACTTTGAAGTTCTGGTCCAGCAAGAGAGGAGTAAGTTCTCAACCTAAATCAGAAGGGCCCTGATTTAGGTTTAAGGACCACATCCTACAGTTATGCCTGCACTAGATATACCCCAACAGATCCTGAAGTCAAGACATGATAAGACCTACAACAGAGACAGGTTTAGAGATTGGGTCTTCCCAAATTACAGGGCTTGAGAAACACCTTAGGTTTTTCACAGATCAATCTTTACAAAGCACAAAACCAAACCAACACAAATTCAAGGTGATTAGCTATTAATTGAGCCACCTCCAATTTAAAAAGTCAGTATTCTTTATTCACTTTGTTCACTAAAAAATTCAAAAGTACTAGACATGCAGGGAAAAATAATATATGGCTTACAGTCAAGAAAATTAAAAACCAAACACAAACTGGCACAGATGTATTATTTAGCAGACTACAATTTGAAAGCAGCTGTCATGTTCATTGACTTAATAGAAAATGTAATCTAAATCTAAATGGGTGAACAGATAGGGAATCTCAGCAAAGAAATGGAAACTATATAAAAGAACCAGATGGAAATTCTAGAACTGAAAACTGAAATAAAATAATTGGATGAGCTTAACAGAAAATTGAAAATGACAAAAGAGTCAATGAACCTGAAAATAGGTCAACAGAAATTGTTCAATCTGAAGAGAAGAGAGAAAAATCTTGGAGGAAAAAAAAAATGAACAGGGCCCTAGGGGACAAAATCAGAGAACTCCTCAGAGACTTGTGGGGCAATATCATATGTGTATGATAAGAATAAGAATAATAAGAATCCCAGAAGGAGAAGAAAGTGAGAACTGAGAAAGAAAAATATTTCAAGAAACAACAGGCCACTGGATAAAAAGCAAGAATTCTCAGAGCCCTTAATAAGCTATACATTAAGAATTTCCAGAAGAGACCATCATAAGCAGAGTCCGCAAAATTTGACTCTAGAACCTCTATACCATGGAGTATATCACAGAACCATGTTCTATAGAATTCACTTTGGGAAACATCCCCCTACAGACTGGACATGCAGCTCAGGCATTTCTTGGGGCTCAGTTGGTTCAGGTGAATGAGCGATCCCGGTCTCACAGAAGATGACATTCAGGGGTGGGTGACAGTTAACAATGACAAGAATACCCTAGGAGTTCAGGGAGGACACAGAAAGGGAGGTGGAAAGGGCTGAGGACAAATATCCTCCACAGACCGACACTGGCTCTGAGCCAGCCCCTACTCAAGTGCTACTTAACATCTTCAGGTTCACAAGCACTATTCGGTGCAAGCAGCACTGGGAGTCCCCCAGGGAAATCAGGGTCCAGAACTCAGAAAACTCATTTCCACCAAAGGAAACAGGAGCCCTGGAGAAGCGCCAAAATCCAGGTGGAGAGGATTGCTTTGTGTTTTCAATTTTTGAAAGTGACAAAATTGTAAGGAAGGCCATCCGATGTAAAAGGAATAGCACAAGACCACAAATTGCAGTTCTCTGGATCACAGCTGAGTCTGACCAACTCTTCCTATGTGACAAATGGGAGAACCCAGAGGATATTAAACAAAATAAACCACAAAATATAAAACAAAAACTCAAGTAGTGACTAAGAGACAGGTCATGTGACTGACTGCATATTAAAATCCTGCAAATGCATAACCCTTTCATGTAGAGAGCGTTTAAGAGTTCATTATTCCATTTGATCTTCAAGACAACCCATGAGGCATGTGGCATCTTTTCCATTTTACAAGTGAAGAAATAAACTCAGGAAGTACTGTGAATTTCCAGATACCACGTAATTAGTAAACAACAGGACTGAGACTCAAATGTAGCTCAGCCAAAATGGAAGGAACCAGCCAGGGCTAGTCCCTGGCAACATTGTCAAAAGTCTGTCTTATCCACTTCCTTTACCATGTCCCTCTTCTCACCACAGCTCCCATCCACCCCATCCCCACCATCATACTCCTTCCCAGAACTGCCCTTAATCTGGCAGCTCTTTTCTTCCTCTGCTCTCTTGTTTACTGCGTAGAGTTGGTAAGATACTGATTCTCTCTGCCTCAGTCTCTTCATTCATAAAATGGGATAATAATTGCTTCCATGCCTAGCCCATGATAAGTATCCAAAAAGCAAAAGCGTAGAAAAGTACTTAAAAACAAAAAATGATGTGTAAGTTCAGATATAATTTCCTCTTGTCTCATCCTATAGATACTGATTGTCATAGAATGAATAAATAACAGCTTTTCCTCCAAAATGAAAATTGTCCATCTCTCTAATTATAAAATTATTCAAGCAGATTATGAATAACCTAGACAATATCAAAAAGTACAGAGAAGTAAGTGAAGCGTCCATTTTACACACACACACACACACACACAGGAACATACATATATATACATGTATAACTGATAAACCCGATTGTCATCTTTTTATAGACTGTCGTCTTTGTGGTGTGGCATAATATAGCACAAAGAAAAACCTGGGTCATAAAATCTTAGGCGACTTTGATTTTATTGATGAAGGATGCTTCCCAATGTCATGAGAGCAAGGTTACTGGCATCTCCCAATGTAGCTCCAAGGCTTAGGCTGATCAATAATACAAAAGTTCCCTTTGCCCAGCATTTCAAGTCTTTCTAATTCCAGGTCCCCATCAGCATAATAACCCAGAACGCAAAAAAATCAGTGCACATCATTTAATAGTGAAGTACATGCAGAATGATCGATGCCTGAAAAGTGTCTAAATTTTGAGAACAAAGGGGAAGAAATATTAATATAGGTGACTTGAATCTCAGCTTACACAGCAACACTCCAATTTTAAGACATCTTCAAAAGATAAATATTTTCCTTTAAACAAAAATAGAATCATAATATATATACCATTTAAAAATCCACTACTTCCTGTTAATGAAATATCATGGGAAACTTATGTGTCAATGAGAATCTATCTATGGATTTGCCTGCTCTGGACCATTTGTATAAATGGAATCATGCAATATGTGATCTTTTGTCACTGCCTAGTGTTTTCAAGGTTTACCCATGGTACAGCATGTATCAGTACTTCATTCTTTTTTATTGCTAAGTAACATTCCATTTTCTAGATATACCAAACTTTGTTTATCCACTCGTCAGTTTTAATCCACACTGTCAATGGATGAATAATAGGTTGTTGTCTGTCTGTGCCCTCACTATTTCATACCTTGATGATTGGCATGTGGATCTTTCTAAATGTTTAATTTCTATAGACAACAATGCAAATCACAGATTTATAAATATTTCTTTATACACATTTGATAATATCCTTACCTCACACCATAAACAAAAATCAATTCCAGATGAATTATAGATCTAAATGTGAAAGATAAAACAATAAATGTTTAGCTGATAATATAGGAAAATATAAATATGGCCTTGGAGGAAGCAAAGTTTCTTAAATAGAACACACACACAAAAGAAGTAACTGCTAAGATGGTTAAAAGATGAATAAACGGAACATTTTTAAGACTTAAAACTTCTAAAAAATCAAAGTCACCATTGAATAAGATATTTGCAGTACATATATCCAACAAAAGGCTCATATCCAAGATTCCTAGAAAACTCCAAATCGATAAGGAAAACACAGGTAACCCAACAGAATATGGTTAAGAGAATTGAACAAGCACTTCACAGAAAGAATATCAAAACGACCAATAAACACATGAAAAGATTCTCCACACCTTCAGTCACAAAGAAATGTTAAATTAAAACCACAATAAGACATAACTACACAGCTACCAGAAGAGCTTTTTCTTTAAATAACAAATATATAGAGCAACTGAAACTCTTACACTGCTGCTGACATGGGTTTATGTTATTACAATCACTTTGGAAGACTGCTTGGGAGTACTTACAAAAGCAAACGTGTACCCTAAGACCCAGAAATTCCACTCTTAGGTATATATCCAACAAAAATAAATACATCCATGCATCAAAAGACATGTAATAGAATGTTCGAAGCAACATGATTCACAGTAGCCCAGCATTGGGAAAAAATGTCCAACAACAGCCAAATAAATAAATAAATTGTGATATAGTCTTGTAGTAGTAAGCGGTGCAGTGATGAAAATGAACCATTGCTACATACAAAAACATGGATGAAGTTCAAAAATATATGTTGAGCCAAGGAAGCTAAACACGAGAGTAGGTGACACATGATTTCATTTATATAAAGTTAAAAACTAGGAAAGTTATTTGATGATGAATGAGAACAATGGGTAATTTTGGGGCACTAGTAAATAAGGTGCTGTTTTGGTCACACAAGTACGTTCCCTTTGTGAAAATTCCCCAAGCCACACACGTGATTTGTGCACTTTTCTGTGTGTATATTACACTTCAGTATAAAGCTTATTTGAAGACAAGTGCTATCCAAGACCACTGGATGAACTTTCATGCCCCACCATTGTAAAACAAGCCGTTGTGATGGAGTGGTGAGTCTCCCCACCCACAAGGTAGCACTGTCCACCATCCGCCCACAGAAGGAGGAGGTGGTAGGGGCAGTGTGGTCTGATGAGCAAGGAGGTTGGAAAGGAGATTGGTCCAGGAGAAGAGACTCTAGGACCTCAGTGGTCTGGAAACTCAATGGTGCCCTTGACACCTGGGCTGAAGAAAACTAGGATTGGAGACACGGGGACCATCTTTGCTTCCCTGGCTGAAGTGGGAGAGGGCAGGGAAGGTAGCACTTCCTTTCTGCACACCCACCACCAACTGCCACTGAGTCGACAGAGACCTGGTTCTTCCTCCATCACAGGGCCATCAGCAGGCAGCACATCCCACCCCCTCCACCCCCAAGAAATGGCTCCAAATCATCATTAGGAGGATAGCAACTAAAAGGCCAAATTCAACACGTAGAAAACTATTTAGGGATGTCAAAATATAATACGCAAATTGTGAATTATTTAAAACAAAAAACAGAACATGAAACTTGAGGACTGCCTATCGTTCAGAAACAAGACAGACCACAGCACGTGCTCTGATTGAGCTGCACGCTGTTTTTTATTGAGTCGCTCCTCTAAGCTCAGTTATACTTGACCCACAGAGCTCTAAATCTCATGAAGGTTGTGTGGCAGTCTTTTTACTTTGGTTCTATGTCGTTTGTGTCCTCCTAAAGAAGGGAACTCAGGAGGGTCTTCTCTACTCTTTCCCTGGAGGGGAGGTGTATGCAGCTGTATTCCCCTCCTGCCCCACAGTGACAGATGAAGAGAATTCCTTTCTTTGCCAATGAGGGGAACTGGGGTAGAAAAGAGGGGCCCAGTCCCTCAATGTTTCAAATGCACAGAAGGGATCATATACACACTCAACCCTGACAAAGTTTTAAGTGTCTGCATACTTGAAGATTCTGATGATGGGATCAATCCAAGAGAATCAGAGGTGGAAAACCGGCCAACATGGCCCGAATCTGGCCACCATATCCCAATGCACCATGAAATGGATGGCTCCAGTCCCAGAGAGGCTTTCCTGCCCAAACTTTGGAATCACCCCCTACCTTGAACACTTCCACGCTCATGGCACTCTTGTCTTCTCTCCAGCTCCCTCAGCACGGATACTCTCTCATTTAACCCATTCCTCCAATGGACAGAGTATACTGTCCATCCCTCAGAAATTCTTAAATCCACATTGTGGCATGTAAATTGCATGGCCTTTGGCATATGTGGTAGGTAAAAGCATTCATTCATTCATTCATTCATTCAACAAATATTCACTGAATGTGCCTTTCGTCCTTTGCTAAATCTCTGCCTCTGGCTGGAGTGGACCAGTCCTAGAAGTGGGAGAGGAGGAATATTATGGGGTGGAGGTCCTCCCACTCTGAATTTCAGTGAGCTTTCTCTCCAGGTATGGTGGACAGTGGGTATGTTTTGAACACCCAGAACTTATTGATCCTTCTTTTCTGCTAACAGCACCTTGACTGCCCTTTGGCGTGCCACCCTCCCCCCTTTTTTTTTTATTTCACTTTTTAATCTATTTATTTATTTTTGGATGTGTTGGGTCTTCGTTTTCTGTGCAAGGGCTTTCTCTAGTTGCGGCAAGCGGGGGCCACTCTTCATCACGGTGCACGGGCCTCTCACTATTGCAGCCTCTCTTGTTGCAGAGCACAGCCTCCAGACGTACAGGCTCAGTAGTTGTGGCTCACAGGCCCAGTTGCTCCGCGGCATGTGGGATCTTCCCAGACCAGGGCTCGAACCCGTGCCCCCTGCATTGGCAGGCGGATTCTCAACTGCTGCGCCTCAGGGAAGCTCCACCCTCCTCTTAATATACATGCTTGTGGTAGCACAGACTCACTCCCTGGCTCCAGAAATGGAACACGTGAGCCAGCCAAGCCAATCAGAGCATTGGCCCCACTTTGCGGCAGTGATTGATGGACACCTAACCAGTCAGTGTTGAGATACAATGAAACTTCTGAGAAACAAACCATGCTCCACTGGATTTGGAGTTATAAGAATATGACACTTGAGGCCCTGAACCAAGATGGCAGAGTAGAAGGACGTGCTCTCACTCCCTCTTGTGAGAACACCAGAATCACAACTAGCTGCTGGACAATTATCGACAGGAAGACACTGGAACTCATCAAAAAAGATACTCCATATCCAAAGACAAAGGAGAAGCCACAGTGAGAGGGTAGGAGGGGCACAATCACAGTAAAATCAAATCCCGTAACTGCTGGGTGGGTGACTCACAGACTGGAGAACGCTTATACCACAGAAGTCCACCCACTGGAGTGAAGGTTCTGAGCCCCACGTCAGGCTTCCCAACCTGGGGGTCTGGCAACGGGAGGAGGAATTCCTAAAGAATCAGGCTGTGAAGGCTAGTGGGATTTTTTTTTTAATTTGTTTTTTATTTATTTATTTATTTATTTATTTATTTATTTATTTATTTATTTATTTATTTATTTATTTTTGGCTGTGTTGAGTCTTCGTTTCTGTGCAAGGGCTTTCTCTAGTTGCGGCAAGCGGGGGCCACCCCTCATCGCGGTGCACGGGCCCCTCACTATCGCGGCCTCTCTCGTTGCGGAGCACAGGCTCCAGACGCGCAGGCTCAGTAATTGTGGCTCACGGGCCTAGTTGCTCCGCGGCATGTGGAATCTTCCCAGACCAGGGCTCAAACCCGTGTCCCCTGCATTGGCAGGCAGATTCTCAACCACTGCGCCACCAGGGAAGCCTGGCTAGTGGGATTTGATTGCAGGACTTCAACAGGACTGGGGGAAACAGAGACTCCACTCTTGGAGGGCACACACAAAGTAGCCTGCGCATCGGGACCCAGGGGAAGGAGCAGTGACCCCAGGGAAGACTGAACCAGACCTACCTGCTAGTGTTGGAGGGTCTCCTGCAGA
Organism: Balaenoptera musculus; assembly: GCF_009873245.2. Taxonomy (NCBI): domain Eukaryota; kingdom Metazoa; phylum Chordata; class Mammalia; order Artiodactyla; family Balaenopteridae; genus Balaenoptera; species Balaenoptera musculus. Next base: position 7,608,334 of record NC_045801.1, on the reverse strand, counting down.
GGCGGGGGGTGGCTGTGGCTCACCATGGGGACAAGGACACTGGCAGCAGAAGTTCTGGGAAGTACTCCTTGGTGTGAGCCCTTCCAAAGTCTGCCATTAGCCCCACCAAAGAGCCGAGGTAGGCTCCAGTGTTGGGTTGCCTCAGGCCAAACAACCAACAGGGAGGAAACCCAGCCCCACCCATCAGCAGTCAAGTGGATTAAAGTTTTACTGAGCTCTGCCCACCAGAGCAACAATCAGCTCTACCGACCACCAGTCCCTCCTAACAGGAAGCCTGCACAAGCCTCTTAGATAGCCTCATCCACCAGAGGGCAGACAGCAGAAGCAAGAAGAACTACAATCCTGCAGCCTGTGGAACAAAAACCACATTCACAGAAAGATAGACAAGATGAAAAGGCAGAGGCCTATGTACCAGATGAAGGAACAAGATAAAACCCCAGAAAAACAACTAAAAGAAGTGGTGATAGGGAACCTTCCAGAAAAAGAATTCATAATAATGATAGTGAAGATGATCCAGGACCTCGGAAAAAGAATGGAGGCAAAGATCGAGAAGATGCAAGAAATGTTTAACAAAGACCTAGAAGAATCAAAGAACAAACAAACAGAGATGAACAATAGAATAACTGAAATGAAAACTACACAAGAAGGAACCAATAGCAGAATAACTGAGGCAGAAGAACGGATAAGTGACCTGGAAGACAGGATGGTGGAAATCACTGCCATGGAACACAATAAAGAAAAAAGGATGAAAAGAAATGAAGACAGCCTAAGAGACCTCTGGGACAACATTAAATGCCACAACATTCGCATTATAGGGGTCCCAGAAGGAAAAGAGAGAGAGAAAGGACCAGAGAAAATATTTGAAGAGATTATAGTTGAAAACTTCCCTAACATGGGAAAGGAAATAGCCACCCAAGTCCAGGAAGCGCAGAGAGTCCCAGGCAGGATAAACCCGAGGAGAAACAGGCCGAGACACATAGCAATCAAACTGGCAAAAATTAAAGACAAAGAAAAATTATTGAAAGCAGCAAGGGAAAAATGACAAATAACATACAAGGGAACTCCCATAAGGTAAAGAGCTGATTTCTCAGCAGAAACTCTACAAGCCAGAAGGGAGTGGCATGATATATTTAAAGTGATGAAAGGGAAGAACCTACAACCAAGATTACTCTACCTGGCAAGGATCTCATTCAGATTCGATGGAGAAATCAAAAGCTTTACAGACAAGCAAAAGCTAAGAGAATTCAGCACCACCAAACCAGCTCTACAACAAATGCTAAAAGAACTTCTCTAAGTGGGAAACACAAGAGAAGAAAAGGACCTACAAAAACAAACCCAAAACAATTAAGAAAATGGTCATAGGAACACACATATCGATAATTACCTTAAATGTGAATGGATTAAATGCTCCAACCAAAAGACACAGGCTTGCTGAATGGATACAAAAACAAGACCCATATATATGCTGTCTATAAGAGACCCACTTCAGACCTAGGGACACATACAGACTGAAAGTGAGAAGATGGAAAAAGATATTCCATGTAAATGGAAATCAAAAGAAAGCTGGAATAGTAATACTCATATCAGATAAAATAGACTTTAAAATAAAGAATGTTACAAGAGACAAGGAAGGACACTACATAATGATCAAGGAATCAATCCAAGAAGAAGATATAACAATTATAAATATATATGCACCCAACATAGGAGCACCTCAATACATAAGGCAACTGTTAACAGCTATAAAAGAGGAAATCGACAGTAACACAATAATAGTGGGGGAATTTAACACCTCACTTACACCAATGGACAGATCATCCAAAATGAAAATAAATAAGGAAAGAGAAGCTTTAAATGACACAATAGACCAGATAGATTTAATTGATATTTATAGGACATTCCATCCAAAAACAGCAGATTACACTTTCTTCTCAAGTGCACACAGAACATGCTCCAGGATAGATCACATCTTGGGTCACAAATCAAGCCTCAGTAAATTTAAGAAAATTGAAATCATACCAAGCATCTTTTCTGACCACAACACTGTGAGATTAGAAATCAATTACAGGGGAAAAAACGTAAAAAACACAAACACGTGGAGGTTAAACAATACGTTACTAAATAACCAGGAGATCACTGAAGAAATCAAAGAGGAAATAAAAAAATACCTAGAGACAAATGACAATGAAAACACGACAATCCAAAACCTATGGGATGCAGCAAAAGCAGTTCTAAGAGGGAAGTTTATAGCTATCCAAGCCTACGTCAAGAAACAAGAAAAATCTCAAACAATCTAACCTTACACCTAAAGGAACTAGAGAAAGAAGAACAAACAAAACTCAAAGTTAGCAGAAGGAAAGAAATCATAAAGATCAGAGCAGAAATAAATGAAATAGAAACAAAGAAAACAATAGCAAAGATCAATAAAACCAAAAGCTGGTTCTTTGAGAAGATAAACAAAATTGATAAACCATTAGCCAGACTCATCAAGAAAAAGAGGGAGAGGACTCAAATCAATAAAATTAGAAATGAAAAAGGAAAAGTTACAACAGACACCGTAGAAATACAAAGCATGCAAAGAGACTACTACAAGCAACTTTATGCCAATAAAATGGACAACCTGGAAGAAATGGACAAATTCTTAGAAAGGTATAACCTTCCAAGTCTGGACCAGGAAGAAATAGAAAATATGAACAGACCAATCACAAGTAATGAAATTGAAACTGTGATTAAAAATCTCCCAACAAACAAAAGTCCAGGACCAGATGGCTTCACAGGTGAATTCTATCAAACATTTAGAGAAGAGCTAACACCCATCCTTCTCAAACTCTTCCAAGAACCTGCGGAGGAAGGAACACTCCCAAACTCATTCTATGAGGCCACCATCACCCTGATACCAAAACCAGACAAAGATACTACAAAAAAAGAAAATTACAGACCAATATCACTCATGAATATAGATGCAAAAATCCTCAACAAAGTACTAGCAAACAGAATCTAACAATACATTAAAAGGATCATACACCATGATCAAGTGGGATTTATCCCAGGGATGCAAGGTTTCTTCAATATATGCAAATCAGTCAATGTGATACACCATATTAACAAACTGAAGAATAAAAACCATATGATCATCTCAATAGATGCAGAAAAAGCTTTTGACAAAATTCAACACCCATTTATGATAAAAACTCTCCAGAAAGTGGGTATAGAGGGAACCTACCTCAACATAATAAAGGCCATATACGACAAACCCACAGCAAACGTCATTCTCAATGGTGAAAAACTGAAAGTATTTCCTCTAAGATCAGGAACAAGACAAGGATGTCCACTCTCGCCACTATTATTCAACATAGTTTTGGAAGTCCTAGCCAAGGCAATCAGAGAAGAAGAAGAAATAAAAGGAATCCAAATTGGAAAAGAAGTAAAACTGTCACGGTTTGCAGATGACATGATACTATACATAGAAAATCCTAAATATGTCACCAGAAAACTACCAGAGCTAATCAGTGAATTTGGTAAAGTTGCAGGATACAAAATTAATGCACAAAAATCTCTGGCATTCCTATACACTAACAACGAAAGATCAGAAAGAGAAATTAAGGAAACAATCCCATTCACCACTGCAACAAAAAGAATAAAATACCTAGGAATAAACCTACCTAAGGAGGTAAAAGACCTGCATGCAGGAAACGATAAGACACTGATGAAAGAAATCAAAGATGATACCAACAGATGGAGAGATATACCATGCTCTTGGATTGGAAGAATCAACATTGTGAAAATAACTATACTACCCAAAGCAATCTATGGATTCAATGCAATCCTTATCAAATTACCAATGGCAGTTTTTATGGAACTACAACAAAAAATCTTAAAATTTGTATGGAGACACAAAAGACCCCGAATAGCCAAAGCAGTCTTGAGGGAAAAAAACGGAGCTGGAGGAATCAGACTCCCTGACTTCAGACTATACTACAAAGCTACAGTAATCAAGACAATATGGTACTGGCAAAAAAACAGAAACATAGATTAATGGAACAAGATAGAAAGCCCAGAGATACACCCATGCACCTATGGTCAACTAATCTATGACAAAGGAGGCAAGGATGTACAATGGAGAAAAGACAGTCTCTTCAATAAGTGGTGCTGGGAAAACTGGACAGCTACATGTAAAAGAATGAAATTAGAACACTCCCTAATACCATACACAAAAATAAACTCAAAATGGATTAGAGACCTAACTAAATGTAAGACCGGACACTATAAAACTCTTAGATGAAAACATAGGAAGAACACTCCTTGACATAAATCACAGCAAGATCTTTTTGGACCCACCTCCTAGAGTAATGGAAATAAAAACAAAAATAAACAAATGGGACCTAATGAAAGTTCAAAGCTTTTGCACAGCAAAGGAAACCATAAACAAGACGAAAAGACAACCCTTAGGATGGGAGAAAATATTTGCAAATGAATCAACAGACAAAGGATTAATCTCCAAAATATATAAACAGCTCATGCAGATCAATATTAAAAAAACAAACAACCCAATCCAAAAATGGGCAGAAGACCTGAATAGACATTTCTCCAAAGAAGACATACAGATGGCCAAGAAGCACATGAAAAGATGCTCAACATCACTAATTATCAGAGAAATGCAAATCAAAACTACAATGAGTTATCACCTCACACCAGTTAGAATGGGCATGATCAGAAGATCTACAAACAACAAATGCTGGAGAGGGTGTGGAGAAAAGGGAACCCTCTTTCACTGCTGGTGGGAATGTAAATTGATACAGTCACTATGGAGAACAGTATGGAGGTTCCTTAAAAAACTAAAAATAGAATTACCATATGATCCAGCAATCCCTCTACTGGGCATCTACCCAGAGAAAACCATAATTCAAAAAGACACATGCACCCCAATGTTCATTGCAGCACTATTTACAATAGCCAGGTCATGGAAGCAACCTAAATGCCCATCGACAGATGAATGGATAAAGAAGATGTGTTACATATATACAATGGAATATTACTCAGCCATAAAAAGGAACGAAATTGGGTTATTGAGACGTGGATGGATCTAGAGACTGTCATACAGAGTGAAGTAAGTCAGAAAGAGAAAAACAAATATCGTATATTAATGCATATATGTGGAACCTAGAAAAATGGTACAGATGAACCGGTTTGCAGGGCAGAAATTGAGACACAGATGTAGAGAACAAACGTATGGACACCAAGGGGGGAAAGAGGTGGGGGGTGGTGGTGGTGGGATGAATTGGGAGATTGGGATTGACATGTATACAGTGATGTGTATAAAATGGATGACTAATAAGAACCTGCTGTATAAAAAAATAAATAAAATAAAATTTAAAAATTAAAAAAAAAGAAAGAATATGCCACTTGAGCTGCCGCAGCCATCTTATAACCATGAGGAAAGAACCTGCTGAGAGTGGAGAGAAAAGGCAGCTGAGAGTAAGGGGAAATCTGTGTCCCAATGAGATGGTTCAGGTCTCTGAATCAAACCACACTTAAATCTGAATCCACCTAGAGTTTTCTACTATGTGAGCCAGGAAATTCCCTTTGTTCTTAAGTCATCTGGAGGTCTTATCTTGTTTTGCTTGTGACAGAAGGATTCATATCAGATGTGTCAATTACCTAAAATAAATTGGAAATCCCTCAAACATAAAGATGAATTTCCTAATGAAGCTCTCACCAGGTTCCATGAGAGTTTTGCATTCCTCTTACTAACATAACTTTGACCTTATCAGGCTTTAACAAAAGAAGGAAAATTTTCACTCCTACCCCCAATCCTAGGCCATTAATTTGACAACAAAGGGCACTAGGTCCAACCCTCTTCTATTTTACCAAGATTTCTCCCCCGTTGGACAAAGGTGGAGAGGTGGGCTGTCCTGCCAAAATCACAAAAGCCCCCCCAAACAGGTCATCTCCATCCTCTCAGATGAGGACACTAACACACACGTACCACCAAATGGCCCGGGAGGGGGTTCCACATCTGTCAACGTACCCCAACGGCCATGCCCTTAACCCTGCATTGCCCCATGTTATTTCCAGGACTGAGCTCTTCGGGAACCCACTTTATGGAAGTGCCAGGACTTGACTCAGCCTCCTAGGCCTTTCACAACCTGTGTTCCATCCCTGGCCTTTTCTGATTGCTGCACAAAAAGGAAGCAGATGATTCTCTTCTCAATGGGGCCACCGGCTCTCTCCTTCCAATCCACTAAGCATGGCATGGAGCTGTGAAACTCCGCACACGCCGTACTGTTCTGCGTAAATAGGGACCATCCATCAGGAATGTCACAGACAGGAAGCCAATGAAGTTTCTACGACCAATTCACAATCAGGATCTGCTGTAAAATGCACACGGAAAATGCCTTAACAGATTGAGAGGATGTGAAATACATATTATATGCATGGTCTATGGAGTCCTGTTAAATCCAGAAGATGGAACCCCATGAAGAAAAAGTGGAAAACGCACAAAAATGAGGGGACAAATGATGAAAAGGTGGGGTCTGTATTCACGTTTGAAAATATTATGAAAAACCGTAGCGTGGCAAATAGAGTAACAATGTCCCACTTTTGCCATCCTGCAAAGTCAGCAAACCAGGGGCACGCTTACAAATAAATGTTCTTGAAGCTGAATTTATCACCACTAGGCTAAAAAGTATAAAAACTTAAGATTTCTATTTAGACAGAAAATAAATTTAACCAAGGGGATAGCAAAGCAGGTTTTCTGAGCCTGAGCTGCCAACTTCCTCCAACCTTGTCCCAGAAGATTGACTCACAGGCGTAAAATTTCAGCCTGGGGTCAGGGGTGTCGCTTCATTTTTTAGAAGCTTTAAAACTATCCTTGCAGGACAAGGAGGAGATTTGTCCATCCTTCTCACCATAGACATCCTGAGCTCTTGGCTCCAAATCCCACTCTCCCAGGGACTGTATCCTGACTCCCCGCTTTACTCCAAACCCAAGAGAACACCCCAAACCATTCCACCACCCACGTGACTTTTACCCAGCCTTAAACTAAGATGCTCACTAAATTTATAGCTGAATGAGTGAGTGTGCTCAGGTTCAGGATCTAGCATAGAGTGAAAGGGGAATTTCCTGGCGGTCCAGTGATTAGGACTCCGAGCTTTCACTGCCGAGGGTCTGGGTTCGAGCCCTTGTAGCGGAACTAAGAACTAAGATCCCACAAGCCATGCGGCGCGGCCAAAAGAAAAAAAAAGAATACAGTGAAAGTATGATACAGAAATATACCCAGGATGGTGTGTAGGGTGCTATCACAGAGAAACATAATGAGATATTTAGGAGCAGAAAGGAGATATCCCCCCCAATACTGTGAGTCAAAAACCTAGTGTCCTTAAATTGCAACTATTTTTTTTTTTAATGATAAAGTATTAGGAATAACTTTTAGAATACTTCTTTCAAAGCCATCTCAGAGATCAATCATTACTCTCCAGTTCTTCACAGGTAAGCAATCTGATTCTCAAAGCTCATATATACCCTCTCAACAGAAAGGTGAACTGGAATGGTTGGTCACCAAAGATGAAAAGTCAATTTCACATCACAGCAAGAAAATCATTTTCCCAGAAGTTACACAGGTCAGCAAACAACAATATTCAAACCTCTGGGCACTGGCCTTGTCCAAGGAAATAAATCTTGAATTTAAGGAAACTGCCCAAAGAGATTGGGGTGAAGTCACCGCTCTAGAAATTGACACGACCAGTAACAAAATGCAGAAGCTAAGTCCTCCAGCTTTGCAAGGTTAACAGAAATAAATGTCTGTATAGATCAAAAACTGCAGGCCACCGGATGCTGTAACTTCTCCAAAATGAGTAAAAATCCTGTCAATTATAAACTAGTGAGCTTGACTTCCATCATAAAAACTGTCAGTTGAAAATGAGAACCTTCTTTACAAGCCCAGCATTAATTATGGCTTGTCACATCAGTCACGTCCTGAGCTTGCCAGTGGCAATGGACTCGCAGCCCTGTGGTTTACCACGCGTATGCTTCAAGACGGAAAAGTCAAAGTCCAGTGGAAGAGAGCTGCAATGAAACATTATTTGATGATTCTGCCTTCTTTGCATATCTCTTCGAATGAAAGAACCCTTCCTTTCGCCCTGCCCTTCTCAGGCCACGTGATTCACTCGGCCTTGACCTACACGGGCTCCTTGGGCGGGTGGCATGTAGCCTACTAGCCAGAGCAGTCAGTGAACTCCATCCCTCACAACAGTGATTATTTCAGTTTTGCTCACATGACTCAAATCCTGTTGGTTCACAAACCAGCCCCCAGTACACGGAGGGCAAAGAGGCTGAAGAAAGAGGCAGACGCTCCAGATCAGCAGGCGGCATGTTTAATAAGCAAGGGGACTTACTTAGGACCAGACTTGTCTTGGGCTACAAAATGAGTAGATGTCCACCCCAAGCCCCTGGATTCTTTCAAATACTTTTTTTTTTTTTTTTTTTTTTTTTAATTTTTATTTATTCATTTATTTATTTATTCATTCATTTATGGCTGTGTTGGGTCTTCGTTTCTGTGCGAGGGCTTTCTCTAGTTGTGGCAAGTGGGGGCCACTCTTCATCACGGTGCACGGGCCTCTCACTGTAGCGGCCTCTCTTGTTGCGGAGCACAGGCTCCAGACGTGCAGGCTCAGTAATTGTGGCTCACGGGCCCATTTGCTCCGCGGCATGTGGGATCTTCCCAGACCAGGGCTCGAACCCGTGTCCCCTGCATTGGCAGGCAGACTCTCAACCACTGCGCCACCAGGGAAGCCCAAGCCCCTGGATTCTTAAAAATCTATAGAGAGGCCTTTATAGGGTTCAGTCACATGCACCATCCGTATGGTCTCAACTACACATGCTCTCTCAAGGCTGCGTCCGTGAAAACAGTTCCCCCTGTGGGAACGGTGGGCAGAGTGTACATTCCAGGGACAGGGGAGGGTCGAGGAGCCTCCAATTGCCCAGGTTCAGTCCTTGGGTCAACCTGTGGTCACATCCTCTCCATGACCTCCTTCAACAAAATCCACCCAGTGAAGTCAATCCTGTGACTATTGCTGGAACTACTGAGAACGGGTCTCTCTCTTATCTCTAGGATTGAGAACCTGCTAGAATGTAACCTGGAGTTTCTTGAAGCCAGTACAAGGATAGAGGCTGTATAAGAATAAGGATATCACAGCGGGAGGCAGAGCTGAGTGATGGAATAAGAGGATGTGAGCGCACACTCAATGTTCCCTGATCCTGCCCTGACTCGAGCTAGATTCACCCCTGACTTTTGCCAAATGCCAGTAAATTCTCCTTTTTTCCTTAAGTTGCTTTGATTAACGTCCTGCCTCATGCAAATGCTGCACTCTCTGAGTCCTGAACAGCACCTCTCCCCAAGCTGGAGACATTTAGGTTCATCCTCAACCAGCCCAGGAACAAGCCTGTTCAAGCAGAGGACTAGGGAACAGTCATTCAAAAGCTTTGATGGCTTTGCTTTACACGTTGCTGATCCCCCTCTGGGCCCCCGCGTCGATAACTCCAATTCTGCCTTGTTCACATAAACGAGCTCCCACCTGGTCTCCCGTTGTAGGGCCTGGGTCCTGTCTCACTCTGTGTGCTTTTGAAAGTTTGCCTTCAGGAAACTTCCACACAGGCATAACTCCATCATCTTTGATTCCAAATTGCCTAGAATAGTGTCTGGGATGTAACAGAGGTCCATGAGATTTTTGATAATTCTAACAGTGACCTCATTGATTATTTGTAGCAGATAATGTTGGTGTCCTGCCCAGATCGTGTGACCCAGAGGGTGAACTCATCCCCAGCTGTGGGTGTTGGCTGCTAATGGCTCAGATCTGCACCTTCCTCTGAAGGACTGCCCTTGGCTTACCTATGACAGCATATCTCCCCGGAGCTGCCTAGAGGTTATGCTTCCCCCACAGCAGGGAGGAGCTTCTAGACAATGGTGAATCTGCTCTAAGCCACCTTTTCTTTGGGCAAGACAGCTACTGTGTCCAGTTCACACGCTTGCACTCCCTGTGGGATCAGGCTGAGGCCAGGCTTTCCCTGAAGCCTTCCCCCTCACCCCGCCCAAGTTTTATTGAGATGTAACTGACATGTAACATTGTATAAGTTTAAGGTATACAACTTGTTGATTTGATACACTTATATATTGCAAAATGCTTACCACCGTGGGGTTAGCCAATACCTCTATCCTGTCACATAATTTCCATTTCTTTTTTGTGGTAAGATTATTTAAGATCTACTCTCTTAGCAACTTTCATGTACATAATACAGTATTATTAACTATAATCACCATGCTGTACATTAGATTCCCAGAACTTATTCATCTTACAGCTGGAAGTTGGTACTCTGACCAACATCTCCCCCTTCCCTCCACCCCCAGACCCTGGCAACCACCATTCTAGTCTCTGTTTCTATGAGTTCATGAAACCTAGTTTTCTTTGTCTCGCTTCTTTCCTTGACCCATCCTGCTTGCCTCACTCCCTCACAGGTCCCTCTTTTGAACAATCCCTCAATAAATTGCTTTCATGAGAACTTCTCAGACATGATTTCCAGGGATCTGGGCCCAAAACATTGATCAAGCAATACTTGTCAACGTTGGGATCATACAGACCAAGGAAAGGCCACACTGCACTACACAGAAGAGTTGTCATTTCATGCAGACACTGAAGCATGAACGGGATTTCACAGGTGGAGGTGAGGAGAAGGTGAGACATTGCACAGGGAACTCCATGAGGAAGGGACCAGAGGCAGATCTGTGTAGTAGGAGCATTGGATAGACAAGAAAGGAGGGGGAAGCCGAGAGGAAAATACTTAATTTTCATCTCCTCTGTTTTACTTGCAATACGTCCCCTTCCACGATGTCATGACTGGTCATAAATCACAAGCTCAAATGGAGTCACAATTTCCTTCCCATGGTGCTCATGCTGGAACCCAGAAGATTCAGCTGGAGGAACATGTGAGTCAGTGCTGGGCTCAGCGTATGGAACGGCGAAGGATGACAAAGTTTTACACTCAATAGAGAAGAAGGAAAATAATTCCCCCAATGTATTTGTATTCACTGGAATACTCCCCAGGAGAAGGGATCTCAGAGGCTAATTCCAAGAAGGGGAAATGAGGAGTAAAAGCCTTGTAATAGGATTAGGAAAGTAGGGGATGCAGTAAATAGCAGATAATTTAAAAGGGAAGAGGCCTGAACATGTTTGGATAGTTGTCACGAGCAATCATTTATTAACTCAAGACAAATTTGTTGGGTTTGTATTATCCAGAGGCTGACAGAAGCAGCACACCCACGGTCAACGTAGTAGTCAGGGTGGTCTAAGGCTTCACCAGTCAACCCCTAAAGTGTATTTCCCCTTTGTTAAGTAGTCCATAATGAACATTCCTGGGAAGAAAATGTTTTTTATTCATCTATATAAGTAAGTAAGGGTAGATCCTGAAGCCTACATGGAATAGTTCAGGGAAAAGAGAAACTACAGAGAATAGGGCTTTCTCCAGTGCTTGTGGTAGAAATGGAGTCCAACACCCACAAAATTATAAATTCACAAATATCTAAAAGGAGAACCGACCGTACAGACCCTACGCTTTGCCTCCTGAGAGCTGAAACCTCCAGGTGGTCTTAACAAATACAAGTAGATGCTCTATAGAGACAAACTATCCAGTGATCAAAACTCAATAAACGTGAGGTCAGGGAGGCAACATGTAGTTGCAAGAAAAAGGATACACGAGAGAAGCCCCAAGTAATTTTTTTATTATACCTGGTACCTTCTCACTGCCCATGGCAGTAAAGTGGATGTTCAGCAAATACTCATTTCATTAAACTGAAGTTATCTTGCTCTACACCTTAAACCTTGTTAAGCTTAGGCTTCTTATCTGTAAAATGCCACCAGTAATAACCACTGTGCGTTGCTTCATAGGCTTATGTTAAATGAGATAATTCACATGAATTGTTTCTGTAAACTCCCAGGCACCATGCAAACATATTCACCTTCTCTGAAAGCAGCACCTCCAAAATACTAGCATGTTAATTATTTTTTATTGGTCAAAAATGAAAGGAAGGTCAAAATAGTGACTTAACTATACCGCCAAAAACACAAGAGATAGGGAAAAAAACTGTCTGCCATGAGAAAAAGCATTAACCTATGGCAATCTCTTTTTATTGTCTGCTTTCCATGCTCTGTTCCAAGCTTGGCATAGTTAGCTTTCTGAGGAAGCAGATGGAGGTTGGTGGACATGTGACCTGCCCACAACAATTACACAGCTTTACGGTGCTTTAAATCATCCCAAAGATAAAAATCAAAAACAAAGTTTTGGAGCTTGTCAAAACTAGTCTAATTAAAGCAGCAAATGTGCTAGTTGGCAACTGTGTCTCTGCAATGAGATAATGCAGACACTGCTGGCTGCAAGGCATGCTGGGATCTTATTGACATGGTCGGTGGGAGGAAGGATAAGGAAGGTGTTCCGGAGCACAGTGGACTGAGGCTTGGTTGGTCCTGACTGTACGGCTCAAGAAAGTCTAAGCTTAGGGGGGCAGGGAGTGGGAGATCATGGCAGTTCACTTGGGTACAAGACCCTAGCCTGCGGCTGGTTGGTAACAGTGGTTACAATTCTGGATCTCAGGAGCTGTCCGAGGTCCTGAGAATACAGGCTTGAAACAAAGCCTCAATAGCTCAGAAACTAACAGGCTAGGAGAGAAGACAAAAACACAATCAAAGCAATTTGGCACAATTATAGCAGCATATGCCATTTATTCATCCTCTACTCTGTGCCAGACAGTGTGTTAGGCATTGCTTCATTGTTTGACACCAACAAACAGAAATAGTCTTAAACACGCCGTCCTACACTGACCCCTGCCCACATTTAAATGAGCATGTATAGGAAAATTTCCAGGTGCCAGACACATTGCTAAGAATTTTCTATAAATTACCTCATGAGCCACATAAGTACAAGGGTGGTTCCCAGAAGCCACGTTTTACCACCTGGCCTGACTTTCCTGGCAACAGATTCTTGTACTGAATACTTTACTCTAAATGGGCTAGTGATAATGCTTTTCCTGGGAAAAGCATTTTTCTTAGTCTGCTATTTTTGCTTCATTCTGTCTCTTGAACAGAGGAGATTAAAACTAGGGATTTTTTTGTGTGTGTGTGGTCTTGAGGACTGAGAAACAGGTAAATCAGACTGCAGTGAGAATTATCCAATACATTTGCAGAAAGAAGCAAAGACGAAGGATGGAAAATCTTTCTGAGTTCTTACAGTTCTACAAACCACGGGCTCACATCAGCGGCCTAGTTATATCTGCCCCCCACCCCTTTGGAATCCATTACATATCCCTGAAACTTAAAGACAAATATTCCTATTCGGTTAAACTAGTTTAAGTAAGTCTCTTTTCTTGCACTAAGAGTCCTAACTAATGCGTCTCTCAGAGACACCTAGATTGTAAACAGGGATTCAGCGCAGTCTCTCAGACAGAAGAAACACTGGACTCTGAACCCACCACACATTGTAACTCCTCACGCCACCTTTCCGGACACTCTCTCTGTACACCCTCACCTTACGCTCCAGCCAAACCAAAGGACTGGCAATTATTTAAACTCTCCCTACAGCCTATCATCTACCTGTCATTGTAAATGTTGATCTCTGTACTTAAAGTTCCCTTCCCTTCTTGGTCTGGTACACTTGCATCTATCATGCAAGACTCAGCTCAAAAGCACTTGCCAGACTCAGCTCAAAAGCACTTCCAAGACTCAGCTCAAAAGCACTTCCAAGGCTCCAATATGGGTTTTATGTCTCCCACTGAGGTTTCCATACTAGTACACCTGGCTTTTCCAGTACACCAGCCTACTTCCAGGTTGCATATCCCCCTTCTGTGCACACAGCCTTCTGACTGTTAACGTGTCAGTCTCCCTCGCCACAGCCGGCAGCAGGGACCAAGCCTTTCATCTCTTTATCTCCACTACCTGGCAGAATGCTTAGCACTTAGCAAGAACACAAGTAAAGTTTTCTTTGTTTGAATAAACACTAAAACTAACATTTTTGGCTTTATACATTTCTTCCAGTACTGTGAAAGATGGTTGAAACCTGGTGCAGTGGGGGGAAAACAACCTGACTGGAAATCAAGATACAAACTGGGTTTATTTGGATAAATCTCCTATCACCGTGGGATAATTAAATTGAGAAAAATTTCAGAGATTAGCTAGAAACACGGTCTTTGCTGCTGGGCAAACTTCCCCCTACCTTTTGCCTGCATCTTCCTTTGCCCCTATATAATACCTCAGTCTCCATACAGCAGCCAGAGTGATCTTTCTGGAAAATGTAAATCAGATTATAACATTATTTATCTTAAAACCCTTCCATAGTTTTCCATTGCCTCCAGAATAGAATCCAAATACTTTATAACAATCTAACCCAAGTGCATCTCTCTGACTTCAACTTGTGCCACTTCCCCTCATTCTGTTTCAGAAACATTTACTTTCCTTCCATTGTAACTTACCAAGCTGGTACCTGCCTTAGGGCCATTGCATTGTTTTTTTTTTTCCCCCTCAACCCTCATTTTCAAATGACTAAATCTCATCCCAAATAACATCTTTTCAAAAAGTCTACCCTGTCTCTTTAGTCTAAAGTAGTCTGACCCTTTCCCCATCACTTCCTGTATCATTCCCCTCTTCTGTTAGTTTCACATCTATCATCACCTTAAGTATTTTGAGGACTTGTTGGTTTGCACCTATATTTACTCTCTCCTTTCTAGAATGTAAACTCTTTGATGGCAGAGATCATATCTGTCTTGTTCACTGCTGTACACCAGGACCCAGGAAAGTGTCTGACAAATATAGTAGACTCTCAATAAATATGCATGGAATCATTGAATACATATGAGTTCAAGTGTGGACTGTTCTTTACTATTTGGATGACTGTGGGGAAAAATCACTCATGTTCTCTGAGTCTCGGTTTTCTTATCTATAAAAGTTAAGAACCCTAGTAAACAATTCCATCTAACTTCAAAATGGCATGTTGCCATGATGGTGGGCCTTTGGGGGACATTAGAATGAAGGGACTTGCCCTTGGATAACTTTTTAATGACAGCCCCTTAATGCAAACACTGAAGTTGCACATGTCTGATGTCAAGGTTGATCAGCACAAGCCCAGCTGAGTATACTTTGAGTAGAAATGAAACTCCATCATGGACTTTATAATCATCTCTGGGGCTTTTCTATCCTGTCCATTTTACAGCCTGGAAATTGCATCATAAAATTAATGTATCTGTGTACCTTCCCTCGAATTTGTCTCTGTCCACCAACCTATGCAGAGAGGGAGTGTCTGGGTTTATCTAACATTAATGACAGCCTTGCTCTTGGTCCCGTGGCCCTGGCTCAGCAGGGAGGGTAAAAGTTCAAGCCCAACTGGACTACTGTTTATCCTCGGCCCTCCTTCCCAAGCCGTCAATTAGACTTCCAGAAAAAAATGGTTGTCAGAATCATGATCCTCCCAGCATTTAGCAGAGGCAGTATTTTAAAAGATTAATGGCCTGTGGCCAAGACTGCTTCTCCCCTTACTATATGTATTTCTTCGTGCAATTTACCTAACCTCTTTAAATCTAGTTTAGCTAATTCCACATTACAAGTTCTTTTTTTCTGTAACATTGGGAAATTATTTCTCCACTGTCTTCTTGACCCCATTGTTACTGTTGAGATATTTAATGCCAAGGTGATTTGTATTCCTTAGGGTTTGGTCTGTCTTCTCTCTCTGTAGAAACTTTTCGAGAAAGAGGAAAGCCTGGTGCTTAAGAACCCAGACTCCAGAACAAGAGACTGCTGGCTTCAAGAGCCATCTCACCTATGGCATGAGATCTTGGGCAAGTTACTTAAAACCCTCAGAAAATATTTACCTCCCCAAACTTGAATTTGAATTATACTGGCTTGCATATAAAAGCAAGTCACTGACCTTATGAATGAAGCATGACAACTGCCCCACATCTATGCTTTCATGTTGCTTTTCATGCCCCCTTAGACCTGGTAATGAGCAGAAAACCATAACAGATTTCTTATTGCAAGGAGTCTACAAAGGAAATCAACGGTCAAAGGAATGGAGATATGTGAGGACTGGGGCAGATCTTCTAAGGATCTTGTTCATAATCGTGTGCGGGGTTGATAATGTCTAGTAGCATCATGTCGGAATAGAGAATGCCTCCAATCCCAGAGGGCACCAGAACTGCCTGGACCGTGGAGCAAAGCTGGTCTTTGGAGCTGACTGATAACACACTGATCTAGCTGAAGCCCCACATGCACGATGGACTCCCTCTAACTCTTCCTGGCGTAGACTTTGCAGTGATACTGAATTGGGTTCAGATTCCACTTTCTGCCACCCTATCCATTTTATGGCCAAGTAATATAATGGCTCTATGCCTCCGTTTCTTCATTATAAAGTAGGGCCTGCTGTGAGCACAGATCAAGCACCTACCCTAAGCCGGCTGCTGTTTAGGAAGAGTCAGCCATACCTCTGACCTCCAGGATTTCACAGTGGCACAGACAGACTAGCAGACGTACAATTACAATAAGGTGACAGGGCTGTGGTAGAGGCAGACGCAAGCGAGGGGTCACGGACGGTTTCTTCGTAAACCTGCACTGCAATCTCTTTTTCTATTGATCTCTCAGCATGAAATCAATCGCTAACTCAAGCTTTCAATAATCACAGCACAGTGCTATTATAGCAGCTACTTTAGGGATACATGATCAACCCAGAATCTCACCCACGTCCTTTCTTTTGTGCTTAACACAAAGGGCTCTGGCAGGCAGTCAAAGGATTGGTTCTCCGTCCCTTGCATCTCGAAGATGTCCTTCTGACCTCAACTTCTGTCACGAACTGCACAACCAAAGTAAGCCAGAGCCCGAGGCATGCTGGGAGCTTGGAGCCTGAGTCCATGGAGAGTTAGGAGAGAGCAGGGAGTTGGCAGGAATGGGGCAGAGGAAATTGTGCCAGTGATTGGGATGGTCCCAGCGAGGAATGGTCATTGACAAGGGCCATAGAGAGTGTTAAAGGGATCTGGGTGAATGGGAAGTTGGTATGGCCTAGGATCACGCTATGTCCAGGGACTTGGAAACCTGACCAGGAAAAGGACAAGAGTAATGTTTCCTTCATCTCTGTCTCTCCCAGCACGGCAAGTACAGGGCCCCAGTACATATTTGTCAAATGAATTAATTAATAAATCAGTAGACAAACAAAAATGGATTCCTCCAAGCCTGGAGGTAAACTTTCAAAGGCAAGATTACATGTCCCTTGGTCTTGTTGAGAGAGTGTATGCTAAAGAGCTCTGAGTCTTTATCAATTTAAACTTTCCCCAGAGAAGCAGAAACCGGGAGAAGCCAAAAGGCAGTATTTACAGAAGAAGCCCAGGTTCCGCTCAGTCTGGCACATTTGTTGCAAACTCAGAACCAGCTGAGGATTTTGCTGCCCTAACCTCAGATGGCAGGCTGGGACTGTCAGGAACAGGCCCTGGTATTAGCATTTTAATAAAAGTGGAATCAAGCAGGATGCCATCCTCCGTGCCTGCCAACCGGGAATGAGCTAATAGAACAGGTCATCGTAGTCCGTCCTGGATATGAAGGCACATCCAGGAGGCGGGGTTGATAACACAGGCCTGGTCACAGGATCCCACACACTGAGGTCCAGGCAGTCACTCTAGAATGCTCCGTGCAAACACACACACTTTGCATTGAGACAACTACGGTGTACTAGGAAGAGGCTGAATTTGTTTGGCTAAGCTAGTGGGTGTGATATAAGATAAGCCAGGGGCCCAGAGTTGGAGGAAAACAGGCTGGAATCCCACTGGCTTCTAAATGACGGACGACGGCAAGTTTTCTAGCCCCTCTGAGCCTTAGTTTCCTTATTTGTAAAACAGGAATAATAAGATTTGCAGCAACACGGATGGACCTAGAGAATATTATACTTAGAGAAGTTAAGTCAGACAAAGACAAATACCATACGATATCACTTACATGTGGAATCTAAAAAATAATACAAATGACTCTAAAACAGAAACAGAGTCACAGACATAGAAAACAAACTTATGGTCACCCAAGGGGAGGGGGAGGGGCAAATTAAGAGTATGGGATTAACAGATATTGTACACGGCTATACACAAAATAAACAACAAGGATTTACTGTATAGTACAGGGGATTATATTCAACATCTTATAATAACCTATAGTGGAATATAATCAGGAAAAAAAGTAACTGAATCACTATTCTGTACACCTGAAACTAACACAATATTGTGTATCAACTATACTTCAATTTAAAAAAAGACCAGGAAAAAAAAAGAATATCCACCTCGTAGGGTGGTGGAAATGTGGGAATTAAATAGGACGATACATGTAGAGCAGCAGCCCCAGCTACCATCCCACCAGCTAATTGCCGATTCACAAGAGAGCCCGCAGCACGGAATAAAACCCACATACAGCGTGGCTCTAGGAGAGGTGTGGTGCCATTTGGGCACCTGGAAGGCACCAGAACACCCTGCCCACGGCAGAAGCTTGAGTATGTTCACAGCGACTCTGGCAGCAGAAACCAACCCGCTGGTATCTGCTGCGACCAGAGCAGCGTAATGCGGAAGAACTGTTCCTGAGAACTTGTGAGACACCACTGGGGCCTCTCAGAAATAACCAATGTGCTTCTTTAGGTGGGAGTGATGAGACAGCCAAATGGGATGGCTTATCCTTGAGGTGAATCCAGCAAAGCAAAGCCGGGAGTAGATCATGTGCCAGAAGCACATGGTCACGGCAAGCCAGGGCCACCGCCAGGCCAGCCGGAGTTCAAGCGATGGGTGATGTTGCCCAACCGCAGCTTGTTGGGGGATCCAGGGACATGAGGGATTCCTCTGGGAAGTGGAAACATGATTTCTCCACATCGAATCCCCACTTAATGCTCCGCGGGTGGTTTATTGAATTTTGTCTTAAGGAATACGAAGCAGATCAGTGTGTCTGGGACACACCATGCAATCAGTGAGTGTTCCTTGAGTTGACTTACAACAGAATGTATAATTTTATTGCCTCAGGGATGTCATTCAAAAGGTTTTGGGAACCACTTCCATGTAATTAGTGAAAACGATCAGGTAGCTACGGAAACAAGAGCACATTACGGCAGAAGAGGTGGTTGCTTCTGGAATGCACATTTCAAAACAATTTCCCAACTATTTCCTGATTGGATCACCTTATTCTAACTTATCAAATTAGGTGAAACAGGAATTATTAGGTATATTACACTGGTGAGGGTGCCTCCACAACTGGAACTCACAGACCCTCGGATTTCCACAGTCCATGGATTTGGCAGGAGGTTTGAGACAAGCTTGCCCAAACCTCGAGGGACGGGAAGCCTCCTGTCCGACAGCCGATTCCACGTGCAAAGTGCCGGACAAACTGTAGGACCTCAAGCCACATCAGCCCCCTGCCCACCCGCTAGTGGACAATGTGTTCAAAGTGACTTTCTGAATTAGCGAAAATACCGTCCCACCAAGACTGGTCTCTAATGCAGAGTGTGCTGCACTCCACAGCCAAGGAGATCCCAGGAAAATCAAGAATTGAGACACGGACCTGGAAAGAGAGGAACCAATCAGACCTGAAATCATATTGATTTCTTGACCCTAATTCAGCTCCTCGAATGTACGGCTCAATGACCTGTAACACTGACAAACGAGGTGCGTCTTCGTGTTAATTGGGGTATTTGTATAAGGTGCCTCCCTCCCCTGGGTGGTCCCTACAGCACTCAGAGAGGAGGGGGCTCTCCAGGAGAGCAGGGGCTCTGTGCTGAAGATCTGAGGATTCTTGGGAGTGTTTGGTGCAGACACATGTGAGTTCAAATTCCAACTTTCCTATTTACTCTTTGGTAACTTTAACAAATCACTGGGCTCCACCTATGAAATGAGGCAACAACAGTAATTGTCCATGTAATTGTATACATCTATTAGGGTTCTCTAAGAGCTATGTACAATTATATGTGCAATTGCTAGATACAATAACGTATGTTTGTGAGTCAGAGCTCATTCGACGCCTTCCCTGCCATGTCCTTGCTGTGTGGCTTTTGACAATGCACTTGACCTTCCTGCCTTTCATTCTCCTTAGCTGTAAAAATGAGGATGATAATCGTATCTCTGGCAGGGTTGATGTGAGGATTAAATGAGATTCTATATAAAGCAATTAGCACAGTGCCTACCACACAGTAGGCACTCAAACAAAGTCAGCTATTCACAATAATAATTGTATTATTTTTACTATTGTTATCACCAGTCTGTGGAGGAGACAGACCTATAAATAGTTGTGATAAAGCACATTTGGCCTAATCGTGAGGGAACTCCAGGGCAGAGTGACTAACACCGGGCGCTTGAAGGACAAGTGTCCCACAGGTTGGAGCAGCTGTGAGAGGGAGGAGAAAAAAGGAGAAAGAAAAAAATAAGGAATATGGGCGCTAAAACCAGGAGAGAGTTGAGCGTTGACGAAATGTTAACATATTTTAACTTCACTTAAATGTCACACACACGGATGCACGCACACACACACACATACAACCCTAAACTAAAGACAGTAAAACAAAGGACTCTTGAAACAAGTTGATAAATGTAAGTAAGAAGGCCAGAGCACTAACAGCTATTTTGAATGACATGCTCAGAAAACACAGTATTCTAGATTCATGGGCTCCCGTCCTCATGGGATGAATCTGCGCTTTGGAGCCAACAGGCTGGGTCCTGTTGGCAGCTCTGCCCCCAGTAACAATGTCACAAAGTCACTCTGGACCTCAGTTACCTCACCTTGAAAGTATTGTTTAAAAAACTACAGAGAAAGCATGGAAAGCCCCAAGCAGAGTATCTGGCACACAACAGATGCCCAGCAAATGACACAGCTAATAATAATGACAGCAAATACCAATATAGGATCTGCTAGGTACCAGTTCTCAGCACTTGAAATAGTCACTCATTCATGTGTCATGATTAGCTCCTGTGAAGGAACTACTACTATTATGCCTGGTTTACAAAAGAGAAGTAGAAGGAAGGTTAATAACCTGTTCAAAGTCACACAGCCAGTCAGTGGCAGAGCTGGGGTCCAAATTCAGGCAGCCTTAACTTTTACCTCCATTGCCTCTCCCAGTGTAATAATGGGGGTAGCAGAAGAATCGTTCATTAGAATCACAGGTTCTTAGAAAGAAAAAGCCTAGGATTTTATTTGTTCAACAAACCTTTACTGAGTGCGTTATCTGGGTCAAGGGTCAGGCCAAGCACTAGGTATACTATCATGGGGGAATCAGGTAAATTTCTCCCATAAATTCATTGTCTCTTCGAATTCCTAATTGTGGGTAGAAAAAGGGAAGAAGCTACAGTGGCGTACTGGAGCCAGCTCACATGGGCTTGCAAAAGCCGATTATTAAATTCTCAGAAATTTTGCAAGGTGGTTGTTAAAGCCAGCCATTATTGAAAATTAAATTACAGAAAGAAACATAATTAATTATATTAATAACAAAGATAATAAATTATAAAACTTCACCACTTGCTAATTATTTTGCTACAGTTTACTGTATCTATGCTCTTAAGGTAATTTGCATCTATTGCCCGTTTGGTGGAAAAACTATTAGTGATGCATCTCTTCCCAACTCCAAGTTCAGTGGCATCATATTGGTAGCTTGAAATCAGTTATGGTGGGAGTGTTTACACCACAGAAGTCAGCAAACTCTACAAATCGGCGCTTGACTTATTGTTTTGTTGATTGTTTAGACTTTGAAAAGTGATGGAGAAAATGGCAATCATATATCATGTCTGTAAGTACTTTGTTGTGAGTAGCACAGAATCTGAGGAAATAGTCTGGAATTCCAAAACTACTATCTATCTGACTCAGCAAAGAAGCTGCCCACGTCGTTGAAAAATGAGTGAAATCTTGACACACAATTCCATTGTTTCACGTTCATCTTATTCATTAACGTATGCAAAACTATCAACTAACATTCGTGTTGAAACTACTCATTCATCAATTACAACGGTAGGTTGCCTACAGATAAAACCAATAAAAAGTAAAGCTGTAATGACATAAAAAAAAAAACCAGTAAAAAGTTGGCAAAAATCATCCACAGTGTTCTGTAAGAATCTATTGGCTATATGGAACTTATAATAAAGAATATATTGTATATTTTACTATTATTTATAAATTGTGTGCCACGCATCTTTTATATAAGTAAAATTTATAAGCTTATGTGTGTGTGTATATGCATACATTCTTCCCATAGAGCCATTTGTTAAACATTTACCAGCAGACTTCTGGAAAAGGGTGAATTAGGGACTTCCCTGGTGGTCCAGTGGTTAAGACTCCGCGCTTCCACTTCAGGGGGCGCGGGTTCGATCCCTGGTTGGGGAACTAAGATCCCACATTCCGTGTGGTGAGGGCCAAAAAAAAAAAAAGAGGGTGAATTAGATCTAACTCACAGGGGATGTGAGGCAGGCATGTATATTTAGAAAATATGCTTCTGAAAATATTTAAAGGCCTCCCCACTTCCCCCACTGAGAGCTTAGTCTTAGCATTATAAGCCCATGTGTCCCTCAGGGCTTTCCTCACCTAGAGACAGAGGTAAACTTGGCCTAAACACCCCTCTGCCTGGAGTATGTGCACTCAGGGCCCTCCCCAGCGCTTTGGTGAACCCCTGCCCTGTCTTCCTCTTGGTGGATTCAATTCACTTCTTCTCCTTCCATGCTTGTTGTTTTGGCTTAGCTTTGGCCTGACCTGGGCAGAAACCCCAACTTCCAAGAAGCCCTTTCCCAAGAATAGTCCACCAAGCAAAATATCAAGAGTCAAAAAGATTGTACTAGGGAACCGATGTCCCAGGAAGCAGCTCTTATGATGAACAGGATTCAATGGAAAAAGTATTTCAGTTTCCTCACCCCTTAGGTGGGCAAACTCTGAAGCATGTTTCTCACTGTCTCCCCAAGGTCCCCATAAGAATTACCTGCCAGTTTCCCTTGGAAATAATCTGCTCAACACGTCTTGATTGCCTTTCTTCCCTTTCTCGGCTCACTTTCCTTACTCCCTTACTGCTATTTCCTGGGATCATCTCCCACCAAGCAAAGCAGAATCATTGTTTCATGGCTATAATGGATGGATTGCAAAAAAAATGGTCCCAGTTCTTCATCTCTTACTGTACCCAAGCCCTTATAATGTGACTTCACAGCTCTTCCCATCAGCCTTGTGGATGCCATTCATCAGTGGAATGCAGTGGAAGGGTCAGTGTGCCATTTCTGAACCTGGGCTTCAAGAAGTGATGTGCACTTCCACTGTCTCTTTCTCAATCCTTCACCATCAGACATGCAGCCTGCTGGAGTATGAGACGACTGTAGCAAAACCAAAATCAGCCCTGTTGCCTAAGCTGAGGACCAGAATATAAGAGAGAGTCCGGCCAAAATTAGCAAAGCTACCTTGCCAAATTTCACCTGACTACAGATATACAAGTGAGCCCAGCCAAGCCCAGTTCATGTCAGTAGAACCAGTCAGCTAATCTACAGGTCAGTAAACAAAAGTAAATGTTAACTGCTGTATGCTACCAAGCTCTGTGCTCAGTTATTACATGCAATACTGTAGCGAAAGATAACCAGCTAATCTATAGGTCAGTAAACAAAAATAAATGTTAATTGCTGTATGCTACCAAGCTCTGTGCTTGGTTGTTACATGCAATACTGTAGCGAAAGATAACCAGCTAATCTATAGGTCAGTAAACAAAAATAAATGTTAATTGCTGTATGCTACCAAGCTCTGTGCTTGGTTGTTACATGCAATGCTGTAGCAAAAGATAGCCTGGCTATGAATCACATTTTTCTGTTTCTTTCTATGTCTAGTAATTTGGTATTGCATCCTAGACATTATTAAAGATACACTGTAGAGACTCTGGATTCTGTTATGTTCCTTTTAGATTATTGATTTTCATTTTAGCAGGCAGGCAGTTAACTTGGCTGATCTCAAACTCCAAACCTTGTCTCCCCTTCAGTAGCCAACAGAGAAATTTCTACCCAGTTCTTTTCATTTTAGCTGGACTACTTGGATTTGCCCCAAGAATGCATAATTGAAGACAGAAATTTAGGCAGAGTTTATATATGGAATTTAGGCTGCCCCCTCTGTGTTTCCCTCCTTTACAGATTTCTCCTCTCACTTTAGAGATGTGGTGATTGTTCCAAACTCAGTCCTCTTGATCCCTCAAAGAGTAAAGCTTCAAGTATCTATCTGAATTTTTTGCTATAACTTGAACTTGCTCTCAGGTGCAAAGGTATAAAATGGGAAATTCAGTCAGGGATGATTCCTTCTTCAGGTGTCAGATCCCCTCTAATTTCTACCTGTTTTTGTCACTCTCCAGGGTCTTCACATAGTGCTTTTTAAAAATATTTTGCCCAGAGTTTACAATTGTTGTTAGAAGGAGCGTTGGTCCATTACAAATGACTCCACAGTTACTAGAAGCAAACTTTCAGCAATAGACACCTGGTGAGCTGATAGAAACACAGCTCTTCCTAGCATGGTAGCTTGAATTCAAATAAGCAAAAGAATCTCTAAGTTGGAAGTCATCTAGTGTTTGCTCAATCGATGTTGCTGAATTAAATTGGACAACAAATGTTGGGATCTCAGGGACTGATTTGTACAGCTGTAACATGGCTCTAATCAACGGCTTATTGACTGTTGTTCAGACTGGTGCTGCAGGAAATGTCTGTGCGCCAGTCCTGAGAGCCCAAAGATCAAGGGACCTGGGAGGATGGAATGCTTTTGCTCAGAACCAGGCTGGAAAATCATCTCCCTCCCATAACAAGTTGCCACAATTCTAACACCTTTAGGAAAGTCAGAGAAGTTCACAGAACTTAAGGGAAGGTTGCAAGAGGCAATGAAGGAACACTGCAGTTTGGAGCTTCTGAGAACTAGAAGACATATTCTCATAAGGAAAATGTCCTAGTGTATTCGGATATAAATATATGACCACATAGTCTATCATTCAAAACAGGGCACTTGTGAGAGTGGAAGGGGCTTCTAGTAATAATTATGCCAGGGCAACAGGCCTGAAATAATACTGCTGCAGTCAAATTGGTATGTATAAAACCCTGAATGGCAGTGGGTGTGGTATTGTGCGATGGTGTTGGGTCTCTCTTGGGCATATTGGAAGATGGTGTATCCCTGATTCCCTACCAGCAATAAAATCATGGCCAGTGAAGTTGTTACCCAGTCATCTTGGGTACCAACAGCATAGCTCTAGATGATCCTGGAACTTCAGCACTGGGCACTTGGCAAAGGCAGGAGGCTGGAATAGATACACTGGCCCCTGGAGCTGGAGCAGGTTTAAAACTAAAGATAGCCAAATACCCCATTTTCAGTGTCCAAAGGAGCCTGGAAAATGTGCGCTTGAGTCACATAGAAGCTGATATCCCAAGTAGATTGAACATGGCAAGCAACACCCACACTGTGGCAATTCTAGAAGCCATGGCATTCTAACTGGTTTCATTCATTCATCCATTCATTCATTCGTTCCATAAACATTTATTGATCCAGGGCACTGGGCTAGGAGCTGAAGACACAGTGCAGTTTGAAAGGCACCCCAGTTCATAGGGGCCAGGGTCTGGCCTCAGCAACTGGGGCTTTGAGGGCTACTCAGGTGGTCAGGGCTCTGCTGAGATTGCTGAGATTCAGTCCTGGGGTGCAAGGCAAGCAGAGAGCTGGCAAACAAACAGGAACTGTGGCAAAACTCAGATTACAAAAAAGCATGCACCTTGGGATGGTGCTGAGAGCTTATAGCTGGTGTACCTGTGAGTACGAGTATCACTTCTGCAACTTCTGTGCACCTGAAGTCGGGCTGAGGTGCACTGAGGACTCCCAGACCCTGCCTGCCACTGGCTTGTGAATGATAATAATCAGCCAGTCAAGTCAGCGGGACAGACATGCTGAGCCTGAGGGTGGATGCTTGGCTGGGTGGGGAAGCGGGGCCAGGGTTGAAAAACGGGGGGCCAACGACCCAATCTACACATCACACCGATACCATCCCATCCCCTCAACACCCTGTAAGGTGGACAGCACCATCCCTAGTACAGAAAACTAAAACTCAGGGGCGTTCATCCACCTATGAAGGTTAGAGAAAGAGCCAGAAACGAAACAAGCGCCACACCCTCAAGTGCCGAGTCTCCTTCCAATCATCGACGCTTCCCGAACTAGAGGAAAGGACTGGCACAGAGCTGAGTCTGTAAGTACTCGGTTCCCAAGGCTGAGGAAATGAGGACAGCCCTGTGTGCCCTGGAGACACCCGTGGAGGGTGCTGGCGCGCCCCAGAGTCTGGAGTGGAGCCGGGGGCAAGTAAAATCCAGAACGCTCAGGGGCTGGGCTGTATCTGTCCCCTGTTGACAGCATCCGGACCCAGGAACAGCGGTAAATTAAATCCAGGCCTCCAAGCTGAGACCTGAAAACGTCTAGAGCTGTGTTTCACCCCGACAATCGCCCTCAGAGTCAAGGACAACTGCTGTGAACAGAGGGACACTGCTTACACAGCCAGGTGCCAGTGAGGATGAATGTATCTGGGCAGGGGTTCTGACCCTGGGGAGGTTGGGGGCTGGCTGGGGGACATTCGTCAGCTGAGCTTTGCCTCATTCCAGCGCCCTGAGGAGATGCCTGGCTCTGGTGTTCAGACCTGAGTCCAAATTCTGGCCATACCACTCAGGCTTCTCATCTGCGGAATGAGAGTGATGACTTCCACTTTCCAGAACATCCAGAAGCTGGGAGCAGAGGCTGTTAGGGTCCACCTGGATCCCTTCTGCCACAGGTGCACCCAACCCCCAGCTGCTTCAAGGACTATGGGGAATTCTACCCCATAAGAGCCTGGGAGGTTACACACCTGCCCCAGGTGGCCAGTGACCATGATGGACATATAAAAGCCCAGCCCTCTTGTCTCAAGAGGGGACAATTCTGTGGCACAATTTACACTCCAGAGCCCCTCTGTGGACCCAGCCCAGGCTAGACTTGTCACCTTCCCTGGGACCACATCCTTGCTCCCCTCCTTCCCCCTCCCTACCTGTCAGGGGTTCTCCAGAGAACAGACCCATAGGACATACGAGCTGATGCTGTAATCCAGAGGCGGAATTTCTTCTTCAAGGAAACCTCAGTGTTTGCTCTTAAGACCATTAACTCATTGGGTGAGGCCCACCCGCATTATTGAGGGTCATCTCCTTTACTTCAAGTCAACTGATTATCAATATTACCACATCTACAAAATATCTTCACACCTAGATTAGTGCTGAATTACATCATTAACTGGGTACTATAGCCCAGCCAAGTTGACACCTTAAACTAACCCATCACATACCCACCTTCTTCACTCCCTCACAGGTTTTGTCTGAAGATCACACCCTCATTAAATCACATGCACCTTGCCTCAGGCTCTGCTTCCAGGGAACCCAACATGAGATAAAGGTTAAACTGCCCACTGGTCTCTCAGCTCCCTGACCACTGATCCCTTCTTAAGGTATTTGATGATTTGGGCAAACAAATCATCCCATGTCCTAAAAGCAGTTACATTTTAGTGGAGGACGGTTGGAAAGAAAAGGGACTTCGGGACCCAAAGGAATGTCTTCTATGCTTAGACTCTGGGTGACTTTCTCTGCTGGGGTGAAAGTTGGGGTCCCAGGGTTCTTAGTTGGGATTTGTGGCCGTGGATTTGCTGTGTGACCGAGGACAAGCTATTCATCTTTTACAATGCCAGCGATGGGAGATGGGGCTGAAAGCTCGTGACTGGAGAGGCCAGGCTGAACCCTGTGTACACTGAGGTTATAGGGGAGCAGAAGACAAAAAGCAGGCAAAAGACTTGAATTCCAGGCAAGAGGCGCTGGGGAGAGGAGATCAGGTCAGGCAAGGGCTTGGGGGCAGGAGAAGGAGCAGACACACTGTAAGGACAAGGCCACATGGCCGAGAAAGAGAAAGAGGCTCAGAGAGGCTCCCTGCGCTCCTCACCCTGCCCCGGTCTCACACATCCCTCCCTCATCCCCCTCTTCTTAAGGTGCCTGCGTGACTCTCCCGATCTGCCAACCAAAGGAACCAAGTGGCATCTGGGTGGCCCTTCCCCTGACTTGTTCACGTGGCCACTCCTACCCACCTTCAGATCTCAGCACAACCTCAGCCTCCTCCGGGTACCCCCAACCTCTCCATCTGATATAGACACCTACCCAAGTTCCCATGCTCCTGGAACACTGTGATGTCTAATTTCTCATTCTCCTTCCTGGTTAGACTGTGAGCACCCCCAGGACTGGGGCTGTGCCTTATCTGTCCCTGGACCCAAAGCACCGTGAGTGGCACACAGTAGGTGCTCAATGAACCAATGAGACACAAACAGGGCCCCGTGCCAGTGCGCAGGAAAGGGGAGAGAGAGGCAGCCCCGGTCACAGTGCTCCCATCTTTTAGAAGTGGCAAGTGCGTGCCTCGTTATCATTTGAAGTTGGTTGTCACAGTGCCATGGCCCAGACACACCCCCAGGGCAACACGAAGGAAAAGTGAATTCCAAGTGGGCAAGCCCAACAAGCCCTCCAGGAGCAGGGGGCACCTGAGCTGGCTGAGAACAAGGAGGGGAATGCCGCCAAGCGAACAGGAGGGGCTTTGCCACAAGGCCTTGGAGCCACAATGGCGTCTGGGAGGTGGGAGGATCCAAGTTGGGGAGACAGTGAAGGGCCCCCCAGGGGACTTCCGGGAGCCCTTCACCAGGATCTGCCCCATCCGTGCACCAGTCAGGCCCAGTGCGAAAGCAAAGGCCATCCATTGGCTGGTGTGAGTCGATGTCAAGGCCCAGCTTGGATTTACAGTGACGTGCATTGATTTTGGCTCTTGGAGGATGTCAGCTCACCCATAAATTAGAAGATTTATCTCAAGGAGCTACACAGATAAGTGGTTTTGCACATAAATACCTTTTCTTTCTCAGCTAAGAGTGCTAACGTGCTGAGGACGTCTGTGGGACAGGCTTTAGGGAGCTCCTGCCACATCCCCAGGTCCGGCTCTGGGCAGGCATATGGACACAGCCAAGTACAACTGCAAGGTGCCCCAACCCTGGTCCAACCTCAGCTCAGGAAAGGGTGTGCCGTTGGCCTTGCCTACCTTGCTTCGTGCTAAAGGATTCACTCACTCACTCATTCATTCAACAAACATCAACTGAAGGTCTGTTCAGTCAATGGCCACGTCGGGGGCCAGGGGCTGTGGATGGATGCAGAGGGGGACTAGCCCAAGTCCCTGCCCCCCACCCCCGGAACTCACATGCCAGCGGAGGACACAGGTGATCAATGACTGAGAGGACATCAGGTGTGCTCTGCGCTGTGAGGAAAGTAAACTGACTGACGTGAAGGATATGACCAGGGCGGGTGGAGGCTTTTCAGATGGGGTGGTCAGGGCAGGCCTCTCCGAGGGTGGCCTCTGAGCTGAGCCTTGAAGGATGAGAATGAGGTAGACTTGCAAAGAGGAAAAGGAGGGAGGGCATTCCAGGCAGAGGGAATTACAGAGGCATGGGAGAGCTTGGAACGTTCCAGAAACAGAAAGGAGGCTAGAGTGGCTGGATGTTGGTGAGCAAGTGGGAAAGAGGTGGGAGGATGGCATCAGGGGCTGGATCCTGCAGGCCAGTGGATGAGGTTCACATGTGACTGAAAACATCACGGGCAGCTAGTGAAATGGCCTTAAGCAGGGAAGTGAGATGATTCCCTTTGGGTTTGCAGGATGGCCTGGAGCGCCACTGGAGACTGGACTGGGGGGGGTCACAGGCGCGGAGGAAGGGAGGGCAGTTAGGGCTGCCTGGGCATCCAGGTGAGCGGGAAGGGAGGCTACTCAGAGGTGAGGGAGGTGACAGGAAGCAGAAGGATACAAGCTGCATCTTTGGAGAACGTGGTCGATTCCTGCGCCAGGAGAGAGGCCCGGCCAGCTGGCTTCCCAGGCTACAGCTGCTGCAAACACAGCCGAGGCCACCCACGTGGAGGCCACGCAGCCCATCCCTGCAGCCCACCAACATCGTCCTCGGATTCCCACGTCCGGGCTGCCCCGGGGCTAAGTCTTCTGAAGCCTGAGTGGCAGTAGCCGGACACGCTCTGCTCCGTGGATTGAATTTACGTTCCTACAAGCCCAGGGGAAGCGCCACAGAAAAGCAGACATTGTTCCATGTACCAAATGACCCCTTCACCTAAAATCCATCCTCATGTAGGGTCTTTTCCCTTCTATTTGGATATCTTATTATTTTTTTTATCACCCTTCTATAATTCTTGAAAAGGATTTTTCCCATCAGTTTTCCTATAATAAATCCTCATTAAAAGGCGGTACTTTGGTTTGTAACCTTGTGTTTGTGATCAGGCTGAGTATTTGGCAAAATGGCTTTAGACGTACTGGTCCCAAATGAATCTGCTGGGGGTGAACTGTCCCTGTTTTAGCATCCTCCACAGGACCGCTGTTTTTCAGAGCTGAGGATGGACCGGGAACAGAACACTGAAGGCTGCCCGTGTTCCCTCTTCCCACAGAAGACCCACCAGGACACATCGAAGGACCTCCATCCACATGGCAGACACCGCCGTTATCTCCTGGGTACCTGATTCAGTTCAGGTATCAGAGGAGGTTGCCCTCTCACATCAGAGTTGTTTCCAGTTCAAATGAGACACTTTGATTTATCCAAAGATGAACCCTGGGGGCAAGAAGGAAAGGGAGGGAGCGCTGGGTTGAGTGCTATGGATAGAAGAGGACAAGGAAAGGGGTTCAGCTGGAGTCCTGGAGGTCCCGGAAAAACACAGCCTGTATAAGCCTTCCTTGAAGAGTAGGTGAGGACCCCACATGGGGCCACCCAAGCATGGTACCCGAGGAGGATTTAATAAAGCGGTTATCAACAAAGGGGATGGGAGGGTGTGGAGAAATCACAGGGTGAGTGCAAGATATGGGGGCTGGTAACAGTGGGCACCTTTATTGACCTGAAGCCCAACAGGGAGAGGAAGGGCCATTCCCACCACCAGAGCAGAGACCTGTGCGTCCTATAGGAGCTGGGACCTACGGTCAAGGGATACAAAAGTCCTCAGTAACCCTGCAGGGGAGTAAACACCCCGACCTCTCTCTCCTTCTTCCTCCTGACCTCTCACTGTTGCTCCCCACTGGCCGGACCAGAGTGCAAGGGGGCCAGTAGAGGCAACTCATATATGTCTTGAGTTTCCTTTCGCTGCTGTAATAAATTATAACAAATAAAATGGCTTAAAACAGCACAAATGTATTACCTTACAGTTCAGAAGGTCTGGGGTTCAAAATGGGTCTCATTGGGCTAAAGTCAAGGTGCAAGCAGAGCTGCATTCCTTCAGACTCCAGGGGAGAACCTGTTCACTCCCTTTCCTACTTCCAGAGGCTGCCCACGGTCCTCAGTCCATGCTGTCTCAGTCTGTTTGAGCTGCAATAGCAAACTACCAGAGACTGGGTGGCTTATAAACGACAGAAATGCATTTCTCACAGTTTTGGAGGCTGGAAGTCCAAGATAAACTGATCCAAGATCTAAGATGGCGGTCTTCTCGCCGCTTCATCACAAGGTAGAAGAGTCAAGGAAGCTCTCTGGGGTCTCCTATATAAGAACACTAATCCCACTCATGAGGGCTATCCTCTCAAGACCCAATCAACTCCCAGAGGCCCCACCTCTAAGGATGGGGGGCTTAGGATTTCAAGATATGAATCTGGGCAAAACACAAACATTCAGTCCATAGTACATGCAGTATCTGTGACTGGTTTATTTCACTTAACATACTGTTCTCCAGGTCTAACCATGTTGTTGGAAATGGTACGATTTCCTTCTTTTTTGAGGGTGAATTCTATACACGTACATTTCACATTTTCTTCATCCATTTGTCTGTCAATGGACATTTTGGATGTTTCTAAATCTTGGCTACTGTGAATAACGCTACAGTGATCATGGAAGTAGAGATATCTCTTCAAGCTCGTGATTTCAATTTTAAATATATCATCCCAATTAAATTTCAGTCATCTTTCAGGGCAGAACGTTGTTTTTTTGTTTTGTTTTGGTTTTTATCCTACTTTCAGATGAGGGAATGAGATGCAGAATTAGTACTGGTGGGTAACTTGAAGCTCTCACCACATGCCAGGCCCTAGAAGTTCGGGACACTCTTGTAGACAAGGCAGTAAGTGGCAGAGCACACAGGGCTGCGTTGGCCGGGATCACTGCCCCATTCAGCGCCTGGTGCAGAGAAGATGCCTGGGAACTACCTGGTGGGGGGATGAATGAAGGGGCTGTGAATGTCCACCTCTCGGGAGGGTATCGGAGCATCATAGACAAGGGGGAAGGGAGGTGTTTAGAAAGACTGAGCCGTCTCGTGGGAAACTTTCAGCTTCCAATCTTCCCTCCATAGGAACAGCCCTAAATGTTTGGGAACTTTCTGGGACTTTGCCTCCAAAACAGTCTGCACCCCCCTACACTCTTTTTGTGACTGTGCTGGAAAAGACTCTCTTTCTCTTTTTTCTCATTCCCTGACAATGCATCAAGAGAGACCGAAGTTGGAAATCCAATTCCTGGCACCAAAGCAGTGGGTCCAGGTGCTGCATCCCAGGCTCTGGAAAGAGTCAGCCCCGAGGCAGCCAAGGACATGGGAGCTGCCAGAGGCAGGCACACCACCCAGGCAGGGGGCAAAGCCCTTCCTTCAGGCGGAGAGAAGGGCTGGAGAAAAGAAGAAAATCAAGAAAGGTGGGGAGAGGGCCAACCACTTACACGAGAGCACCGAAGGCTAAGAACCCACACGGACTGGGTTCCTGTCGTCTTCGGCAAATATTAAGGCACAACGGCAGGCATCTCAGTGCCACTCCGATCTGATCAAATGGCACTTTCATCATCGTAGCACAGAACAGAGCAGGAGCTGAATGGTGGCAAACGGATGCTCAGCTCTGTGTGTGTGTGTGTTTTAGAGTCAACCATTAATAATTCATGCCGCGAGGGTCGGAGCCATCCTCAGCGCCCTCCCCCAGGCACCAGCACCTGCTCCCCGCCACCGACCCCTCTGGGGGACCGCCCGTCCCTCTCTCTGCCTGGGACCAGAAGCGCCTGCCTGCTGTGTCATGCAGCGCCTGACACGCCCGGGACAAACGCTGACATCCTGCGTCAGGCTTTTCCTTCCACCCACCCAAAATCAAACAGGCTACAATGTGGCGATTTATCCTCCCTCCCATTGTCCTCAGCCTCACCCCTGCCCCTCAGAGGATGCGGGCCAGCTGGACAGGTCCCCCGGGTCACAAGCTTAATTCCCATTGGCCCCTGCCCCGCAGCAGCAGCCTATCCGATGTGAGCCTGGACATCCAGCCCTAGGACTAGCTTTTAGTGATGCCCAGATGCTTCTTCGAGGCACTGGGCAGGTTTCAAAGGGGGTGACGAATGCTGTATTATTTCGCCCCTCCTGCCCCCCAACCCAATTCTTGGCGCAGTTTGTCCCGGCACATCCCTGGACAGACGTTCCCATTCCTCACCTGAAAAGGGTTTCAGGACATCTCCTGTCCCTGCCCAACTCCATTCCTCAAAGTGGCCTGACACGTTATCATGGTGGTAGCCGTGCGGTCCCCGTAGCGGGGAGGGGAGGTCTGACTCAGGCCCCCAGCAGCTGGTGCAGCCGCAGCCCCGAGGGAAGCCTCTCGTCTCACCCCACAGTCCCCTGAAGTCGGGGCCTGGCACAGCCACGCAGCCCACGAGAAATCAAACCAAGGCCGCGAGGCAGGGGTGGGACACAGCTGTGTTACTGCGGACGCCCTGGGGGTCAGCGGAGACTGTGAACATCACACAGCAGACCCACACACCTCACAATTACTTCTTGGTGCCGTTTTTTGTTCCCCATTTACCTCCTGAGGGCCCATTTTTTATTCAGTAACTATTTAGGGACTGCATACCATATGCCAGGCACCGAACCAGGCACTGGGGGTAGAGCAGTGAGCGAAATACAGCCGCTGGAGCTTGTGTGTGTGTTTTGGGGTCGGGGGGGAGCTAATCACAACATATGGGTGTGGGTACGGATAGAGACGGAGATGCAGACTGCAGATACAGATGTCAGCATTGCACTGCGCGGGGAGGGAATAAATGAGTCACGAGGACCCTTCACCACCTCTGTAGACGCCATCTCTGCCCAAGCTGTTTTGCAGGAGCTTGCAGTCAACTATGTCCAGTTCAAGCTCCAGCTGGCTAAGAGGCTAAGACCGGCTGGGACCACCACCCCTCCACCTGGGCACGCGTTCTGTTAAGTGTCCGCTCGGTGACCTTTCCGCGTCAGGGGGCCGAGAACTCCACCTCAGAACACGCCCACACTGCCGTTTTCTGCACACGCGTCCCATGGAGAAGCATGTAGCTTAGCTGCACCTGTGCGGAGTGACGATGACCCTCACCTTTTCCTCGTCTCCAATCTCCTTTCCCCAGGCTCCCCAAGCCTCAGCCCACCCGGCTGCTTTAGCCCATAAATAACCCAGCCCCTCACCTTCAGGGAAGCGGACTGGAGTTCTGTCCTCCCGTCTCCTCGCTTGGCCGCCTCACGAATAAACCTCTTCTCTGCTGCAA
This sequence comes from Balaenoptera musculus, assembly GCF_009873245.2. Lineage (NCBI taxonomy): Eukaryota > Metazoa > Chordata > Mammalia > Artiodactyla > Balaenopteridae > Balaenoptera > Balaenoptera musculus. Next base: position 7,573,756 of record NC_045801.1, on the reverse strand, counting down.
ACCTCGGCGTCTCAGCGTTTGGTCCGCTGAGTGTCGGGCCAACGAACCTGGTTCGGTCACAGGAGGGGCAGCCGGAGGCCGGGAGGCCGGGGGGAGAAGGCAGCGGGAGGCGAGCGCAGAGAGGCCCTGGCCCGACGAGGCACCCCGGGGGCGTCCCCCCACTGAGGGAGGGGGCAGCAGTGGACGGCGTGCGCAGAGGGTCCCCCTGACCTGACGGTGTCGTCACAGGCCTGTGCAAAGGACACGGGCAGGAGAAGGGAAGTCGGCCGGGGGGAGCAGAGCATCCAGGCCTTATGGTGCTGGGACCCGTCCGGCGGCTGTGAACGGGGCCCAGGGACCAGCCTCTGGATGGTTCTACAGGGCAGAGTGCCGGCTCTGCTGACGGGCTGGAAGTGGGGTGAATAGAGGCCCCTCCTCCTGGTGGAATCCACACCCTTCTCTCCACCTGGAGGAGGGCGTTGCCTGCTGCCCGCAGCTCACTCCCACCGGGCCCCGAGGCGCCAGACGAGCTCCGACCTGGCTGAGCTGCCGCTTCTACTCTTCCCCAAGCGCTAAGTGCAGAGGAGAAGGGAATGAACCTTCCCTGTGCCCAGGGCCTGCTGTGTGCGGAAGCAAGCCAGGCCCTTTGCTACACACCCTCAGCCAGTCCTCCCAACTGACCTGTGCTAGGGTCCCCAGTTCACAGATGGGGTGTCTTGACATCTCAGACTAGTGTGGGCCGGGGACAGCCCTGCGGGGTCTCCGCTACAGGAGCTGGCAGGCAGGGAGTCACGGCTCTCACCATCTGACTCCAAGCCACTTCCCTTTTCCCTTAAGAAAACTCTGGTTTCCTCTCTCTTGCTCCTGGTATAGAAAGGCTCTCCCGCCACCAGCTGTCAGCCTCTCTCACTCAACTGTTTCACTGATTCAAAGACACACCCTCTGCTGTTCCTTCCCCGATTCCTCTCTCCTCCTCCCTTGGTTTTAAGACTTTGAAAAGGAGAAATTTTATGGGAAAAGAGCTGCATACAAAATCATATATATTCTGTTAACTCGTTTTATAAAACAAAATATATGTTTATGCTTACATAAATACGTTGAACACTAATCCACAAAAATCTAAACAGTTTAATTCTCTAGAATTTGTATTTTCTTCTTTGTTCTTTTCTATATTTTCCAAATCACCTGCCATTTATGGGAAGCATTATTGCATGAGGTTTACAAACATGGGCTCTGGGACCGGGAAGCCTGGATTCATCCCTGGGCCCACAAACTCCTCTGATTTGGGGCCAATTCTCGGCCTCATTGGGCCTCTCCTTTCTCTTCTCTAAAATGGGGATCAGGACTCCCCTGGTGGTGCAGTGATTAACAATCCGCCTGCCAAAGCGGGGGACACGGGTTCGAGCCCTGGTCCGGGAAGACCCCACATGCCGCAGAGCAACTAAGCCCGTGCGTCACAACTACTAAGCCTGTGCTCTAGAGCCTGTGAGCCACAACTACTGAGACCGAGTGCCACAACCACTGAAGCCCGCGCACCTAGAGCCTGTGCTCCGCAACAAGTGAAGCCACCACAATGAGAAGCCCACGCACGGCAACAAAGAGTAGCCCCCGCTTGCTGCAACTAGAGAAAGCCCGCGCACAGCAACGAAGACCCAACGCAGCCAGAAATTAATTAATTAATTTTAAAAATAATAAATAAATAAATAAATAAATAAAATGGGGATCATAATAACACCCCTTCCTCCATCCTCGGGCTGTTAACAGGACCCAGCGGGGTAGGGCCGGGGAACTGCGGATGGCACTCAGGCCGGTGGTCAGAGCTGAGGGAGTCATGCCTCTCACAATGCACTTGCACTGCTTCTAAAATCACAGCGTGCAGAGCATTTTTAGAGAAATATTTTTTAAATAATTCAAAAGCCAGGGTGGGCGCAGGAGAATTAAAACTTGTTCTAACCTTCAGAGCCTGTGAATCTGAGGCTTCTGTGTTAAGAACATTTCAAAGCTTCCTGGAATCTATCTTCATTTGGTGCCTAAGCGCTGGGGAAAGATGATAAACAGGCCTGCGGCCACAGACAATTAACAAACCATCGGATATGGAGAGACATTCCTCAGGGAAGAAGCAGGGTCCTCCCTTGCTCGTGTTGCAGGGGTGAGGGTGGGGAGATGGTGTGTGTGTGTGTGTGTGTGGTGTGTGTGTGGTGTGTGTGGTGTGTGTGTGTGTGTGTGGTGTGTGTGTGTCTGTGGTGTGTGTGGTGTGTGTGGTGTGTGTGGTGTGTGTATGTGTCTGTGGTGTGTTGTGTGTGTGTGTGTTGTGTGTGTGTGTGGTGTGTGTGTGGTGTGTGTATGTGTCTGTGGTGTGTTGTGTGTGTGTGGTGTGTGTGTGGTGTGTGTGTGTGGTGTGTGTGTGTATTGTGTGTGTGTGGTGTGTGTGGTGTGTATGTGTGGTGTGTGTGTGTGTATTGTGTGTGTGGTGTGTGTGTGGTGTGTGGTGGTGTGTGTGTGTGGGGTGTGTGGTGTGTGTGTGTGGTGTGTGTATGTGTGGTGTGTGTGTGGTGTGTGTGTGTGGTGTGTGTGGTGTGTGTGTATGTGTGTGTGGGGGTGTGTGTGTATGTGTGTGTATGTGTGTGTGGGGGTGTGTGTGGGGGGGTGTGTGTGTGTGTGTGTGTGTATGTGTGTGTGGGGGGTGGGGGGGTGTGTGTGGTGTGTGTGTGGTGTGTATATGTGTGGTGTGTGTGTATGTGTGTGGTGTGGCATTGAGGACGTGGGTCTCCAGGGCTGGCACAAGCTGAAATGGAGGCATGCACACATCTCTGGTTTCACCTCCACATCTTAGCCTGCGTGCTGTGCCGTGCACGGGCTGGGCATTGCTAGCCAGATGTAGAAGGGCCCAGAGGTCCAATCACAGCCAGGTGGCCACTAATGGTCCAAGAACATCTGGAATGGCTGTCCTGGGATCACCTGGGACACCTCAGGGGACAGTGGCAGACGAGATGGCCTGCACCGTTCTGGCCTGGAAGGATCCTGCACTGGTCCGCACAGGGGCACCTTGGAGACTGTCCTTATCCATGGGGGGGTCCTGAACCACACTGGTCTCCTGTGTCCCCTTCACCCCCCCCCTTGGCCTCTGCTCTGTGACTTTCCATCTCCAGAGGCTGGGCTGATGGCCCTCGCCGACTCTCTTCAGTGGGTGGAGGCGAGATGGAAGCTGAGGGTGCTGGCCCCAGGTGGGGCGGGGAGATGGCCCTGGGCCACTGTGCTGGGCGCTACCGGATTGTCACCCGTGGCCTGGAGTCTGAGCTGAGGAACCGGACAAACGTCAGGGTCACAGGGAGCTCATGAGGCCAGAGACCAGACTCGAGGGAGGCGAGGGGCTGAGGAGCTCAGGGCCAGGTCAGCGGGCCACGTGGAGGCAGGACAGGGAGAAATGGCTCAGGTGGAGGCTGGGGTCAAGGACAGGAGGCTGGGGTCAAGGACAGGAGGCTGGGGTCAAGGACAGGCTGCTAAAAGCTTCTTGTTGCCGATCCTTGGTTGCATCCCTTCCACTCCACCCCTCGTCTGCCGGCCTCCAACACCCTGTGCAAGGCTCTGCTCTTACACGCCAGGCTCCTGGGCACAAAAGCCTTTCTGTGTCCCCCATTTCTTGATTACAGGAAATCGGCTTCATTCCATGACCTTCCCTGAGTTCCAAAGGGCAGGTTCAAACAGCTGCTAATCAGGGACAGGAGAGGATGCAGAGACAAGGGAGGAACAGTCAAGAAACAAGAGTGCAGCCTTGGGGCAGGGTCCTGGTCCTCCCTCAAGGGATACACATAACAACATCTTTGAGCTGTTTTGCATATACTGAAACCCTCACCAGGAGAAGTAAACTGTGTGCTGCCCACAAGCATGCAGACCCCAGACCAGGTGGAACCGGAAGGTTGATGATGCCGACTCCCACTTACCTCCCCACCAACCAATCAGAAGAATGTCCACGAGCTGATCACACCCTCTTTGAGCCGTTGCTATAACACTCCTCGCTACCCCCTCCAGGTTGCGCCACACGGTTTTGAGGGCATTAGCCCGCTGTGGCCCCCTTTGCCTGGCAAAGCAATAAACTGCAAACTGCCTTCACACATCCACACATTCCTACTTCACCCAAAACTCTGTCTCCACGATTTAATTCAGTGTCGGGGTACAGAGGCCGGATTCGGCTTCAATATCATCTCCATTTAGCCGAATGGCCCCAAGAGGCTGTCACACTCTCCCATTAGGGAGGGAGGGCAGAACTGTCTCACGTCAAATGCTGGTGTCCCCCCCTGCTGCTCCCACGTCAGCCAAAGTGAGCCTACAATTGCTCCTTTACTGCCTTCAAAGTGTTTCCAGGCCACAGAAGCAAGGGACAACCTCAGCCGAACCAAAGAGACTCCCTGAGCTGAGAAGAGGGAGCTGAGGATACAGAGAGAGTTCACAGGACAGAGCACTAGCGAGAGGAGAGAGCTGCACAAAGAGATGCCCAGAGATCTGCAGAGAGCCCTGCGGTCAGCAGAACAGCCTCCAAAGATGTCCACATCCTAGTGCCCGGACCCTGTGAACATGTCACTTTAAACGGCATAGGGGAATTAAGGCTGCTCATCAGTGGACCTTAGAATAGGGGATGGACCTGGATTATCTGACCCCAGCTGGGGCAGAGACATGAGATGAGGAGGAGAGATCTGAAGTGTGAGAGGCCTCAACCCACCACTGCTACCTCTGAGGACAGAGGAAGGGGACCATGAGAAGGACCGTGGGCAGGCCCCAGAGGATGGAAACGGCCAACGGGTCACGGCCAGCAAGGAAACGGGGACCTCAGAAGGAAGTGAATTCTGCAGAATCCGAGTGAGCAGAAAATGGATTCTCCACCTCCTCCAGAATCCAGAGGATTCTAGAACAGAGCCAGAGTAGAGTCTCCAGAGGGAACACGGCCTGCCGACACCTTGGTCTTCGCCCATGGAGACCTATGTTGAACTTCTAACTTTCAGAACAGGAAGACAATAAATTTGCATTGTGTAAGCTGCTAAGCTTGTGGTAATTTGTTACGGCAGCGATAAAAAATGAATTCAACCCCCTTGAGTATTCTGATCAACGCATGCATGTGAGAAGAATACCAAAGGTTGGGCAAAAAACATCTGAATGGATTAAAGAGAACAGATCCCAGGGATCACATAGGGCCCCGCCTTGTGTACTGACTGGATGGAGTGGCCGACGGAGCTGTGACCAGGGGGAAGCAGAGACTCGGTTTCCGGATCTGGTTCTGCCCTAACTCATCGGTTGTCCTGGGCAAGACACACCTCCCCGGCGTCTGTTTCCTTGTATGGGAAATGTGGGCTTGGTCTGGAAACCTTCCAAAGCCCCCTCTCCACCCCATCCATTGTGATGTTCTTCCAGTCCTCATCACCGAACAACGATCTAGTCTTGGATTGGATTGGATTTCAGGGGTCCTTTGGGTCGAGAATAACTGAGCTGTGTGCGTACAGCTTCCCTGATTCCCTGCATGCCCATGTGAAAACCATCACTGGGTCCAGTTCTACTGCAGAACGGACACGAGGCAGCCAGTCGGTTCGGTGCCATTTCCTACTTCCCTCCACTGGCAAGGAAGGCCCTGTCAAGGGGGAGACCCACGGATTGTAAGAGTGAAAGAAAATGAAACAACCTAATATCCATCAAGAGGGGAATGCTAAATAAACTCTAAGGATCCAGAACATGGAAGACGGTGCCACCTTTTAGGAATGAGGTAGATCCAAGTGTGCGATGCAGAAAGTTCTCTAGTTCTCCACACACGTGGATGTGTAAAGGCAGTTTGCAGAGCAACGCATACAGAGTGACGGTGCTTATGTTTGCTAAAGGAGAAAGATACAAATGTATGTGTGTGTGTGTGTATATATATATAACATGTACATTTTTATGTATGGTATATGTATATATATTACATATAGACATAAAACGCATTGAAAAGGGGTCTATTCTGCACACAGCCGCCCAGCAGTCCTTTCAAAACATGAGTTGGTTCATGCCCTCCTCGTTCCCAACGCTCCAGCAGCTTCCCAGCTCACAGAGAACAAGACACAAAGTCTTTTCCGCGGCCCGCAAGGTCCCCTATGTTCTCGCCCACTCCTCCCCAACCCCGAGGCCTCCCAGGCCCTCCCCTCGCAGTACACTTGGCCACAGTGCCTCCTGCTGCCCCTGGACCAGGTGAGTCCGCAGAGCCCGCACCTGCCTTCTGCTACCGGGCACACCTTCCCCAGGTGTCTGCCGGCCCACACCCTCGCTTCTCGAAGGCTGCTGCTGCAAGGTCTCTCATGGAAGGAGTCCTGGTCTAAGATAACACTTCCTCCCCAGCGGCTCCCCTCCCCTGCCCCGCTCCACTTTTCTAAAGAGCACTCATCATCCTCTAATGAATTTTAATCTCATCTGCAAGCTCACTTGCAGTTTCACTCCCTCGACTAGAATATAAGCTCTTAGAGGAATGCCAGGCACATAGTAGGTCCTCCATAAATATTAATTAAATGAATCAACAAATAATAGACAGCAAACCACACGGAGTAGTTGCATCTTGGGAGGAGACAAGAGCTGCTCTGGAAGAGAAACTCCAGCTTTATCTGTAAGGTCTAAATTGTTTACAATGAGAATGTTTTCTTGGATTACTTGCGAAATTAAACACTAACGAATATTTAGGAAAAGGCCATTATAGTCCATTGTGATGAGTCCGTCGTAGGAGGAGGGGTGCTTCTCTGGGAACTCAAAGGGATCTAAACTGGGAACTGAAGGGACTTCCCTGGTGATCTAATGGTTAAGACTCCACGCTTCCACTGCCGGGGGCACGGGTTCCATCCCTGGTCGGGGAAGTAAGATTCCCCACGCCGAGCGGCACAGCCAAAAACAATAAAAATAAAAAAATAAATTGGCAACTGAAGAATGGGCAGGAGAGAGGAGAGTAGTAAGAGGGTTCCAGGAAGAGGGAACGGTGTGAGCAAAGGTGCGGGGGTGAGATGACTGAGGCACAGCTAGGCTGAAAGTCAGGTTGAATGGAAACATACAACTTGCTCTCTATGGCAACGCTGCCTGAACCTGCAAGCCGCCAGGAGCTCGTGCTACAATACAGACATTACAAATCAATGCACAGCTTCCCCACTTCCTTCACTGAAAAAGTCTTAACACGAAACAAACAACACGGAAGTTCTGTAATGGGAATGAACAGCCTGCTTGATGACCAAGTCGACTTACATACTGGCCTGGAGCCGGGTCTGGCCTGGAGGGTAACAAGTGGTTGGTAACTGGGGACTAGTCCTCAGGGCCGGCTCCGTAGTTCTCCGTGCAGGTCCTCTCGAGCCTTGGCTGAGGAGGGGGAGTGCCCGGGGGCGTGGAGGTTTGGGGGTTGAGGGGAGGGAAGGGGCAGAGACTAGGGCCACACCAGCTGCTTCTTGATCCATGGGGGAGACCCTAAGCCCCAGGGGCCTGCAGATGTTCACATGCTCCACACCCCCCATCTTCCTTTTCTTCTTTCTCTACCTGCCTTCCCTTGTCTGACGTCTTTCTTTCATCCACAGGTATCTGTTGATTCCTCCTTTCCCTGTGTCCCCCCACCCCGGCCATGTTCTCACTGGCCTTGGCGCCTGTCAGGCCCTCCATCTGGCTAAAGCCTGGACAGCTTCAAGGATTTGGCTGCAGCATGTCCGGCACCCCGAGGAAGCCTGGCCCTCCAAGGCGGGTTGGGGCTCCCTCTGCGATGTCTCCACAGCCCTTGGAAACACCTCCATCACTTGACGTTGCCATTGCCCAGTGGCCTGCTTCACCAGATGGGGAGACTGGGTAGGGCTTGGATGAACTCACGTTCACCTCTGCAAGCCCGGGTCTCAGGGCAGGATGAGTTCTCGGTAAACACGTTTTAAAAAGGAAACAAAGTTGGATTGACTGTGCGAGACTCCATGGGGAAAACGCTAATTAGACTATTTCATCCACATCCGGGGGAAAACGCTAATTAGACTATTTCATCCACATCCGGGGGAAGCTGACTTCTCACCCGCAGGAGGCAATCACAGCAGGTGAGGAGAGGAAAACACCAAGGGGCTCCGTGCTGAGCTGACGTGGTGCTGGCGCAAACATGGTCAAGGTGCCGTCAGGGGACCAGAGGCAGGAAAGGCTTCCAGGAGGAAAAAGGCCTTGGAGGGTGGGGAAGATCCAGGGCCACGAAGAACACACTCCTGGTTTACTGGGACCCCAAAGCCCGGGTCAAAATGCACATCCCACTCTGATGGGGGCTGTGGGTAGGGTGGATGCACTAGAGGCTGGGGGAGGGGTCAGACGACAGAGCTCAGGATTAGCAACAGAGAGCCTGTATTTGGGGAGGACGCTTCCCCAGCCTCTCCGGGAGGAGCCCCCAGACCACACTGAACCCCTAGCGCTGGCTGAGGCAGAAAGCATTCATTGCCTTTCTAAACTCAACAAAGATCATCCATCTTAATTAAGCTTGGCCCGTCCTGGGACCGTCCATCAGCTGTTGGTGTGGCAGTAGCAGGAGGGCAGCTGGGAGTGGGGGGAGAGGAAAGGGACTCAGAGGGGGACTGATCCCCACCGAAGGGTTTGCTAAATGTTCCTGCGGGTCAGGCCTCGGGTGTCCGTGATCTTGGACGACAGGGAGCAGAGCAGCATCTTAATTAATCCGCAGAGAGCGCCCTGGCCGCTGCATCACCCACTGTTCTCGATCGCTCAATCCTTCTAATTTCCCAGCAATTTAATTAAAGGATCTTCCCCTTATAAGAACGTCTCATTTTCCACGGAGCAACATTAAAAGAATTAGGAGCCGCTAAAGCTGATCGGACGCAGTTGTTTCCCTGTCAGAACAGAAAGGGGACAACAGGATGACTCAGGTGCCCACTGCCCCCAACCCCTTACCCCAAGCAGGAAATCGAGGCCCAGGGAGAAGGGGTATCCTCGGGGTCACACGAGGAACTAGTGGCAGACTCGGATCGTGACAAACCCTTCCAGGTCCCCTCCATCCACTCCATAAAGGGCTGTAATCTTCAACTAGTGACTCCAGTTTATGCCTCTTTAAAATGACATGATAGTCATGAAAGTTAAATTTGGGTATGAGTGTAAAAGTACTTGGTTGCTGGAAATCAAAATTAACACAAATGCTTTTGCCGTTCCTAAGAAGCTGGCCCTGTAGACCCAGGCACCTAGGACAGGAGTCAGTAAACAATGGTCCGTGGGCCCAATCTGGCCCGCCACCTACTTTTGTAAATAAAGTTTTATTGGAACACAGACACACTTATCGTTTCTGTGCTATCTATGGCTGCTCTCAGGTGACAGTGGCAGAGTTGAATAGTTGCAACAGAGACTGGATGGCCCACAAGGCCTCAAATATCTATCTGGCTCTTTACAAGAAATGTTTGCCAAGCCCGGGCAGAAGAGGGCAGGCTACATGCCAAGGAAATCAGACGACGGCGTTTAGAACATTGCCACGGGTAATCCTGGCGCTGACCCTACAGATGGGCGGGACGTCCCCACTCACCGAAGCTCAGGGAGGCGGAGGGGCCGCAGAGGCCGTGGACCCGTGAGCCGAGGACAGAGCCTTGCCCCACACTGCTGCCTGATGTTAGCTCCTCCGCACCGAGTGACGCCTTCCTACCCCGGGGTGGGCCCTCACAGGTCCTCCAGCCCCAATCCCCCACTGTATGGTAGGGAACTGAGGCCCAGACAGCAGATGAGCCCTCCAAGGTCACCCAGAGATGGGGAAAGGGCCCAAGGCTTCCGGCTCCCAGCACAGTGCTCCATCCGTCCTGTCAGGCTGAGCTGAGGTGACACACAGGCGGGAATGATGGAGCACCTGCTCCGAGTCCGGTGAGGTGCTAGGCAGGGACCAGGCCAGATCTCCAGCCACACAGGAGTGACGAACACAAGTGTCATCGTCCCATTTTTCAGATGAAGATACTGAGGCTCAGACATAGACAGGGAAGTATCCCAGGGCGTCCAGCTAGCAGAGCCCAGGCACAAACACAGGTTCCCCTGAGTCCCAAGTCTGTTTCTTCCAGGTGAACTGGAGCCCCGGTTCCAGGCTTCCGGGTGAACTGGAGCTGCCACAGAAGCAGAGAAGGGTCGCCCCCCTCTGCTCTCCAGGGCAGTCCTGATCCATGGAACCCACTATCCGCCAGCACCAAGGCCGGGTCAGTGGCTTGGTTGTCCTGGAGGCTCCTAGCTCCCCCTGCTGGTGTGTGATTCCCACGGCTCCATCTCTCTGTTGTTGTAGCTAAAAACCTGCTCTGGACTAGCGTTCAGTCTCACACTGCCCTGTACTTGCAGGTTACAAAGAGATTCCACAGGCTTTGGTGCAACCGAGATGCACACAGACCAGGCGGGGGTGCAGGAGAGCTGGAAGCAAAGGGCTCTGTAGCTGGGCGTGCCTGCGTTCAAATCCCTGCGGGCCACCCACAGGCTCTGACCTCCGGCAAAGGCACGTGCTCCTCTCAGTGCCCCGTGACCTCTGGGACCCACGATTCCACCTCTGTGAAACGGGCAGCCCAGGTCACCTGCGGGGATTAGGAGGTGATGTATGCAGAGTGACTGAGCACTCCCCTCACGGGCAGGGGCTTGTCCTTGCAGTGGGGGGAACTGGCCATGACCCCCCTGCCCCCTCCTGACAGAAGGTCCGGGTGGTGAGGTCAACAGCATCAAAGGATGAAGGCTGCCCCCAGGGGGGGCAGAGCCGCAGGGAAAGCCTCCCCAGCAGCGGGGAGGGTATCTCAGCACCGTCAGGATGCTTGTGTCACCAGTGGAGCCTAGCAGCGCTTCCCATGCCCACTTGTTCTGCGCAATGCGATGAGTCCCTTTCCCTCTCTGGGCCTCAGTTTGCTCACCTGTAAAGTGGGGCTGCTGTCTCGCTCAAGTTCCTTTAGCTCTGGCACCCTGTGCCTGGTTCATAGACTCTGCTGTCCTTTTTGATTATTGCCAACTGGGGAGTCACCTGTAGCTTCGCACAGCCTCTGGGGCTCCTTTAGTGGTAATCCATCCTCCAGCCACTCTGCCATTCATGCATTCAACACAGTTACGACAGAAGAAAATGATGACAATAATTGAGGGGATGGTAATAATTAACCCAGGTTGGATGCTTGTGCTGTGCCAGGAAACGCACAGGTATCGTCTTCTCTAAGCCTCACAATGACTCGATGAGCAAGGTGCTATTGTGATCTTCATTTTAGAGATGGAAAAACTAAGGCTCAGAGAGAATGTGTGATGTACCAGCTAGTAAGCAGTGAACCCCTGGCTCCAACCCGGGAGTCAGACCTCAGACGTAACAAAGGTTCAGCTGTTCACAGCATACCCACACTTCACAGAACGCCAGGTGACAGGTTTAAAGAGACCCCTGGATGGAGCCGACTCTACTGATTATCACAGTCAATGCATTGTGACCTACAAGGCACAGAAACCAGGTGAGCATGCCTCCCTCCAGGCCTGGCAGAAGCTGTCTTTCAAGGCTAATTTCCATCTAGGTACCCGGGCAGGATGCATGTGACCTAAGTACCCACCACAGGTAGGTGGCCAGTTGTGGTTCCCTTATTAGTTTCTCCTGGTCCATCACAAGCTCCCCGAGGGCGGGGCTACTGTCTGGGGCATCTCTCCATCACCCGAGGCTATGGGTGACTCCCCAGTTTGCATCTCTCCATCACCCACAGGTCTGCTTTGGGGACGGTCCAAAAAGAGGTGCAGAATGGAAGGACCAATGCTGAGCACCGGTGGGGGGCAGCAAATACCACAGGCGACTCTGGCCTGACACGCCTTCTTCTGTCTACACCTACCTGCCCTTCCCTTTTGTCTGTTTTGTGATAGTTAATATACCAAACTGTCACTGCCTTCTTAGCCTGCCGGAAGTGTAACAACTGTTATCTACCACAAACCCCCGAAGCCTTAAATTGCAGCAGGAATGGTGACAGTGATAGATCAGAATTTTTAAAATCAAACCCAAACGTGTCCCTGTCATGGCTAAGAGAAGGGCCAAGTTGACTTGAAAATAATTTACTTAGAAAATTTTGCGATGCACGGTAAATTAAGTCCTCCCTTCAGAATACGTTTTGTTTTTTCTTTCCTCTTCCAAAGTATTAGTCCACTTAATTGATTCCCAAAGACTCCCTGCTATGACTTACAACTATTACCACTGGGGGGAGAGGCATGCGGACCTGGATTTCATCCAAGGGCAGGATGGACGGTTCACTTTGAAATTGTAAAAGGGGTTGGTGGCGTGATGGATCTGGAATCAAACAGTCCTTTCTCTCCAGCCTTGAAAGATGGAACCGAAGAATAGGGAGAAAATCATCAGTGACAACAGCTAATGAATTTTAAATACTTATTACAAGAAAAATTAATTTGCTAAATTGGCCCTGTAGATACAGGTTATAAAATAAGTCACTGTCTCCTCAAAACACGCGAGACTCAGAGCAACTAACGCAGCTCAGGCTTGGGGCTGCACAGCCACGGCCATGTTGGAAGGTCACGGCCTCCTTACTAGGCACTGTCTTGAGGGGCCAGAGCCGTCCTTCTCTGCCTGACACTGTGTCAAGCACCTCACAGACATTACCCTGGTGGACCTCACTACCTGTGGGGCTAGTTGATCTTCATCTGTACACTGGGGCAAGAACACCCACATCTCCCAGCACTGTCCTAAGGACACATGCAAAGGCCCCGACACAGAAAGTCGTTAACCCCTCGCAGCGATTATTTTATCATCCGCATTAGTGCAATGGTGAGGTGACGTAACCTAACTTCCCAAAGTGACACAAATGCCAAGAGGTGGAGTCAGGTCTTTCTTGCCTGGGCTGGGCTCCTTATTCAGAGCCCAGCCTTCACCCCCTGCGTTAACAGATGACAGCCCAGGAGGGAGGAAAGGCCATCCGGAAGCAGGGCTGGTATTAGGGCTGCCGGCACGTGACTCTGGCTGAAGGGGTGCCTAGGGAACAGAGTCAGGGGTCTTCAAAGGCCGGTCATCCAGCACTGCCCTCGGCATCCTCCCCAGCCCCCCCGCATCACAGGCCCGTCCTGGCTGCTCCCCATCTCCTGCCTGGCCCTGGGTCTCCTGCCTTCTGCTGGCTCCTGCTCTCACTTGCTCTGGCCTTCCAACCAGAGGGGCCCTGGGCTTTCGCTCCATGTAGCGGACCTTGGCATTGAGCCTCGAACCCCTCCCTGCCCCTGGAACGTGACCTTGCCCCCGACATTCTGCGCTTGCTCTGCTTTCTGGTGTCAGGGAAGAAAGGTAACAGGGGAGGCGTCGTGGCATGGGGGGTAGAAAAGCAGCTGATGAGACGGGCCTCTCACACTGGATCCTAGTCCCAGACACACCCCTCTCTGGTTTCAAGTGTCACCCAAGGCAGGTTGCTTATCGAGTCTCCGTTTTCTCAGCTGTGGAAGAGAGACAGGAGTTGGCAGAGGGCGCTTTGGTTGTGAGTATAAATCTTGCTTGGGCTCAAATTCTGGCTCACTACTTCCTGTGTGACCTTGAGCAAGTTTCTTAATCTCTCTGTGCTAATATTCTCCATCAGTAAAACTCTAGATAGCATCCAACTCGTTGGTTGCCGTGAGGGCTACACAAGGACATCCATACCCTTGACACAGAGTCAGCACGAAGACTGGACGCGATGAGGCACAAGAGTAGCCTAGTGTGGTGCCTGGCACACGGCACGTACTCATCACACATTATAAAGCAGGAAGGCAGGAGCCCACTCCGCCTTTCGGCACAAACTTTCACCTCTCCTGGCACAAAATACAAGGTGGGCCCGAAGGTGTCTAAGTAAAGCAGTGATCGGGAGCTGACGGCTTGAATGTCCTGTGGGGCTCAGAAACCCAGCTCCCGGCTCAGCAGTAGCTGCCCAGGAAAGGATGCGACAGAACCACGCCCCCTGTCCCGCCCCGCCCGACTCCACGGGGATCCTGTAATACAGACAAGGGTCCACCTTTCTGTGTTTCCGGGACAGGGGGCGGAGAGCTGTGCTAAAATAAATGGTCTGCTGTGTCAAGATAGGTGGTCCTCTGAGAGCAATCGCTCTCCAGGGACAACCCTGCCGGGGGGACAAGGGCCAGACGATGTAATGACACAGATGGAGAGAAGCAGTCTACCGACACAGCAGAATACGGTGAATGGCATCAAATGGCGAAAGTCTCTCCGTTCTTTCCTCCAACCTCCTCCCCCACCTCCTTCTGCGCGGCCTTAGGTCTCGCCAGCAGGCGCCCTGCCCGCCCAGGGCCTTCTCTCCAGGCCAGATGCCCCCGCTCGGGGATCCGGGGATCCGGTTGGCTGGGGGCGGGGTCTGAAGCAGGCAGCCCCTCCCCATTTCTGGCTTCCCCTCTTGCAAGCTATGGCCTGTGGGCAAGCTTCTCGACCCCAGGACACATTCCCTCTTGGTCAGATAAGGGTGATTGGGAAGCTGCCCCGAGGCTTGGTGTGGGAATCGGTGTCCGGCCCGTCTGCACTGGACCTTGGGCCTCTGTGACTCGCCATTTCTGGGCAGGTCGTGTTTGGTCAGGCCTGGTGTCTTGATGCCCCTTCTCTGCCTGGATCCGGGGCTCGGCTGAGGCGGCAGCGAGGCCCTCTGTGTACCCCTCGGAGCCACACCAGCGTCCCCCTGGGTCCCTGCAGCGTCCCATCCCTTGTTCGCGCCTCTGCCCGCGGACCGGGTGGGGACTTCCTTGAGCCCGGGACCACGTGTCGCTGCGAAGCTGTGTTCCCACAGCTTCACGGCCAGCGCCGGACCGCTGCAGGCAGTCGATTCGCCTTCGCTGAATCAGGGGCGAGTGGGTGCCCACGAGGCTGTGGCAGGCCCAGGAGAGGCAGATGAACGACGATGTTACCGGGTTAGTAAACAACGGCCAGACACGGGAGCCCCACCCTGCTCACAGGCGAGCAAATGACACATCCCTGTTCACGCTGCCCTCTGCCACTTGCCCGGGACTTTACCAGGAAACCACCGTGAACAACAGGAAGCAGAACAAATATTTATTGTGTTCCTACGACGTGTAACACAATGTGCCGGATGCTCTGATGTACGCTGTCAGGGTTAACCCTTAAAACGAACTAGGCAAATGGGGTGAAATCATTTACCCCATTGTGTAGATGATGAAACTGATATTCATAAAGGTTAACCAACATCACAGGGAATCATAAATGGGGAAGCAGGATTCAAACCGAAGGCCACCTTGTCTCCCAAGCACAAGGCCCCCATGACCATTTAAAGTCACTTGTCCCTTCTATCCATGTTGATAAGTGCCCAGGACTGCACATGACCCAGCAGATGCCCAGCGCATGTCCACTGAACAGCCGCCCAGCACAGTTACCATTCTTCGGGGGGTTTTATAAATTAGAAGAGTAAGATCTTTTAATGATTTCAGGGTCACTGAGGAGGCAAAGAAAGCACACGTTGGATGGGACCCTCAGAAATAACCAGCTTTCGAGGGTAGCGGCATGCAGGACTGACCCAGCCCTGAAGGCACCCAGACTCTGAGCTCTGTGGTCGTTCGTG
Organism: Balaenoptera musculus; assembly: GCF_009873245.2. Taxonomy (NCBI): domain Eukaryota; kingdom Metazoa; phylum Chordata; class Mammalia; order Artiodactyla; family Balaenopteridae; genus Balaenoptera; species Balaenoptera musculus. The sequence goes on along the minus strand of NC_045801.1, from coordinate 7,558,262 downwards.
CAGACAGCCGAGAGCTCCTGCTGAGCGGCTGGGCACCTGCCCCTCCACGTCACATGACCCCACCAGTTCTGGTCCAAGGCCTCGTGCCAGGGGACCTGGGACTGGCAGGCTCCTCCCTCCAGCCTCACCCCACGGCTTACACCGAGCACATGCAGTTAGACTTTTCCTCTTATGCGTTCATGTTGTATCTTTCCCACGAGATCATGACCATTTTGAGTGCATCGTTTGAGGGATGTTCATATTTGTGGGCCCCTTGACTAGGAGCACAAATAATAATGGATAATTACAGAGTGTGGGCCAGGTGATCTGCTAATGGCTTCTTGCGCTTTGTTCAGTTAATGCTCTCAGTAATCTTAGGAGTTAGCAATTATCATCAGACCCCTTTCAGAGATCAGTAAACTAAAACTCAGACAGGCATAGAACATGCCATGGTCACTCAGAAAAGTGACAGAACTAGATATGAGCCCAGACTCTCTGTCTCTGACCTGGATGCTCAACCATCTCAACAGAACTTACACGGATACTTGGGCAGGATTAGTGTCTCTGGAATACCACTCTGACCTTTGCACCCTGGGTCTATTAAATGGCCACTGTGTCCCCATTTAATTTTATTGAGTTACGTTTATTGAATAAAATCAATATCCATCATCTCCAATATCCAACCTGTTCCTCTAGGTTCTGGCTTCTGGTTGACCCTTCTGTCTTTCCCCTTACAGGACCCACCAGCCTAACGGAAATGCTCATGGCTCACCATTCATCCTCCATGCTGTCCCACCCCCAGGGGTTAGTGCCACTGTTACTCTTTTTTGGAATCCCCTCCCTCTCCTTCGACTCCACTCCCTGCAAGTGCAAAGTCTATCTAGTTTACAAAGCCCCAATCACAGGCCACCTCCACCACGAAGCTTTCCCTAACTTATCCTGAGTGGGAAGTGTCCTTGCTTCCTGAGTTCCAGAGGCACTTCTTGCCTTCCTGGCTTAGGGAAAGCAGCCACTCCCCTCCTTGTATTAGAGCAGCAGCTTTTAAGCTTCCCTCAGGAGGTCCCCTCAGACCTGGCTGGGGTGAGAGGGTGGTGACAATGAAGGCCAAGTGCATGGGGCTATGGACTCCACCCTCTTCATCCAGAACAGTTACCACTTCACCTGTTTGTACATCTGCTTATACACCTGCATGAGATTTCATTTGAAGAAAGGGTTCTCGGAGAAAACAAACTTTGACCTCAGTGAGAAGTTACAACTGACACCGCACAAATACAAAGGATCACAAGAAATGACTATGAACCCCAAAATGACTATACACCCCAAAAATGTACAACCTAGAAGGAATGGATAAGTTCCTAGAAACGTACACTCTCCTGAGATTGAATCAGGAAGAAATAAAAAATATGAACAAATTACCAGTAATAAAATTGAATCTGTCATAAAAACTCCCAACAAACAAAAATCCAGGACCAGATAGTTTCACAGGTGAATTCGACCAAACATTTAGAGAGGAGTTAACACCTATCTTTCTCAAACTATTCCAAAAACTTAAACAGAAAGGAACATTACTGAACTCAGTCTACGAGGCCAGCATCATCAATACCAGAACCAGACATAGACACCACACAAAAAGAAAATTACAGAATAATATCACTGATGAACTTAGATGCAAAAATCCTCAACTAAATATTATCAAACCAAATTCAACAATACATTAAAAGGATCACACACCATGATCAAGTGGGATTTATTCCAGGGATGCAAGCATAGTCCAATATCTCCAAATCAATCAATGTGATACACCACATTAACAAATTGAAAAATAAAAATCATATGATCATCTCAATAGATGCAGAAAAGGCTTTTGGCAGAATTCAATATATATTTATGATGAAGACTCTCAACAAAGTCGGTATAGAGGGAGCACACCTCAACATAATAAAAGCCACAAATGAAAATCCCACAGCTAACGTCATATTTAATAGTGAAAGGCTGAAAGCATTTCCTCTACGATCAGGAAAAGACAAGAATGCCCACTCTTGCCACTTTTATTCAACATAGTATTAGAAGTCCCCAGCAATAGCAATCAGACAAGAAAAAGAAATAAAAGGAATCCAAATTGGAAAGAAAGAAGTAAAACTGTCACTGTTTGAAGATGACATGATACTATATATAGAAAACCTTAAAGGTGCCACCAAAAATCTGTTAGAACTAATAAATGAATTGAGTAAAGTTGCAGGATAGAAAATTAATATACAGAAATCTGTTGCATATCTATACACTAACAATGAACTATCAGAAAGCGAAATTAATGAAACAATCCCACTTATAATTACATTAAAAAGAATAAAATACTTAGGAATAAATCTAACCCAGGAGGTAAAAGACCTGTATTTGGAAAACTCTAAGACTCTGAAGACAGCACAAACAGATGGAAAGATATACCATGTTCATGGATTGGAAGAATTAATATTGTTAAAATGATCATACTACCCAAGGCAATCTACAGATTCAATACTGTCCCCACCAAAATACCAATGGCATTTTCACAGAACTAGAATAAATAATCCTAAAATTTTTATGGAAACACAAAAGACCCCAAAGAGCCAAAACACTCTTGAGAAAGAACAACAAAGCTGGAGGTATCACACTCCCTGGTTTCAAACTACACTACAAAGCCACAGTGATCAAAACAGTACGGTACTGGCACAAAAACACATACGTAGATCAATGACACAGAAGACAGAACCCAGAAATAAACCCAACTTACACGGATGGTCAATTAATCTACAACAAAGGAGGCAAGAATATGCAATGAGGGAAAGAAATTTCTCCAATAAATAAACGAAACCTCCAGCTGAGAAAACTGGACAGCTACATGTAGAAGAATAAAATTAGAACATTTTCTCACACCATATACAGAAATAAACTCAAGATTAAAGACTTAAATCTAAGACCTGAAAACATAAAACCCCTAGAAGAAAACATAAGCAGTATGCTCTTTGACACCAGTCAGAGCAATATTTTTTTTTAATATGTCTTCTCAGACAAGGGAAACAAATGCAAAAATAAACACATGAGAATACATCCAACTAAAAAGCTTTTGCACCATAAAGGAAGTCATCAACAAAATGAAAAGGCCACCTACTGAATGGGAGAAAATATCTGCAAACAATATATCAGATAAGGGGTTAATATCCAAAATATCCAAACAACTCATACAACCCAACATCAAAAATAAATAAACAACCCAATTAAAAAATGGGCTGAAGACCTGAATAGAAATTGTTCCAAATAAGACATACAGATGGCCAACAAACACCTGAAAAGATGCTCACTATCACTAATCATCAGGGAAATGCAAAAGAAAACCACAACGAGATATCACTTCACTCCTGTCAGAATGGCTGTTATCAAAAAAAAACAGCAAATAACAAGTGTTGGTGAGGATGTGGAGAAAAGGGATCCCTTGTGCACTGCTGGTGAGAATGCAAATTGGTGCAGCCACTATGGAAAACAGTATGCCGGTTCCTCAAAAAATTAAAAGTAGAACTACCATACAATCAGCAATTCCACATGTGGGTATTTTTTCAGAACAAAAACACTAATTCAAAAAGATATATGTACCCCTATGTTCACCGCAGCATTATTTTCAATAGCCAAGATATGAAAGCAACCGAAGTGCCCATGAACAGATGAATGGGTAAAGAATATATGGTATATCTACACAATAGAACATTACTCAGCCATAAAAAAGAATGGAATCTAGCCATTTGTGACAACATGGATGGACTTAGAGGGTATTATGCTAAGTGCAATAAGTTAGATAAAGACATATACCATATGATTTCACTTATATGTGGACTCCAAAAAACAAAACAAATGAACAAACGTAACAAAACAGAAACGGACTCACAGATACAGAAAACAAACAGGTGGTTGCAGAGGGGAGAGGGGTTGGAGGGATAAGTGAAATATGTGAGGGAGATTTAGAGGTACAAACCTCCAGTTACAAAACAAATGAGTCATGGGGATGAAATGTACCGGATGGGGAAATATAGTCAATAACTGTGTAAAAACTTTGTATGATGACAGACAATAACTAGACTTACTGTTGGTTATCAGTTTGTAATGTATAAAAATATCCCATCACTATGTTGTGTACCTGGAACTAACATAGTGTCGTAGATCAATTATATGTCAAGAAACAAACAAACAAACCTGACACACAAGCTTCTAAACATTAAGAGAAAAAAAAATCCACCATTTTGTTGCACCATTTACCTTTACCAAGACTGGTAAAAATCCACCACCCTTATTAGAGAGATAACTCAAAGTTCATTCTTTACTGAAAATGGGTAGTAATGTCTTCCTTGGAAACAAAGGACAGCAAACCACTGTAGGATTAAAAATAATTCTCAAGCTTTTTCTTCATTTGTTACTGAATCAAAAGTTTTGGCTGTTTTTAGTGCCCAAAGAGCATCAAAAACGTTGTTTCAGATGAACAGTTTTGTGAGCCGTCCTATGTAATAGAGATGATTTCATTGTCTAGTCTAGAAATGTGAAAATCTAAAACCATGAGGCAATAGCTTGGTAATTTACAACTTAAAAGGATGGTTTATTCAAACAATTGGTTAGAATCACTATAAATTAAATAAAATTTCATTTGATAGAAAAAAGATCTTGACCTCAGTGAGCTGGATGCTGGGTGACAATGTCAGGAGACCCCGGGGCTGGACGGGGGCAGTAGGACTCGCCTCGGTGCCTCCACAAAGCTGTCACACGGCAGAGGCGCCAAAAGATATGGGATTTATCACGAGCACCAGGACTAAAAAGGTCAGTCGGACTAGAGAGCATCACAAAGGCTCCTGACTGTCGGTTTACTGCTCCTCCCGAGGTGGGAAGGGGCTGCGGCAAACCCAATGCGAGGCGCCAGGACGTGGGGCGTAAGACCGTTAACCTCAAACAGTGGCCCCAAAGCAAGGCTAGTGCTTCAGAGGGAGAACGAGCATCACTGTCACATTTTAAGCGCTTGGGTCTCAGAGGGGGAGGTGCTGGGTCTCAGAGGGGGAGGGGGAGGTGCTGGGTCTCAGAGGGGGAGGTGCTGGGTCTCAGAGGGGGAGGTGCTGGGTCTCAGAGGGGGAGGTGCTGGGTCTCAGAGGGGAAGGTGCTGGGTCTCAGAGGGGGTGGTCCTGGGTCTCAGAGGGGGCGGTGCTGGGTCTCAGAGGGGGCGGTCCTGGGTCTCAGAGGGGGTGGTGTTGGGTCTCAGAGCGGGTGGTGCTGGGGTCTCAGAGGGGGTGGCCCTGGGTCTCAGAGGAGGTGGTGCTGGGTGGGGTCCAGATCCAAGATTCTGATTTGGGAAGGGGAAAGGTAAACCCACCAACCTAACAGAGGAGCAGAAGTACTCAGGCAGAGAATGCTTTTATTCTATCCACCCCACCTCCTCAGAGTAGGAGGTGAATAGGAGAAAGTGCATTTATTTTAAAAGCAAAAGAATTCCAAGATAGTAAGCTGAGACCACCACCTGTGATGGGAGCGGGAGGGCCATCAAACCATAGTTACTTCACATGATAATAAGCGCCCTTGATGCTTGAGGAGGGTAGAACTGTGTAGATAAGCCCTCCCCGCTCTTCTCTCACAGGTGATTCAAAAACCGTTAAGGTCACTTTCTCTGACAGCTGTCTCCTGGTTACCAGGCTGCAGAGCAGTCCCAGGTAAAGAGCCGGCACCTAGACGGGGGTCAAGGATTTGGGCTGTGATTCAGGGAAGACGCTGATGAGGACTGGGGGTCTCTGTTCGACGCTTGAAGCAAAGGGGCTATGCGGTATGGGCCGTGTCTGGGGAGTTGAGGCACAGGTCCTCCTGGAAGCAGACGACGCGGGGGAAGGTGTGTGTGCCTGTGCCGGGGGCAGCACCCTGTGTCGCTGGTGACGCTGACCCCTCGCCCACCCAAAGCGGGGCCAGGAGAGCCCCACGCGGCCGCCGGGGCGGACAGCGCAGAGGAGGGCGCTGCGGAGAGCACTGCCCTGGGGCCGCCCCGCCCTGCGTGTCCCGGCGGCTCCGTAGAGGCCGGCAGCCCTGCCCCGTGGTGCTGTCCCACGCTGCGTGCCCCCTAGAGCTCCGGGGCCGGCTGCCCCACGGCCTGCTCCTCCACGGGCTGCATGGCCTCCTGCACGTAGACGATGAACTCGGAGGCCTCCCCGCCCTGCGTGTAGACCGTCACCGTCTCAATGCCCTCCACGTCGTCGGAGGACACCACCAAGTGATGCTGCTCGGCCAGCTCCACGGCGGCCTGCTGGAGGGTCTCCTGGATCATGACCGTGCGGTTGGAACTGGGCTCCTCGTCCGTGACCTGCGGGAGGGCAAGAGAAAGGTCACACGGGCCCCACTTCCAGGTCCAGCAGGACAAGAGAATCACCGCGACTGCCTACGGAGCATCTGGCACATTCCAGGAGCTGGTCCTTCCTGCACAGGATCATCTCAGCAATGCTCTACGCTTGCTCTCACCCCCGGTTTATAGGTGAGGAGAGTGACGCCCACCGGTGCAAAGCAACGTGGTCAGGGGCCCCAGCTGGGGCTAATGGTGGAACCCAAGTTCAAACACCCAGTCCAAGCTCTTCTCGTGATGCCAAGCTGCCTCCCAGAGGCGTGGGAGTTGCCGAGGCACTCTAGGAGTTATTTTCTGCAACCGTGTAGAGGGTTGGGTGCGGGGTCTCCTGGAAATTCATAGCTGGTCCATTTGGTGGTGAAAAAGGGACTAGTTTATCCTGGGTTATCTGTCTCTCCACACACTCTGGGAGCTCAGCTCTGTGTATGAGGAAGATCAACATCACACCAGGCAGGAGTACACGCCCTTGCATGCCTGGTTTTTCCCAGGTGTCGTCCACCAACACTAGTGCCTCGGAGCCACGGGAGGGGCCTGCTGATGGGCACTCACTGCCCCGGGGCTCTGTCAGTGGAGGGGGCCTGCTCACTCCTACGGGCGGGCCTTTCTCTGTAGCTCCAAGCAGGCAGATTCCAGACAAGGCCAAATTCCAGCTGGTGCTAAGGCCCCAGCTCCCTGACTGTGCATTCTGGTCTGTTTTACAGCTGTCTTTGATTTTGAGAAGAGCAATAATACAAACAATATGGGAAAGATTTAGAAAGTGTTGAGACCCTAAGAGCTGCAAAAATGACTGAAGGATTAGAAAACCAGCCCAGGAGGACAGTGAAGGGGCCTGGACTTGCTGAGCTGGGGAACAAGAGCCCTCAGATGTAGGGACGGATGTCAGAGAGACCGGCCTTTCCCAGGGGGTCCGAAAGGTGAGGTGGAAAGAACTTTGTCCTGCACTTCGCGGGGCTTACACAGCAGCTCCCCCGCAGTTAGCTGTGAGCCTTGCCCACTTTCCCCTGGGACTCTCAGGTGTCTCATCTGTAAAATAGGGACGAAAATGCCCACTTCAGAGAATGGCTAGGAGAACTGAAGAAGATTCCGTATGCAAAGTGGGTGCTTAATAACATCACCGTGCTTTTGGTGCCTTCATTCGTGTACGGAACGTTTTCTTAAGGTACTGCGGCATGTCAATTATTCATTCATTCAACAAAACCTTTGTCAATTTATCAGGTCCCAGTGGACTGAGCTCCGTGAGGGCTAGGACAGCACTGCCCCGGCACAGCTCTTCCCCCAGAGCCAGGTGGGCAGGGCGGATGCCTGGCACGGAGCAAGAACCCAGTATTTGTGCAACGATGCTCCACCGGGTGCAGGTGCTCTGATGGGCGCTCAGGCAGCACATGGTGGAAAGCCAGTCTAGCGGGGCAGACACAGGAACCGAGCGATGCTCTGACAGAGTGCCAGGGCAGCCTCCGGAGGAGGCATGGGGACGGGGCTCCAGGCAGAGAGGGCAGAAGGAGCAATGACTCCCAGGACCCCCAGGAGAGACTGGAAGCAGTGGGTCTGCTCAGGTGGCCTCCGTGAGCTCCCATTCATGATGCTTCTGACTCCCTTCCCAGCTGGAGCCTGGCGTGGGATGGTCTCCTCCCTGCCCGGCCCTCTGTAACAAGCCACGACCCCAGGCTGTCTCTGGGAATGGCCCATGGGGCTTCCAGGGGTCTCCCTAGGCCCTGGGCCTGTGTCATTCCCTGACAGCAGGAAGGGCTGTGTCAGATGGGGTCATGTTTAATGCAGAGAAGAAAATGGACGAGGCACCTCTGGGGTGGGCTCCACACAAAGTTACTGATTGGAAGGAACCTTTAACTTGGACTGACGGAATTTACCAGAAGCTAGAGAGATACCCTAGTGGAAAGTATTAATCCATTTAGCCTGAGCTGTTTTTCTGCAGTAGGTGGAGGCCTTTTTTTTCTTCTTCTTCTTTTACTGTTTGTTTCAATTTCATTTAAATGGGAAAATGCACTGTGAACCAAGACTTTAGAAGTAAATATTGATTTATTTCACTTTGAAAGAAGGTACCTGACAGAAGGGTGGGAAAGGGGGAAGGAATACTCAACAAATGCTCTTCTCTTAACTGTCAGTAAATTCTACATGAAGGAAGAAGTCAGGAGGCATGGGTGATTTATGCTGAGGTCCCAGGACCTCAGGTGTGCAAAACAAGCTGATGCACTTCAGGTAAACAGATGACACAATGGTGATAAACAAAAAGGGTGAGATCAACCAATACACGAGCTTTGTGATACACTCCTGGCACTGTCGTTCACACACAGTGATTGCCGTCATCAGAAATGAAGCCTAAAATGAGGACGTCGCCAGCCTAAGATCTCACTGTCCTTTTGGACAACTCTAGTGCCTCCATGGCTGAGTACTGACAAGGGCTGACACTGCTGCCCCGGACAAAGCGATCCCTGCCGGCCCAGGGCTTTGATGAGCAGAGGCTGCAGCCCCTGTTCCCATGGCAGCAGGGTGGACACACATCCAGGAGGTCCCAGGACGACTGAGGCGTGGCCACTGCCCACAGATGTGGAAGAAGGGCAGAACCAACAAGAGGCCACCGTGCTCGAAATAAGGGCGATTACACGCTAACTCTGTCCCATCAGGGCCCGGGGCCACTTCGCGGAAGGCGCTGTCTGCAGATGGTGGGAAAAGGTGCGGCAGGCCGAGGGAAGGCGGCAAAGGGCAGGCGTGTGCCCACAGCCCCACCAGGGCCACCGCCACCTCCCAGTCACCAAGCCCACTGGGCAGGGTTCCATCCTCACCTCTCCACACGGTCCTCTGCTGTCTGACGCTGCTGAGCCAACCTCAGCTTTACCCACTGAGACGCCCTCTTCGCTGCTTCCACAGCCCTCCGATTCCAGGCTTCCCCACCACGCTTCTCGTGGCCCCCCTCAAAGCCCGGAGGACTCCTGCATCCCCATCCTGAGTCTCCTATGGGCCCCTCGTCTGCACTGAGGCTTTGCTCCTAGCAGAGCGAGGGACCCCAGACCCCGAGTGTGTCTGCACAGGGGAGGCCCCCAGGGGCTGTGTGTCTGTCCAAAGTGCACGAGTCACAGGAGCGGCGGTGCTGGGGAGCAGGGGCGGGTGAGGCCGGAAACGACGTTCACAACCAGATCCTGAAGAGCCTCGCTCACCAGCTGAGAGACTGAGACTTGGTTTTACGAAGGAAGACGCTGGCGGCTTCCCAGGAAGGGCCCTGCCTCCCCCAATCCGCGGCAGCCCCTGGACCGCAACTCGCCTAACACGGGAAGAGAAGACTTAGCACCATCTGTCTCTCCCACTAAATAGCTACATTTATTTGCCCATATTACCTTTTCTACGTATTAAGTCTATTTAACATAATCCTTTCTCCATTTTTTTTTCTAATTTTCAGCTCCAGGGATTTGTCCACCGGAATCACCAGTTAAGTTCACTCACTGCTAACTATAAGAGTAAAATAAAGTTTCCAAACACTGTCCGTTGGGCTTAATTCAGCAGACAGAGTGATGAAGACAAAGATAAGTGTCCAGTTCACAGAAGTCCTGCGAAGAGTGGCCCTCCAGATGGCACAGCTGTAATAGGCGGGGCGTCCAAAGCCTAACTCATGACAAGTCTACGTTCTCACGAGCTTGTGTGAGCAGCTCCGCCAGGCCCGGAGAGGCCCCGCTTCACGTACAGCTGGAGAAAGAGGAGCCAGGAGTGGTGGAGGGCTGTGTTACAGAGGGAGGCACGGAGGCTCCCTGCAGAGCAAGCCCCTCCTCCCACTTCCTGCACTCCACCTGTTACGTGATTCCCACTCTGTTTGTTGTTTTGTTTTATGTTTCTGCAAACCATGGAATTCCTTCCCTCTCCCCATGAAACCCAGTGGACACTCTCCCTGCCTCATCCCAATCATTTGCGCACAGCATCTTGTGGCCTGGGCATCTCTGAATGAAACCTCTAGCGTCTGGTGACTCATCTAAGGTCAAACAGCTGGAAAGTAGCAAAATCTGGACATTAGTCTGGGTGACCTCAGGTCCGGGGACCTTCCTCAGCTGCTGTAGTGTGGCAGCGACTAAAGGGATTACATGCCATAGATCAACAGGGTTAAATTATTACTCTTTACCCACCCCAATCAGTTTGTGGCTGGCTGTAGAGCTCTCGACCATTTTCTTTGTTCAAAACAATCACACTCTAGCAGTTTAATCTATTAGCACAGGCTTGCAATTGTTCTCCATGGTAGAAATAATCTGGCTTCACAGTGTCATTATCCCCTGAGATGGGTACTCCATTTTCCCCAAGTGCTGTATCTAACACATCTTCCAGCTAAATTATCGGCAGCATAGAGAGCTTAATGGAAAACCTTAACCTATAGGACTGTGCAAATTATTCACTAAGTCAGCCTCTGAGTTCTACAGCTCTGCCCACCTCAAGTGTTCCAGAATCTAGACCAGATCACTAACAGACCCAGGCACTCTACTGGGCTCTGTTCTCGCGGGAGAGCAGCTTCCCACCGAGACCCCATCTCCTGCATGGAGATGATGGCGGCTAAGGGATAGTTGGGATGTGGATGGGGTCGCTTGTGCCCCAGTCTGCACACCTCTGCTCCGCTGCACCGCCTCCCAGATACACAGAGAGGGTCCTGTCACCTAAGACGTGGACACTCAGCACCTCCCTCATGCCCTACAAGCTCTGCGATAAGCGAGAAAAGGCTTATGTGCGAATGAGTGAAGAGGGCAGCACACAACCCTACGTGCCACACTGTGTGTCCCCTCACTGAGCACAGCCCCTTGGGCATCCGTGCCTGGCCAGACCCTGCCTGCCCGGAGCTGCCGCCCCACGCCCAGTGCCCTCCCGGCCTCCTGGGTCCTCCCCCAGCGTGACTGCCCTGCTCGGAGCCCCTCCCTCACTCCCTTTGGGCTCCTGCTCCATTGTCACCGCGTCCAACAGGACTTCCCAGAGCCACCCCCCTAGCAGAAGCAGCAGCCTCGGGCACACTCGAGCCTTCCTGCCCTCATTCCTTCACTGCACTGTCGCCCCTGGAAATCACATCACCTGTTCATCTAACTGCTCATCATCGTGAGCTTCATGAAAGCAGGGACCTGGGCCGTGTTTTGGCCACTTTGTTCCAGCACCTGTGATGTGGCCTGGCATGAAGAAGGGCCTAGCCAGTACCTCCTGAACAGACGGCATCGGGCTCCACGCCCGCACCAGAGGGGGGTTGGCACTCCTCGTGGGCGTCTATGTGCTGTACAACCATGGGCCCCTCTTCTTTTTTCTGTTAGCTAAATTTTTTAAATAATACAGTCCTTTAATAATTGGGAAAAATGAGGCAAAAAGCGAGAGAGGAAAAAAGAAAAAGAAGGAAGACGCAGAATTGCTTCCTCCAAAAGCCACAAAGTATTTTGGCCGAGAAAACATTTTCCCTCAAAAGCACAGGACGGTTCTCAGTGCTGTGCTGGGCACAGAGCTGGCGCTTTGAAAAGCTGTGGAGAAACTGAACTCTCCAGAGTAGCGCATCAGCGGGGAGGTGAGAAGAGGGTGGGCACCCAGCCTGCGCCACGAGGGAAGATGAGGCGAGAGGTCCCAAGTCAGCATCTCCTCCTGTACCAGCAGGAATGAAAGTTCCTATGCAGAGTGAACGCAGCAAACCCTGCAGAAGGTGGATGCAGACGCTGGAGCAAGGCCGGTTTTCTAAGGAAGACAAGGTCTGATATTGAAGAGAGCTTGCAGCGTAAAGTGCTGCTTGCCGGGGTCCTCACGTGTAATCAGGCCCTAACGAGCATCACCCGATGATAATGTCCAGTAGGCAGGTGGGCAAAAGTTACCAGGCCCAGAGCAAGTGACACACCAGAGGAGGGACAGAAGACAAGCTTTAAAATCGGAAGCAGATCTGAAGGGCCAGTGCTTGCAATGGTCTGCTGGCCAGGAAAGGTGCTACCGGGGCTGCAGCAGGGATGTGCAGTTACATTAGCACCTGTGCTGAAAGACAGACAGACTGTGGCCTCTGTATGGACAACTCTGAATGGTCAGCCATTCACTGAATAAGCCACCTGACAAGCCTCTGTCTCTCATCTGTCGTATGCTGAGTCCCCATGTACTTCAGATGCCCTCTCAGCCTCCTGTTCTGAGGAGAATTCAATGTGTCAGACACTCTGCTGGAAGCTGGAAACAGAACCGTGGGCCCCCCATGCTCCCCATCCTGAAAGGGCTTGCAGACTAGTGGAGGGGGCAGACAGGACACTTCTCCTGGACCCCCAGGGTGGGCGGGGGGCAGAGTGAGTGGTTGTCAGGGGTGGTTTCCTGAAGGAGATGGCCCGGTCTTGAACACGGTAGCATTTCCAATAATCAGAAGAATGTGAACATTTTCTAAGGTCCCTTCCACTGCAGAAATTCTCGGCCTCTATGATACGGTAAGAATTAGAGGGCTGCAGACAAAAGTCCAAATAGTACAACCAGACAAGAATGAAAAAGAACACCTGGCAGTGTCTTGCATGGCCCGCCGAGCTGAGGTGTCCCTGCAGCTATTTCGCAGGAGCAACACTGGTCTGAAGATCTGCATGAGGCCTCTGCACGCTGCACCCTGTGAGCAAGTGACACTAGACTATGCACAAAGGAAAAGAGAAACAAAGAACATCAGAAAGAAGATGGTGGAGTAGAAGGATGTGCGCTCACTCCCTCTTGCGAGAGCACCGGAATCACAGCTAACTCCTGAACAATCATTGACAGGAAGACACTGGAACTCACCAGGAAAGGTACCCCACATCCAGAGACAAAGGAGAAGCTGCAGTGAGATGGTAGGAGGGGCGCAATCAAAATAAAATCAAATCCCATAACTGCTGGGTGGGCAACTCACAAACTGGAGAACACTTATACCACAGAAGTCCACCCACTGGAGTGAAGGTTCTGAGCCCCACGTCAGGCTTCCTAACCTGAAGGTCCAGCAACGGGAGGAGGAATTCCCAGAGAATCAGACTTTGAAGGCGAGTGGGATTTGATTGCACGACTTCGACAGGACTGGGGGAAACAGAGACTCCACTCTTGGAGGGCACACACAAAGTAGTGTGTGCATCGGGACCCAGGAGGAAGGAGCAGTGACCCCAGGGGACACTGAACCAGACCTACCTGCGAGTGATGGAGGGTCTCCTGCAGAAGTGGGGGTGGCTGTGTCTCACCGTGAGGACAAGGACACTGGCAGCAGAGGTTCTGGGAAGTACTCCTTGGCTTGAGCCCACCCGGAGTCCACCATTAGCCCCACCAAAGAGCCAGGTAGGCTCCAGTGCTGGGTTGCCTCAGGCCAAACAACCAACAGGGAGGGAACCCAGCCCCACCCATCAGCAGACAAGGGGATTAAAGTTTTACTGAGCTCTGCCCACCAGAGCAACAGCCAGCTCTACCCACCACCAGTCCCTCCCATTAGGAAACTTGCACAAGCCTCCGAGATAACCTCATCCACCAGAGAGCAGACAGCAGAAGCAAGAAGAACTACAATCCTGCAGCCTGTGGAATGAAAACCACATTCACAGAAAGACAGACAAGATGAAAAGGCAGAGGACTATGTACCAGATGAAGGAACAAGATAAAACCTCAGAAAAACAATCAAATGAAGTGGAGATGGGCAACCTTCTAGAAAAAGAATTCAGAATAATGATAGTGAAGATGATCCAGGACCTTGGAAAAAGAATGGAGGTAAAGATTGAGAAGATGCAAGAAATGTTTAACAAAGACGTGGAAGAATTAAAGAACAAACAAAGAGAGGTGAACAATACAATAACTGAAATGAAAACTACACTAGAAGGAATCAATAGCAGAATAACTGAGGCAGAAGAACGGATAAGTGACCTGGAAGGCAGGATGGTGGAAATCACTGCCATGGAATAGAATAAAGAAAAAAGAATGAAAAGAAATGCAGACAGCCTAAGAGACCTCTGGGACAACATTAAATGCACCAACATTCGCATTATAGGGGTCCCAGAAGGAGAAGAGAGAGAGAAAGGACCAGAGAAAATATTTGAAGAGATTATAGTTGAAAACATGGGAAAGGAAATTGCCACCCAATTCCAGGAAGCGCAGAGAGTCCCAGGCAGGATAAATCCAAGGAGAAACACACTGAGACACACAGTAATCAAACTGACAAAAATTAAAGACAAAGAAAAATTATTGAAAGCAGCAAGGGAAAAATGACAAATAACATACAAGGGAACTCCCAAAAGGTTAACAGCTGATTTCTCAGCAGAAACTCTACAAGCCAGAAGGGAGTGGCACGATATATTTAAACTGATGAAAGGGAAGAACCTACAACCAACATTACTCTCTCCGGCAAGGATCTCATTCAGATTCAACAGAGAAATCAAAAGCTTTACAGACAAGCAAAAGCTAAGAGAATTCAGCACCACCAAACCTGCTCTACAACAAATGCTAAAGGAACTTCTCTAAGTGGGAAACACAAGAGAAGAAAAGGACCTACAAAAACAAACCCAAAACAATTAAGAAAATGGTAATAGGAACATACATATCGATAATTACCTTAAATGTGAATGGATTAAATGCTCCATCCAAAAGACACAGGCTCGCTGAATGGATACAAAAACAAGACCCATATATATGCTGTCTACAAGAGACCCACTTAAGACCTAGGGACACATACAGACTGAAAGTGAGGGGATGGAAAAAGATATTCCATGCAAATGGAAATCAAAAGAAAGCTGGAGTAGCAATACTCATATCAGATAAAATAGACTTTAAAATAAAGAATGTTACAAGAGACAGGGAAGGACACTACATAATGATCAAGGGTTCAATCCAAGAAGAAGATATAACAATTATATATGCACCCAACATAGGAGCACCTCAATACATAAGGCAAATGTTAACAGCTATAAAAGAGGGAATCGACAGTAACACAATAATAGTGGGGGACTTTAACACCCCACTTACACCAATGGACAGATCATCCAGACAGAAAATTAATAAGGAAACACAAGCTTTAAATGACACATTAGACCAGATAGACTTAATTGATATTTATAGGACATTCCATCCGAAAACAGCAGATTACACTTTCTTCTCAAGTGCATATGAAACATTCTCCAGGATAGATCACATCCTGGGTCACAAAGCCTTGGTAAAATTAAGAAAACTGAAATCATATCCAGCAACTTTTCTGACCACTACACTATGAGATTAGAAATCAATGACAGGGAAAAAAATGTAAAAAACACAAACACGTGGAGGCTAAACAATCCATTACTAAATAACCAAGAGATCATGGAAGAAATCAAAGAGGAAATCAAAAAATACCTAGAGACAAATGGCAACGAAAACATGACGATCCAAAACCTATGGGATGCAGCAAAAGCAGTTCTAAGAGGGAAGTTTATAGCAATACAAGCCTACCTCAAGAAACAAGAGAAGTCTCAAATAAACAATCTAACCTTACACCTAAAGGAACTAGAGAAAGAAGAACAAACAAAACCCAAAGTTAGTAGAAGGAAAGAAATCATAAAGATCAGAGCAGAAATAAATGAAATAGAAACAAAGAAAACAATAGCAAAGATCAATAAAACTAAAAGCTGGTTTTCTGAGAAGATAAACAGAATTGATAAATCTTTAGCCAGACTCATCAAGAAAAAGAGGGAGAGGATTCAAATCAATAAAATTAGAAATGAAAAGAGGAAAAGTTACAACAGACACCACAGAAATACAAAACATCATAAGAGACTACTACAAGCAACTCTATGACAATAAAATGGACAACCTGGAAGAAATGGACAAATTCTTAGAAAGGTATAACCTTCCAAGACTGAACCAGGAAGAAATAGAAAATATGAACAGACCAATCACAAGTAACGAAATTGAAACTGATCAAATGAAAGTCCAGGACCAGATGGCTTCACAGGTAAATTCTTTTTTTTTTTTTTGAATAGGAAGAACTTTATTTAATGTGTTACTTTTTATTTGGTTCTCATAGCACAGAGAATATTTTTTAAATGAATATATTTGGAAACTTTTTAGTTCTTGAGTTTTAAGAGATAGCACTGTCATATTTTGGGGCTGCTGTTAACAAAAAGCTCATTAAGGTAGTTAAAATATTACATAACCCAAGAAGGTAAAATCAGTGCCTCAGGGTCCCCCTCCAAAATAGTACAAATAATAATTTTTCTGAAAAATAATGACATGCCAGACACCTAAAGTTTCTTAAACCTATGAGTCACTGATGTATGGAGTTTTGATCTACTATCTCTGGATTCAAGGCCGCCTAATCACATCACAGTATCTTGTTAACAAAAGTCACAATACAGTATGTCTTAAAAGTTTTACTTCACACCTACAGAAAACCACTGAGAGCATTGCCTTTACCTTTCCTAGTGGAATTTCAGTAGCAATATTTATCCTCTTAAAACATTTTTCAGAGTAAAAGTTTTACTATGGAATGCAAATCAAGCACTGAATTCCAAAACTTAGAATCACTGTAAATGCAGCCTTTGGGTTCAGTTCAATTAAATCATTCATTTATCAAAGCCCCAACTACGCAGTAACTTGTTTGTAATTGCTCCCATGCATTTTTTTTTAAACATCTTTATTGGAGTATAATTGCTTTACAATGGTGCATCAGTTTCTGCTTTATAACAAAGTGAATCAGCTATACATACACATATATCCCCATATCTCCTCCCTCTTGCATCTCCCTCCCACCCTCCCTATCCCACCCCTCTAGGTGGTCACAAAGCACCGAGCTGATCTCCCTGTGCTATGCGGCTGCTTCCCACTAGCTATCTGTTTTACATTTGGTAGTGTATATATGTCCATGCCACTCCCTCACTTCGTCCCAGCTTACCCTTCCCCCTCCCCGTGTCCTCAAGTCCATTGTCTTAGTCTGTGTCTTTATTCCTTCACAGGTGAATTCTATCAAATATTTAGAGAAGAGCTAACACCCAACCTTCTCAAACTCTTCCAAAAAACTGCAGAGGAAGGAACACTCCCAAACACATTCTATGAGGCCACCATCACCCTGATACCAAAACCAGACAAAGATACTACAAAAAAAGAAAATTACAGACCAATATCACTGATGAATATAGATACAAAAATCCCCAACAAAATACTAGCAAACAGAATCCACCAACACATTAAAAGGATCATACACGTGGTGAAGACTTCTCTGGGGAAATACTTTCTTTAAACGATTATTTCAGAAATTATTTTTACTTGTTGAGTCTCTTCAGTGGAAGTTTCTTTTAATTCAATTTATAAATTCCTTTATAAAAAATACTACCATAATAGGAAAATTTAATGAGAGTAAAATAAAAGTAGAGTGGACTAACAGTTCTTGCCTGAACAGATATAAGAGAAAAAAAAAAAAAAGGATCATACACCATGATCAACTAGGGTTTATCTCAGGGATGCAAGGATTCTTCAGTATATGCAAATCAATCAATGTGATACACCATATTAACTAACTGAAGAATAAAAACCATATGATCATCTCAATAGAGGCAGAAAAAGCTTTTGACAAAATTCAACACCCATTTATGATAAAAACTCTCCAGAAAGTGAGCATAGAGGGAACCTACCTCAACATAATAAAGGCCATATACGACAAACCCACAGCAAACATCATTCTCAATGGTAAAAAACTGAAAGCATTTGCTCTAAGATCAGGAACAGGACATGGATGTCCACTCTCGCCACTATTATTCAACATAGTTTTGGAAGTCCTAGCCAAGGCAATCAGAGAAGAAAAGGAATCCAAATTGGAAAAGAAGTAAAACTGTCACTGTTTGCAGATGACATGATACTATACATAGAAAATCCTAAATATGTCACCAGAAAACTACTAGAGCTAATCAATGAATTTGGTAAAGTTGCAGGATACAAAATTAATGCACAGAAATCTCTGGCATTCCTATACACTAACAACGAAAAATCAGAAGGAGAAATTAAGGAAACAATCCCATTCACCACTGCAACAAAAAGAATAAAATACCTAGGAATAAACCTACCTAAGGAGGTAAAAGACCTGCATGCAGGAAATGATAAGACACTGATGAAAGAAATCAAAGATGACACAAACAGATGGAGAGATATACCATGCTCTTGGATTGGAAGAATCAACATTGTGAAAATAACTGTACTACCCAAAGCAATCTACAGATTCAATGCAATCCCTATCAAATTACCAATGGCATTCTTTACAGAACTAGAACAAAAAATCTTAAAATTTGTATGGAGACACAAAAGACCCTGACTAGCCAAAGCAATCTTGAGGGAAAAAAACGGAGCTGGAGGAATCAGACTCCCTGACTTCAGATTCTACTACAAAGCTACAGTAATCAAGACAATATGGTACTGGTACAAAAACAGAAATACAGATCAATGGAACAGGATAGAAAGCCCAGAGGTAAATCCATGCACCTATGGTCAACTAATCTATGACAAAGGAGGCAAGGATATACAATGGAGAAAAGACAGTCTCTTCAATAAGTAGTGCTGGGAAAACTGGACAGCTACATGTAAAAGAATGAAATTAGAATACTCCCTAACACCATACACAAAAATAAACTCAAAACGGATTAAAGACCTAAATGTAAGACCGGACACTATAACGCTCTTTGAGGAAAACATAGGAAGAACACTCCTTGACATAAATCACAGCAAGATCTTTTTGGACCCACCTCCTAGAGTAACAGAAATAAAAACAAAAATAAACAAATGGGACCTAATGAAACTTTAAAGCTTTTGCATAGCAAAAGAAACCATAAACAAGACGAAAAGACAACCCTCAGAATGGGAGAAAATATTTGCAAATGAATCAACAGACAAAGGATTAATCTCCAAAATATATAAACAGCTCATGCAGATCAATATTAAAAAAACAAACAACCCAATCCAAAAATGGGCAGAAGACCTGAATAGACATTTCTCCAAAGAAGACATACAGATGGCCAAGAAGCACATGAAAAGATGCTCAACATCACTAATTATCAGAGAAATGCAAATCAAAACTACAATGAGTTATCACCTCACACCAGTTAGAATGGGCATGATCAGAAGATCTACAAACAACAAATGCTGGAGAGGGTGTGGAGAAAAGGGAACCCTCTTTCACTGCTGGTGGGAATGTAAATTGATACAGCCACTATGGAGAAGAGTATGGAGGTTCCTTAAGAAACTAAAAATAGAATTACCATATGACCCAGCAATCCCACTACTGGGCATCTACCCAGAGAAAACCATAATTCAAAAAGACACGTGCACCCCAATGTTCATTGCAGCACTATTTACAATAGCCAGGTCATGGAAGCAACCTAAATGCCCATCGACAGACGAATGGATAAAGAAGATGTGGTACATACATACAATGGAATATTACTCAGCCATAAAAAGAAACGAAATTGGGTCATTTTTAGAGATGTGGATGGACCTAGAGACTGTCATACGGAGTGAAGTAAGTGAGAAAGAGAAAAACAAATATCTATATTAACGCATATATGTGAAATCTAGAAAAATGGTACAGATGAACCGGTTTGCAAGGCCGAAATAGAGACACAGATGTAGAGAACAAACGTATGGACACCAAGGGGGGAAAGTGGTGGGGGGTGGGTGTGGTGGTGGTGGGATGAATTGGGAGATTGGGATTGACATGTATACACTGATGTGTATAAAATGGATGACTAATAAGAACCTGCTGTATAAAAAAATTAAATTAAATTAAAAAAAAAAAAAAAGAACACTGCCGTCAGTCCTTTCAGGCGAAATACTCCCCTATGTGTGTTTAAGCTCTGGGGAAGGAGCCTTACTTTTTACAGCAGTTAGGGTTTCACTCACTGCTCTAATTACAACCAAACAAGAGGTTCCTCTAGCATTCTCAAAAGGGGACTGCAGACCCATTTTACAAGGTTAATAAGCAAGCACATTTACCGTCACGACCCTAGGTCAGGTGTGGCGTTGCATATGTCGGAAACAAAGGGAAATGGTAAATACTAACCTGAATTTATAAACGAATGTGGTTTATAAAAAAGCATCGTAAATTCCCAACTCTAAAACTATACACATATATATGGTACCCAGAAAAGGGGTAAATATTATGTGCGAGAAACTTGTGGAAATACCAAAAGATATTCATAGGCAGGAAGAAACCATTCCATACATCAATGAAGATTTAAAGCGTTTTAAAAAAAAGAAAGAATGCACGGGAAGTGAGGAGGGCTGTAATGCATGCCCGCGTCAGGCAAGGCATCTCTCGTGAGGAGACGTCATAATGCCTCCCCTCCACCCTATTTCTCTCTTGATTGTAAGGAGACAGCAGACATTTTCTTTTCTGTAGACCCCATAAACAGCCCAAAGCCCGGTGTGTAAAGACAGCTCACTAAAAACAGTCCCCGCCAGTCCCCACGTGTGTACCCTGGCTCTCGGAGACGCTGCAGGGTCCAGCTGGCCGACACTCGGCCACCCCGTGCTGAGGCCCCAGAGCCCCCGGGAGCCCCCTGCATAGGGTGGCCTTGTCCATGGGGTCCTGGCCTGCAGGGGACAGACAGGTCCCACTCTCTTTGCTGTGACAGAGGGGTCTGGAAACAGGAAGAGAGGTGCCTCCTACTGGCCCCAAGCCCATCGTACGATGAGGATGGAAAGGCTTGCCCGTTGGCCAAACCAACTCGGTAGCAGCTGGGTTTAGAGGCAGGTGCGTGAGCAGCGGAAAGAGGGCGTGCACAGCTAGGACACCCTGTGTTTCTCAGGAGTCTAAGCACAGGTGAGTGTGATCGCGATAACCACGTGACCGAGGAAAGACGAATCCCTCCTTCTCTTGTAAGTGGTGGTACAATGGGAAGGGCAGCGTGGTCTCTCTCAGCCCATGTGAGAATAAGAGATGGTGGGGCGCCCGGGGCCTGGCGCAGGGCGAGTGGTAAGCAGTGTGCGGTGCTCACAACTGCTAGCGGTGTGTCATCCCCTCCAGGGGCGGTGTCCCCACCAGCCCCACCTCCCCACCGCCCCCCAGGGTGCACGATTAGCACACCCACCCCCAGACAATGTCCACACAGCACGTGGTTTATAGTAGGCACTCCACACATGCCTGACTTGAATTCTTCTCATGTCTGCCCCAGGAGATCTTTTCAAACCGAGCTCAAACAGAGCATATTCACAGCGACAGGGAAGGAGGCAGGCGGTAGCTTCTGACCGCCTCTGAAAATCTTCTGATATTTAGACAAGTCTATCGTGCATAATGCTGCACGTTGGTGACCTTTCAGCACACTACATTGAATTCCACTTAGTACCACGCACTGCCTGGGCTCTGCACCCCTGTCAGGCACCTGGCCCAGGGGGCCATGCTTCTCCGAAAGCCTCACCTCTGCCTGGTAGCCCGTCCACAGATGGGCCACTCCCGGGGTCAGGCAGGGCTTCCGATATTGTTCTCACTGAACTCCCCTCCACGGCAGTTTGAGAACATTTCTCTCTGCACGCGCTCAGGACAAAAGGCCTCCACCCTCCTGATGCTCACCAGACCCCGCCTCCCCCACCTGACGGGCAGGTGCTCGATGGAGACGTGGGGCGGTGGACCCCCTCCCTCTGCCCTCCCCTCTGTGCTGGGGAGGCACGGGCTTCTCTCCTCAGCCGGTGCAGACTCTTCTCCCCCCGATTTAACAAACTGTTTCCTCTAGCAGTTCCTCTCCCTGTCCTTTTACGCAGGTGACGGGCAGCCTCCACAAGACCCCATGGGCAAGGACACGGAGCTGGCAGGACGCGCCCTGTTCCTCCCTGGACCTCCAAGCCGCCGCCCTCACCCGAGGGAGAAAGGCAGGCTAAATTCCCAGTGATGGAGCACATCCGCGTTCTGTTTAAAGGATGTTTATCATCACAAAACATAAACCACTTCAATCGCTCCTCAAACTCACCCAGGTTAAGTTCATTAGTGGCAAAGTAGGTCTAAGAACAGAACACGGCACTGCGATGGTCTGACTCTGAGGCCAGTGCAGTGTTGACGCCCACCCGGCGCGCTGACGTGAGCAGCCCAAGACCCCGCCCTGAACCTCCGCGTGGATGCCGCCTCCTGCTCCTCAGCGCCCCTCGCCCGCCCCTCCTACTGGGACTTCTCTCTCCGAGTAGGGAGACCTGCCCACCTCGACTCTCTCTGGCCCTTCTCCCTTTGCCTGCTCTCAAGCCTGGTGCCCCTTCTGGCTCAGAGCCCCCCACCCAACTCCCCGTTACTTTGGGCAAGCGGTTGCATGATGCCACTCAGCACCAGCTCTTCCAAATCAGCCTCCTCGAGGGCCTTCTCCAGAGAATGACCCAGAATATCACGACAGCTGCACGTGGTAAGGGGTCAAACTGTCTCCAGCCACAAACACGGCGGTTTACATAATGCAACCACCTGCTTGGACCCAGCAACAGACTCTCCTACGAAGCAGGCAGTGTTTCATCCACCCTGGGACTCCTACTGCGGAGCACAGGGCCGGGACGGCTGCATCAGTACCTGCTTGCTGAGCAGAAGCTTCCAGAAGCAAAAACAGTTATGGCTGAATTCTACGAGCAACTCGATGAGCTCAGACAGGGGTTAAGGAGCTACGTCACTCCTATGACAGGAGCTAAGATTAGACCTAACCAGCGCCAGGCTCCCTGCCAACTGCTTCATTTGCATCATTACGCACAACCTGTACATTAGCCCCATGGGGTAGGTTCTATTATTTTCCCACTTTACAGATGAGAAAACAGAAGTCCAAAGAGGAGAAATGCTTTGTCCCTAGTCATACACTACGAGGTGACAGACGCGGGGTCACACCCAGGCCGCCTGGCTCCGAGCTGTGTCCTCCTCCACGCACTGTGACCTGGCCCGGCACAACCCCCAGAATGGGCTTCTCGGGAGACCCCCGTGCGCTGTTCATCCAGGGAGGGCCCCTGTCTCGGAGGCCTGAGGCTCCCCAGGCGGGGCACCCACAGCAGCTGGAAATCACCAGGCTGCTCAGCTGGGTCCCGACCAGGGCACCCCCAGCCCACCCAGCTCGGCTTCCCGAGTCTGATCCCCCAGTGGTGCTTCTGAACGCTCCTGAGGCCTTTCTAATGTGCCAGGCCCTGAGCTAAGTGCTACAGACCTCCTCCAACTTGCTGGGGAGAAAAGGCGGGTGCGCAAACCGGCTACCTAAGATACGGCTGGTGGCACGGTCTCTGAGAACTGACTCCTGCCCACCCCCCATTCTCCCCATGACCTAGACAGATGGGAGGGGAGCTTCGGCCCCCTGCCCAGGGCCAGCCCCCTTGTAAACATCCCCTTCCTACTTCCCGACTGGGGAGGGAGGGCCACAATCAGCCCGGGTGGTCCAGCCCAGAGTCTCAGATCCAGGCCACCGTCCATGACAGGCCCACAGCGGGGCTCCGTCTCTGAGCCTCTGCTTTTCCGTGGAAGGGGCAGAGCGGTCTTCTCGTGCTGGACAGCCACGCCTCCACCCGCTTCTCTGGTTACTCAGGGGGGTGGACTTGGAGCTCCTGGAGAAGCAGGAAGCCCCCTGAGGCCTCCGGGCCGCCGGTGCACCAGAGCGGCCAGGGCGGGTGCCGCAGGCACGTGGCTGTTAACAACGGGGCGCTTCTCTGCCCACGCGGTCCGTGGCCATGTTCGCTTTCTATCACCACCATAAAACCACCATGAAGGCAGCGGCTCAAAACACAGATCCTCCGGCTTCTAATCGCGCTGACGCCTGCCCCCAGGTGAGGCAGTTCCCTGCCTTCAAGGGCTCAGGCCACTGGATCAGGCCCCCCTGGCCCGTCCCCGTGCTCAACCCCACTGTGCCATCTCACAGCACAGTCTGGGCGGTGACGGCTCGTCGCAGTCACAGGTTCCGGAGGACGGGCCCGACAGGACCTGAGAGGGCCGAGCCCGGGCCAGGAGTCAGCCCCGCCGGGGGGGAGGCAGGAGCGCCCGGGGCACGGGGCGCGGCCGGCGCGGAGGCCTGGAGGTGGGCACAGAGCAGCCCGGTGGGTCGGTGCATCCAGAGCGAGGAGATGCCGCGGGAGGCCGGCTGCTGTGGGGCCGGGAGGCCAGGGCGAGGTCCCGTCCCAGTTTACCGGAGACTTGCAAGTTACTGGAGCGTTTTCAGGGAAGGATGCCGGGATCTGATTCACATTTTGAAAAGATCGTTCTGTCTGAAAACTGCATCTTAGAGCAGCAGGAGAGACAGTAAGGAGCGAGGGGAAGAGCAAGGCCTGTGCCCAGGGAGGACGGCTGACAGCTCCGAGCAGAGCCCCTCGGGCGCCACCGTGCACGCGGGCCGCCGGGGGACGGGGGAGAGGGCGCGATGCGGAGTTTGATTCAGCAGGTCTGAGGGGAGCCAGACGTTCTGCATTTCTAACGAGCCCCCTGTGCCGACGCTGCCAGCCCGGGGACCGCGTGTTGCGTAGTCAGGGCTTGCTGGAGGCGGCAGCCTGGGGCCAGAGGGGTGCTTTAAGGTGCGTAGTGAAGGGAGCGCCCACAGCAGGGAGAAGACTTGCTGATGGATCAGATGCGGGGCGGAGAGAGGCCGAGGAGGGAAGACAGACCCCCAGCAGCTGGAGTGGAGCGCGTGCATTTACTAGATGGGGAAACTGGATGGAGGGGGGGTGGGGAAGAGGTGTGGAGTCCACACCGCAGGACACTAAGAGTCCCGCTCAGGGGACCGCCTCCGGCTAGCATGGAGGCTACTGCCCCAGGGGGAGAGAAGCGCGAGAGCCAGCCTGCAGCCGAACCCAAGGAAGGCTGGACCAGAGCCCTTCGGACGGTGACTACAGTTCTGGCTTCTCCTACCAGGGCCATCCCAGCCCTGCCTTTGCCCCCAACCTCGAACAGACTGAGCGATGTCAGCCAGCAAGGGGAAACTGCAGAGAGGGGAGGAAGCAAATAAAACCCACTTGCCCTGGCCAAGGACACGGACCAGGAAATGGGCACTCGAGCAAACAGTAACAAGCACAGCAGTATAAAAACTCAAGTAAAGTGGGATTCTGCAAATTGCACCAACCGAGCTGCAGCTTCTTGGGGCGTAATGGGAAAATTGGGTCATAGAAAAAGGGAAAGAGAAGCAAAGTTCAATAATTGAGATCTTCAGGTCAGCTAAGGATGTTCTATATGAAAAAGAGTGTCAGAATGGGATAGGGAAAAAGCCTTTATTCTCTGTTTTTTCAGACAATTTCCCATATGGCCACAGGTATATCATGGAGTGTACTTTCACTTTTAAAATTTCACAAAGAAATGGAATTTTCAGTCACTGCTATGGAATAAAGGGGCTCAGCAAGTCATAAAAGAGCTACGAAAGGAAATAGTTTTGAGTGTCAGCCATCAGAAATCATACCAGAAACAGAAATCTCTGAAGGAAGTTTTATTTAAGACAAAGAAAAAGAAAAGATTCAAATGGCTAAGGGAGAATTAAAGAAGGCTCACAAAGGACAAGAGCTGGCATTAAGTGACAGGGGAGAGTAACCCATCGCCAAGACCCTGAGTGAACTGTCTCGATCTATATGCTGAAGGTCACCACTCAGCAACTGCAGGACAGACGCTCTATAAGGAATGTGAAGTATGCAAATATTTGAAGAGGCTACCTGTGTGTGTAATTAGAAGCTTGATATAATTAAAGCTGGCAGGGCCCCAGGATCAAATAAATGGCACCGCAATGTTCTTTAGGCAGGAGCCAAACCTCACTAATCAAAATACGCAGTTGAAAACGGGTTCTCACAGGAAGGGGTAGGATAAGAGGGAAAAACAGAGAAAGGAGTCAGTGAGACTTCCATATTTACACAGCGATCAAAAGGCCTGGGAATTAAAAGATAAAAGATGTCTATCCGGATTGCAGGCATCTCTACCACTAACAGAGAATCCAGAATTAGATCATCTGAGGGTCAGGAAGCACGGGGGACGCCTATACCCTCAGCCCTGCAATATGCATCGGATTTGATCACCTACAAAAGACATGTGGCTCCCCTGCACGGGCCTTCCAGAGGCATGAATCCATCATGACTGTAATTACACCACGGAGCCAGTAAGCGTGGAGTGGGTGTGCCATTCCCATCACATGCTGAGGACGGAGAGAAAACACTAGCAGTTACGTCCAGAGGACAGACACTGCAGTTACTATCAGTTCTTTTAACATTATACATGTATCCTTAATCTTCTGGGAAAGAATCCTTAGATGAACCACAACGATGGCAAAGCCACCCTAATGGGGAAGTGGAATAAATGAACGAGACAACTGAAGATGCTGGGGTTTCGTTATGAGGAAAAGAATAAAAACCAGCGATTATAATGTCACAATTATGTGTCACTGCCACACTCACAGGCAAGTGATCTGAAGACAAATGAGGCTCTGAGTGAGAGAGGTGAGCAGAGCGAAAAGAACGGGTGGCTCTCCTGTAACCTCCGTGCCTTCGGTAAAGTCAGCGAGAGGTGTGTTTACAGTAGGAGTCCAACAGAGCCTCTGCAGGAACAAGAAGAAGACATCCCGTTAACTCACCGATTACTGGAGCTTAAAAGGATAACAGAACAGGAAGGCTTCACCCGATCCTGTCTGTGGGCAGGACAAGGGGGGAGATCTCAACTCAGTCCCACTTTACAGCAATGCGGGCGGCCAATATCTCCTATGATCTTCAAAGGACTACAAGAGTGTCCCGCTTGGACGTGATTCTTCTGTCAGGTCTCTTGCTGTGTAGTTAAATGATCAAATTCATGGAATGGAGTGATCGTTTTTAAATAGTAATGAAAATAGATTTTTGCACCCTCACACGAATCACGTTCCAGATCCCTCTCCCCGTTCTTCTGCCACAAATCTTATGAGATGTTCAACATCCACCCCCAGACGGGCAGGAGGCCCATCCCGGGCTCCTCTTCCGGGTGGATCACAGGAGCGAGGCTCCCCCCAAGCCAGAGGCTGCACGTGAGAGGTCCCCCCTGCAGAGCGGCTTCTCCCGACCAGATGCCCCTGTACAGACGGACAGTGTGAAAGAGTTTCCGGGGACCACATTACTCAGGGCCTGAAATGAAAAACAGGACAGGCTGGACCCGAGTTTCCTTGCACACAGGCAACTGATGTACGTGGTCAGCCACAGGAGTCGATTGCATTTCCTCGCAAAAATAATGAACTGCAAATAACAAACAGCAATTCCAGTGCTGGCTGCCAACCGACATACGTCTTCCAGTGAGACCTGCTACCGAAAGTGCCTCTCAGACTGGCACTGCGTGCTGAGCCCGTCAGGGAGGCTGGCGAGTTCCCCTCCTCCAGGCTGGCGTGTCCTGACCTCACCCTCCAGTGCCAGCCAACACAGGGGACCTGCCCGAAGGTGACAAAGGCTGCGGGGAAGCAGCCAGGAGAGGTGGGTTGCTTTTGACAAAGCTAGAACTTCTGCTTTGGGTTTTGTTTTTTTGTTTATTTTTTTAACCAGCAGTTAAAGCAAGTGGGAAGAAAGGTTGAGATGCTGAACAAGTCGATGGTAGCGTTATTCTGGGCCTGCCAGGCTGAGGGTCTGCGTTGGGGGGGTGGGCGGGGCGCCTGCAGCTCTGGGCGGTCTTAATTGCTCCTTCCTGGTGTTCCGCGCCACTGGCGCACTGGCCGGCAGCTTGGCGGCATCCGGCACCTCCAAAAGCAGGAGGGTGGCAATCCCAGGGGACGCCGCAGGGAAGCAGGGCCGGGCACAGAGACACAGGCCTGCCGACGGAGAGGCCCGCTAATCCGAGTCGCCACTGAGCGCCTTAGTCCACGGGAGGAGGCCCAAGGGCCGGGCACAGAGACACAGGCCTGCCGACGGAGAGGCCCGCTAATCCGAGTCGCCACTGAGCGCCTTAGTCCACGGGAGGAGGCCCACTAAGAATGGTCTGGCTGCTCTGGACCTGGGGGTGAAGGTGGAGCGCGGGTGCGCGTGCAGGGCCCCTGGGGGCTGCCTCTCCTCAGCCGTGACTCTTTCAAGGACCTGCAAGGGGGCGCTCATTCCTGAACCGTGAACGGAAATGTCGACTGCAGTTAGAAATAAGGATATACCAAGGTGTACGTGCTCCCCAGAAACTACCGCATCGCCCCGAAATCTGTGACTCAAAATCGTCTCTATGACAACTGAGTATCTCAGTAAACAACAACTTGGATGAACAATAACCCTCCATTGACAAAGAGCACATACTCTGAAATGCACTACATGAACATGTGTGATGGCTAATTTTAATGGGCCAAGGGGTGCCCACATATTTGGTCAAACATTACTCTGGGTGTTTCTGTGAGGGTGTTTCTGGATGAGATTAACATTTAAGTGAACAGACTGAGTAAAGGAGACTGTCCTTCCTGATGTGGGTGGGCCTTATCTGATCAGTCGAAGGCCAGAATAGAGCAAAAGGGCTGACTCTCCCTTGCATAAGAGGGAATTCCTCCTGCCCGACTGCTTTTGAGCTGGACGTTGGTTTTTTCTTTTTTTCCTGCTCTTCGATTCTAATGGAAACATCAGCTCTTCCTGCATCTCAAGCCTGCTGGCTTTCAGACTGCAATTTATACCATCACACCATCAGTTCTCCTAGTTCTCAGGCCTTCAGACTCAAAGTAGAACCTGCACCATCGGCTCTTGGGTCTCTAACTTGCTGACTGAAGATCTCGGGACTTGTTGGCTGTCAACCTCCAGAATCAGTGAGCCAGTTCCTTATTTTATACACACACCACACACACACACACACACGCACACACACACACACACACCATTGGTTCTGTTTCTCTGGACAACATTACCACAGTGTGTTCTCTCACGGGGTCTCGGCAGGGCAGGAAGGGTAACTGAGCCACAGAGAAGCAGGCTTGACAAAGTGTGAGCTCCTCAACAGCCTTCTCTGGACTAAACCTACAACAGTTGGGCCCTTCCACACAGGGGCACAGCCTAGCCTGTTCACACATGGCGCATGGACTGAAAGGCTGTTGTGTTTTTTAAAAGCAACACGGATGAGTGAATGACCTGAACCACTTCACTTGCATCTCAGGGATCTTCTCCCAGATGGGCCACCCCGCACCCCCAGAGGGTGACACCCCACAGTGTACCCAGTTCCGCCATCTACTGTATAGGGGTACCCCCAGCAGCAATAAACAGCACTCAAGTTTAGCTCAAAAAGACCCTGGATCATCATAACGGTAACCTGTTGAATCATCCTGACCTTCTTAAAAGGAAGATGCTGTGTGATGATCAGGTCTCCCTATTATTCACAGACAAACACCCTGAGGGCAGCTGCTGGCCTGCTGGGCCCAGACCCTGGACACCACGGCCAGTGTCAGCCGTGGTCTCGGAAAGCTACAAGCTCTTCTGCTGAACGCCAACTGGCAGGGCTGCTCAGTGCAGACTCACTGCTTGGAAGAACCTGGAAACTGTGGTGTGTTAAAAATGCCAACAAGGCCTTCTAGAGGGCCGCACAGGTCAGGAAGCCCGTAGAGGAAGGACGTGGGGCTTGGAGAAGCAACAGGAAGACGTGGGCTGCTTGGACTCACCCTTTCTCCACTGGCCTTCGAGCCGGAGGGAGAGACCAGGCTGAGGCGCTTCCTGGACCAGGGCTCCTCCCAACCCTTCGCCCCCGAGGTGACGACGGGGCGTGTCATTTCACCTAAGTGGTGCCTCATGTGTCACCTTCCCCGCTTCCAGCAGCATCGACCACCAGCTCCTGCTCCCACCTCTGCTGGAGCCCTGCCCCACCCAACTCCCAGCTACCTTCCAAGACTCTCTTCGGGCACGCACCAGGGCATCCACGGAGGCCTCCCTGCCCAGCACCTGCCGCCACCCCAGACCCAGGGTCAAGCTGGGCCACCCCCCAGCACCCCAGAGTGCTCTCGGCCAACCTCCCAGAAGCATTCATTACTCTCAGTTGGAACTTCCTGTTAAAGGTCTACATTCTCCAGACCAGTTCTGCTCATTTTTTTCCATCTCACCCCTAACATACTATCTTACGTACTTATTTATTATATGTCTGGGGGTTAGCTAGCTCCCTAAATTAGAATGTAAGCTCCTCAACCGTACCATTCATCTGCTCTGTTCACTGCAATATCCCAAGCACCGAGAACAGCGACCTGGAGGGTGGAAGCAGCTCGGGGGCCGTGTGCTGGATGAAAAAAATAAAGCATTTCCCTCACTAGACTATTTGCCTTTTGAGATCGGGGACCGTCTTAACCCTGTAACCCAGAGTGGCAGGCAGAATAATGCCCCCACCCCAAAGAGTGCGTGTCCTAACCTCCGGAACCTGAGAACGGTTCCTTATGTGGACATCAGCCCATGTGACGGAGTCGATGACCTGGAGATGGAAGAAGATCCTGGATTATCCAGGTGGGTCCAAGGTAGGCACAAGCGTCCTTATAGGAGGGAGGAGGTTGGTCAGACTTGGAGAGGGCTATGTGACGACACAGGCAGAGGTCAGAGCGATGGATGTGGGACGACCTGGGCCTGCCTTTGCTGGCTTTGGAGATGGAAGAAGGGAACCACAGTGAAGGAATGCTGGGTGGCCCCTGGGCCGGAAAAAGCAAGACAGGGATTCTTCCCAGAAGGAAGGCAGCTGTCGACGCCTTGATGTTAGCTCAGTGAAGCCCATTTCAGACTTCTGACCTCCAGAACTGGAAGATCATCAATTTGTGCTGTTTTAAGCCACTGAGTTTGTGGTGATTTGTTGCAGCTGCGATAGGAAACGGACGCCCCCAGGGACTGAACACACAGCTGCGGCTGCGCAGTGAACGTCTGCTAAACGGACCTTGGGAATTTCCAGTAAAATGTCACTTTCAGTCTCTAAAATAAATTTCAACCCACAAGGACAGCAAAGAGTGATTTAAGCCATGAGCCAACGGTGATGGTGGTTGTTATTTTCACTGGTCTTTCTTTTCCTTTAAATAACTAATTTTGACTCAGAGATGCTTGTGATAATATTTCCCCTCTGCTGGTACGTCTTACATTCAACCTACTTAGGCAGCTTTATTAATCAAATATAAGTTTCCTCCTCATAAAACCCTAAAGCAAAAATTTTTTTAAAGAAAAAGAAAAAAAGAAACCAATTTATTTAATGAAAACTGGTCTTAACAAACACGCAAGTAGCTGCATTCAAAGTTGTCATGTGACTTCTCAGGCCAGGCTGGTGAGGCACATGCAAGGTTTCTTCTTTCTGAACATTTCCAAATGCTCCATCCCCATGAATCTATTTTTAATGCTGACACTTGGGGAAAGAGAGAAGTGATGGGAAATCATTGAGGACTCATTTCTGTGTCCAACTAAAAATTTAAATGGTCTGAATGACGGGCCAAATCCTTGCCATGTCTCATTAAAAACTAAGAAGAAAACAACCTAAGAAACACCCTCAGCTCTTAGCTTTCCAATCCCCTCAGCCTACCTACCAGGCCTGTTAGTATTTTCATCCCAGAAAATGAGAACCCCTAAAGACTGGAGATTAATAAATAACTTTCAGTTACCACTGATAAACTTTGATATGTGAGATTCTTTTCAATTTACAGTAATATATCATGAAAAAATTATAAACAGAGCATATAACTAATTTTTTATATGGGAAAGAAATCTTGAAATTTTTAAACATCCAGAATGAATTCACATACAACCCAGAATTTATTTTTGGCCCTTTGGAAGACAATATATATATATATATATATATATATATATATATATATATATATATATATATATATAGGAAACTTTTAAAAGATCTCAAAATATGCTATCCAATAGTAATTTAAAATCGTTTTTTTCTACAATATATAGTACATACTTTATGACAATGTGTTCTTGCTATTTTTTCTACAGGATATAATTGGAGAATCAAAACATAAAGCCCACAGCATACTCCATCCTACTTAATAAACATTTACTGAGCAACTACGATGTGTGAGACCTTGAGCTGGAGAAAGACGAAGTCCCCAACATCAAGGGCTCCCCACAGGGTGAAGGGAGAACATTACTGCTTCCCAACAGGTGCACCAGGGTCCACATTTGAGTGGCTTAAGGACACTCAATAAACAGATATAATTTCTGTACTGAAAAATCCTAAACCACAGTTTAATTAAAAGAAAAAATGTTGAAACTGATTCATTTCTCTAATAAAAACAGCTACACTTAAACTGAAATAAGACAACTGAATCCAGAGGGCATTCCTTCACCTAGGAGAGGCTGACACAGTGCAATCCCTTTGCCATCGGAGTGGGCGTCTGACGTCTCCCGCCCATCAGTCCATCCATCCATCCAATCTCCCATCCATCATTTACCAACAGCCTCGGCGCGCCAGGTGCCAACCAGGTGGACAGGGGGATGACTAGGACACACATCCTCGGGAACATTTCCAAATGCAGTTACTCCAGACTGTGTTAAACAGTGACACTCCTCTTAGCCCTGTGTTCCCAATAAACCACGAGGCTGAAGGGTGCCACTGTTTTCTGCCACTGCAAACACTTTATACCTGTTTACACTGGCTGCGCCGGAGGCTCACCTGCCTTATCCCTCGTCATGCTGTCACTCTAACGCCTCAGAGCACATCTAAGCTGTACCCTTCACCCGCAACCTCGTGTATCACCGCATCGCCTGCGACGCGCAATAAATCACGTCTCTAAGTAACAGCAAATCAATCCAGCTCCTAGAAGGAAGACGCAAGTCACAATCGGTGGCGCCTCCCTGCAATTCTCTAAAGGATTTGGCGTGTACGAGACATCCAAAGTTCTCCTATACCCTTCCTGAAGTGCCAGGTCTAGCTCAGGACTCCACAGGCCATGATGCAAACGAGGAGTTTCAGAAGAGATTTACAAGACAATCTGAAGATTGCAGTCTAATAAATACAAAGAAAAGCTGCAAGAGTGTCTGGCCTAGAGGTATATGAGTCTGTTCCCAAACAATGCAGAACACCAGGCCCCTGCAGCCTGAAACATCAAGCTCCTACTGTCCTGTCTGACTTCTGTCCAGGGTCTCGTTGACAGAAAGCATACTAATGGAGGAGGGTTTCCAGACCACGTGGTCCTAACGTTCATCTAGAGGCGCCAAGTCTTGTCTGTGGATCCAGAAATCCAGAGGTGAACCAGCATGTACTAATTCCCCCGGGAAGTGCTCAGCCTGAATGTCATGCTTTGTGCTGTGGCCTGGGCACACCTGGGGGGATGGTCACGGAGACAGCCCTGGGAAGTCCACCGGGTCATCAAAGGCAGGTCGCGGGGGACATGTCACTCAGGGATGCGAGAGCCGAATTAAGAGATTCTTTGTTACTTGCCAAGAAAAACTTACCTCTTCCGCTGTTAACTGCTTCACGCTTCCTTCTTGTTTTTTGTTATCAGATTCGGTACCAAGTGTACAGCAGAACTTGGATCATTCCAGTAACTCCCACCTCTCCCAGGTCTGTGAGCAAATGTCAGACAGCTGCCCCAGCAGCGCTTTATAAAACAGCCCCCAACACCCCGGCTCCTCAGCCCACGCCCCTCCCCCTTCCTCATTTTACTTCTTTCCACTGCTCTCGTTCACCATTTGACATCCTTTCTGTCTTACTTTTTCCCAGTAGAGTAACCACTTTGATGGCAAACATCGGTTCTCTCCTGGAACCCCAGCAATGAGAACACTGCAGGCACTTAACTACACGCTTCCTGAGTGAATCACTAAAAGATGGATAACCGTGTAAAACTCTGTGGTCTGCAATTCAACCTTCTCCATGAACGTGAACTTTGATTCTAAACCATACACCCTGGGTCTGCCCTGGTTCTGATGTGCTTACTGTCGTTTTTGCTTTTTTAAGTATTTGTGTAAGCCAGCTCAAATCTTGTGTACAGTGAAGCAGGAGAGAGTAGAGAGAGAGGTACAGACAGATACAAAGGATGATCTGATTATCACACACGCCGCATCCTAACAGATGGTAAAGTCTCCACTGAGGTTAGAAGGAGAGGAAATGAACCAAACAGTGTGACAATTAACTAGAGTAACCTTCATTCAAACACTGGCCATCTTCTTCCTATCAGTTTAGTTCAGTCATCCTGAGCTGATTCCGCCTGGTGATGTTTAATACTTAAGAGGCCAGTCCCTCCTGGCATCTCTGGCTGTCCCCCCCGCGCCCCTCCTCCACAGACTCCGGCCTTAGGGACCGAGGCTGCTTTTGACCATAGATGCGTCCAAATGCATCCATATCTCGCTCGTTTCGCTCTGGGATGCCTTTCATTGAAAGGAAATGAATCAAGTTTCCAGAACTTTTTGAAATATACTACACTTTTCCCCTACAATACAGCCTCACATATGGCGCTACCGCAGATACAATCCCATAAGAAGAAGAAACTGCATGAGACTAGACCAATTTCATTCCAAATTCCACCTTAGATAGGTTAAAGCCCTGAAAACCTAAGGGGGCAGGGGAGAGAGAGGGTGTGTGTCAGCGCAAGGAGACAGCATTTAACAGGGAGGGCAAGGTCCTACCTGCTTCACGACTGTCACCGTCCCGGGCGCCATGGCGACCACCGAGGCAACGGCAGTGGCGTCGTGGGTCTCGGTGCCCAGCTCGATGATCTGCTGGAGGATGTTTACAGCCGTGGGGTCAAGTCGGTCACCTTGCCAGGAAGAAGCAAACAGGAGACCGGTAAGGCCATGGGTGGTGAAGGTCACTGAACACAAAAGCAGCCCTTAGCAGAGGCCATTCTTGTGTGGCGCCTTCTCCAGGGATGCGCGGGTTCTCAGTACGCGCTCATTTTGACCACAGAAATAATGTGCATGGTACTTCACAGCCGACAATGCACTCTCTATAAGAACATCTCAAAACTCCAAACAACCTGTGAGGAGATGACATTGTGGTACTATTATCCCCACTTTATAGATTAGTCACCTCACTGCAAAAAAATGGAAGAGGATTGTCTTAGGCCATTGGGTCAGTCGGTTACATCACAAAGCCAGGGCTCAAGCCCAGATGTTCTGAATCCAAACTTGTTGATACAGGACTGCCTCTCAAAACAGAAACTCCTGAGAAGCACCAGCTATGACGTCAAACCACAGAGCTGGTTTTCCTTGAGCACAGGCATGGTAGGTGGTCAGTGAGCGTTGTGCCAGATAAATTACACAGGATACAGGCAGAACACCCAAGGATGTCTCAGTTATCAAGCCAGTGGGCTTTAGAATTCTAAATTAATGTAAGCTTAGGATTCTCTTTCAATCATCTCAAAAGACTGTAATCCATATCATCAGGGCAGCTACTGAGTGTACCCTTTCACTCAGCTCTCACCATCTGCTTGGCCATCTGTGACTCTCCGGAACACAGCACTCTGACCCTGATCATTACTTCACTATGAGGGAAATTACTACCTCATCTCCAGGCAAGCATAATATTATGAAGTCTCCACCAACGTCTACATACTCCTGGACGACTTTCTGCGGGCCACGTTCCAATGCGAATCAGTAAGTGATGAGGGAAGGGAATTCAACGTGTTCTACACAGAGGGTAGGACGTGGCATACGACTGAGGCAATGACATTAGCACCTGTTCACCATGCACCAGCCTAGCATCCCCTACACACACCTATACACACGTACACACACACTCTCCTTCGGCAGGGGGGCGGGTTTCAACTCTGCCTTGCAGCCAACCGCTCTAAACATCTAAATGCTAAACAAAACATTGACCTTAAAAAATGTACTGAAATAAGATCTTAATTCCTCATCCATTTACTCCCTCAATGACCATTTATCAAGCTGAACTGTCAGCCAGGAACATGGTTCCCAGTGGGATACAGCCGGGGTCCCCAAGCCCCGGGATCTAATGCCTGATGATCTGAGGTGGAGCTGATGTAATAATAATCGAAATAAAGTGCACGATAAATGTAACGCGCTTGAATCATCCCGAAAGCATCCCCTCCCCCCGTCCTTGGAAAAACTGTCTTCCACAAAAATGGTCCCTGGAGCCAGAGAGGCTGGGGACCGCTGGGATACAGGCAAAGATCTAACGCTGCCTCCCCCCACCCCTTCCAGGGCTCACAGGTGACTGAGACGGACCGTAAGCAAATCATACAGTCCCTGGTCGGTTCCATATCAGGGGGGCGACTAGGGAGCTCTGTGGGAGCTCTGTGGGAAAGTCAGGCGGGCTCCCGGGAGATGACACACCATCTGAATACTGAAGACGAAGACGCGCTTGCCAGAAAAAGTGCTGTGGGGGGAGGGGAAAAGGCCAGGCCCCAGAGGGCACAGGAACGTGTGGGTGAGAAACAAAGCTCACGCCGAGAACGGCAGAGTCTGGCCCAGGAGGGCACGGCTCCAAGGTGGCCAGAGATGCAGCGCAGGGAGGCCAGGGCCCAGAGCAGGTGGCCCGGCCGCCGAGCTGCAGAGTCTGCAGTGTTTCCTAAGAGCCAGGAGGAGATGCCGGGGGCCTGAAGGAGTGAGTGAGTGAGCGCTGGTGGGGGATGAAGACGGGCAGGCTGTCCTGGCAGGGCTTGAGCAATCGCTGAAGTCACTGGACAGGAGGAAGGAAACACACACTGAGACATGGCGTCAGCTCTGGGAACCGCACCAAGAGCCGGCACCTTGACGCCCCATCTGCAGAGCCTGCTTCTCTCACAGGCTGCAGAGCTGTCTCCCGAATCCCCCGGTGAGCACAGCACCAGCAATGAATCTTCCCCAAAGTGACCGGCCCAAAGGGGTTTTCTGGGCACCCTTCTTACAACCTGGGGTTTAGGGATGTAAGAGCTGGATGAAATGGCAATTTCCTGTCTTCTATCACCAGCTGACTTCACTTAGTGCTTCCTCTAATCCCACTTGCTTGACCTCTGTCCCCCAAATACACAGAGGGCTGTGGTACATTATATTAACTCATACTCCTTTCCTGTTTTGAAAAGAGCATCAAGAAAAAGTTTTCTAAGCACAGTGCCCCAACTGCCACTAGGCTGGCACAGTGGTTTGTTTTTTAAAATTGATCGAACATTTGAAACGGACGACATTTGACATAAAAATCCTGACTTGGGGCTTTTCAGACGACCTGGGAAGTGGGCAGCCCCAACAAGAAGTCAGGAGACCTCAATTCCAAGACCAGCTCCAACACCCAACAAGTGGGTGATCCTCAGCCAACTGTTTACAAGGAGGCAATCTTCCGCATCTGTGAAGTGAGGACAGTAGGACCTGCTTCTCCCTGTTCTGAGAGGTGATCACATGTGTGGACATCCGGCAACCCTGTCAGGCGGCACCACCTTGGCTGGGGCCCTGTTCTAGAACACTGCAGGAGAGCTCTCCCTCCAAGCCTGACAATGGGACCGCTCCAGTGGTCAGAATGCAGTGGAAGGAGATCACCTGGCGGACATAATTCATCCGTAAAGTCACTCCTTCAGCGTGCCTATCACAGGCCAGTTCTAAGGTGCCAGAGGGAGGCGGGGAGCGCGCTCTCACCGCTCTCTGAGGTGTATCTCAGGTCCTGGAGGGCAGCCACTGCTGCCTGCGTGCCCTGGACATCCTCTTCAGCTTCGGTGATGTGCAGGTACTGGGTGGAGGGCTCCTCCGGAGTTTCTGTTGCTGGCTAAATAAAAACACAGTATCATCCATGTGACCTTCTAGAAGATCACCTATTCCCCAGAAGTCCCAGGATAATGGATTAAGACACAACAAATGCACATAAGCAACGCTTTTGCAGCAGCTCATTAAGCGGGCGCCCCTGAGAAATCAGTGCTCCAGTAAAAACCTACTTCCCAAAGACAAAACTTCTCTTTGCAAGTGCCGAGACTTTTTAAAACCAGCGTCGGTGGAAAGCTTCCTGCAACACATTCTTGCCGTAGGGAACGGAGTATGCTGTTCATAACTAGAGATGACACACGCTCAGAGGTTCTCGTGTGTGCTCTTCTGCTGTCTCCTCTGCTCTTCCCATGGCCACCAACGCTGCCCTAATCTCCCCTGTGCCCGGGCCTCCTGCCGTGAGGCCGAGAGGAAGGCACAGCAGTGGTGACGGTGGAAGGGAGGAGAGGACGCGTAACCACATAACACTCGGCAAGCTTCGAGCACGGGTCCCGGCACAGAGCAAGATCTCAGCAAATCTTAGCTACTCATGCTGCTCTGATTTTTACAGGAAGGATATGAGAAATACAACTGACCAGAGAAAATGTATCTGTGCAAAATCAGGACTCATGAGAGTAGGAGAAGCTAAAGAGACATTCACAGGTATCTTATACCTAAGGAGAGAAGAGGTGGGATGGAATTTTCACAAGAACTAGATATTGATAATCACCTCCTTCTGGAACTGCAAGGCAGGAAACATGAATGTCACCAATAAAGAAGAACAAAAAGGAGATTTTACATACAATTTATAGGAGCCAAAGTGATCACGCTCTATAAGCACTTATCATTTACTCACACAGGTTCAGAATAGAATGTGATTATTCTTTTACAACCAAGTGGTCGAGTTCATTTAGGCATTTCCAGCCTGACATTTAGTAGACACCCAATAAATGTCTGATGAATGCATAAATGGACAAACAGAAGCATATTTCCTTTTAAGTACCATTAAGCATCATAGTGGCCAACACTGGTTGGATCTGAGGAATGGCTTAGCCTGTGATGAAGAGGATGGGCATGGACTGGCTTCCCCTCTTTGGGGTACTCTTTGTAATAACCATCTGTGGGAAGGACAGTGCTTTACAGGGCATTCCTGGGAGGCTGGCGACAGCCCAGCTGCTGTAACAGGCAGCTTGTCGTCACACGGGGACCACCCCCCGCCCAGCTTCTTAGCTGCTCTACTGTCTCACTTCTGGAGTCTAGTGCGTGGCTTGGTGTCAACTATTTTTATTGAGTCACAGTTCTGCTGAAGGTGTCAGGATCTGCAAGGAGCGAGACCTCCAGAGGAGAGGGCCATGACTGCACTAACAAAAGCACCAACTGGCCAGGAGAGATGGTGTTCTACATCAGGAACTGGCATGCCAATGTCTGTGTGTAACAGAGAGCAAATCCTTGCAAGTATGAACTTGAAACACCAGAGGACTGACTGTTTCCCACAGATGAGGATGTGACGTTGATGCTGGAGACACCACCACCTCCAGTAACCATGGCAGCTGCCATTTACTGTAGGCCTACCGGGGACTAGACAGTAGCCCCAGCGTTTTATAGACAGCGCTTTAACACACTCCTTACATTTTCTTATAGAAAATGTCAAACATACGCAAGACAGAGAGGTGAGCCTCCATGTACACATCACCCAGTCTCGACAATCATCAGCTCGTGGCCAGTCCTGTTTTGCCTGTCTCCCCACGCAC
The DNA here is from genome assembly GCF_009873245.2 of Balaenoptera musculus. NCBI lineage: Eukaryota > Metazoa > Chordata > Mammalia > Artiodactyla > Balaenopteridae > Balaenoptera > Balaenoptera musculus. Next base: position 7,518,725 of record NC_045801.1, on the reverse strand, counting down.
GCCACACAACTGCCCTTTGATTTGAAGCAAATGTGGATGTCACATCAATTTATCTCTAAATAGTTTAGAATGCATCTGTAAAAGGTAAAACTCTTTCAAACCATAACTACAACACCACTGTCACACTCAAAACACTTAACAGTAGTTCCTTAATATCTTCACATATCTAAATGGTGTTCTAATTTCCCCAATTACCTCATTTTTTCACAACTTGTTCTACAAATCATATTTAAGTAAGTTATTGAAATCCATATATTAGAACTGACTGATGAAAGTCTCATAAGACTTGTATTTATAGGCTCTCCCTCCACTCTTTCTCCCCTGCTTATAGTTTTGTTGGGAAAAGTGGTCGTTTGCCTTCAGAGTTTCCAACAGTCTGGCTTTTGCTGACTGCACCAACATGGAATCACTGAATATGTTCCCTTGTCCACTGTATTTCCTGTAAATTGGAAGTCAGACGCAGAAGCTTAATTAGGTATCAGTTCCCTTTCTGGAAGGAAGGCTCCACGGGTAACATTGTGTACTTCCATCAGGAGACACTCTGTGTCTGAGTGTCTCTGTTTTTGCCGTGTTGGCAGGAGGCTGATGGTCATCGCTTAGACCCATGACATCGGTGGAGGGTTGCAAAATGGCAATACTGTAAATCTTCATTTGTTAGCTGGAATACTTCTACAAAAAGAAACGTCTCTCCACAAACATTTGGTTACTCTGAGATATAGTTTATTTAGATGAGGTAGAAAAACTGTTTGATTCTGAGCCTTTATTTACAAAAACAGAGTTTTATTTATCAAAATAGAGTTGAGGGCTTCCCTGGTGGCGCAGTGGTTGAGAGTCTGCCTGCCAATGCAGGGGACACGGGTTCGAGCCCTGGTCTGGGAGGATCCCACATGCCGCGGAGCAACTGGGCCCGTGAGCCACAATTGCTGAGCCTGCGCGTCTGGAGCCTGTGCTCCGCAACAAGAGAGGCCGCGATGGTGAGAGGCCCGCGCACCGCGATGAAGAGTGGCTCCCACTTGCCACAACTAGAGAAAGCCCTCGCACAGAAACGAAGACCCAACACAGCCATAAATAAATTAAAAAATTAAACAAACAAACAAACAAACAAAAAAAAAAACCCAAAAATCCCTAAAAAAAAAAAAAAAAAAAAAAAATAGAGTTGATTCCCTAATGTCCTACAAAGGTGACTAAGGATTTTTCTCCCAGTATCATTATAAACTCATGGATTTAAACACACTTGATGTGCTTCACTCCAGTCTGTAAACACTAACAACAGCCTTGGAGTAACAATATCAACCCTACCACTGACAGTGGAATAACTGAAAACAGTACTTTTTTTGCAGTTCTTTTTGCCCTTAGGTTATATCCCACTAGGGAGGAACAATCAAATTTCTATCTTAAAGTCTCTTGAAATAGTCCTTCCCTATGTAGTTCTGCCATCGTTTTGATATATAGTTCATATACTTTATTTCATTCTATTCTCAATTTTTAGGGTTAGGGTTTGCTTTTTAAAGTGTAATTTTGTTTTTATTATTATATAAGAAATGTATTTCTTATATTTACATCAGAGCTTCAGAGTCAAATCTGCACAGTAGGTCTGCTAAGACAAGTTTAGCTTCTCTCCTACCCTCTCCATCTTGTTATCTCCCTGCCTTTTCTACCTATGCTTTCCTCCCTTTTTATAACTATTTTATTTTGAAATAATTTTAGATTTACAAAAGAGTTCCAAAAAAAATACAGAGAGTTCCCACATACCCTTCATCGCACTTCCCCTAATGCTGACATCGGCTGTAACCATGATACAATGATGGAACCAAGATATCAACATTGGTACAACACCAGATTCCACTGGCTTTTCCACTGGCGTCCCTTTTTCTGTTCCAGGATCCAATCCAGGACCCCACAGTGCATTGAGCGGCCACAACTCCGAAGTCTCCTCCAACCTCTGACAGTTCTTCAGACACTCCTGAAGAGAACTGCTCAGGCATCTGACCACCTGCATCATCACATCATTTGGATACATCGGATGGTCTCCCATGATTAGGTGGAGGCTGGGGATTTTCTGAAGAGCACCACGAGGTGACTGCCCTTCTGATCACATCATATCAGGGGGTACGTGAAGTCACTACGTCTTACTACTGAGGATGCCGACCTCGATCACGTGGTTAAGGTGGTGTCTGCCAGGCGTCTCCACTGTAAAGTTACTACTTTTCCCTCTATAATTAATAGTTATTTAGCGGGAGGTATTTTGAGGCTACATGAATACTGTATTTCTCCTTAAACTCCTGTCTACTAATCCTAGCACTCATCAGTGGATCTTGCCTGCTGCAATTACTACTGTGGTGTTCTAATGGCAATTTTCTATCTCCCTCATTCTTTCTACATTTATTAATCAGAATTCTTCTGCGGGGAAGAACTGTTCCTTCTCCACCATTTATTCAATCATTTATTTATGTCAGTATGAATGCAGAGATATTTATTCTATTCTTTCAGTTTTAGTCCAATACCATCATGATTTACTTTGTTACTCAAATTGTTCCAGCTCTGGGCCATTAGGAACTCTTTGGGTTGTCTCGTGTGTCCTTTTGGCATGCCTCCATCTTACTTTCGTGGAGCACGTTGTTACTTTCTAGTACTGCAAAATGCTCCAGGATCAACTTACATAATTTCTGCCTCAGCCCTGGAATCAACCACTTTTCAAAGGGCCCCTGGTTCCTTTTGTTGGAGAATCCTGAGAAACCAGGATCTGGATACCAGGTGTGCTCATTGCCAGCGGGGTGTCACTGCTTCTAGGCCCTCTAAGCACAAAAAGCTACGAAATACATGTATGTATACTAACCATGTATACACATATATCTGGAATTATTTCTACATCAATCTATTGGTGTGCACACACACACACACAAAATCTATCTACATATTATATATAACAGTGTTGCAGTAAATAGCCTTGTGCAGACACCTTTCCTCATTTTTGTCAGTATAACTTTGGGATAATTTTCTAACGGTGGGATCGTCAAGTTAATGGAAAAAGAAACACATATGTAATTTTAGTAGATATTGCTAAATTCCCCTTCATAAAGGTCACATCGTTTTGCATTCCCACCAGCAATGCATGAGAGTGCATATTTCCCTTCAGCCTCTCCAGCAGAGATGATGTCAAAACTTTCGGATTCTTGCCAGTCTACTAGGTAAGAAATTCTATCTCTGTCAAGTTTTACTTACATTTATTATGTGGGAGGTTGATTGTGCTTTCAGATATTCAAGGTCATTTGCATTTCAGATATTCAAGGTCATTTGCATTTCTTTTTCTATGAACCTTTCTTATCTCTCGCCCATTGGGTTGTCGATCTTTTTCATCAGTATTTCTAGAAGCCTTTTATAATGTAAAGATATTCACCCTTTTTTCTATGATATGACTGAAAATATTTTTTTGTCATTTGCCCCTCTACTTCTTGAGTTCTTTTACATAGTAGTTTTTAAATTTTTTTATGTGGTCAATTTTTTTTCAGTCTTTTCCCTAATTGAATCTGGATTTTGAGTTACAGTTAGGAAAGTTCTCCACACTCCCAATTTATAAATGAATTCACTTATGTTTTCTTCTTGTATTTGTAAAATATCTCTTTTTTTAAATCTCTGTTCCTTTGCTCTAGGTTCTCTCTATAGATAAGTCATTGATTATTGTATACTGATGTTTTAATCTGCTGTTTATTGTGTGTAGTAGATTTTCACTCATTCTTTCAGATTTTCAAAAACATAATCCTGTGTCTACAGAGATACTTTATTTCTTCTCTTCCGATTCTTATGTCTCTATTTACTCTGCCTTTGTCCAACACACCAGCTGAGGCCTCCCATGTGATGTTAAAAACCAGAGCCCCTGGGGCACCCTCATCTTTTTCCCAACTCTAACGAGAAACCCCCTAGTCTAGGATGCCAGCTTTTGGGCTGAAACACATACATTTTGTTTTTCATCTTAAAGATGTATTCATCAAATTCTACTTTATTGACTGTTTTTAATCAATGGATGCTGAATTTTGTCAAATTTTCATAGATGCCTTTTCTGCATCTATGAAGATGATCATTTCATTTTTCTCCCTAGTTCTCTCATTACGATGGGTTACATGGACACAGTAACACACTCCCTCCTACTGGACAACCCTTCCCCTGAATTCTGGAATACTCCTCACATTGTCATGATGTATTATTGTTTTTCATGGGGTGTTGGATTTCTTTCAAAGCCCTTACTCTTAACTGGAGTAAGCCCACTGGATACTCTAATGCCCTAGAAAGTTCTCAGGAAGTGGTTCTCAATTGGGAGTGATTTTGACTCCTGGGGAACACTGGCAATGTCTGTGATAGTCTGGTTTTCACAGCTGGGTATGTGAAGGGATCCTAGTGGGTAGAGGTCAGTGATACTACTAAACATTCTAAAATGCACGGCACAGCCCTCTACCACAAAGAATTATCCGGATCATAACTTTAGCAGGACTCAGTTTGAGAAACTCTGCCTAAGGTAAACTGCAATTTGGTGTGACCCCTGGTACTTGAAAAGAGAAACAACTACAGGCTTTTAAAATACAGCTACTGGCTTTTATATAATTCAGTCAGGAAACTGGTTCCAACACCTGAGGGGAAAACAAAGGAGACAGGTAGGAGGACACGCCTCCAGTGGAAGGAGAGGAGGGCCGAGAATCAGCAAATGGGGCCCTTCCCTGTCCTCTGGGGGAGGACTGCCAGTACATGCCCTGTCGTGCATTCTTCTTTCAGATGCAACTTCCGAAGCTCTGAATTCGTGGTAACAGAAGTGAAAATACCGATGAGCCCAACACGGACATTCACAAACCAGCCTAAACGCAACCCAGAGCAAGAAGTCACATGCATGGCCTGGCTCTCACCCAGTGGTACCCCTCAGATATGAGGCAGGGTTTGAAAAGATTTCCAAGTTTCCCAACCAGAAGACCCACTGCTCTGAGGAACAGCACTGGGCTTGCCTGGTTTGTCATCTGCGTTTAGGAAAAGTCACAATCGATACCATGCTTTAAAAAGTACCTCCCACTTGGGATCTCCTTCGTTCTCCACCAACTTCAGGCCGTGCTTGTTCTTCAAGTGCCTGTTGAACTCCCATTTGGTGCCATAAACGAAGCTGCACACAGGACACTTCAAACAACCTGAAAGCACAGACACAGGTAAAAAGAAGCATTCACAACACATGAATTCTGCCTTCCATTCAAATGCTTCAAATCTAAGGAATGTATTTTTTTGTCTCTAGTACTTACTTTCAATCCAAGCTTACCTTAATATGAAACAGAATAGCAACAGTATATGTGTTTTTCAGGGCAAAGGTTTAAAACTTAATGCATTTCTTTTCGTTTATTAAATGAGAATTTGCAGTTGACCTAATACACACATAATATTTTAGGTGCCAGAGAGAATTAAGATGAGTAACATAATTCCCTTGGTCAAGTGGCTGAGCAGCTTAAATGATTTTTTCATGTTTTTATTCGAAAATAACAAATAATTTGGAAAGCAAAAAATAACTGAAGGACAATGGGTGCTTTTCTCAATCTCCTTCGTCCTAAAACACTAAGACCAAGGGCCAGATTCTCAGTCTCCTTCACATCAGAAGCGGAGCCAGTGATATAAATTCCCATGTGACTATCCCGCTAAAGAACAAATGAAAAAGCTGGTGACATCCTGAAATGTCACTATTTATTTAATTGATTAAATTTTATACATGTTCCAGGAAGTATCTGGATGCTTTCATTAAGAGAATATAAAACTCTAGGATAAAAAAAGAAAAACCAAAAAAACCGACACACAAAGTCACACAAAGACTCTCTTTCTAAAATTATATCAGAAGCAGCAACTAAATTGGGAGCTGGACAAAAATCACTTATTTATTTGTCTGTTTATATGAAGCAGAGTTGATACACAATGTTGTGTTAGTTTCAGGTGTACAGCAAAGTGATTTAACAGGTTGTGCTTCCAGAAGCAAACTCCAGCCCCTCAGGAGGCTAACTGTAGTCACGGCAGCAGGCCTCCAAATCTACCAGACACTTAGCAGGCCAGAGTCAGGCTAAGTGCTGGCACACTCAGGTGTGCACCCTGAGCCGGCCGGGGCAGTGAGATGGGACCACCAGGCACCTAACTGGTCTCCCCGCAGCCACTGTTTGTCTGCTCTACACCCGGCACACAAATAAAAATTCTTAAAAACTCAAACAAAATCACATCTCACACCTCTACTGCCTTCCCATCACACCCAGAATAAAACCCCAGCTCCTTGCTGTGGCCTGTGACCCCAGGGGCCTGGTCCCTGCCTCCCTCTCCAGGCTTGTCCCCTCCCCTTACCCCCCATCCTCGCCTTTCTCTGTCTTTTGCATTCCCCAAGCTCCTTCTCTTCTCAGGACACCTGCTGTTGGCAGTCTGTCTGCTGACCCGGTCCCCTGTCTCTGCTGGACCTGCTGTGCTTCCCTGTGCCCTCCCAGCATCAGTATTTATTTCTTGCTCACTGGGGCACTAAGGAGGGAGGGAGAGGAATTCTGTCCTCATGACAAGGTGTCTTAACAAATTATATAAGAACTAGACAAATCTCATGGTACACATCACATAATTTAAGCACCTCCTAGATGCAGCTGGGATGTGCTAGCTCTCCTGAATCAATTCCATGTCAGTGACTCTTAGAGAGCACTCAGGAGTTCTGTAACCGGGGTTTCCTGTCTACCACCTGAGAGGGTGGGCAATTCCCCAGAAAGTCATGAGAAGGAACGGAAGCCAACCCAGGTGGCCGACAGCACAGCCCCTCAAACTTTCGGCCTCCCACGCTGGGAGGGCACAGGAGAGCACAGCGGGGCCAACAGAGACAGGGGCCAGAGTCAGCCCAAAGACTGGCAACAGACACCAATTCTGAACTTCCAGAACATTCTACAGAAAAGGCAGCTCAAACAGATGCTTGTTTTCTGAAACTCAAACACACTGCACTCTTTTTTTAGGCAAAATCAAATGGGCTTGTTCTTTCTTGCCCAGAGGATAATTAAACTTACTTTTTAACCTTCTTTGTTATCGCTTATTAATCATCTAAAATGAAATATTTTCCTACAATCATCTTTTAAAACCCTCCAAGGTATGAGAACCACTACCTTTTCTTTGGGTTAAGCTGACATTGCTTCTATAAAGACTTAATACGAGGTAATGAACACAAGCAAACTACCTAAGGTTAAAGTTAGGCTTTAAAATGAAATTGAAGGTTCCTTCTGGGCTATTCTTTAACAGAAACTAATTTAGGGAGAAAAACATCCTTATATTATGTTTAAATTAAAATTAATATGAGAATGCCTCCACATTAATTAAAACTTCCACCTTTGCCATGGTGGCTTTAATTAAAGAACAACAAATGGAAATACGTAATCTAGACCGAAGGTGTAACTATGCCAGTTAATTGACATTAAAGCTGAGAAAAATTAATTTCCATTTCAATTCATTAAATGCTTAGGCCACACTCAGTAAAGGTCACGGGGAGGCTTGGTGAATTTCCTTGCAGCATTGATATTAAGTAGGCACCATAAAACCCTAAACATCCCCCCACCGCCCAAGTCGCAAATTCCTCCGGAGGAAAGACAAACCAGGCCAAAGGATAGAATTTCAGGAGCAATTTTAAAATTCCATCATGGAACCCTTTATTCTTTTTGGAATGCAATATATTCTGGAGGAATTTTGAGCATTAAACTATTTGCACTCCTTTGCAGTGGCTGACATTACTGAAAATTCAATTTTATCTTCAATAATATAACTCCCAGAATGGCATGGGACACTGGGCTGGGCAGTCAGAAGACCTGAATTTGGCACTTGCTCACGTGACTCAGAACCACTTCCTTAAATTCTCGGGTCTTGGTTTTCTCTTCTACCAAGGTAAAAATGCTAAAGCTTATATCCTTATAAAAGGCAGTGAGGTCAGCAGAACAATGGGCCCCCCAAAGATATTCACATCCTAATCCCCAGAACATGTGACTATGCGACCTCCCATGGCAAAAGAGATCTCAAAGGTAGGATTCACGTAAGGATCTTGAGATGGGGGATTATTCTGGACTATCTGGATGGGCCTAATGTAATCACAAGGGTCCTTCTAAGAAGGGAGTGGGAGAGCAGATCCCAGTGAGGTAACCTGAGAAAGACTGCTGGCTTTGGAGGAAGGGGCGCGAGCCAAGGAATGTGGGCAGTGTCTAGAAGCTGGAAACAGCAAGAAAACAGATCTTCCCCTAGAGACTCTAGAAGGAATGCAGACTTGTTAGCAAACTTGACTTTAGCCTGTGAGACCCATCTTGGACTCCTGACCTTCAGAATGGTAAGATAGTAAATCCGTGTCGCTTTAAACCACCACCAAGTTTGTGGTCATTTATTACAGCAGAGATAAGAAACTAATGCAGACACTCAAGGGTAACTGGACCAAAAGCAGCTTAATTATCAAAGGAAAGTGGATACAGAGTAATTTGATTTTATTAACAAGTGAAATACAAAATCGGACTTGGGAAATACTGCAGAGGAAAAACAAAGTGCATTTGACTATAAGCCAGGCTGACGTCCCAAACCCCAGCGAGGAATTGGTAAACGGAGCTTAAGCAAGGTCTCCCCCACCTCTCCTGGTCCCCTCACATACTCCTCAAAATCTTGGGATCTGAGATCCAGCCTATCCGTGGTGAGAAGCCAGACTCTGAATCAGGACCCGGTCTGGCTTGACCACCGGCTCACTTTGTGGCCGGGGCCGGTCCTTTTCCCTCCCTACGTTTCCTCATTTTAAAATGGAAATGATGACGCCAACCCCACAGGGCTTCGTGAGAGAGAAGATAACATGTAAAACAACAACCAACAACACGGCGTAGCATCACGGCACTGGAAGCACCTGCCAATAATGTATGGGATCTAGGCCCTAATAAAAACAATTTTAAAATAAAAATGTCCAAAAGTCAAATAAAGGACTTTGGGTTAACTGATAGTTTCTGGATTTTTTGGATTTTCTTCTATACTATTTTCCCTGAATCTGGTGTGCATGTACATCTAAGGTACGGATGTACACATATTTACACTTTTCTAATACAACTGTTCAAAATAATGCAAAGATTTTAGCAGATGCCACAAAACTAAGCCTTCTCCTGGTCCTCTTCCTCACATCTTTTCTCATCTTAATTACCTGCCCTTCCTCAATGATCCCCTAAAACGGGGAGCCTGAGTTAAGGCACAACACCCAGGAGAAGCAGATAATTTTCCTTCTATGAGCAACATGGGGCCTGTTAAAAGGAACGTGTACTTTCTGTTAGAGGACCAGAACACGGAGGAGCTGCCCAGCCTCTGTCTCCAGCCCAGGCAGGAATGGCAAAAACGCTACCACATCCCAGTGCCTTGCACAGCGTGGAACACATGAGGAGCTCAAGACACACCATGAAGAAGGCCTTTGGGAATAAACATGATAGGGAATTTGAACCATTTATCAGGCACTTGTTACACGTCAGGCATGGTCTGGAATCTTCAAGAATAAGATCTAGTCTTTGCAACCTGATGCTCAGAGAAGGTAAGTAACTGGTCCAGGGGCCACAGTGATCACAGACCCGCCTCCAGGGTCTGTGCTCCCAACCCTCCGCTCGTGCCAACAGCCTGGGGCGACCTGAAGGAGGGCCTTGAGGTCACCGGAAAAGGACCAGCCCGCTAAGCCCCATCATTAGCCCACCGTGAGCTCCAGGAATGAGCTGAGAGCTTGTGACACTTAGCATCAAAGCATCGGACGCCTCTCACAAGCTGTGATTTAGTGAACCAGCTCCTGAGCTAGCTTCATCAGGGGCATGCTAAAAGGAGGAAAGGGGCAGGCCCACGAAGCGACACAACGTGGAAAATGTGTGTTTTGTGGGAAAACGCCTCGAATCCATATTAATGAACAAGTGATGGGCTGAGAAGAATAAACAAGAGATTGTCTGATCTGCTTTCAAAATATCAGAAGTACATAAAACACAAGCAGGGAATAAAACACTTAAGTAGCATTCAGTACGAGTCTAATTGCCAAAAAGCACTGGAGCCCGAGGGAACTGGTGCCTCCTGACGGGGCCCAGCTGGCATGCGGCTGGAAGCGGCACCTGTGCCCCCAGGACCAGAGGTGTGCTGGGGCCGCTGGAACCATCTCTTCCCAGCTCAGTGACCTCACACTGGAAGCTTAAAATTGGCCCTGGCGGAAATATTCACGGCACAGAAATTGGCAAATGCTACGAATCAGGTTCCCTTCTCCCTGCCCCGGGAGAGCCAGCTGGTAAACACTCACAGAACACGACGAGTGGATGCCCTAGCAGCCCCGATTCCAGAGCTCGCTGAAAATGACCCAAACTCCGTGGAAAACACCATGTGCCTTTCCTCAGAAACCTACACGGAGCGGAAACCTCAGCCTATTGGGCCTTCTTCCCGCCTCTCCTGCAGTGCTGGGCACAGACGCCCTCCCCACACCCCTGAGCACGGGGGCAGTAGAATCTCTCCCAGCAACTGATGGCTCTGCCTGCGTCACAGTGCGACACCGTTTAAACACTGCTGATGGACAAGGAGTCCCTGCACTGGTTTCAGGAGACTAGCATCATTTTGATAAAACTACATTTTATTTGTGGTTTTTTTAATTACGTCATCATTTTAACACATATTCCTCTATCTCAAAACAAGAAATTATCAAGTCCCACAGAGATATCTTTTGAGGAGTGATCTGAAGCCGAAAATAAAACCAAGTGGGGGTAGGGAGAATTACATGAAATTAATCAAAAGGAAATGAAAAACTCCAGTGGTACCAAACACCTCGTCATTTCCAAACACAGTCATTTTATCCAGTTCCGCTTTCTCCGTCTCCTTCACTCTCCACAGCGAGAGCTGTGTGCTCTTGAGATCTCTGAGCTGCACGCATAGTCAACCAGCTCTCTGCTTTCAGAGACAGTTCTCCCGCCAACACTCAATGGCACAAGGTCTCCTATGAGCCAAGAGACATTTAGTTGTTTCCTTCCACGATATGTCTCTTAAAGGGGGGCATAGGAAAAATAAATAAATAAACACACACACACACAAAGGCCAAAAATAGCCCTGCAAAGATTAGAAATAAAACCCAGACCCTGTCAGGGAATGCCAATTGATTATAGAGAGTCTTGGAAAGTTAAGTGAAAACTTAGGGCATGAAGCAACTTGACCTCAGCACATTTTCTGCAAGGCAATGATGAAAGTTTGGAAGCACGGAGCTATGACAGTGTCATCAGTCAGATCCCCACGCCTGTCCCAACTGCCACAGTAAACATCTATTTCCTGCCAATCCAACCCAAGAGTGTGAAGGATGTTAAAACGAATCACTAGCCCGCTACTCCAATTATTTACTGTGACTCTAAGGCGATGCATCCTCTCCTCTGTGATTCCTAGAGAGGGGAGTCATCAAAAATGATGCACCAGCTCCAGAAGGACTGGCATATTTTCGGAAAAAAAACCCCATAAAAACAAAAGAAAAGGGCTTCCCTGGTGGTGCAGTGGTTGAGAATCTGCCTGCCAATGCAGGGGACAGGGGTTCGAGCCCTGGTCCGGGAAGATCCCACATGCCACGGAGCAACTAGGCCCGTGAGCCACAACTACTGAGCCTGCGCGTCTGGAGCCTGTGCTCCGCAACGGGAGAGGCCGTGACAGTGAGAGGCCCGCGCACTGCGATGAAGAGTGGCCCCCGCTCCCCGCAACTAGAGAAAGCCCTTGCACAGAAACGAAGACCCAACACAGCCAAAAATAAATAAATAAATAAATAATTTTAAAAAAAATAGTATGGTCCTGAGAGGTACAAAATTAGTGATGAGATTTTTAAAAAAAATTTTTTTAATAAAAATAAAAATAAAATAAAAATAAATAAATAAATAAATAAATAATAAAATAAAATAAAAATAAATTAAAAAAAAAAAAGAAAGGAATGAAAATGTATTGAGTGCCAGACACTCAGGTGTTCTCGTTTCATTCTCCCCGCGATCACAAGGGATGGCTGCTGTGAACTCCACCTGAGGTGCAGGGCCTCAGGTAGAGAGGAGAGTAACTTGCCCCAATGGCACCGCACCTTCCTGCCCTCCAGCTCCGTGAAACTGCCATTCACACCAATGCCAGGCCCACGCTCCCGTTACCCCAGATGGATGGCTTAAAATTATCCCGAGTTTTTTCTGCTCTTCATCCATTTCCGTACATCAGCCCTGTCACCGAAAGTGCTGAAGGATACAGTCAATTCATTTGTTTTACATTAAGATGCCTTTCGTGGCGATTACAGCAAGTGGAGCTTCACGCTGCAACAGAAAACTAGGAGCGGCCCCAGCTGCAGCCGAGTTTACAATCCCACAGCTCTGTTTACGGGGGCAGATTTCTAAAATGGTCTTCAGCTTCAGAGAGTCACAGGATTCAGGAAAGAGTAGCAACTGACACATGGCACGGTGCAATCATTTTTCAGCTGAATTACCGAAGCGCAGATATACATACAACAGCATTTCTCTGTGTGGCAACAGCACGTGAGCTAAACCCTCTCAAGTGGGAATGTGATTATTTATTTAAAAAAGAAGCAAAACCCCCCCAAACTTTTCAATGATATTAGAGGTTTTCATCCATTCTCTTTAGTTTAAATGTTCTAAATAGTTTTTCCTTTTCAAGATACATAAGTAATCTGAGCACTCAATAAATATTTTTGGATAATCTAAAGAATCCCACCTATAAATGTGATCAGTATAGCATTATTTACAACTGCAATAAAAGAAAAATCTGGAAACCCTACTGTGTTCAACAACAGGAGCATAGTTAAATAATACTTGATGCTGTATCGCAAAAAGCCCTCAGAGGTTAAAGTAGGAAGACAGTGTACCAAAGGAAAACAAAATGTGCATGTTAATCATTGTTAAGTAAGCCATGAACTTTCACTTGTGCAAAATGTGTGCATGGACCAAGGACAGAAGGCAATACAGTCAGCCCTTCGCATCCCCGGGTTCTGCATCCAACGTGGGGCCGCAGATACAAATGCTGACTGTTCTCTGCCATTTTACACAAGGGATCGAGCATCCGCGGACTGCGGTATCCGTGAGGGTCCTGGAGCTGATCCCCCGCAGATACCGAGGGACGACTGTACTGACAAATGAACATTATGGGAAGGGTGGTAAAATTTGTGGGTTAATTATCACTTTGTTCATTTAAGAGTTCCATTAAGGTCGCTGTAATACAATCCTGGCATAAGTAACACGACATAAACAGCGAGGAGGAGGAGGAGGAGGACGGCAGTTATGATGAGGACCGTTCAGGAATCAGGACTGCGCTGCAGAAGCCGGCAGCGCCGCCCCGTGGGGCCCGGCCGGGCAGGACGGGAGCCGCCCGCTCGCCTACCTTGCTGGATGAGCGCGTCGGCCGCCAGCTCCCCGGTGCCCACGTTGGTGTACTCCTCGTTGGGGTGTTTCCTGTTGTAGTGCCGCTTCAGGGAGCCCGAGATGTTGCACGAGTAGTGGCAGTGAGCGCAGCGGAAAGGCTGCAGGGACAAGGAGGAGGGTTAGGGCCAGGCCAGCCCCCGTGCCATCGAGCCCCCTCGAGAAGGAGGAGGCCCAGCTCCCCCCCAGTCCTTCTCCACAACTCTCCCACCTGTGAGTGTCCGCTTCCTGGAAGGCCTGGGAGGGGCCAGCCGCCCGCTGGGAAACGCGCCAGGAAAAGACGCCAACCTGGGGCAGCTGAGTCCTGCCTCTGCAGGGACCGTCCCAGTCACCTGGCAGGCGCCCCCAGGGTAGGAGGGGTCTCTGCTAAAGGAGGCTGCTCTGATTTCTTTTCTTTGCTGCCCACCCCAGATTTACGGTTCTTGTTTGAGAAGAAAATAACAAAAAGCAACCCAGGAATCTATCAGTTTTCTTTTCTTTTTTAAGTGAACGCCATTCAAGCATCTCCCCTTACCATTAATTCCCTGATGCATCTGCTTCTTTCACTAAATGGGCTCCTCCACAGCATTTACCTGCAAGCACCACGCGTATACGTCACTGTCCCCGCTTAGGGAAATCTGCCTGATAAAATCTATTGCCAACCCCCCCACCTGGGCAAGACAAGGCTCTTTTAGGATCAGGGCACCCACGGGTCGTTTGTGCAGTCATATCTGTCAACTTGCAACCGCTTCGGGGGATGCAGAGAGCGGTGAGGGGAAGAGGTGCCTGCTCAGGTCTCTTGGGAGGCCCAGTGAGACCCCTGCACTGGCCAGTCGAGGGATGTACACCGGATCCCTGTCCTTTCCAGGCCCTTACTCCTGGTCAGGACAATATCAAGTGTCCCTCTGAGCCATGTGCTACACAGCTGTACAGCCCAGGGCTATGGAAATCCCAGTTCTGCATTCAGGGCCTGTCTGGTGACACAAGCAACTTCCTGGCCCAGCGGGAACGGAAGAGCACAGAGCGGCCCACAGGACAGCAGGGGATTCAGATGCGGCAGGTTCAACTGACCCCCAGCACAGCCTGGCCATGGAACTTCAGACAAGTAGTGAAACTCCTCTAAGCTTTGAGCCTCTCATCAATTCAAAGGGGATGATACCACTACCTGGTAAGCCTGCTGTGAGAATTAAATGATCCAACATGAACTGGTATCTAAGATGCCACAGAAAGCACTGACTGTTTTTACAATTTTACATTTACTGTTTTAGCAATTTTACACGGCCCTTACTATGTCTGTGGGAGCTGATGCACCACTGTGTCTGGTGAGACCTCAGATCCACCTCGCCTCCTCAACTGTCCAAGTCATCAATATTCCTCCACTGTCACCTGGAAGAGCTAAACCAGAACCGTGCAACTCTGAAGCGGGATGCACCGACTACGGGAAAAGTCCTCTCTTTGACACTCCACTCAGCCCCTCTTTCCATGGTTCTTCAAGCCTACAGATGTGCTGAAGTCTCCCCACTGAGAGAAAGAAAGAGATGGAGGAAGGGAAGAAAATGAAAAGAAAAGCCATCTACCTGGGCCCTGTTTAAATCACTCTACTCCTTGCTTGTAGGCCACCTCCCACCCCACCCTCTCGAAGCGCAGTCCTGCCTGCCACCTCCATACCATCCCCTCCCTCTCTCAGGCCCCCCAGATCTCCCAGGCAAACCGCTCCTGCGGGTACAGCCCGGGCTCCCTCTGCAGACCTCGCCCCCCTCCTTCCCCACCTCCTTCCACTGGCTGCCACCTCCCACCATGACGCGTAACGTGGTGACAATCACTATATCACCAGGTTCTTTCTCGCTCTGAACTTTCTCGGGTTATTTTACTAGATCTGCTTCCCAGGCCTGAGGTGAAATGCTGACTTTCTCCAAGGTTCTGCCCTGGGGTCTGTTTTGTTCTTCCGCGGTGGTCCCAACGATCGCTTTTACATGCTGATATATCCATATATGTCCAGTTGTGATGGCTCCCAAACCACAGATAGGAATTTTCAACTGTCTTCCAGGTACCTCTACAGGGATGCTCTGGAAGCACCTCAAAATAAACACACACAACTTCAGACTCACGATCTTTCTGCAGAATCAGCTACTCATGCAAAGACAGAAACCTGGGCGTCACCCTAGACTTTTCCTTCTCTCTTACCACCCAACCAACTACCGAGTCTGCCCAGGCTTCCTCAGACATGTGTCCAGAGCCCTCCCCCCGCTCCTCTCATCTGTCACTCCAGCACAGAGAAGGTGCTGACCTGGCCTGTAAGGGAAATGCTGTGACTCCCAGGAGAGCAGTTCTCAGACAGCAAGACTTGGGGGGGTTCTCTGCTGAGCCAACCTGCTCCGAACCCTTCCCCAGGGACCCCACCCTCCATCAAGGCCACAGCGTGGTCACCGGATGCTTTGTGTTACACTGCACGTGCCACTTTCCATCCTTCATGGAGAAGAAACCCGTGGTTTGGCCTACAAGGGCTTATTAAACAAAAGGACCTGGAACAAAGGCAAAAATTAGCCAGGCTTCTCACCTATCTACTGAGCAGAGAATAAGAGACCTAAAATGCCAATATATGATTATCTGCAAAGTTAAAATAAAAGCTAAAACCTTCTGAAGTGCTATCATCTCCATATAAGCAAGTTCTATGAAATTATTTTGCAAATATTAGCATTTGCATAGAAATCAAAAAGAACCACCAAAAACGCTTCCCTGCCGGTGCTGGGTAGTCGGTGAGCACAGAGGCAGGAAGAGGCAATTAAAATGAGAAATGGTCCTACAAACCTAACTTCAGGCTTGAGAGCCAATTCCATTCTTCTTCTAGCAAAGCGGATAAACTGCCTCATGAGAGTTTCGACTCCTTTAACTCCCCACGCCTGCTCCTTGGTAGAAGTGCTCATGAAAAGAAGAATGGCCAAAACGTGAGCAGATAGGCCAAAAAATGTAGAGGTGAGCCCAAGTGAGAAATCAGTTTCTGACCTACTGATTTCTATGAAAATCTTCAATTCTTAAAGTTGAAAGGGACACTTTCAAAGACTGACTTTGACCAAGCCTCCCTCCATGACAAAACAGCCTTCTGCAGCCTCTGACAGTCTGTGATCTCAGCCTTTGTTAGAGGCAGGGAGGTCAGACCCCTGGCCCCTTGCACTGCTGAATGGCTCCAGGGGTTTAGGAGGATAAAGCTTCCCGTTCTCTTCTACTCCCTTGAAGCGGCCATCACCTTTCACACGAAATCAATCACCACCTAACTTCTTCTTAGGACCCTCTCTCTTTAAATGGTGTAGCTGAGCTGCATCTTGGCCTTTCACACCAAACAAGTTTGAACTTGTGGGACATTGCCACACTTCAGCAGGGAGTTCTGCTGGGGCCGTCGCTGTGGAGCAGGAGACATAGGCAAAGAAAAGCGTGGGTGACGCCCCTGCACCCAACGCCAGGCATGGAGTCTGACTGCATTATTAACAGTGCACATCTTGGGATTTCGCTTATGGAGCACGTATTTACTGACCTCCTGCTATGAGTCAGACATTGTTCTCTCACCCTGGGGACATAGTAACGAATGAGAGAGGTTCGTGATCCCCTGAATACACAAGAGTGTGGGGACTAAAGATATCAACTGCAAAGATTAAATGCTATCTAGGCAAACTAAATCACAAAACTTGTTTCCTAAGTCTGATTACTTGCAGATAGCAAAGGACGCTACACCTCAAAGGGAAGTTATTTATCGAGAGCTTTCAGGCCAGAATCCAGCCAAGAGTTATGAGGAAAATATATGCAGGCTATAGTCCTGTAGTGCATGTAAGACAAAACATCCAAAAAGAAAGTGGATCAAAAACAAAGCAGAAACCCATGGTCATGCCTACAACGCAGTGTTGCACTAGATTTGTTAAGTAATGTGACCTAACATAATAACTATTTTAGCTCACCTTCACTGATAGCTATCATATGCCAGATAGTTCTAAGTTTTGCATGGATTAGTTCCTGGAAATCTCACAGCCTCCTCATGTGGTAGGTACAATTGTTATCTCCATTTTACAGATAAGAAACTGACATGTAGGGCTTCCCTGGTGGCGCAGTGGTTAAGAATCTGCCTGCCAATGCAGGGGACACGGGTTCGAGCCCTGGTCTGGGAAAATCCCAAATGCCGCGGAGCAACTAAGCCCGTGCACCACAACTACTGAGCCTGTGCTCTAGAGCCCACGAGCCACAACTACTGAAGCCCGTGTGCCACAACTACTGAAGCCTGCGCGCCGAGAGACTGTGCTCTGCAACAAGAGAAGCCACCACAATGAGAAGCCTGCGCCCCGCAACAAAGAGTAGCCCCCACTCACTGCAACTAGAGAAAGCCCGCGTGCAGCAGCGAAGACCCAATGCAGCCAAAAATTAAATAAATGAATAAATAAATTAAAAAAAAAAAAAAAAAGAAACTGACATGTAAAAGGGTTAAGGAATTTGCCCAGAGTTTCACAGTCTCCCAGCCTGACCACTTGGTCTGCACTGGATTTGGCGCCCCAGACCAGCCAGCAATGAAGAGATGATTTGACTTCCCGTTTGTTATTTCCTGAACATCTGTCTTCCCTGGGAGGGGCATGGTTTGGTTTGCTTGGATTTTCTAGACATAAGGCAGCCCACATCTCACCATCAACTTCTACCAATGAGGACCGCCATGGTAAGCTGGGAGGAATGCTGGCCGTTCCTGGGGGGCAGGGACGAGGCAGGGATAGGTGGAAGCCAAGAAGAGGGCAGACACAGCCAGGTCACAGTGGGACGTGCGCCGAATCAGGAAATGGGGTTTTTGGGAGATGGGGTTTCCGGTGGGTATCGAGCAGGGGGTGACATGCCAACTTCACAATGTTCACTCTGGAAATTAACAGAGGGTGGATTTGAAAGGAACAAGACTGAAGGCAGGGAATCAAGTGTCCAGTTGCTGCAGTGGTGTAGACAAGAGATCTAGAGGCCTAAAATGAGAGAGTGGAACAAAAACAATGGGAAAGGAAGAGAGAGTTTAAGAGAGATGGAGGAGGAAAGATCAGCCAACCTGAAGGTGGAGATGCAGTGTGAGAAGACAGAGACAGAGAGCCTCAGGATGACTCCCAAGTTTCCAGCGCGGATGGCACAGGAGGAAGGTATCCGGGCAGCCGTGGAGGAAGTTCTACAGATACTGAGAGAAAGAGGGAGAACGCAGAGCCCTGGACATCCAGGAGGGCAGGTCCAGAAAGCATTTGAAGATATAAGGTGTTCGGAGTCTAAAGCTCAGAGGACAGTTCTGGGCTAGAGGTACAGATCTGAGCACGGGCAACCAGAAAGTGCCCTAGGACAGAACACACCCATTGCCAGTGAGTGTGTAAAGTGATAAGACAAGTGGCCTTAGAACAGCACCCGGGAACACAGGAACAGCAAGAGAGGAGCTCGTGAGGAAGGACAAGAAAGAACGGCGGCAGGCAGAAGAATCAGGGGTGTGTCTGGAGACGGGTGTCCTCCATGGAGGGAGGGGCTGACACACATCCGATAAGGCCTAACAAGTGTCCACTGGGACTGGCCATCAGGGAGGCGGGCTTGTGGCCTGACTGAAAAGAGCTGGTTTCAGGAACATGCCAAGAACAAAGGCCAGGTCACGGGGAGACGGCAGGGGCAGAAGCTGGATTTGAGGTCAGGGGTCAGTGATGTTTCAACAATGCAAACGATATGCCTTTTTCAAAAGGCGCATCAAAGGATCCTCCTCGAAAGGTACACTGACAACCATCCATTTGAGTTGAAAGAAAAAGTACAACTGAACTTGTGGAGGCTGGAACTCTAAGTTCTCAGACTTATGTCAAGAAAGCAAGTAAATGGCTTCCCTGGTGGCGCAGTGGTTGGGAGTCTGCCTGCCAATGCAGGGGACACGGGTTCGAGCCCTGGTCTGGGGAGATCCCACATGCCGCGGAGCAACTGGGCCCGTGAGCCACAACTACTGAGCCTGCGCGTCTGGAGCCTGTGCTCCGCAACAAGAGAGGCCGCGATAGTGAGGGGCCCGTGCACCGCGATGAAGAGTGGCCCCCACTTGCCACAGCTAGAGAAAGCCCTCGCACAGAAACAAAGACCCAACACAGCCAAATAAATAAATAAATAAATAAAATATTTTTTAAAAAAAAAGAAAGCAAGTAAAATACACTTTGTCAGAATTGGACGATTTGCTGTTCTGGTTCTTCAAACAGAAAGAAAGAAAACAGCAGAGGACAGGAAGTCCTATCTCACATGTGAAATCGGGCTCTGACAAACCTGATGAGAAGACATCAAACTACATGAGAGAGGCTAATGCAATCTCCCACGGGCGTCAAGAGACGGACTCAGAGGAACGTTTAAAACAGATGAGAAGCTGGTGAGGACGTCATGTCCAAGGTTGTGACATCGGTAACCAATCACAGAGCACAGGATGGCTTTCTGGCAGAAGGAGAGGGCGCCCTGCTGGCTTCCGTCCACAGCAAGCAGGAAGGCTCTCACCTGGCAGGACCCTGCGGGCCACTGTGTGGAACCACGTGCGGCGTCACGGTCCTATAACTACACCCACAGGCTCAGAGATCAGCATGTGAGCCTCTCCCTCTGTGATGGGCCTGATGCTCTCTGAAGAGGATGGGGAAGCATAGTGGCAAGGGAGAAGGTTCCGGATGACCTGTGGGTAAAACCTACGGCCACGAGTCATGATTTCATAGCCTTAGTTTAACAACCGGGTCAATGGAGAGACAGAGATAAAGAAGGAGATAAACCACAAGTCTAATTGGTATTCAGGTGAATTTGGATCCAAAATGCTGGAAAAGATTATATGATTGTTACAACCTAAATTAAGTGCGCTGGTTGCTATGAGACAATTTAGACGCTGCTTGGTGGAAGCCAGGCTATTAGAACGTGGCAGCTCTGCACCAGAGGGAGACCTTGGTGTTGACGCGTGTACAGAGCCCCAGATGGCCTCACCTGCCACACCTCTCTCACAAGGTGAGTCAGGCTCCGGGCCAGGTACCGCCCAGGGGCTCCTCCACATCTCTCCTCTGCTTCTACTCACGCTGTCAGGCTGCTCCTTTTTCAACACTTAGCAACACTCCCGCCGGCCCTCCTCTACCTGGCTAACCTCCAGGACAACTTCTGGGGCCTTGTCCCTCGGCGGGCCCCCAGACTGCCGTACGAGGCATTCAGCCCTGCCCTCTGACGTGGCGCCCCCTTCTACTTGAGTTCCTTGCGTCAGGCTCCATCTCTCTTCTTCTCAATAACCTCGAGAGAGAACCGATTGATTCTAATACTGCACGAGCCAAGGCAAGAAGGGGATGTAGCTGTCTCAGTGAAACATGTCATGACAGTGGAGATCAGCCCATCATCCGAAGGAACAGGCTGATCCAGTTGGATTCAGCACCGACCCATTCATTCGAAGCAAAGCCTCCAGTCCTGGATCCCCAAAGCATGAATCACGGGATTATACCAGCGAATATACCCGCCCTCCCCCCCACTTAAAACAATGCGCCTCTTTGCTTTGAAAGAAAACAACACTATTGTGCTTCACGGATTTCAGCCCAACTGGATGAGTTCAACTTTCTCTTTATCCCCAAGTCACGAAACATGTCTATGCTTTGTCTGGAAACGTTCACCAGACAAGCTACCATTCATTCTGCAAAAGTCTTAGCTCACAGGCTACTCTCTGCACCTTCACCTCTGAAACCTTCCCTAACTCCTGGGAAGATATGACTTTTCCTTCCCATGTGCCCCCCAGCACCTAGGAAAACCTGGCGGTATGAATCCTGCTACGGCGTAACTGTCCTCTGGAGGTCCAGCCCCCCACCCCCTCCCCAACTCGCTCCAGGCTACAGCACCTGAAGAGCAGAGTCTGTCCCAGCGAGGCTCACCTGTGCTCCCTTGACAGCCAGGCAGGCTCGGCCCAGGTGGGCTCCCTACTACACCCATGTGGCTAAAGCAGAAAGGGCAAGCCACCTTCCTCCTTCTGTTACTGACTCCTGTAAGCCTCCCAACAGCAACTAAAACTAAAACTCTGGATAGGACGTTTCTTCAAACGACATTAAATTTAACAACTGTAAAAGACATTACATAGGGTGTGGGGAAAAAAAAGCCACAGCACGAGAGACTGCATTCACAACATGTAACCAAAAAAAATGACCCACACCCCCGATATATAAAGAATTCCTGAAAACAAATAAGAAAGCAAAACCACTCAATAGAAAAAAATGAGAAAATATTTGAACAATATTTTTTTTAAAAAAAGGAACGAGAGGGCTTCCCTGGTGGCACAGTGGTTAAGAACCCGCCTGCCAACGCAGGGGACATGGGTTCGAGCCCTGGTCTGGGAAGATCCCACATGCCGCGGAGCAACTAAGCCGGTGCACCACAACTACTGTGCTCTAGAGCCCTCGAGCCACAACTACTGAGCCCATGTGCCACAACTACTGAAGCCTGCGTACCTAGAGCCCATGCTCCACAATGAGAAGCCACCGCAATGAGAAGCCCGCACACCGCAATGAAGAGTAGCCCCCGCTCGCCGCAACTAGAGAAAGCCCACGTGCAGCAACGAAGCCAAAGATAAATAAAATAAATAAATAAATTTATTTAAAAAAAGGAATGAGAAATAAATACAAATGGCCAAAAAACATACGAAAAGGGGCTCAATTCCATTAACCACCATGAAAATGAAAATAAAGCCACACAGAGAGGCCAATGCAGGCCCAGCAGGTTGGCCACCCTGAACGTTCACCCTGGGACGTGGAGCAACAGAGGCTCCAGGCCGTGCACCTCTACTGCTGGCGTAACCTGGTGCAACCACTGTGGAAAACGGTTGGGGATCGCCTCGTAAAGCTGAAGAGGTGCCCACGGCCTGCAAGTCCTCCCCAGGTGTGTTCACCCCGGAGAATCTCGTAGACGAGCACACCAGGACTCGCACACAGACAGTGCACAGCAGCAGCGCTCGTAACGGCAACACGACAGAAACAGCCCCACTGTCCGCCTACGGCTAACGGATGAGCTGAGCAGATGAACACTCCCACAGGGGCTGCACAGCGCGTGCCACGTCCCACTGGGGAGTGTGGTGCCACAAGGGACGGACGAAGGAGGGAGACATGCAGTCTCACCGACATAACGTTCAGTAAAGAAGCCAAGTTGAGAAAAAAGAATATAATAAATTCCATATATGAATCCATACATAGAGATATATGCCTAGATAATATAAAGTTCAAAAACATGCAATGCTAAATTAGTTTGTGTAGGGATGTATAAATGGATGGTAGACCTACAAAGGAAACCAGAAAGTAATTCTCAGCGAAGTCAGGATAAAGGTCACCTCCGGCTAGAGGAAGGGGGTGGGCTCAGGAAGGCCCCAGGAAAGGGCTCTGAGGACTGGCAGTGGTCCATTTCTGGGCAGTGGGACATGAGTGTTCATGTCATAATCATTCATCACACCACATACTCGTGTATATGCAATATTCTGGAGGTACCTTCTATTTCATAACAAGAGAAGTAAAAAAAGAAATGGTTGATTAAATAGGTAAATATGTGACCAAAAAAAAAAAAAAAAACAAAACTCTCTTCACAAGGTTTCTGAGGATTACAGGTAACTTAGATCAAATGCCTTGAATGACATAGCACCCAATGAGTGGCAGCCATTAGTAATGTTAATAACAACAATAGCAAAGGCACTTATACCCTGACATGTAAAGCGATCTTTACCCTTATTTTCTTTCATCGGTGTGACAAAAATCACGTTGATACTAGAACGGGGTTCTAGCATATCCGCCCTTCGTAACCCAAAAGGTCCAAAAAGAAGACTGCAGTCGGGGTGTCTCTCTAAAGAGAGACCTGGTCACAGGCCTGGAAGAAATATTAACTGTAACGCTGGCATCGCCAAACTTCAATCAAGTTACACAGGGGAGAGAGACGGTCCTGGATCACGCAAGCACTTCCCTGGGGCCTGGGCTGTAGAACACCTATCAGATTTACAGCCGCGCTTCTGCAGCTGAGAAAACCCGACAGGAAGATGGAATTTTTTTTCATAAACGTCTGAGGTGGTCATCAACTCCCTCAAATGCAAGCCAGCACCAAGTCACCCTGAGAAGCGTGCAGCTGGGCGGGGGGAGGGCAGGACCCGGGGTTCTCGAGCACTGTTAATTCAGGGCTCCCCTCCCTCAGAGACTTAATTCAGTTATGTCTGAGACTTACGAGGCAGTTTCATCTCATCAGAGCCTGGAAAGGACAGGATGAAGTGTGACAGCTTCTTCTAACTGTCTTACCTGGATTTTATTTCTGGAAAGAAACAATCAGAACAGACGCTTCCCCACCGTTGGCCATGGAGAGCTCTGTGGTCCAGAATATTTTGCACAAACTTTGAGTGGCAGGGGTTTCAGGGGGGCAAAGAGACCTGGGCTCAAGTGGGGATCTAGCACTTCACAGCTGTGCAACTCCGGGCACGTTTCCTCATTTTAGCACAAGGAGTAGCGGTAACATAAACAGGGCAGCCTGCGTGGAGACGCTATCAGATTATTATCATTGACGGTTTAGACATAGAAACTCAGGGCAAACTGCTTTATTAAAAAAAAAAGAAAGAAAGAAAGAGAGGAAGGGAAGGGGAGGGGAGGGTATTCCTTCTGGCCTGCATACTTGCATGTGGGCTTCAAGGATGTCCACGCTTACATGTGGAGCACTGGGGGAAGGCCAGATCAAGGAGGGGAGCCAGAGTGCACTGGTGACAATGACCACGAACCCTGAGTCCCTACCGCAGGCCTCACGACCACCTTGGGAAGAAACCTCAATTCCCACTTCCCAGGTGAGGATGCAGAGGCCCTGGGAGGGTAAGTGGCTTGCTGAAGGTCATACAGTCACCAGGCAAGCTGGGTGTGAGCCAAAGTCTGTCTGGACCCCAAAGCCCATGAGCCATGCCCCTTGGCCGCTGGTGTACTGACCGCAAGGCCCCCTGCCAACAAGCCCCGCTTCAGCAACAATCTCCCCCATGGAAGGATTAGACGGATGATTTCTGCAGCTCTCCCTATTATGGTATATTTTCAGCTTTGCAAATGACTTTGGTGTTTCCAATTAACAGGATCAACAAGACAGTACTGTTTTCATAGTAGTATTTCCAGCACATAAAGTTCTGGTACACAAACTACTCACTTTTCTTCCCCTGGTCTCCCTATTCCCCCCTTGGGGACCTGGCCCTGCACAGCCCCCCATCTGGACAGCCCACGGGGTTGCCTGCTACCCACCACTACCTCTGAAACTGCAGGTCAGACAGTTAACAGCACTGCCATACTGAAGTCCATCATGTCTACATTTCCACAGATTTTCAAGGAACACACCAGAAAAAGAGTACCCACATTCCCTTTGACAGGAATCTCCTCTGAGATATATGTTGAACATAACACAATAATGAAGCAAGGCTCACTATGCCTGACCTAAGAAAACAATACACTTCCAGATACTAAATCTGCTCTTTGCTAAGAGAACAGCTCCTGGGGGGCCGCACCGAGCCTCCACCTCGTGCAGTGCCTGACTCTCAGCAGGAGGTCAACAGCACTGGGTGAATCGAGAGAACCCCATGACCTTGGGACCACGCTTGATTACACGTGCTTTTTCTCACTTTAACCTCGCTACTGAGGGACGGAAGTGCCGAGAGTGCAAGGCCACACAGCGAACTCAGAGCAGAGAGGAGAGCAAGCAGGGCTCAGCGATGAAGAGCCGCTGAACCCCGTGCCCTGGCGGCTACAAGCCTTGCAAGGAGCCCAGAGGCCCACCTCCACCTAGATGACTTCCAGGATCAGCCTATGTCACTGAAGTTCTACGGAATCTATTCATTTACTCATTTGTTCACTCAACAGGTATTTATTAAGTGTTGCCTCCCTGCTGAGACTAGAACAAAAGCTAAAAGTGCTCCCACAGAATGCACATTCCAGCATCATAAACAAGGAACTACACAATCTGCCAGATGTCGTCAGACAGCATGGAAAAAATAAAGCATTTGAACCAAGACCAGAAAAAGGAGAGAGACTCCCGTGGCTTTCTGGGAGAAGGGCAACGAGAAGAGGGAAGGGCAGGGGTGAGGCCAAGCGAGGATGCACTGTGTCTGCGGCAGATGCGCGGTGTGGAGGCGGGGCCAGGCGGGGAAGCCACCTGTGGTCCGCAGGGTGTGGGCTTTAACTCTGGGGGCGAGCAGAGGCCGCTGCAGGGCAGATATATGTGGGGCTCGATACACTATTTTTTTCTACTCTTTGATTCTCCAATAACCAGCGTTTCCCAAGTTGTTTCACAAAACCTAAGTGCTGGGAGGGAACACTGCGGGGGAGAAAAGGGAGGGAGGGGTTCTGTGGTGAGATAAGTCTGCGAATCACTGCACGCTGCGCCCCTCCACACAATGCCTGAAACATCCCACAGAACCAGTGTTCCAAGGAACACACTCTGGAAAATCCCGCCTTATGCCATCCTCCAGCCCCCAGGTAGACCATGTCCCCCTGAGCCACATGCCTTACACTTCTGCTGAGTCGCCCACTGTAGCCAACAGAGAGCAGTGGGTACCAGAGACTTGCAGAACAAACCATGCAAAACAAAAACCCCGACTGATTGGCCGTTGGCTTCAAAATCTCCCTACTCAGTGGTAAAGGCGCCCATGAGAAACTTCTTTTCCACTCAGAGAAATGTCATCGCGTTGGATCTGTGAACTGCCAAGTCCCATTACCCGGCACAGGGTCATCCAGCAAAGCTAGTGGCCCTTTGAGAATGTTCTGGATGATGACATGGGCTGGGAGACTGACATGTTTCACAGACTTACAGAGCGCATCCCCACAGCTGCTCCGAGAGCCCTTTCAGCAGAGCCACATGCAGGCCCCTCCCCCTGTAGCAAGAGAAAAACACACTGGGCCAGGTCAACCGCCAAGAGACTGGACCTGTACCCCTGGGCTGGGAAGTGAGCCACTCAAAAAGAAAAACATGCATATTCATAGGAAAAAGGACGGAGATTGTAAATTATAAGACACACGGTGATGCCGATACGGGAAACTCCTAAAGAGCATCTGCGTCTGGAATCCTGGCTCCCTCACCTCCTCCTCTAGCCTGGGCTCAGAGGTAGATGTGAATGACGCACACGTAGAACCAAGTGGGGGGACGGGTAAACTAAGCCCCAACCTGACATACACACAAAGAGCCTAAGGATGCACAGTCACAGGGGACAGACAAGGAGAAAAGGGACACAGGGGCAGAAGCAAAGAGACACACACCAGAAAGGAAAGGACCTGCATCCCACGGAGGGCCGGGGGCAAGTGGGCGTCCACGGACTCACGTTCCTCAGGGTCAGCCCTTAAACAGGTTTGTGCCAAAGGTTTCAAAGCAATGCTGTCAGAGTGAATGAGAGTAGCACCCCGTCTCCTTGTCCCACTGGTCACCCTGTGGTCTACAACCCAAGCCTTCAGTCAAAGCTTCCCTGTACCATCTGTGCAGAAGAGAAGAGTTTTGTAATTTTTTTTTTTTTTTTTTTGGCCCTGTCTCTTCAGGATTATAAGCCTGAGAGCACAAGGTGGGAACTTCATTCCTGGGGTGGCCACAACAGGGACAAATCCAAGCTTGGGGCCAAGGATCCAGAGAGAAAAAAGCCAGGTCTTCATATATTTCACCAAGCACAAAGTCATCTCTGTTGTAAAATAAGGCCCAAGACAAATTAAACAATTTAAAAGAATAAATGTTTTAAAACCATGGAGTACCACAAGTTCCAAAATGCCTTATGTTGAGGCAATTATCTCATCACAATAATGGTAAATCAATCCATACTAATTGCTTCTCATGCAAGAGCTTAGAAGACTCTTCAAATGTTCTCCAATGATTGATTTTTTTTGTAATCGCTTATGCTGTCAAAATGCAATATTTCCAGAGAATATACTGCACACTATTAGACAGACAGGATTTTAATTTAACATAAAACAATCCGATTTCCTTTTTTTTAATCCCCCAAAGTGCTTAAAAAATCTAAAATACAAGGAAGCTGAAGATGGTGTAACAGGTTTTTAGCAGAGACATTCCAGTTCAAAACAACTTAATAAATGGCCCCTCTGACCACCCGCCCCCCGCCACGGCCCTTCTTCCTCCTCATAGGCAAACACACACTTAAAGGAAAAAAGGGAAACATGTAATCTCAGATTCTCCACTTTCATGGAAATTAAGAGCTGAAAAGCAAAATAAACACCACCGACAGCAACCCTACAATGGACTTCTCCCTCTCTTTGCCCCATGGTTCAGTAATTTCCACTCATCTTGAGAAACGCTACAGCTGCTAAGTTTACACTCACTCAGCATTCTGCTTAAAGATTCTGCTTGAGTCTTGATAGCTAAACATCTAACTGCAGGCTTACCTAATCAAAGCAGTGAGGGGAAAAAAAGGACGAGAGAGTCAGAACATCCCTCTGCTTGGCTTGAGAGTAGGAAAGTGGAGGGTAACGCATGGAGGGTAGCTTTGTCTACAAAGAGACAAGGCTCAAAATGCCAGCTCCTCCACTTACGAATTGTGTTACTCTCGAGTATGTTACTTAACTGGACTCTGGGCCTGTTTCCTCATCTGTAAAACGGGAAGATCAATACCTACATCATAGTAGTTTTGAGGGCAAAATAAGGTAACATACATGAAACACCTGTTGAAATGCCCAGCAGATGGATATTATAAAAGGGGTTGGTCCACCTGTCTTTTTTATTCTGACACAAGATACTTAAACATTCAACACTGTGGTGGAAGTTTCTCATGGAAAGATGAAACCATCTCCTGGGTAACAGACGAAGTTACAGTAGAAATAAAGCCACAATGCTTGCTATAAGCAATGCCGGGTGACTCAGCATTCTGGGGGATACTGAGGATCTCAGACTCAGGATTAACTTGAACTGTTTATAAATGTGTGGTTCTAAACATTCTGCTTCTTTGACATCATTTCTGTACTTTCACTTCCTTGTTTATTAAGTTTAGAGTGGAAACTAGGAGTAAATTAGTTCACTTCCTGGCTGAACTCATCCAAACACCATCTCTGTTCAATTTAGTATCTAAGCCCCTTACACAGCCTATGAGCTCAGCTGCCTGGCATCTTCTATATATATAACTTGATTCTGCTTCACATGGACACATTATGAACGCCTTTGAGACCCATTTCATTGTCAGAAATACAACAAGGGATTACACTAATTCCCTTTGATTTGTGGATATCAGTCGATCAGAAATTTTTGGTTGCTATAGGTTTCAAAAGCTATAGATTTTGCATGATAAGATAATATTATATTAACTCAATTAAAACATAGCTTTTAAAAAATGATAGAGTTGTAATAATTAGTTAGCTGGTCTTCTGGGTTCCCACAGATTTTCTTGCAGCAGTTAACTTACTTGCTGTTGCTTTTTATGCACAGGTGGCTCTCCCCAGACCCGTGAGCCGGGCAGACAGAGGCCTGGCTTCATCCCAACATCCTCTGCCCTGGCACACAGTGGGTGCACAGAAAACACAGCAAGGACTCCAGGGCTGGAGCAGGTTGGGGAAGAGAAGTCCACTACCATCCTCATCAAGTGTACAAAGCCTTCACCAAGTACACTGTAGGCTCTCCTGAGGTCGGGCTGGGCAGAGAGGGGAGAGAGCTCTGCAAGGAGCAGAAAGCCAGAGAGAAACAGGACTGCCTCAACAACCACATACCAACCAAGGGCCAAGCTCGCAATTACAGCTTTGAAAGGACAGCTGTCAGGCCTGCTATTCTCTGTACAGTCCCCACTCTAATGGCCTGATACAAAGAGGCATTTCCTTTCCCATGGACAACAGTCTCTACTGTTCTTTCACACGTAATATCTAGCGTCCAGGTAAACATTATGAGATATGCAAAGAAGAAAACGTGACCCAATTCAAGAAAAAAAGTCAATAGAAACTGATGCACAGATCGCTCAGATTGAAATTATTAGACAGAAACATTTAAATAATGATGATAAATAAGTTAAAGGCTCTAATAGAAAACATGTGTGAACAAACGATAATTTTTAGCAGAGAAAAAAACTATAAAAAGGAACTAAATGTCAATGCTATAAATCAAAAAAAATCAGAAATGAATAATCATTTGAGTATCTAAATAGCAGAACTGACACATGAGAGAAAGGATAAGTAAACTTGAAGATCAATACAAATCATATAAACTGAAACACAAAGAGAAAGAAGAATTAGAGACAGAAAGAGAGACAGATCATCTGAATGCTGTGAGATATCAAACAGTTTAATATATGAGGTATTATAGTCCTAGAGGAAAAAAAGGAAGCAAATGAAGCAGAAGTAATATTTAAAGACATAATGGCTGAGAACGGTCCAAACCTCATGAAAGATATCAACCCACAGATCCAAAATCTCAGCAAGGTAAACACTAGGAAACCACACCTAAACATAATGATGTTAATATGATGAAAAAACAAAGAAAAAGAGAAAAATCTAAACCAGAGGGAAAAAAGAACCATTACATATAGGGGTAAATGATAAGGGTTAGAAATAATGAAGGACAAAACATAATGGGACAACATCTTTAGAGTGGTGTCCTCCTAGAAATCTATAGTCACCAAAATATTCTTCAAAAATGAAAACAAAGAATTTCCAAATAGACAAAAGCTGAGATAATTCAACTCCAGCAAAACAGATATATATAACAAATGCTAATAGAAGTTCTCCAAACTAAAGGAAAATTTATCAGATGGAAGCTAGGCCTGCAGGAAAAAAAATAAAGAACACCAGAAAGGCTAAATATGTAAGTAAACATAAAAGACATTTTTAAGATTATATTTTCTTACATATATTTTAAATACTGACTAAACCAAAAATTAACACTATATTGAGGAGTTTAGAACACAAAGAGAAGTGATATATATGACAACAAGAACCCAAAGGGTAGGAGGGGTGTAACGTGAACTATAATGATTCATGGTTCTTCCATTGTTCATAAAACAGTATATTTGCAGCTAGCTAGAATGTGTTAAAATACAGATGCATAGTGTGATGTCCACAGCAATAACTAAAAAGAAAAAAGAAAAACAACAACAACAAACAAAGAAAGTATAGTTAAAAAGCAAACAGGGACTTCCCTGGTGGCACAGTGGTTAAGAATCCACCTGCCGGGGCTTCCCTGGTGGCGCAGTGGTTGAGAATCTGCCTGCCAATGCAGGGCACACGGGTTCGAGCCCTGGTCTGGGAAGATCCCACATGCCGCAGAGCAACTAGACCCGTGAGCCAAAACTACTGAGCCTGCGTGTCTGGAGCCTGTGTTCTGCAACAAGAGAGGCCGAGACAGTGAGAGGCCCGTGCACCGTGATGAAGAGTGGCCCCCGCTTGCTGCAACTAGAGAAAGCCCTCGCACAGAAACGAAGACCCAACACAGCCAAAAATAATAAATAAATAAATAAATTAATTAAAAAAAAAAAAAAAGAATCCACCTGCCAATGCAAGGGACACGGGTTTGAGCCCTGGTCTGGGAAGATCCCACATGTCATGGAGCAACTAAGTCCATGCACCACAACTACTGAGCCCGTGTGCCACAACTACTGAAGCGCGTGCACCTAGAGCCCATGCTCTGCAACAAGAGAAGATAAGAGAATCCACTGCAATGAGAAGCACATGCACCGCAACAAAGAGTAGCCCCCGCTCACTGCAACTAGAGAAAGCCCGTGTGCAGCAACAAAGACCCAATGCAGCCAAAAATAAATAAATAAAATAAATAAATTTATTTAAAAATAAAAAAGCAAACAAATCCTAATTGAGGGCTATACTATAAAATACCTCATCAGTACTCCTCAAAACTGCCAAGGTCATCAAAAACAGAGAAAGTCTGAGAAACTGTCACATCCAAAAGCAGCCCAAAAAGACATCATGACTAAATGTAATATGGTATCCTAATGGGATCCTAGAACAGGAAAAGGACATTAGGTAAAATCTAAGGAAATCTGAATAAAATATGGACTTTAGTTAATGATGTATTAATATTGGTTCATTAGTTGTAGCAAATGTACTATTGTAAATGTTAGATGCTAACAACAGGAGAAACTGGGTATGTGGAATATGGAAACTCTCCATATTACCATAACAATTTTTCTGTAATTCTACAACTGTTCTAAAATTTAAAATTTACCTGAAAAAGAAAATCTCTACTCTCAGGGGAAAAAGTCAAATGGAATACTAAAAAATACCTGATTCACCCAAAAGAAGCCAGAAGAGGAGGAGAGAGGATCAAAGAACTGACATGACAGAGAAAATAAACACCAAGACCATACTTTTCAAGTGAGACATGTCAAAAACTACATTAAATGTAAATGGACTAAGCAGTCCAATTAAAGAGCAGTGACTGTCAGACTGGTTGTGTGCGGGCACGTGGACACACACACACACACACACACACACATATACAGGCCACAACAAGATCCAGCTATATGCTATTTACAGGAACACACTTTATATAAAAACTCAGATAGGACCTTTCCTTCGCACAGTTCAAAACCCAGTGCAGTGGCTGGCAGATTATGATTTGTGGAGCCCCTGCCTCAGAACCACATGGGAATGTGGTGTAGTCAAGGATGCTGCGCTGGCCTCCAGGTTTACTGAAAGAGAAGAACTAATCTGATGGGAAGGGTGGCAGGAGGCCAGAGCTGCTCCCATTAAAAAGAAAGCCCCCCAGCTCTCGTTACCAAGAGAGCAAGCCTGAGGCCCTCCCAGCACCTCCTCCCTGGAGCTGGCCTGCACAGGGCTGATGGTCCAGGTCTGTCCAAAGCAACGGGGGCACATTCCTTCTAATCTGCTCCCTCAAATCAACCTCTCCTTCTTAATGTAGCCCTTGAAATAATGGTATCATTGTTCCCAATTTTCAAATAAGGAGACAGTGGCCCAAAAAGGCGAAGGATCAAAATCCCCAAAGGTCAGCTAGTTAGTAAGTAGTGGCATTAAGATTTTGACCCTGATCTGCCTAACTCCAAAGCCATAAGCAACAACAAAAGTAAAATAACACCAACATCTAAAAAAATATATAAGGAAAACACAACACCTGGAAAATATTTAGAATGAGTGATTTACAAACATAAATTGAAAGCATGATTAGACTGGTTTATCATCCTTGCTTTGGTTCTTTTAGGAATTGGAGTCATTTTTAAGAGACAGGGGAGGGGGAAAAGAGCCAACATTTTTTGATCATCTATCATGTACCAGATCCACTTCTCATAAAAGTGATATTGCCTTTAATATCTTCAATACCAGGAGACAGATATTGCCATCAACATTTTACAAACAATAAAATTGTATAAAGAAGTTAAATAACACAGCCTGTAAGTGGCACAGTCTGTCTAGTTCTAAACCTGAGTCTGTCTTGTTTTAAAGCCTGTGTTTTTCTACAAGATCTCATTGCTCTCAGAAATTTTCAAGTGCCAAACAGAATCTCAATGAACTTCCAAATGGCACAGCTACCGTGGTACAAATGGCATGGTCACTTTGGAAGAGAGTTTGGGGGTTTCTTACAAAACTAAACATACTCTTACCATACAATCTCGCCATCGCACTCCTTGGTATTTACCCAAAGGAGCGGAGAACGTATGACCACACAGAAACCTGCAAATGGATGTTTACAGCAGCTTTATTCATAATTGCCAAAACTTAGAAGCAACTAAGATGTCCTTTAGTAGATAAATGCATAAACTGTGGTCCATCCAGACAATGGAATATTATTCAGTGTTAAAAAGAAATGAGCTATCAAGCCATGAAAAGACATGGAGGAGCCTTAAATGCAATTACTAAGTGAAAGAAGCCAATCTAAAAGGGCTACATACTGTACAATTCCTACTATATGACATTCTGGGAAAGGCAAAACTATGGAGACAGCAGAAAGATCAGAAGTTGCCAGGAGGCAGAGGGAAGAGAGGGATTAACAGGCAGAGCAAAGAGGATCTTGGGGGCAGTATAACTATTCTGTATGATACTGTAATTGTGGATATATGTCATTATACATTTGTCCAAACCCATAGAATGTACAACACCAAGAGTGAACCCAAATATTAACTATGGGCTTCAGGTGATTATGATATATCAATATAGGTTCATCAATTGTAACACATATACCACATTGGTGGGGATGTTGAAAATGGGGGAGGCTGTATGTGGAGGGGGAGTGGAGTCAGGTGGTATATAGGAAGTCTCTATATTTTCCTCCTAATTTTGCTATGAGCCTAAAACTAGATTTTTGTTTTTTTTTTCCGGCTGTGCCACATGGCTTGTGGGATCTTAGTTCCCCAACCAGTGATTGAACCCGGATCTCTGACAGTGAAAGCGCCAAGTCCTAACCACTGGACCACCAGGAATTCCCCTAAAACTACTTTTAAAAATAGTTTCTAAATTTAAAAAAATAGATAAGACTGGTAAAATCCAAATAAGGTCTATAGTTTAGTTAATAGTAGTGTCGCAAAGTCCACTTCCTAATTTTGACAATATACTATAGCTAAAGATGTTATCACCGAGGGAAGGTGGGTGCTAGGTATACAGGAACTCCGAGACTTTTTGTGAGTCTAAAATTATTTCAAAATGTTTTTAAATTAAATAAAGCCACTTTTTATTATTGATGTGCAAGGAGACTGGCACAGAATCCACCAGCCCTATGACTGAGAACATTTCTATCAGCAGAGTTATGGGTTCATATGAGCCTAATGGAGAAAACTCCACAGCTGAGTCTGCCTGGTGATCCCATTGCTTACAGAATGGCATACGGCTTGTTTATGTGCAGGAAGCAGAGAGCTGAACAGCTGGGCCAAGGGAACAAGCCTGTTCCTGTTTAGAGACTCCTGGCTCAACGCTGGTTCCTCTCGTCCGAGCACCTTCTCTGGCACATCTTTAAGGTCGATTGTGTCAGCCCCACCCTAGGGAATGCATTTTATTTACAGCTGCAAGAAGCACATATAAAACCTTCACTGTCTGTGAACCCTCAGTGGTTTGGTGGGCTTTGCCCGGTGTTTCATAGTCTTTGGATTTTAGGGTGACATAGAAATGCTTTTGGTATGACGTCTACTGTAGGGTTACTTATAACAGCAAGAACTGGGAACGACCAAACTGTCCAATTATGAGGGGAATGTTAAATTAAACTATGATACTCATCCTTATGCAGCCATTAAAAGTAGTTAATCAATGTATTTTCATAGAATGAAAAAAGGCCTATGAAATGAGGATAAAGAAAAAAGGCCGTATTTACAATGCCTAAAGTATGTAGGTGCCCCTGTCTGCCCTTTGACTGTGAGGTTATTCTAACTCAGAAGCGAAGTATTCTTAGCAAACCAACCGGCCACTCATTTAAGCCACAATTCTCCAGCAAAGCTTCATCACTGATAAAGCTGACATTTTAATCTCCATCCAAAAAAATGCTCATTTACAGTGTGACCTCAACCATGTCTAAAAATATATCCAAAAATTCCCCCAAGGAAAAGAACCAAAAAGCATTTTCCAAATCTTATTTAGTGACTACATTTTAATTTTATTCTTAAAATAAATACATGAGTGACGCCATGTAATTTTAAAAGGCAATACAGGAGTTTGCCTTTATTACAGTGTTTCCTGACACAAATTATATATTGAAAATTACACATCCAAATCTGGAAAGGCAAACTGGTTTCCTCTAGCAAGCCAACTGCAATGGATTAGCTGTATTTGCCCAAGATGTTGAAGTCTCATCTCAGATCAGTAAAACAGCAGTGATGCTTGATTTCTTCATAATGTTTGCTGTGGGTAGGAAAAGGGAATGTAGGAGATGCATACTACATATTTTCTGATATGGATGAAAAATTTCTACCAGACAGATAGATGTGAAAGGAAGAAAAAAGAGTGGGGAATGCAGTAGGCAGAAAAATGCCCTCCCCAAAGATGACCACGTCCTAATCCCTGGAACCTTATGCGGCAAAAAGGAATTAAGACTACAGCTAGAATTAAGGTTACTGATCCTCTGGCTTTAAGATAAGGACATTGTCCTGGGTTATCCAAGTGGGTGCGCTATAATCACAGGGTCCGTTCAAACTGGAAGAGGAGAGTCAGAGGAGGAGAGAGATGAGGGATGCTCTCACCTGGCTTTGAAGACAGACGAAGGGGCCACGAGCCGAGAGTGCAGACGGCCTGTAGGAGCCAGAGAAGAGCAAGGAAATGGATTTTCTCTTAGAGCCTCCAGAAAGAACATGTCACCTGCATGTTAGCTCAGTGTGACCTGTGCTGGAATTCTGAACCACAGAACTATAAGACAATAAAACTTGTGTTGTTTAAGTTACAAAGCTGGAGTAATTGATCACAACAGTAATGGAAAACTACTACAGGGGTGGACCGAGAGGAAAGGGAAAGGGCAATTACAGTTAGGATGAGGGTGGCTGACAGGAGTCAATTTCATTTTGCCTCATCAGCCCCAGTTAACTGAGAAGCACGACTTACACGCATGTGTGCAAGAAGAGCATCCTGACCTGGAGGAAGGGAGAAGCCCAGGGCTGAATTAGTGGTTCTCATTCAGGCTCAATCTCATCCGCAGCTGGGGCACCGCTCAGCAGGGGGACCCCTACATCCACAGAGAGCCCGTGGGAAACCGGCCATGACCCAGGGCCCAGCTTAGTCGGGCTCCCGAGGCCCCGGAGTACAACCATGTGATGGCAGAAAAAAGCTGAGAACCACATGTGAGAGGGACACCTTCAATCAAATCACCCCCAAATGCACTTCTGCACACAAACCAAAGATTCCACAAATCTGAGGAACAAGTCAATGAGGACTTCAGGGCAGAGAGACTGTCTGCTGTGTCTGGTTAGGAAGGGAAGATGCTCCACACGGAAACTAAGGAATGAATGAGAAGTCTAGCTCCGATTCTGAAACAGCGAGGACAGAAATCAACCTCCCTGGGTCTACACTTCTCATCTATAAAGTGAGGGTTGCCCTAACTATGCGTCCTCTAGTCCTACAATTGCACTAGTCTAAGAAAATCCAGAGTCCCCCAAAGAAACACATCTATGAGAGGTGGAATGTGACATTAAGCCCTTAATTTTAATTATGTGCAAAGCATGCAAACATGGAACATCCCAGTTGAGACGTTTTGCACTCCTGCTGGGTGACACGTGGGTCTCACCTGAGAAACTCGTGTTCAGTGCAGACCTGAAAGCAGCTACAGAAGCGACAGGCACAGCAGCCTCAGGTTCCCCAACTGCCCCCTTTCTGCCATCAACGAGGGACTGAGAAGATCTGGTGAGAGACGCTCAGGCCTAGGACTCGGAGGCAAAGCCCCAGTTCTCACTCCCTCACCTCCTGGATAGTCAAAGCACACGAGCCCTCATCCCCCCCGAGCCACCTGGTTTCTTAACTACAAGAGGAGAGATCATGAGGCTTCATGTGACTTCATCCCAAGGCTGTTCTGAGCATCAGATGAGCTTGTCGTCAGGGAGGGTCCTCGTACCTCAGAAGGGGTGACAGACAGCATAGGCTGGCCACTACTGTAACGGCGACTGAAGCCCGTGGACATGGGCCTCGAGGAAAGATCCGTGGGGGTCACTTAACTTATGTGAGATGCAGGCTGTTCAGGTGTCCAATCCGGGCAATGATATCTACTGTGTGGAGATCAGAGTTGAGGGGGGTAAAGCTCCTGGCACAGTGCAGGGACACAGTAGATGCTCAATAAATATAAATGCACCTCTGAGTGTGGTGGCTCAGGGTCCCTCCACGTTCTGCCTACCGCCCTCTGGGACTTAGCAGTGGACACGATTTCAACAAACATCTCAGAGCATCGTGTCCCCACCTTCACACGCACGTGCCAGCAGCAAGAGCATCGATTTTAAGGGTCAAGTTGCTGAGTGCTGAGCAGAATTTTTTATTAAACAAACTCACTGGACCAGAGTTCTTGTTGTCAATAACTGCACCATAAGCAGTGGCCAAGGGGATATTACCATCTACATGAAAGAAACATCAACTGGAGGTATTAAAAGAATAAGGAAAGCCACGGTCTCCCGAGCCCCTGTTACACGCTGGCACCGTGGCGGGCACATGAGCGCCATTTCCAGCTCCTACTAGCGCCTGCCAACCGGGCATCATCACACCTGCCGTATCAGGGGTTCACCTGAGACAATCCAGGATCTGACAGCACACACTTGTCCTTAAAGCACGTACCCTCGGCTCTAAATCACTCTAGTTTTTTACGGTGAGAGGGTGCCTTTCTCTAGTCTGCGTCCTCTTACACTCTGTTCCTGGACTTGGTCCCCAAAGTCCAGAGAAGCGCTACACTTGCAGAAGGAGAGGGCGTACAGTCAGCTGAGCCACACCCCAGACCCCACGTGCACTGGCTGAGCAGGCCCGGAAGGGAAAGGGACGCTCCAGAACAACGAAAGGAGGCTCCCTCCGTCTTTATTTGGAAGAGCGGTGCGCTTCCGACTTGAATGTCCGCTCCAGCGCCGAGCCCCTTACCTTGAAGGAGGCGTGTTGCTCCATGTGCCGCAGCAGCTGTGGCTTCTGGGCTGCTGTGTAGTCGCACACCGTGCACTTGAACTGCTTCCCTGAAAAGAAGGGAGAAGAAGGTGAGCGCCGTCAGGCTCGCAGCCCCTGCATGTGAGTGGAGCGTGCACGAAGGCAAGAAGATGCCCCGTGCCGTCGGGGGGGGTCCAGAACCTCGGGGGGAACTGGCAAGGAAGTGCACAGCCGCAAGGCAGCATGCTCCGTCTAGCCCAGGGGAGGCTGGGGGGCCGGACGCCAGGGGCCTCAGTGTCTCCCTAGGAGTGTGGACGCCATCCCGAGAGCCGACAGCACCTGCAGAATGCGCTTCAGCAAGAGAAGAGATCTGTGTTTTGGAACTCGTAGGAGCGTTAAAGGCAGATTTCAGGAGATGCTAGAGAGAAAACGACAGAGAAGTGCGAAACGTGGGTCTTTTGAGAGGATTAATGTTTCAGCAATTTATAAACATTCAGTAATGTGATAAACAAGCCCACATGTTAAATCAATGGATATATGGGGCAGGCTACGTTTTTTACCCCTGAGGAGCAAAAATAAAACCTCAACTTGCAATAATACAAATGTACAACCAAATAAAAATATGGCCTACTTCTCAGAGCAGCGACGTTCACCATGCAGCTTCTAATGGCTCTAAGCCTCCGGAGGCAGCAATGACCACAGTCACTGCACGTGATGCCACAGAAACACTGGCTCCCTCCGGGAACCTCTCACACCTTTCCTTCCCAGACGAGCTGGGTGAAAAAGCTGTCCACCTCTGCAGCCTCCATGCTCCTTTTCTATCCACTCTTGCGCCCACCCAAAACTGGCAGATGACACCAGCTCACCCCAAAACCTGTCTCGCCACGGTAACCAGTGACCTCCATGACGCCAAGCCAATGGCGGACTTCAGTCCTTATTTGACAGGACTCTACCGCACGTGGCTCTGCTAACAGGCCACACTTGGGAAATCCTCTGCTCCTCTGACTCCACGCCACTACTGCCTCTCCGTGCCTCTCTATTCGTTCTGTGTATCCTGGAAACACTCTCTCCCATCTACAGCTTTTATACACTGAGGTCCCAGACTGCTCTGGCCCACACCCCCGTTCTCCTTCTACAAGCATCCTTGCATGTAAACCTTTGAGGTCAAAATCTGTATCTTCTACTCATACTTCTACACCGTCTACCCTTCCCTAAACTTGAGATTTGAGTATTCAACTGTCTGCTGGACTACTGCTTAGCTGTCCCAAATGTCCTAATTTGGACTCTTTGCCTCACCCATCATATGGGTTCCACCTCCAGCCTTCCTAGTTTATCACCCACCTGATCGCCCAAGTCAGAGACCCAGTAGCCTTCCTCAACATCTCCATGACCCCAACTTCACTCACCTTATTTTTTCAGCACCTGATTTCAACTCCCAGTATTTTTCTATTTCTCTCTGTTTCTAAAACCTCCACACTGGTTTAGGCCCTCCTCATTTCTTTCCTGGACAATGGCAAAAGCCATTGCTCAAATGAATTGGTTTCCTTTCTTTCAGGCAACCCTCCCATCCATCTATCACCCACCCACTGCCCCCCCTCCATCCATCATCCATCCATCCTGATGCCCTATCCTCCATCCTTGATCTAACACACAAACTCGTCCACAGCCCTTGCTGCACAGCCCACCAATGACTCCAAATACAGATAAAAGTTGAAGTTCCAAAGCATGGCACAGAAGGCACCCCAAATCAAACTAACTCTCCCCTCCTGATCCCTCTCTCTGACTTCCTGTTTTGCCTTTGCAGTCTAAGAACCCTGAGCCTCTGCTAACATCTTCCATGCCTGAGATGCACTGTCTCTTGGCATGTGGTCATTCTTCACTTTAACTCAAAACTCCAGCTGAACAACATCTCTGGTATAAGCGGGCTAAGAGCCAGCCCCCTGCAGCTCCCACACACACTCTCACACACTCTGTCCATACCCTGGCCCTGCAGCATGGTCATGACCTGCCATTGGCCTCCCATCGGCAGGAACCACGTCTTAGTCATCTTGGCACTCCTAGTGCCTGAGCGCCTGGCACACACTGAACATATTCTGTGCATTCTACTAAACTGAGCTGGGCAAGAAGCAAAAAGGAAACTTTGTACATCTTACTTGACTAATGCTCTCAATAGCAGCAGCAAAAGGGAAACAATAATATAAACATGTTAATACTGCAATTGTACCTATCATTCCAGGCGAAGGACCCCCAAACTCTAGATTCTACTAATTCTGCAAGTCCAAAGTATGAGGAAAACTTTGTCATGTGTAAGGCAGAAAAGTCATAATTAGAGTGCAGTTAACACCTGCCCTTGAACACAGTACCATCGTTTTCAAACAGAAGGGCTATGCATGGCTCCACATCTCCTGTATAAACTCGGACACCCACACTTCTCCACTGGTGTGTGACTCGCCTAAATACATCATGACTGTGCCAGGCAGCCTGAGCAGAATGGTGTCTAGGTTCCCCACTGGCACCGTGCGGGGAGGAAAGCTGATAAACCCATTCTCCACGTTGATAGATATTTTCACTCACTACCAATACACTTGGATCAAAGAGTAGGAGATTAAGCTAAAAATGATTTGTGCCTGAAATGAATAAATGGCATCACCTCGTTTGAGGTCCACAGTCAACCTTTTATGAATATACTCCCAGGGCTCGCCAGAGACAAGGAAAGAAGGCAGCTCTTAAAAGCCGTCCCTTAGGAGGCGTCAGAGCGCAGGCAATAAATGCTACAAATGTTTTCAGCGACCACTGACGCCCTGCCACCGAACAGGCTGGGAGAGCGCTTGACATAATCTTTTGCTGCCTAATTAAAATAATGCAATGTAGATGCATGACTAACCGTAAAAATGTAATGATTTGAGACTATCAGATTGTTTTCTATCAAGATACTCCTGAGAATCAAAGGGAGAATTGTCTCAAAAATGCAGTATTTACCCGGGGTTAGAGTGACCTCAAAGGGCTGGTAGGTGCACAGCAAATGGCTGTATCGGATGTGAGTCACAGAGCAGCCCAGGAAAAGAAAGGAATGATGACAAAGAAAAAATGAGGTGGACTTTTTTAAAAACTTAATTCATTTTGCACACAACATGCCCGGCTAGCTCTACCTACCGAGCTGCTGGCCGTCAGCAGCTGCGCCAGGACTTGGCGTGTCTGATCTCCTCGTGCTCCCCAGAACCCGGGGAGGCGAGGCAGGGTACCCTTCTTATGGATGAGGAACTAGGAACAAGAAGCTGAGCAACCTGCCAGGGTGTGAAGCAGTCGGTGGCAGAGCCTGGATTTGGACCCCAAAGCTCTGACTCAGCTACATAAGAATACTCTCGGCTAATAAGGACATGGAACGATTTCCCCAAAGGGAACAAAGAATTTCCAACAGCAAGGGGCACATGTGACCCACACGCGTAAAGCCTGGTCCCGCAGGATGGCGGCCCCAGGAAGCACCAGTGTGGCAGGGGAGGGGCGCTCTCCTGCAGCCCTGGCCAGCTCACCTGTGAGGCCCGGGGCTCATTCCTCCCTGCTGCTCAGCGTGTTCCCACTAGAAAAACGGGGAGGCAACCTCTGCCTGCTGCCAGGATGGGCTCAGACTCTGGGTGGCAAGCACCCGAAAAGTGATCCCCTGAGAGAAGAGGCTGAGGGTGTGTGCAGGTGACCCAGCAGCGGACCCTGCTCTGCCACGGCCACTGGGGCAGCGCCCCTCAAATCCTAGCGCTTTGACCTCCCTGACACTCTCGGGGACAATCCAAGGATAGGTCCAATTAAGCCAGCCTGAGATAATATTCCTTAAAATAGAAAGAATACAAACAGAGAAAGGAAAATGATAACGTGTAAGTAACTTATAATATCAGAGTTCACAGAAGGCCTTCCGCATCCTGCCCCCAGCAACTGCTCTGGGCTTGTCTCCACCCGCAGCAGGCCGTGACCACCTGGCAATGGCTGGTGGGGCCCTCCCCGTTACCTCCTGGGCTCAGCCATGACCCTCGCCCCCTCCCCAGCCCAGGGACACAGCACAGTCACGCCAGCTCCGGGCCTTTGCACGTGCTGTTCTGGGGCCTGGGGTGCCCTTCCTTCCGTGCTCTGCTGGCTGGTTTCCCCTCCATGACCGCCCCGTCTTCCTTCACTGATTCATTTGTGACAACCCTCACCTTGTAACATTTTCATGTTGAAATTGAGCCGTTTCACATTCATATTTTCATATCTCAGTTTTCTCAAAATTTAAGGTGTTTTTTCATATCTCAATTGTAATATACCCCCTATTTTACTGATTTACCTTGTTTCTCATTTAGCTTCATGACAGTGGGGTGTTTAGTTTCTGCTTTGGTTGTTGTTCGTACTACCCGCTGCTGTATCCAAAGTGCCTAATTCCAAGTGGCTCACCGATTCATCTCTGGTTGGTCCGTCTGGCGCCCTCGGTGGGTTGCAGGTACTTTGGGGACAGGGACAGTAGACTTCTCATTCCACATCCTCGTGCCCGGCAGCGAGGGCATGCCAGCTATGAGGCTAGCGGCAAGTCACAGGGCCGTCCCAGCAGGATGCCTGCGCAGCCACGCGCCCTCTCCCTCCCCACAGTCACCACCATCACACAGGGCACCTCCAGAGCCTTGGATATGGCCCTGCCCACCATCCCTGCACTCCCAGCCACAGGTGATGGGACCGCTGTGGACCAGTGACCCAAGCTGAGCCAGGAATCTGAAGCCTGTAACTCAGAAGCTACTGGTCATTATACTTTCACTCTGTGGATGAAATAAGAACACAAACCAGTCTGCAAAGGGAGACAGAGACAGAACATCAGAACCAGGAGGCAGAGAGGAGCAAAGGTGAGTGACGAAGACATCCGCTCAGCAAGCACTCCCTGAGGGGCCACTGTGTGCGGGGACCAGGCCGGACCCCTGAGCACAGCAGTGAGCAGACAGCGGAGCCCCTGCCCTCGTGGAGCTCACGGCCTATAAGGACAAGAAGCAAATAAATCACTACAAATCACAATGGGCTATGGAGGAAACGGACAGGGCAGTGGAGGAGGAGGAGGCCGGGACGGGGTGTGGCCACGGGGCTGAGCCATCAGGGAAGGCCTCTGTGAGGAAGCGACGGTCAAGCTAAGGTGAGAGGTTGACAGGGCCCAGCCACAAGAAGAGGAGGTGAGGACAATCCTGTGAAGAAGCAACGGAAAACGCAAGGATCGCAAGTCTCTGTAGGATATAATAAATGTCCCTTTTCTGTTTCGGTGACCTCAAGTGAGTTTCTGACAATGGCAACCAAGAGTCCCAGCAAATACAGCTGTTGAATGAAGCAGTGGGTGCATGAATATAAAACGCCAAGACCCCTCAAGGCAAAGATATAAAAAAGGACATGAACAAACAATGCACTCAAGAGAGGATTAAATCCGACTTAATTAATCAAAAGAAGTCCAATGACAGCAAACACTTGCACACAGCGCTATGAACCCATCAACGTTACAAATTCCTCACGCACGTTACTCATGTAATCCAGCTAATCCTCTAATTCACCTGATCGATTTCATGATTATCAAATCCCTAAGAAGTATAATAAAATGGTAAGATCTGATATCCATTAAACTAAGAAACTGAACATGTTTAATATCATGCAAAGATGAAAGAGTTCAGTGAGAACGTTGTCATGTTTCTGGTACAATTTTTTTGAAAAGTAAGCTGGCCGTGCAATGCATGATTCAAGCCACCAAAACGAAAGAGCCACCCTGCTCCCGGAAATATGTCCTAAGGAATTAATTCTTCCGTTAATTAATTAATGCAAGAAAGCATTCCCTGCAACATAAGCTGTAATAACGGGAGGACAAAAGAAAACAATACATTGCCCCAAAATAAGAGAATGGTTATGTAACTCATGGATCACCATCTTAATGGAACATTATACACCTCTTAAATGTATTATTCATGGACTCT
Source organism: Balaenoptera musculus (assembly GCF_009873245.2). Classification (NCBI taxonomy): domain Eukaryota; kingdom Metazoa; phylum Chordata; class Mammalia; order Artiodactyla; family Balaenopteridae; genus Balaenoptera; species Balaenoptera musculus. Next base: position 7,474,913 of record NC_045801.1, on the reverse strand, counting down.
ACAGCAACAAAAACTAATAGTAATTTTAAAGCTAAAAGAATGATATTTATCCTTTAATCACAACTATGTAATCATTCCATCTGAACAGGAATAAAGGTTGAAAAAAAATTTTTAAAGAATAATTCATTTGTTGTGTGATAGGACCATGGGCATACTTGTAGGAAGGGGTTAGATTTTTGTGACTGGGCTTTTAATGTTTTCTGTGTAACAGAAAAGCATTTCTGGTAAATTAGCACCCATCTCTGAAAGGCTGGGATGTTGGATCCCATTTGCTATTGCCCACAGTCCGGAAGACGGGTCTTTCAACGTGGAACAATAAAGTGGTATCAGTGGTTCCCGAACCTGAAGCTCAAAAGAGTTCACTGTCTTTTAAAACACCGCCCAGCCTTGATTAGCTGTACACTGACTTAGGCATCTCTACCCCTCCTCTTTGCACAGAAAAGACAGTGGCCTAATTCTGTGAATCATCTCAGGGTGGTCATTTCTTGTCTTCTGAGTCAGGATTGAACCTTTCTCAACAGTCAGAAGTCACTCTGAGCCAATTCTCGTCAGTAAGGAGAACAAAAGAAAGCAGAGTCATACCACTCTCTAGAGAAACACTCTTTTGAGGGAAGCACTCCAAGCTTACTGCAAAAACACTGGCACAATGAGAAAAGCTAATTGAAGGTACAAAGTCTTCCTCGTTACAGACGACAGAATTTAGAATCTCAGTTACTTATGAAATTCTTGTTTGATCCAGAGGCCCAGATGTTAAACGTCAAAATCACAACAACCCAGATGAACCTTACAAATTTAACGAGCAAAGGAAAAAGCCAGACACAGAAGAGCACGTTTATACGAATCCGTTTATATGAAGTTCAAAGACAGGACAGATCGCCTTCCGGTGTCAGAAGTCTGGGTAGTGGCTACCTTGAGGAGCAGTGAAGGGGAACAGCTGGGGGGACGGGTGAGGAGGGCTCCTGAGGGGCCGGCAATGTTCGTGTCTCATCCTAGGATGTGGTTACACGGTGTGCTTCCTTTGTGATAATCCACTGAGTGGAACACTTAGCAATTATGCATTTTGTGTATGTGTGTGATACTTTAAAAAGGTGAAAACAACAACAATACAAGAACCAAACAGTCAGGCTACCTTCCCCAGAAGGGGCTCAGGAACTGGCACCAAATTAGTTCAGGAAAGACAAGATGTGACGGGTAGTTCAAGGATAAAGTGTGAGGGCTGCGTGGCAGTGTGTGAATGACCCTGGCGGCTGTTGCAGGCGGTAAGAAAAAAGACACAGTCGGCAATCTCCGCACCTGTGCTTTCCCGTCAGGCATCCTTCTGAGTGCTGGGCTTGCTGAGATTTCCACTGCAGATACTGCTGCTCGTTCTGGAAACACAATGCTTCACCAGCGGCTCCTATCTTCCTCAAAATGTGTGATGGTGCAACTCCCGTTCAAAGATGGGAGATCGGGGGGTAGAAATGTCACCTCCACTACTTCTGTTCCTCCCTCAGTAGGTGAGGTACCATCTTTGCAGAACCTCCGTTTTCAAGTTTCCTCTGGGAGGAGAGTACTTCACGGCCAACTGGCTGATGGAACAAAGCTGATCTCTGACCTGCGGACACTGGCTGGGCCTGGCAGTGGGATGCAGGCTAAATCAGGTACCACCAGAAAAAGCCCAGGGTCTGGAGGCCGGCTATCCTGAGCTCAGCCCTTGACTCAGGTCTTAGGCAGAAATCTAGTCAGCTTGTCCTGCCAGGTAGAGGGGACAGGATTTGGAGGTGGGATGGGGGAGAAAAGGAACAGAAGTCCCTGTTATTCTGCCTTGGGTTAGACATTGAGAGGTGCCCCCAACCCTGGGAGGGTTAGGACTGCCCTTCCTGCTAAATTTCCTTCTGCTCTGGAAGGAAAGGTGCATGCGCAAGAGTGTGGGGCTGGGGAGGGGGGCAGCGGAGCACCTGCCCTGCTGAGGCCCCTGGGCTCAAGCAGGAGATTCTCCTGAGTAGAGGAGACGGGCTCCGCTCCTAAAAATAAAGCTAGTCATCCTCACCTGCTGGCAGCTGTGTGGGGCTCACTCCAGGATATATAAAGCCCCCAGCCTCGTGACCAGCACTTAGAAAATGCACAGCACCTTGGCGAGGATGTGGTAAAAAGGGAACACGTACATTGTTGTCGGGAATGTAAACTGGTCCAACCACAATGGAAAATAATATGGGGTTTCTCAGAAAATTAGAAACTGATCTACCATATGATCCAGCAATTCCACTACTAGTATATACCCAAAAGAAATGAAAATAGGATTTCAATGAGATATATGCATTCCCACGTTTATTGCAGCATTATTCACAATAGGCAAGATATGGAAACAACTTAAATGCCCATCAACAGATGAATGGATAAAAAACATGTGGCGTGCACACACACACACACACACACACACACACACACTGGAATATTATTTGGCCGTGAGAGAGGACAATATCCTCCATTTCCAACAATATGGATGGACCTTGAGCACATGATGCTAAGTGAGATAAGTCAGACAGAGAAAAACAAGTACTGTATGATATCACTTATACGTGGAATCTAAAAAATCAAAAGCAAAGAGTAAAGTACTGGTTAATGGGGATGAGGGAGAGAAGGAGGGAGGGATAAAAACTGATGTTATTTAAGGGTACAAACTTGCAACAAGTAGTACATACGCCATAGTGATGCTTTTTTTTTTTACTTTTTGGATGCACCACACGGCATGTGGGATCTTAGTTCCCTGGCCAGGGATTGAACCCGTGCCCCCTGCAGTGGAAGCACAGTCTTAACCGCTGGACCACCAGGGAAGTACCACCATAGTGATCTAACACACAGTATAATGAATATAGCCAACAATACTATACTACAGCTATATAATGAGATAAATATCACTGCAATGGCAATCATGTTATTGATACAACATATAAATGCATCAAAGCAACACGTTATACACATTACATTTACCTAATGTTGTATGTCAAATATATTCAATAAAATTTAAAAATACTTAATCATCACAAGAAAGAAATTTTAACTAGGTGATAGATGTTAACTAAACTTATTGTGGTAGTCACTTCACAATATATACATATATCAAATCATTATGTTGTACACCTTAAGCTAATACATTATATATGAGCTATAGTTCAATAAAACTGGAAAAAAATACTTTAAAAAAAAGGGTAACACACACCACCTGCTGGCTTCCTTTGTTTCCTACTGCACCCTCGTCTGCTTGATGAGTTTCCCCGAGGATGGTTCCAGCTGCTTAGTTTCTTTAAATAGAGCTCTATATAAAACCAGGGCCGAATGGAATGGCAGAAAAATCTTAAACCGTCAGAAGAAAATAAAACTGTCCCCTTGTCTTCTGGCATTTGGATTCCATCAGAAACCAAAGAAAGACAGTGATGGAAAACTTCTGTTTTAAGGCAACATGTTTGGAATATCTGCTAAATTCAATAACTCCTGCCAAATCAAACTTCATGTGTACCTCAAACTTGAAGGAACACTAAAATATTTAAAGAAAGAAATCTGCATAAATATGAACTATTACTGGTAATATATGGAGGCATAAAAGTGAAAATGCCTTCTTATGACTGTTTATCCAGTCTTACTGAAAAAGGTGGTATTTTGCATAAGCAAATTTTTCAGAAAACTGCCTTTACCCTTTTCAACACTGATACTCACTCTTTAAATATTAACTCTTGCACTGTGCCTTCCTAAAGAAGGAATATTTGAGAGAAGAGTAATTTGATCTTTCCTAAATGACACAGATGATGTAGATTAATCACCACAAATATCCATTTGTACACTGTGTCGAGAGTGGCTGGGAACATGAGAATACCGATCCCTAACGGAGCAGGTATACGTACACCACTTAGAATGAACCCACACTCAACGTGAACCCAATAAACCTCCCCAGAACCCCACTGTGGTAAGCTGATAATGCCCTCCCCCCAAAATACCCAGGTCCTAAACCCCAGAACCTGTAAGCATTACCTTATATGCAAAAGGATTTTGCAGATGTGCTCAAGTTAAAGATCTTGAGATAGGAGATGAGCCTGGATTATCCAGGTGGGCCCAATGAAATCGCAAGGGTCCTTATAAGAGAGAGGCAGGGGGTTCAGACTCCGAGAGGAGATGTGATGAAAGAAACAGAGGGAGAGAGAGGGGGGGTGAGAGCTATGGTGCTGGCTTTGAGATGAAGGGGGTGCTCATAAGCCAAAGGATATAGGCAGCCTCTAGAAGCCAGAGACGTTAAAGGAACAGATTCTCCCCTGGGGCCTCCAGAAGAAATGCAGCCCTGCTGACAGCCTGATTTTAGACTTCTGACCTCCAGAGCTGTCACATAATAAATCTGTGTTGTTTTAAGCCACTAAACTTGTGGTAGTTTGTTACAGCAGCCATAGGAAACTAATACATCCCCATACACAGGAAACTTCATCACCCCCACGTTACAAATAGGGATGACAGAGCACCTGTTCAAGGTCATTCAGACAGGAAGTGGTTCCGACCTGGGACTGCCCCCGTGAGCCCAAGGTTTTACTCACTCTGCCGTACTGCCTCTCTACACAGCCTGGTACACACGGGTCTGCCGCCTAAAGTGAGAGAAGCACCCTGCAGGAAGCATAACAGGCATTTTGCAGCAGGCATTTTGCAAAGCACACATCTTCGCAGTTCTGGCATCTGCAGTAATTTGTGCGATGGCAACTCAGAACAGAAATAGCTACAGCAATAAACAGGCAGTTTAAGAAGTCTCTGTACTTTAACAGCTGAACTTGAAGCAGCTTAGGGACGGATGATTCTCTGTAATTAGTACATCAGTTTTGATACAAGGAGGAATGGATCAGCATTAGACAGAGAAAGAAACAGAAGGCAGAGCTCGATAAAAGACCAGGAAAGAGCAAGGCACCAGAACAGGATTAAATTAGAGTCTCTGTGCCAGGTATTTGCAGCTGAGACCCCTCTACCCAGCTGAGGTTGTAGGTAACCAAGCCTTATTCAACAGTTAATCTGTGTATTAGTCTAAGCTAACTTGTTCAGTAAGCTGTACAGTTCATTTTATAGTATGAGCTCAGTTATTCTTTTTTTTTTTAAATTGGAGTATTTTTGCTTTACAATGTTGTGTTAGTTTCTGCTGTGCAACGAAGTGAATCAGCGATATGTATACATATATCCCCTCCCTCTTGGACCTCCCTCCCACCCACCTAGGTCACCACAGAGCACCGAGCTGAGCTCCCTGTACTATACAGCAGGTTCCCACTAGCTGTCTGTTTTACACATGGTAGTGTATTTATGTCAGTCTTAATCTCCCAATTCGTCCCACCCTCCTCTTCCCCCACTGTGTCCACATGTCCGTTTTCTACATCTGCCCCTCTATTCCTGCCCTGCAAATAGGTTCATCTGTACCATTTTTCTAGATTCCACATATATGCGTTAATATATTCTTATGGTTTATAAAAACCTCAGAAAAAGAGCTTCAGGTGGCCCCAGACAGGGTGCACACAGAAACTGGGACTCCTGGGCCCTAAAGTCAGCCCTCCCCTCTCCTGCCCATCACCCAGACACTAGCCCGTGGAGATAAGCCACGAAACCTACTGTGTTCACGCTGTTGCCCCACTCCCACCCCTGACCCTCGACCTGTTCTCCAGGAGTAAGCTGGAGGAAGGCTAAGAGGGACGAGACCAGTCTCACTGAAGCCTAGTAAAGGAACCTGGTAAGATCAACCATCTGGCTGCTCAGGTACCATTTTCTTTTAACTTCTTGGTTCTAGAGTGTGTGTTTATAGAAGTAAAAAGACTATGGATAAGTGCAGCTACTCTACGCTAGAGTGACTGTTTTTCAGAGGAAAGAGGAGATTAAAAAACTCCATACTTACCTCTCCTAGAATATTTCAATGTGTAGCCATGGGATCTCTTATTATAAATCGAAGAAGCAAGGGAAAAAGTGGTACTTCCTCCACTCAGACCTAATTTCCACATTCAGCTCTCCACTTGTCCAGTTACTACACACACAAGAGTGCATGAAGCTTGGATAATTCCTCTTTGTAAATTTTACCAGAAAACTTCTTATCTCCAGTGTATGAGGGCAGGTTGGATTGGGAGAAGGAGGGGACCAAAGGAATTAGCACTGAACTTCAAAGAGCTTTTTATTTCATGATTAGAGAATTCTTGTTTGATTATGTAACCTAAAGGCACTGCACCATTTAACCTCCCCCATCTGCTCTGGGTGGGCAGAATCATGTATAAAACTCTAGACCACACATCACGTGTCTAGACCCTCCTTAAAGTCAAAAGCAGGGAGATGTGTTACCAGCATGATTTCTGCATTAAATTCTTGCACCCACTGGCATACGTGCAAAGGGTTTAATCGGGCCCTTTACAGATCAGTTATCTCTCTTCGTACATATCAACTGGCAAACCTTTCTAACAGAAACCTTCACCCGTTCTGGCCTATCTCTTCTAAGGCACAGTAATGAGCTCCTCTGGGAAACAGGAATGAATAAACAGGAATAGATCACTTTAAAGAAGCCAATACAAGTGAAAAGTTAGATTCGCAAGCAGGTAAAGGAGAGGGTAATTACTCAATTCCTTTCTACTTCATTAAAAGATACCCAACAAGATTCATTTAACAGTGAGTTCCTCTACCGTATTTTAAGATTTCTAACTCACAAGCATTTGATTTGCTAGAACTGTCTGGGAGATGAGGTGCAGAAAAGAACTGGCACTTTCTGAGTGCTCCTACACTCCATCCACTTTATGGAAGGCACTTTACATTTTCCTTCACTCATTCAATCAACAAAAATTTATTGAGCACCTAGTACAAGTCAGGCACTGTTAGGTGCTGAGGATACAAAACAAAACCAAGGGGGCTTCCCTGGTGGCGCAGTGGTTGAGAATCTGCCTGCCAATGCAGGGGACACGGGTTCGAGCCCTGGTCTGGGAAGATCCCACATGCCACGGAGCAACTGGGCCCGTGAGTCACAATTACTGAGCCTGCGCGTCTGGAGCCTGTGCTCCGCAAAGAGAGGCCGCGATAGTGAGAGGCCCGTGCACCGCGATGAAGAGTGGCCCCCGCTCGCCGCAACTAGAGAAAGCCCTCGCACAGAAACGAAGACCCAACACAGCCATAAATTAATTAATTAATTAATTTAAAAAAAAATAGTAAGGTTATGATGCTGCTATATAGTATTAAAAAAAACAAAAAAAACAAAACCAATAGAGTAAGTCAAAAATCCCTGCTTGAGGAGCTTACAGTCTAGTGGAAGACACAGAAAATCATGAAAATATATATATATATATATATATTGCACATTATAGAAAGATAGCTCTAAGAAGAAACAGTAAGAAACATGGAAGAAACTATGAAGTTAGTGGGAGAGTCCCAGTGGTAGAGACAAAAAAAAAAACAAAGACAAACAAGAAAACTATACAGTACACTAGAGAAAGATAAGCCAAAAGAAAAACATAAACACGAGGGGATTTGGGATGATCTGGTGGGATGCTGAGATTTTAAACACACAGTGTAGCCAGGGAAGGCCTTCCTGAGAGAAGGACTCTCGAGTGGGACCTGAAGGCCATGAACGAAGTATCCATTCAGGCATCTGGGGGGGAAGAACACACCAGGCAGGGGGAGGGCAGGTACCCTGAGATGGGCATGTACCTGGCAGATCTGCAGAGCAGGGAGGAGACCGACCCGTCCGGAGGGGGGAGAGTCAGGGGAGAGCAGCGCAGAGGAGCCCAGAGACGGGGGCGGGGTGAGGGGGTCAGAGAGATCACAGTTAGGATTTTGGCAGTCACTCTGAGACGCGTGCAAGAGGACTGACTGTGGGGACAGGGCAGAAGCAGGAAAAGCAGCTGGGACACTACTGCAAGAACAGAGGCAAGAGGGGACAGCGGCCAAGCCATGAGGACACCCAGAAGTGGCAGAATTCTGGATCACGTCGAGGCAAGAACACACAGGATTTGCTAAAGGACCATCTGCAGGGTGTGAGCAAGACAGTCAGGAGTGACTCGAAGTTTCTGACCCGAGCACCTGAAAAGGAGCTGCATTTACTGAGATGGGGTAGAGCAGGGGTCGGCAAACTACGGCCCGCGGGCCGAATCCAGCCTGCTTCCTGTTTTGTAACAGCTGGGGGTTAAGAATGGCTTGGACATGTTTCAAGGTTTGTGAAAACAAACAAACTAACTAAAACAAAGAAGAATATGCAGCGGAAGCCCTAGGTGACACTCAAAACCTAAAAAATGTACTGTGTCTTTACAGAGTTTGGTGGCCCCTGGACCACAGGAGACGCACGTGCTAAGTCTGAGGGGCCTTCCAGACGCAGGCACAGATGCTGAGTGGGCAGCGGCAGACGCAGGGCTGAAGGCTGGGGGCGAGGACGGGGCTGGAAATGGAAGTTTGGAAGCGTTCACGTAAACGGCGTGTAAAGCCATGAGGCAGAGAGAATCACCTAGGGTGAGGGTGTAGAAGGAAGAGTCCTCGGATTGAGCCCCGCGGTCTTGCAAGATGTAGAGGTCAGAGCTGAGGAGGCACCAGGAAAGGAGACTGAGGGGCAGCCAGAAGCATGGGAAAAAGCCCAGACGAGGAGGGATGCATCGCCTGCCCTTCCAACCTCGCACCCGCTAGGCGAGGGGGGTATAATTATTCCCACTTCACAGAGGAGGAGACTGCGGCTCAGAGAAGCCACTGAGCCAAGGTCACCCTACCAGGCAGCGGCAGGCAAGACTCAAGCCTGCCTGAGGAGCAACCCGCTGAATTATTACTGATACAACTGAGCGGAAAACCAAACAACTTCAGGCAGGCTTTAAAGCCATGCCTGCTTCTAAATAAAGAGCTAACGCTATGGTTACAGGCTGGGAGCCTCATCAAGGTAGCCAGGCCCCTAGTATGAGCACATTTCCCCGAGGAATTCAAAGCATGTTTCAGCTGTTGTCAAACAGCTCATGAGGCCATCCAGTTTACCCAAGGAAATAATAATTAAATGAGAAAAACCAGATGTCCACAAAAAAAAAAGAAGAAAAAGGAACAATATATGTATGCATAATATTATAATTTTTTAAACAGTATCTTGCCAAACAATGTACTAGAGCAAAGATCATCAAAACAAACCAAAATCCCAGAATACACCCAACATCTTGAGAAATTCTGGCATTTCAAAACAAAATGGAAAGGACTGATTTCTCAATAAATATGCTGAGTCCACTGATAACTGTTGAGAAACAAAGAATCCTATGACAGACCCTGCACCAGAATAAATGTCAAGAATATTGAATTTCATAAATGTTATAAACCCACGAAATAAAACTTGAAGAAAATACAAAAGAACTTTCCCCTAAGATGGGGAAGGTTTCTTTTAACATAGAGAAATAAATGGAAATAGGAAAAAACATAAAGGAAGAGACTGACAAATTTAAATATGCTAGTTATTTAGCATCTATACATAAAAAGATACACTAAAAACATAGAAGCAAATGGTAAGCTGGAGGGAAATATTTGCACACTATGACAAACCACTGAGATACAAAAAGCTTTCAGAAATCAGCAAAATAAAATGTGAGTACTACCAAAAAATGGGTGAGAGGTGTAACTAAAGTTTTTTAAAGCTTTTTTAAAACTGAAAAGGAAAAGAATAGCCTATAGTTACAGAACAGATCACCAGTGGAGATGAACAGCTGGTCTACAACCCAGGACTCCACCCACGAGGCTGGCCTTTGAGAAGGCGTGACACCACAGCAAGTGTCAAAACAGACACACAAAGGAGTCCCAGCAGGCCTGGGGAAGAAGTGGTCACCCCAAAGTTAGACCAGAGAAAATGACATTGCTCCGCACATTTCCACATCTGAAGCACTCCATTACACTTGCCTGCTAGAATCACAGAGCATCAAGGCTAAAGAGACCCAAGAAACGCTAAGGTCTCACGTCCTTATTTTGCAGCATAACAAGACCGAGGCCCAAGTACGGAAGAAGCTGTCCCACGAGGATGCCCCTGTCCCACTGTCCTCCTGGGGGTCACACCCGAGGACTGATGCCCTTCTTCCCAGACCGGCGAGTGTCTGAAAATAAGACATGACTTTACAAATACCTCATCCTCCCAAGAAGGTCAGGAAAGAAAATGAAGAGTAACCATGCACACTTCCTGCTTTGTTAAGAAAATATTTCATAAAGCCTTTTGGGAAGGTCGTGTTACTGCTTTGACTCCGCACACATATCTGTCCATCTGAATTCCCCTTCCTGCTGAAGAGCTCAGGGAAGCAAGTGAAGTGACAGGCGGGACAGGCTGAGTGTCCCTGGGATGCCTGCTGTGACACCACTACTCACACCAACCCCATCCCTGCACGACCCAGGACGGCCCATCCACGATCCCTGATCAGACGCGCGCCCCACCCTCCCAAAGCCTTTCGGCACCGAGCCCAGACCTCGGAGCCGGGCACGAGGCCACAGTGCCCTTCCCAGCCCTCGCGGCCCAGTGGACACGCCACACCTCCCTGGCTCTGGGGACGGCTGCTTCTCATAACTGGCACTGTATCTTTAGGGATTTCAGTGAATATGTGCGACCATGTCAAGAAATAGCAGTGAGGCTTATTGCTGGCAGAGGTGTAAGAATCCATGAATAATTACAGGACTTAATGCTTTCATTACTCAGGATATGACTGCTCTACTGTCATTGTATCTTTAATTACTTTGACTATGGATTTTTTAATTTACCGCACACTGCTTAAGTCTGAATAGCAGGGCCCTGGCTTTGGTTCAGCCTGAGGCAAGCCCTGATCCTCCATTCTGACGCGTCCCAGGCCGAGCCCCTCGAGCTCCCTGACGGCACACAGGACGAGATCCCCTGGAACGATCTTAAAATAAAGGTAGAACCTAACGGCTGGATCATCCTCTATGCTCTGAAATCAAAAATCTCTGTTGAAATCACTTTAGTTTTTATAGTGGACTCCAATTTTTGTATACCATTGTGCTAAAATAACAATTTATTGGTATAGTTTATTAATCTCATTACATGTAATATTGACAAGACCCTCACAGAATTGGGGTTCTAAAGGAAAATTTTAAATGTTATAGGTCTTTTATGGTCTGGCTGCCTGTCTTGCTAAAATAATTTTGTGATTCAGCCTTTCTTTCTCTATCGGGCCCCTCTCAGGGTGACCTTCCCGGTCACTGAGACGCACACCTTCCTCCCCAGAGCTCCCAGCTCCTCGCATCCCAGCGCCCGCCTTCCCCATGGCCCACAAGCTCCTCTTCCTCCCGCTAGACTAGAAACTTCTTGAAGGCAGGAACTGTTCCTTATTGACCCTGTACCCCAGGCAGAGGGCAGCACACAGGAAGAACTGGGTCAGCGGTTCTTAGTGAATGAATGAAACCCGAAATCCACTCAGGTGTACTTTATCAAGGTCAAACCTGCCCAAATGCTGTTTGTATTTTAGACTGAGTCTCATTTTGGACTGAATACGGAAACCCTGAGGTAGCTTGGATGATAAAGGGCATCCCCTTGAAGCGTCAAGTCAGGTGTGGTCGCGGCCACTCCGCAAGACGGTCAGGCTCGGGTGGGGACGGAGGGCTGAACAGGACTGAAACTTGCAGATCAAGGCCTCCAGAGGATGCCTTATTCCCTGAAGGAGCGCCCCCTCCACATCCACCCCCAACAAGTGCACGCGCGCGCACACACACACACACACACACACACACACACACACAGCGAGTGTTCAGCAAGCTCTGGCGGGGTCAGCACGGCTCCAGCGCCGAGCACAGGGCAGTGAGGAAGCAGGCGAGCTCACCCTGCTCTCCTTCACAACGGAAACTCCAAAGACAGAGGCTCCTTCCTGCTCGAGGTGCAGCCACGGTTTCCGCTGGACTCGGGATGTAAGATTCCAACCACACTTTTAGGGGGAAAAACTCCCTGTGGGGTCACTCACTCACCGTCAGCAGTGTGAAGGAGCTTGTGGCTTTTCAGTGTCCCTTTTGATTTGAATTTCTTGCCACACATGTCACATAGGTGGGTCTTCTCAGTGCTATGACGATTCATATGAGCCTTGAGGTTACTCTTGCTACGAGTTGCATACTCACACAAAGAACATTTGAAGGGCTTCACACCTACCGGAGGAGAAAAAATAGATATACACATGTATTCATGTATATGTGTGTGTATCGGAAGGAACATACATGTACACATATCGACACGCACATCTCCTTGTCCATTTTGAATAAAGCAGTGCACCTGCTGGTCCCTAAACACGCCGCACACTTCCCCAGGCCGTGCTCCTACCCGTGCTATGCCTTCCAACTAGGATGCCCTTTCCTCCTGGGCCTGCAGTAGAATTCCTTGCCTCCCCATCAGTGCACCCAAATCCCGCCTGTCACTACTGCTGCACTGCCCACAGCTCTTTACAGTGAGTAGCTTACACCCCCTCTCCCCACAGTCTGGAACCTCGGAGGGCACAGACTCGAGCATTTGGAGCAGCAGACGTTCATTCACCTGAGTTGAGTTAAAGTGACAAAAATTAACCAAGGGCCTTGGCCAAAGTCCCCAGGATCGGGCACGCAGGATCCCATGCGAGAGCATATTTTAGTTCATAAAGTAAGCAGAGCTTTACAACGCTAGTCGCCGCTGCTGGGCTAACGGCTCGACTGCAGGGACGTCTTACCATCTGGCTACTCCTCCTTCGTTCCACAGACATCTACCGAGGACCTACTTTGTAGTAAACACCGAGGGTTGATTTCAAGGCGAGAAGCCCTGGCCCGGCCTTCACTGCCCAGAGGGAATGGACCAGCAAAGAGCCCTTACCACCTGGTGTGACGCGCTGATGGGGGAGGGGAGCTGTGTCTGCACCTGAAGACGGGGTATGACGGGCACGTTTCAGTGCGCCCAGCACCGCCACCCCTCGTCTGTACTACCTGCGGCCTTGCAGTCGAGGAGGCCCAGGCTTTAACGAGGCTGCGGGGTGCGCCCGGCGGCACAGAGCGGAGGCGCGTGCGTGCTGGTCAACGAAAAAGCAGCTCCCAGCCTCGGCTTCCGTCCAGCTCCTTCTGCCGCGTCCAGGTTCCTACTCCATCAGCTACTGTTCTCTTTACTGAACCGTTCGCTTGATCCCGTATCGCAGAAAATACTTATTCCTTCCCCCCGTGGAGCCGTCCTGTCTGCCTGCCAGCAGCACCGCAGGCTCCTGACTCACAGGAAGGGCCCCCCTGGCCCCAGGCTCCGAGCCTCAGCACCAGGAGAGTGGCGTCCTCTTCCGACGGAGAGGCACAGCCCCGCCGTCCCTAACAGCACCCTGACCTGCAACTGCCCAGCGTCCCAGAGTGCGGCCCACACCTCCCTTCTCAGGCGGGCACCCCAAGGCACGGCCTACCTTCCTCCTCGCCCGGCTTCGTCTCCACCCTGGGCTTCCCCCGCCGCCGGAATCAGAGGACTCTGCCGTCCTCCTGGCCTTCCTTCACCCGCGACACCAGCAACTCCCCCGCTGCCTACCACCACCAACGTCCCGGGGGTGGCCACCAGAGTTACCACCGTGACCAGGCCAGCGCGATTGCTGCTCTCCTGAAGCTTGCTTTCCACCCAGGAGTTGTGGTGATTTGCTTAACTACGGCTCCAACCAGAGCTGCAAAGAATGCACACCGCTGCTCACCGCAACTGCAACTGAGTAACGCTTTAAGTCTGGCTGACGGACACACTTCTCAGCACACTAAAGAAATTCTAACCACGGGGGATGCGGAGGTATAGCTTCCTCCTAAAGAATTCCCAAAGGAAGCACAAAATCACAAAGGGGCTCCATTTTGACGGAGGAATACTCACCTTCATGAGCCCAAATATGACGCTGAAGGTCTGAGCCATTCTTCATGAAATAGAAATCACAATACGGGCATTTCATGGCTCTCTTTCCGATGAGCCCTTTCAGCTGCACCCTCCTCCCGAGAACCTCGGAAATGGTGCTCATGGAAACCTCTAGAAGAAAAGCACGGTGATAACCAGAAGCAGCCAGAGAAGCTTGGCTCAAGTTAGATGCAAATGAGCCTCCTGACAGAACCCGAACCTCCGGTCAAGCCCAGCAGCTCTGACGCGGCGAGTTAAGATGTGCCTCGTGGCGTCAGGTGATAGGACTTCGGCCTAAAAAGTCAAACCAGAATCTAAGCGAGGCTCAGATCTAAATTTCTGTTAACACAAAATGTGAGGGATGGAGAAACAGTATCACGAGGCCACAGCAGGACAAAGGCAGAATGTGAAACCACTCAGGAAAAGAGACCCAGTTTCCCCAACAAATCCACGTCATGGGGAAAAAAGCAGGGCTGGGGCTTACGTCACCTAAGTTTCTGCAGAACACAAGAAACTTAGGTGACATAACAACTCGATTCAAATAAACCAACTGTAAAAAGGAAAGTCTGTGTCAACTGAGGAAACTTTAAATGGACTAATACTAACTGATAATAAGAAACTACTTTTAATACTGTTTTAATGGTGATGTGTTAGTTCTGTTTTTAAAAAGTCCTTGTTAGTTGGAGATGCAGGCTGAAGCTTTTTTATGGGGAAATCACATCATGTTGCGATATACTGTAGAATATTTGAGGGAAAAATGTGGGGGTCAGCTCCTGCCAGCAGCTTGACCAAACGTAGACAACTGTGGAAGCCGAGTTATGGGTACCTGGGTTTTCTTTCTATTATTCTGTGTATTTTGTACACATTTGAAATTTTACATAATAAAAAACTTAAAATAATAAGCAAAAGTTGAAGGGGTTAAATGGGTATCCCTGGCCCACACTGGACACAGGTTACACAGGACGTGGGTTAACACGGGGAGGACAGAACTGGGCGGCCAGAGAATCACATAACCCACGTGTCCCCACGTGGAGGAAGGCCACAAGGCTCCCCGATCCCAGAAGAAACAGGGTTAGCACACTTCTGTTATTTCTTCATTTTTCTCCAATAGCATCTTTAATCAGTGGGTCAGTTCCCCAATAGGAGAAGCAGACACAAGGTAAGAGAAAGAGAAAAGGGACACGGACCTAGCTGCTCTGTTCCCCATTTATGCACACACAGCACACATCTGCACTCATGGGCCCCGAGCGATGTGGCACCGGGGGTCTGGGGACAAGCCGCTAAGGATGGTGGCCCTGCCTCAAGGCTCTTGGGCAGCGGGAGAATACCAGTGCCTAGAGTACAGGGGTGAGTGCACCGTGACGGGCCGCATGGAGGGGGGGGGCCACCAAAGGCTCCCCAAGGTGGCTCTGAGGGAGGACGTCGAGAAAACACAGGAATTGACCGGGCAGAACCAAGGAGCAGGGTCCCAGGCGGTGAGAACAAAAGTGACAAGGCATGTGATGCCCAGGGAGTTTGGGGGTTGAGGACAGCGAAGGTGACGGTCACTCCAACTCACTGGGTTCCTCGGCCTGGGAGGGAGCCCACACTCCTAGTAAACCATCACTTGGTTCAGGAACCTACAAAGGGGGCCAAGGAAGTAGAATCTGTGTCGGGTCTGCACTGGGTAAGTGACCCGTCTAAAGGCAGTCACAGTTACTATTAAAAGGGGAGGGGAGCACGGGGAACTCTACTCAATACTCTGTAATGGCCTATATGGGAAAATAATCTAAAAAAAAAAAAAGAATGGATATATGTATATGTATAAATGACTCACTTTGCTGTACATCTGAAACTAACAGAACATTGTAAATCAACTATACTCTAATAAAAATTCTTTAGAAAAGGGGGGGGAAATCATGAGACTGGGGCAGATGTATCTGAAGACCAGATAAAAGGATAAAATGAAGCACATAATTATATAAACTCCTGAGCTTTAAAAAAAAGATAATTCTTGCCCTTGAAGTTACTCATATCTTTATTCCCTCTTATATTTCCATTTAATACAGTTGATATATAATGCTGTGTCTTAAAATAAACATAAGCATTTTAAAATCAATCTCCCACTCTAAGATGCATAACCTTACCGGGATGGTTGGTCTTGATATGTGACTTTATCAATCGATCTTCTGAAAAAGACTTTTCACACACAGGACAAGAATAACTCCTTTTGTCCTTAACAGAAAGAGAGCATAATCAATGGACTGTCTCGTTTAAACTCAGGCTCTGTGGGAAAATACCACCACCACCACCATCACCGTCACAGCTAGATGCACAGCACGCCTTTCCCAGCGCCTGGCATGCAGTCCGCAGCTGGCCCCACACAGCCCGGGGAACTCGAGGGCAGTGGGGCAATGGCCTCACCTCCATTTCAGGAGGGAGGGACAGGCCTTAGAGACAACGGTCCTGTGGAGGTGGCCAGGCCAGGGGAGGGCGGGGCTTGGCCTCGAGGTCTACCATGCAGACCAGGGCTGCTCCACAGCCTGACACGTATTCTGCCCTCCAGTGCTCAAGGCATGGTGTGTGTGAAGGGTTCATACAAGCTATTTTATTGAGACTCATGACCACTCTTGAAGGACAGGCATTATTACGCTGTTACAGATTAAGAAACCAAGACCAAGGGCAAAGAGCCCCAGGTCTGCAAGAAAGAGGCAGCGTCGGAACCCGAGGGTACGGATGCCCACCCCAGGCTCCGACCACTCCAAGGCCACGTCCCACCCAGGCTGCAGGTAAGGAGTTCACTCTGTGCTGCTGCTGGCTCATCAACCCACCTGCCTGCAGTGCTACGTTTTCAATTAGGAAGAAGCTTCTGTGAAGGATCACGCCATTGCTCATCTGCCTTTCCTCTCAGAGCTCACTTTAATGCCATTTCACATGACAGTTCTCCAGAGGGTGGGTGTTATGGTTTAAATTCTGCCCCCACAGATTCATGTGCTGAAGTCCTAACCCCCAGTACCTCAGAATATGACCTTATTTGGAAATATGGTCATTACAGATGTAATTAGTTAAGATGAGTTTGCAGGCCCTAATCCAATATGACTAGTGCCCTTGAGTGGCGTGGACATACATACACTACCAAATGTAAAATAGATAGCTAGTGGGAAGCAGCCACATCGCACAGGGAGATCAGCTCGGTGCTTTGTGACCACCTAGAGGGGTGGGATAGGGAGGATGGGAGGGAGACGTAAGAGGGAGGAGATATGGGGATATATGTATATGTATAGCTGATTCACTCTGTTATAAAGCAGAAACTAACACACCATTGTAAAGCAATTATACTCCAATAAAGATGTTAAAAAATAAAAAATTTTAAAAAAGGAGGAAATGTAGACAGAGACCTGCAAGAGGGAGAACGCCATGTCTTCATGGGAGAAAGAAAGTACCCAAACCCACCCCAAGAGAAGAAAATTACAAGCCAGTATCTCTCAAGAACATAGATGCAAATATTCTCAACAAAATATTAGCACAGAAAACCCAAAATGTTTAAAAAGAACTATACACCACAACCAAGTGGGATTTATCCCAGGTACAAGGTTGATTCAACATTCTAAAATCAATTAATGTAATCCATCACATCAACAAGCTAAGAAATAAAAATCACATGATAATATCAATAGAGGCAGAAAAATAATTTGGCAAAATCCAATACCTATTCATGATAAGCAATCTCAGTAAAGCAGGAATAGAGGGGAACTTCCTCAACTTGATAAAAAATATCTACAAACAACCTATAGCTAACATTATACTTAATGGTGAGAAACCAGAGACTTTCCCACTAAGATTAGAAACAAAGCAAGGATGTCCCCTCCCAGCACTCCGTTTTAACATCATAGCTGAAGTCTTAGCTAATTCAATAAGACAAGAAAAGGAAATAAAAGATATAGAGATTGAGAAAGGAGAAATTAAAATTGTCTTTGTTTGCAGATGACATAATCACCTATGTAGAAATTCTCAAAGAACAGACAAAAACACTCCTGGAACTAACAAGCGATTATGGCAAGTTACAGGATACAAGGTTAATATACAAAAGTCAATTGCTTTCCTATATACTAGAAATGAACAAGTGGAATTTGAAATTAAAAACACAATACTATTTACATTAGCACACACAAAATTCAATGCTTAGGTATAAATCGAACAAAATATGTACAAGATCTATATGAGGAAAACTTCAAAACTGATAAAAGGAATCAAAGAACTAAATAAACGGAGAGCTATTCCACGTTCAAGGATAGGAAGACTCATTGTTGTCAGATGTCAGTTCTCCCCAGTTTGATCTACGGATTCAATGCAATCTCAATCAAAATCTCAGCAAGTTATTTTGTGGGTACTGACAAACTGATTATAAAGTTTATATGGAGAGGCAAAAGACCCAGAAGCCAACACAGAATACTGGAGGAGAAGAACAAAGTTGGAGGACTGACATTACTCAACTTCTAGACTTACTATAAAGCTACAGTGATGAAGAGTATGTGATATTGGTGAAATAACAGACAAATAGATCAAATGGAACAGAACAGAGTCCAGAAATAGACTCTCTTAAATACAGTCAACTGATCTTTGACACACGAGCAAATGCTACACAATGGATCAAAGATAGTTTATCTCAGGCTTCCCTGGTGGCACAGTGGTTAAGAATCCACCTGCCAACGCAGGGGACACGGGTTTGAGTCCTGATCCGGGAAGATCCCACATGCCACAGAGCAACTAAGCCCATGTACCACAACCACTGAGCCCGCACGCCTAGAGCCCATGCTCTGCAACAAGAGAAGCCACTGCAATGAGAAGCCAGCGCACCGCAACGAAGAGTAGCCCCCGCTCGCCGCAACTAGAGAAAGCCCGCGTGCAGCAACGAAGACCCAACGCAGCCATAAATAAATAAATAAATAAATAAATGTATTAAAAAAAAAAAGATAGTTATCTCAACAAATGATGCTGAAACTGGACAGGCACATGCAAAAGAAAAAAAAAATGAACCTAGACCAAAACCTTACACCCTTCTACAAATATTAACTCATAATGGATCACAGATCTAAATGCAAAATACAAAACTATAAAACTCCTAGAACACATAGGAGAAAACCTGGATGACCTGGAGTATGGTAATGATTTTTTAGATATAACACCAAAGGCATTATCCTTGAAAAAGAAAAGAATTGATAAACTGGACTCCATTAAAATTAAAAATTTCTGCTCCCTGAAAGACACTGTCAAGAGAATGAAAAAACAAGCCACAGACTGAGAGAAAATATTTTCAAAAGTTACATCTGATGAAATAGGCCAAAGACCTGAACAGACACCCTACCAAAGAGGATATACAAATGACAAGTAAGCATACGAAAAGATGTTCCACATCATATGTCATCAGAGAAATGCAACTCAAAACAACAAGGTAGCATTACATACCTACAGAATGATCCAAATCTAGAACACTGACAACACCAAGTGCCGGTCAGATGTGAAGCAATGGAAACTCTCATTCTTTGCTGGTGGGGATGCAAAATGGTATAGCCATTTTGGAAGACAGTTTGGCACTTTCAAAACTGAAATACTCTTACTATATGATCCAACAATTGCACTCCTTGGTGTCTATCCTAATGAACTGAAAACTTACGTCCACACAAAAACCTACACAGGGATGAAGCAGCTTTATTCATAACCGCCAAAACTTAGAAGCAACCAAGATGTCCTTCAGTATATGAATGGACAAATTGTGGTACAACCAAACAATGTACTGTTATTCAGTGCTAACAAGAAAAGATGTGAAAAAAACTTAAATGCATATTACTAAGAGAAAAAAAGCCAATCTGAAAAGGCTACATATTATATGATTCCAACTATAAGACATTCTGAAAACAGCAAAATGATGGTGACAGTAAAGGGACCCGTGGCAGCCAGGGAGTAGTGGGGAGAGAGGGGCGAACGGGCGGAGCAAGGGGGATTTTCAGGGCAGTGAAACTACGCTGTAGGATATACTATAATGAGGGATATGCAGCATCACACATTTGTCCAAATCCCAAAAATGTGCAGCACCAAGAGTGGACCCCAATGTAAACTATGGGCTCTGGGTGTTACTCATGTGTCAACGTAGGTTCATCAACTGTAACAAAGGTAGCGCTAAGGTATGGGATGTCAAGAGTGCAGGAGGCCATGCACGTGTGGCGACAGCGGGTACACGGGGAAATCTCTGTACTTTCTGCCCAGTTTTGCAGTGGCCGATGCCACCGACTGCCACCCAGGCTACATCACAGGGCCCAGGCTTGTCAATGTACTCCCATCAGTGAGCTCCTATGCCCTTGACCTTCCAGGCCACCCCATCACTCCCGGCACCTGCACACAGGAACTGGTGCTCTCACGGCCTTTTGAAAGACGTCCCGGGCAGCACACATCCTGGAGGAGGCCTGTCGCCACCCCTGGCTGCCCCAGTGTCCTCCTCATCAGAGCTAATGGAGGCATTCAGAAGGGCTTTGAAGGAGTTTACACTGATCTCTCCTGAGCCCTTGCTATTTGATTTTTTTTCTTTTAATCTCTGATAGTCTGAAAGCAATTTATCTTAGAGCTTATCAGGGTCCCTCATTTCTTGATGCCTTTGAAGACTGTGGGAAGGATGCAGGCAGTGGGAAAGGGTGTTGGAGAAGGGTGCACGCTAAGGACTCATTTATTTCTTTCTCAGAAACCTCAGTTCCCGACCGGAGATGAAAACCCAAACTGACACAGCAAACTTAAAAAGCACAGTGGTGAAAAGAGTTCTCGGCAGAGGAGGAGAGAGAGCCCCGCGCCGTAATGGAGGTAAAAGAGCCCAGCCCTCGCAGTTTGTTTGCTCTGATGGAAATGGCCTTCAAAGCCACACAGGACTCTTTGAAAGAAGGCAGGTGGCAGCAGGAGGCAGTGGCCATGGGGTGTGGGGCGGAGGCGGGGCGGGAGGAGCTCCGGGGCTGAAGCTCCGAGCCCGGCTCGCAGCTCTGGGTGAACCCCGCCTTGGCCTATGCCTCTGTGGCAGGTTCCTCGGCCCCCAAAGCCACAGGGCGATTCTCAAGTCTGAAACCAGCGGTGGGTGGAAAATATCAAATCTGCCTCCACCCTGCCACCAAGTGTACTAACGATCACATAAGTACACCTATAAAGTATCTGACATCAGGTTAAAAAAATAAGGTGGGAGATTCCACTCTGAACAATTTCTCAGGATAAAAAGGCCACGGTTCCAGCATCTGCTGACCTCTATGGACTCACTCATTTATTCCTCAAACCTTCCGGGGCCCGTGTGCTGTGCTGGACATAGCACTGGGGACAAAGGTGGGAGACTCTGGCCCTGCCCTCAAGGGGTTCATAAGCTGGTGAGCACTGCCAGCACACAGAGGTCACTAATCATCGTGGGACACAGAGAAAGTGTGACAAAGACAGGAAAACTGACACACACATTGTGGCTAATTTAACAAGTTAGAAAAGAGCCAGAAACGCGCTCCATATGGGATTTCGACTCCAGGCTCTTCCTGCACTGAGCGCGGCTCTGCTTTGCCAGGCCGTGCCCCTCACTTCCGGCCCTCGGGCTTGCTAACAGGCAGCTGTTTTAGACCCAGGAAACTCCGCTTGCCCGAGGTCCCCAGCACTGCGGATAGATGCTCAAACAGGGCAGCACAGAAACAGACAGTCTGCGACCACGTAAGCAAAGACCATACTCTTGCAGCTCTTAGAAAGGAAAAACCTTTTGTCCAGTCGCTTTAGTTCAATAACATTTTCCTCTACTTAAAAAAAAAACTACAGACAGACCCATTTATTTCCAAAAAGATACTGGAGGTCGCTCCATCTACTTCTCTGTGTCGGCAATATATTATTTTAGTTTACTTCCAGCAAGGACACGTAAGATTTCATAAATACATTTACATTTATAGCCAAATACGGTCTACACACTTCTCGAAGACAGGCATTAATTTTAAACGTTTGTTGAAAGGCCACCACACCCTGGATGGAAGCACTGCCACCACTGTTACTATTCCTCCTCCCGCCTCCTGCTACGCTACTAAAACGGAGGAGCTGGTGTAGACTGGCCTCCCCGTCACGCCTGGACCTGTGCTGGGTCCCCCACGATCGTTATCTCACTAACTTCCCACAGCAACCCCGGAAGCGGGGACTGCCACCCCACTTCACAGACGAGGGGTCAGAGAGGTTAGGCGGTGATGCCACACCACTTGCAGATGGTGGAGTCTGAACGCAAGACCAAAATGTGCCCGCTCTTCCCAAGTGCGGACTTGTAACTGCTACAGTGCCCTGAGCGTCGGGTGCCTGAAGATCTTCTGAGAAGTAACACAAGCCAGAGACAAAGCGGACAGACTGACGTATCCTGAACCTCCACCATAAGCTCAACTTCCTGCTACATCATATGTCTGTATCAGGGCGAACTTATTTAAATAACAGGTTCCCAGGTCCGGCCCCCCCAAATTATGGTGGAGCTCTGAGCCAGGAATCTCATTCATAACGTGCACCCCCAAGTAATTCTGATTCAGGATGTCATAACTTACATCATCGAGGTCAATGACTTACAACGTTATTTAATGGGACCTACACAGGAGGTCACCCATTTGACATCACCACCCAGAACATACTTGCACACACAGTGGCATATAAACACACTGAAACACAGGACGAAAGGTCTCAGAAAACAATACCCATTACCTTGTCATGGGTAAATAGTGCTGATCATTTCTATTTCATTCTATTCCATTTCATTTTTAAGATAAACTGGTTGTAATCCACTAATTTCACAACCCTATAATGGATCATGACCTGGGGGCTGAAAAAACACTGACCTGGGTGTTCTATACTTATTTTCTAGTTTAATCCTCACAATCCTGAGAGGTTGGAGAGAGTACCATATCTCCATTTTACAGATGAGAAAACTGAGGCTTAGGGAAACTAAGCAATTTGCCCAAGATCACAGAGGTGGATATGGGGTCTTAACTCTAACATGCTAGAACCCAAAGGCTCCCTTTTATTGTACAGAAACCATGTTTTCTCAAGTCTCCCTTTCACAAAGTTTGCACAGTGCTGTAAATAAAATGGGTTTGCTCCAGAAAGTCACTGACTAACTCCTTTGACCAGGTCCCCACGTTTCCACGTTTCCTTGATGCCAACACATCCTTGACTCCAAGTCATGCCATCTGTCTACTAATGGGAGGGAGGAGGTGGTGGGAAGAAGCTACATTAAATGTACACACCTTCCAGTCATTAGGTGTATCTTTAGCTAAGAAACGGTTATTGAGAGTCACAGAAACGGGCACTCAGCCAAATTATCCCAAAGTCCTAGTGCAACCGGAATGGACATGACTATAGGCTCATTTTGGGAGGGATAGAGGGGGATGCATTCTACTTTAAATTTCCTTAGTTTTTCCACCACATGGGAATCTGTGTTGCAAAGAGGTAAGTGTTGGATGGAATGTGAGAGCCCAGCCAGACTTTCAGCGCCCCTGGCCCCATCTCTCTAGGTCACAGGCAAGGAAACCAAGGCCCACACGCACGTGGGGACTGGACCCAGGTCAGAACGGCACTGGGCTCCCCGCCGGAGAGACGCCTCCCCACGCTTGACCAGCGTCCTTAGGCACCTCCCCATCACAAAGCTCGTTTGTGCTCCCTCCTTGGACCCTCACCAGCACCCTGAGAAAGTGGGGTGCGGTATGCACACCATTATTGCGTATATATATGTCTTATGTCTCCTTTTACATGAAGTGTCCACAATGGGCAAATCCATGGAGACAGAAAGTAGACGGGTCGTTGCCTAGGACTCAGAGAGGGGAAATAAGCGATGACAGACAATGGGAGGTCTTTCCACCGTGTCACCATCCCCTTGGTGCCTGTGGCTTCATCACAGACAAAACTGATAGGCTCTAAAGACAAACGTGGTCTAAACTCAAAATACTGGAACCTGTTTTCATAAAGAATGCTCTCTTCCCACACTGGCAATGCAGTCCGCCTGCCTCCGGGAGAGCGCGTAGCCATTCGACGTCCCAGGTAAATGCGTGTGCTGCCTGTGAGTAAACAGGAATAGCGCACCTTTCATGCCCCACACGCACAGAGAGAGAGGGAGAGAGAGAGAGGGGAGAACAGGAACTAAGAGGTACCAAGTGACATACAGCAGCTGCCACGCTGTCACCTGTACAAGCTCTGAGCCAGGTTCTTTACCTAGAGCACTCCATTTTAACCTCCCAATAACCCAGGAGACCCATACACATACACAAAGACATACACGTGTGTACATGTGCGTTATGTGTTCAGGGGTGTGTGCGGTACACGTGTGTACACATGTGTAGACTGCATGTGTGGACGTGTCTATGCATATGTGTGTATATATACGTGTGTGTTTGTGTGTACAAAGCTGATATACTTTTTAATATATATTTTATACAGAAGGTTACCAAGTCTCAGAAAGGACAAGTGACTTGTCCAGCATCACACAGCCTGTGCAGATACTGGAGACAATACCTGAATCCAGGTATCCAACCCCAAAGCGCATGCTCTTACCTACCCATGAAACCCAAAACACCCTGACTTCACCCTTGGTGACAAACTGCTGGAGCGTTAGTGATTTTTAGGCCAGAAAACGGAGGTGGCACATCAAGTTTCTGAAGCCTCAACGTGCACAGTCTGTGGCCTAGAAAGGAATGCAGTTAAAGCAGAACCACACCTGGGGCCAGGTGCGCCTCCTTCATAACTTGGAGAGTCTCAAACCACTCTCGGGTGTCAGCCTCTCAAGTGAGAGTAGCATTTGCTAAAATAAACATTCACTCATTGTGTTACATGTTCAACACCCACCAGAGAATTAAACACATTTTGCCACCGTGAATATTAACAGCACCTTGAATTAACATATCACTTTTTTTTAAAGTGCTTTACAGACATGCTTCCATAGACTTTCCAAGAAATAGCACAGTAATACAACAGTGATCATCAGCGTTTACTGTGCTCTCACTATGACCCGAACACCGTACTTAGCACTTGACAGGCATCATCTAACTCACTCTCTCAACAGCTTTTTAGTGGCGGCTATTCTTATTATCATCCCTGTTATTAAGGGTTCTTTAAAACGTCATTTAAGAAACCCTTGCTTTATTCCTATTCTGTAGATCTTTCTTCTGTAGACTTTCTCCGATGCTTAAAAATCTGCATAGAAAAGCAAATTTATTCAATGTAATCTTTTTTCCAACATATGTGAGACTGTCCCTGTGACAGGAACCCTGGGGTGGAGGCCTCTGTAAAGTGAAGGGCCTGTCTCGTGAGAAGGGCCTCTCCGTTTTCCGGGGTGGACGCCCACACGCTGGGCTCACAGGGAGCAGGGGCACCTCCGTATGCATCACTGTGAGGAAGCAGGGAGCACCCAGGGGAGACGGGGCTGCCGCTCGGGCGTGCTACTTACCAGCTCTGTGTGAACTTTAAGATGTGCCTGCAGCTTATATTTATCTGGAGTCGAGTAGTCACAGCCGTCAGTGGGACACTTCAGCAAGATGTTACTGTGTTTCTGAATTACATGGCGTTTAAGGCAGTTTTTGGTGATGGAAGAATAATGACACTGGGAGCAATAATACAGATGTTCCCGGGTGTGGGTGCGGACATGCATGTCAAAATGCACTTGGTACCAAAAAAGTTTGCCTAAAAAAATATTTTCACATGAGAACAAGGAAGTTTCTTTTATCCTGAAGTTGATTTCTTTTAATTAGTATTATTTTTTTAACTACTATATTTCTCTCCCTCTCGTGCTTGTCCGGGTCACCCTTCACACTTTGCACCACATCTCTGGCTGGACATGACTTTTCAAAGGTGGCAGGTGGCAAACATTAAGGGTGCTACTACTTCTGCATGATGTCACAGCTGGGAGAGGAGGAAACGAACGTTTATCGAGGACCAATTACGGTGCCAACTACCTTTATGCACGCGCGTGAAATCAACGAGGCTCTAAACTCTGCTGACACCTGGGCCATCTACCTGCTGTCCTGCCAGCTCGCCACGAGACCCAGAGGCCACGCTTTCATGGCGAGCAGGGAGGGTTGCATTCGGGGTCTCCCTACCAAGAGCTGCAGCCACTTCTGTGATCTCTCTCTGCTCATCTAGGACATGGCCACAGCTTAAACCTCGACTTTAAACTTGTCACGTGCCAGAAGAAAGGTGCTTCTTGGCTACAGTTCTGGCAGAGGTCGTGGGCTAAGCGTCCGCCTGCACGCCTGACGGAGCCAGCACGGTTAGCTGTCCCGCCATCCTGGCTGCCTTCACAGGCTCCACGTGCTAAACTGCACGCACCACGGTGCACATCACTATCTACGAATGACGGCTAGCTCACTTAGAAGGCGTTCTGTGCAAAGAGACACGAGCTCAACTCAAACACCAGGTGACCCACAGCCAGGCGGGGATGGGAGGGGCTGCTGGGAAGAGAGCCCCCAGCCGCGCGCCCCGGCGCCCCCCTTACCACAGTATTCGCACTCCAGGTCGCCGTACACCTTCCGGATCCTCTCGCACAGGCCGGTATTCATGCGCCTCTTCTGTAAACTGTCCAGGATCTTCATGAACGCAGTGATGCCCGTGCGGTGCTCGGGGGCGGGCATGCGAGAGTCAGGCTGGCACAGGGCCGCGTCCCTCCCACCAGCTCCCGGAGGAGGGTCTGAGGCCTCGGCTGGGTTTGCCCTGAGACCCCTGCCGGCATCTGGGCCGTCGGATGGGAGGGCAGCCACTTGCTGCCCTTCAGCCGGGGCGCTCTCGGCGCCCTGGGCTTCCGGGTTTGCTGCGGCGCCTTTGGCCTTGGACAGCAGTGGTGCGACGTCCTGGCCCTGAGCTGGCGTGGGGCCTCCCTGCTGGGTGTGCAAGGTCTTCTCCGGAGCAGCCAGAGCCTCGGCAGAGGAGGGATCGCTCTTCAACAGGAGCTCATCGGAAACCGCCGCGCGCGGACTAAGGTCCGAGGACACCGCGGAGGCCGCCGGCTCGCAGGGTGCTGGGGCGGCGCTGTCGGCCTGGGCGGCGGCCGAGCGCACGGGCGCGGCGGGCACATCGGACCCCTCCTCGGGACGAGCGTCCCCAGCGCCGGCCGCCTCCTTGGGTGCGTTCACCCCCTGGAACACAAACTCCTCTTCCGCCAGCTGCAGCTGCCCGCCCAGGGCCTCCTGCTGGATGTCCCCGCCGGGCCCCAGGAGGCAGAAGCTCTGGTTGATGGAGCTGGTGAAGACCAGGGTCTCCTGGGCGGCCCCGTGCGCCTCCTTGATGTGGGCGCGCAGGCGGATGGAGCTGACGAACTTCTTGAGGCAGAGGGCGCAGACGTACACGAACGGGTGCTTCCTGACGTGCAGCTCCAGCGCCTGGTACTTGGTGGCCCCATGGCCGCAGAGCTCGCAGGCGAAGGGCCACTTGTCGCCGTGGACCAGCATGTGGCGGTCGCGGTCCAGCTCGTTCTTGAACTTGCGCTCGCAGATGTGGCAGTCGTAGAGCAGCTGCCGCTTGCCCTCCCTCGTCATCAGGCAGAGCTCGTCCAGGGCCTCCTGGACCTTGTGGTCCTGCGGGTCGTGTGCGTCGCGGATGTGCTTGATGAGGTTCTTCACGTCGGAGTACTTCTTCTTGCAGAAGCGGCAGTGCTGCTTGATCTTCTTGTGTACGCGCTCCACATGCACCTTGAGGTGGCCCTTGCTCAGGCAGGTGAAGGAACAGCAGTCGCAGGCGAACTTCTCGCCCGTGTGCTTGCGCAGGTGCACGTTGAGGTTGGCCTTGATGGCGCTGGCGTAGCTGCACTGGGAGCACTTGTACGGCTTCTCGTTGGTGTGGATCCGCAGGTGGGCCTGCAGCGAGTGCTTGAACTTGAAGACCTTGTTGCAGTACTCACAGGTGAAGATCTTGAGCTGGGTGGGCCCGAGCCTAGGAACAGAAGACAGCGCCATTACCGGTGGAGATCCTGCACCTTCCTGATGACCCCGACTTCCTTCCAGCTGCCAAACACCAAAGGCTTAAACGTGAGCTAAAAGGGGCTGAGGATGGATGCACGCATTCATTCATCAACAAACAGGACGGGAAGACCCGGAGCGGACCAGGCGCACGCGGAGAAGGAAGCGCGGGTCTCTGCTCCCCTGGCGCTGGGAGAGAGGAGACAGGTCTGCACACGGCTACAGGACAGTGTGCAAGTGGTGGCAGGTGCACGTGCAGGTAAAAGAGAAGGAGCCCTCTAACGTGGATGAAGGTAGCTGGGAAGAGGAGATGCCTGCGTTGAGGGATGCAGAATAAGCAAGAGGGAGGCAAGAGAAGGCAGAGGGATGTGTCATTTGCTAGGCACACAGTAGCCAGCGGTGCTCCAAAGCTGACCCGGACAAATTCCGAGGTATTCTAACAGGACCAGTCTTAATGGAATGAACTAAGTCTGCTCCATGAAACTACATACAACCTGCTTGGGTTTGTTCAATAGTTTTGATCATCCAGACTCGCCTATTCATTCCATCAACTGTCAGGGTAACACTCTTTCTCTCTGCTGCAAGTTTCCATGTGAGGGCCACTCTTTCGTGAAAGACCCCTGGCCTTTCTCCATGTCCTCACTTCTCCCCAGGAAAAGGGAAGTGGCGTATCTGAGCGGGGACTTTGGAACAGGACCAAGCCTCCACAGCCGCGCTCACTCCTGCCTTTCTGGTGAGAAGGCATCTGCCTGTGGACAGCACATGACACAGTAGGCGCTCAGCCAGGAGAGTCTGGCGGCAGCAGTCAAGGACCGAGGTGGGGGGAGGCAGATGTGCAGGACAGCCAGCGGGAGCTCAGCGTGACCTGCCCCAGGCTCCCTTCTCCCATGGCTCCACCAGTCGTGGGCCTGATGTGTGAGCCCCTGTCTTCCTCCTCCTCCAGCATGTCTGGTTCAGAACTCAGACAGGGAAAATAAGGTTGTTCAACTGCCATTTGTTAAACTCAGACATCATTAATTAGTAAATGATTGCCATTTTATTACCACTCGCCTGTGTGTTTTGGGCACTGTGTTAGATTTTGTGTATGCGATAGAGGATGAAAGCCTGGTCTGCCTCACGGGTCCTTTCTCTCTCAATACGGCGACATATATGCTGAATGAGATGGTAATAGTCATCACAGCTAACAATTACTGAGTACTTACAATACTCAAAACTCTTTGCTAAGTATTTAATCTCAACCCTATCATTATGCCCATTTTACAGGTGAGAAAACTGAGTATAACCCAAGGTCATACAGTTAGTAAATGGTGAAGCCAGGATTTGAACCCAAGCAGGCTAGAACCTGCACATTCTTCCACATCCTCCTACTGCCTGGAAACACTGTGAACACCAACCCCCCTCGCCGGTGGGACCATACACGCGGAGAAGACCTCCTGTGTGGGGCTTCCATGGCTATTGGAACAGGTGTGCCTTGTTTCTGAAATCAACAAATGACAGTCACCAAAGTGCTGCAACTTGCACCCAGGACAGGAGTTGGCAGGTGAGCCCAGGAGGCAGGTGAGGCTTCCTCTCTCCATAACTGCTCCCTCGGGACTCTGCCCAGATTATCCAGGTAGGTCCTCAGAAACACTGACGATCATTTAGTGCCGTTAATCAGACACCATTAAGCTGTACCCACTGTAACTGTAAAGTCTATATTTACGGAACTATCCATACAACTGTGTTTGACCAACACAGGTCACCTTATGTTTTAAATGAAAAATATTTAAACAGACTGCGGTCCATAAACACCAGAGGGTAGAAGTCTCATGGTGTAATTAAAACATTCAAATCTGAAAGTCAGTACTATGCCTGCACGCTAAACCCAAGGCTAATTTAAGGAAACTAATTTGGACCTTTCTTAAATGACAAAGATACCCAGAAGGTGATCACTTTACTGGAGGAAGAAACTCTGGATTCACAGCATTAATTAAACAAGTCACGGTATTTCCTTCTCTAGTGCAAGGTCTAAATGGTCTTAGGAGCATCTCTGACTCTGATTTTTTCGTAGTATTACCCGAATACCTGGTCAAGCCCTCAGTGCTGCCTCCCACCAAGGGTGATGAGTCGGAAGAAGTGGCCAAGCCACCTGCACCAGGCTCTCAAGCGCAAGCCTGTACCTGTGGGCTGATGCACAGAGCTGCGACGTCGGGGGATTCCTATCACATTATTTCACTCCGAATGTCCCCTATTCATTGAGAGAGGCACTCTCTCCCACTGCATTTTAGAAAGCATTCAGCCAGAGCTTTAAAAGATCAGACCCCTCGATCCGGTTATTGCACTGCTGGGAATCTAGCGAAGGAAAGAATACGAAATTCAAGCAAAGGTGCTCACTGCATGAGTTTTCACAATCGTTTAAGAGTGGAAGCTGCTTGAAGGTTCCAACGTAGGGAACTAGTTTGGACATTTTTTTTTTTTTTAACTCACTCATTCACTCATTCATTCTTTCAAAAAAGTATTCCAGGCACTGGGGACACAATGGGGACAGAAACAAACACAACTCATGCTCCCTTGTGGTGCACCTTCTATAGTTAAGTGGTGGGCCAGCCTGGTAACCATATAAATGAGCAGATAAGGACCACCAGTTCCCTGTGATGGAAAAAGGCAGGATGCTCTAGGAGCCCAGGTCAAGACAGACTGATCTGTCTGGGGGACAGGGAAGGCCGCCCTGAAGACTGGACATTTGAGCAGACAGCTGAAATATGAACAGGAGTTAACCAAGTCACGGGGAGGGGAGACATCCAGGAGGAGGAAGAGGCACCTGCGGGAGAGGTCAAGGAAATAAAAAGGACCCGGATGGCTGGAGCCCAGAGAACCAGAGGGAGCACAGGAGGGGGACCAGGCTGGAGAGGTGGCAGCCGTGGAAGACCCTGTAGGCCAAGTTCTCCTAACAGCAATGTGAAGCCTTAAAGGGTACGATCAAATTTTACAAAGAGCTCATTGGCTGCGATGTGGAGACCTGAGTCGTGGATCGCGATGCTACAGCACGTCACTACAAAACAGAGTTTGTGAATAATTTGAGTAACAAAGGAAAGTAAGTATAATGGGATTAAGTATTAAAAGCAGGATACAAAATTGCAAATAAAATATAAACTCGATTTTATAAAATATACGGGCTGAAAAAAGGCTGGAAGGAAATAACATTAAAAATATTAACAGTGCTTATCTTAGGGTAGTGAGATTACAAATAATTTTTTTTCCTTATAGATTTCCGGACTTTCGCCATACGAAAAGCCTCTTTTGTAACTGTTTTACAATTTAGACTATAAAATATTAATAGAATGCTTGACAACAGGAATACAGCCTCAATCTACTGATTAAATATTGAGTATATTTACCTGTAACTAGATTAGCATTGAATTGAAACCCTCCCCAACAGACCTTGAAATATTATGAAGATAATTAACTAAGGTCTACAGATCAACCTGGGTTGAGACAAGAATGATCTTCAAAATTAATTCCATTTCAGTTTTGCCAAAGGAGTGCAGATTTTTACAGCTTTATCGATTAATTCAGTTGCTCACATTTGCAAGAAGAGAGGAGTGAAGCTACAGATTAATGAAGCACCCAGATGACATGATGTTATAATTCAACAAGAGCGCTCTCCATGTATGTTATCCTTTATTCCCACCACTAAACTAAGTCAGATTCTACTGGACAATCTTGTGGCCGGTGTAAGAGAGGCTCAGAGGCAAAAGCATTTGTGTCCATTCACAGCAGAGCCTCGTCCAGGCATTGGCCATGTCTGTCCTAATCTCTCTCACATCCCCAGTGCCTGGCACATAGAAGGTGTTTAATCTGTTGAACTGAAGTCCAGTAGAAGGGCCTAGAGCCAACCCAGGTCTGTCTGGCGCTAGAGCTTACGCTCTCATCAAGAACACCTCATTTCCCCCCTTCCAGAAACAGAGGGAGCCCACTGGCACTGGCATTTTGTCTTTCCCCTCAGCTGGGAAAATGTGTACAGAGCTCAGGTGATGAGAGTCTGCTGATCTACGTCAGCAGGTACGCATCACAGCTGAGCTGGTGACCATGGGGAGGGTGGGGGGAACACGCAGGCTAGTCCCCTATAGGACGTCGACTCACCCAATGTATTTGGAGGACAGTTTTCAATGTCGATTCAAGTTTTAAGCACTCATATCCTTTAAGACGGCAATTTCAATTCTAGCAATTTATCCCACAGGAAGTCTTGAAGAAGTATGGAAAGAAACCTTGTGAGGGCCACTCTTTCATGAAAGACCTTGTCCGTCAAGCAAAAACTGGCTATATATAAACTGTAGTGCATCTACATGACAGCAAACACACTTTAAAAAACTATGTACTGAAAAGGAAAAAGTCAAGGTGTGGTAAGTTTAAAAAAATAGGTTGATAACACTGCCTTTGGTATTTTGTGCTAGGAAAAAAAAATAACAAAATTAAAGTGCTATGTTTTAGTATATCATGAAAAAATTATGGTGGCCTGTGAACCACGCTGTCTATAGTAGTGACCACGACCAGAAGAGGCGCTATGGGTTACTGTAACTGCACATCACACGGATGTTGGAACCTTCTACAGGATGCTTGTGCTACTTTTGAAAGTAGAGGGGAAAGAGAGATTTTCTTTTTCATTATAAATTGTGGAGCTATGAAAATCAGCTAATTTACTAAGTAAGGCCTTGTTCACACCTCTTTTCATTCAGGTGAAGCATACATCTGCCTTAAGCAAAACGCTCCACCTTCCTTAAGCCGAGGCGCTGCGTTTCCCAAGCATGCTTGCTCATCTGCCACGCATCCCACAGAGGCTGCCTGGGCTCAGCCAGCACTCTAGGGCCGTAATGGAGGGGCTGGTTCTCAGGTTCAGTCAAGAAACCAAAACACTTCACAGATGGGTTTGCACACAGCGTCCTGATAAGCTAACACGCCCGTCTCTCGCCCTCTGCAGCGGTGGCTGGAGTCACACAGAACAGACGCTTTACCTGCTCGACTTCATGGGCTGCTCATAGGGTGTCTGCTGGATGGCGTACTCCTGGTACCCTCTCCGGGGCGCCAGGTCGGCCGCCGCGGCCTCGGGGTCTGCAGCTCCTGTTTCCGGGGGCCCAGCCTCCACCGGAACAATCTTGGTAGCACCTGAGATGAAGGCACAACGCACCACGTATTAAAGAGGCGCCGTGAGGGCCCTGACCACACCCCTGCGCCCCCAGAGCAGGGGACAGAGCCTGGGAAGCGTATTTCTTTACTGTGTGGCACCCATGCAAGGGACTAGTTTTCCTTCAGTTCACACATTTAACTTGTGTGTTTGTATATGTGTACGCGTGTGTGTGTGTGTGTGTGTGTGTGTGTGTGTGTGTGTACGTGTGTATGTTTGGGGGGAAAGGGCAAGTTTTCCAATAATCAAAACCTTCTTCTGAGATACATTTTCACTTGATTTCTTTATTAAAAAACAAAAAAATAGATCCATATATACATATATGCTTCCCTGCAAGATTTCATATAGATCCACATGTGTTAAACTTTACGTAAATGTAAAACAGCATCAAGACAGAAGGGAGCGGTGGAATCAACTGTGAACAGGAATCTAAGCTGCCTGGGATCTGGTCCCAAATATGACATCACCCTCCCGCCTCTGGACCTCTGTGTCCACCCTGTGAAATGAAAGGTCTGGAGTGGAAAACACACAGGTCACCTTTATTCGTGCAAGTCCAGGATGTGAAACGATCAAAGACCGTGTATAGCAGCGTGTGTGCACGAGGGTACACGCACACGCACGTTACACATCAAGTGCACTAAAGAAAAGGCTCCGATCTACCCCTCGTTTCCGGAATAGCAAAGGAAATTAACCACTTTTCACCCCCCTTACAGAAATCTCAAAATACTACCATCAATTCTTAAGAAATCATTACAGAAAATTTCTCTAGAGACAGCTAAACACAGGAACCTCTCTCCTAGCATTTCCATTTCCCGGAATAACACTTCTCTGAAGTAGGGTGGGGCAGACAAAGTGACTTTCCAGAAACAACTTCTAGTCACATAATCTTATATGGCTTTTTCTCTACTGATTACCTTACCCTGCACTGAAGTCACAAGAGGCATTTATTCAGCGTTTTCATTTAAAATAATGAGTTATCAATACTATTAGCACTGAAAAAAGATGGTTAAAAAGGCTCTAGCTGTCCTCAAAATCCTAAACGTGATTTTTTAAAATTTTATTTAACAGCTATCACCTCAAATGGATAGGAAAAAACCCATTATTATACTTTGGAATCTACTATCATAAACTGCTTTTTGTCTAAAGTATCCTTTCCTGGAAGAGACCTTTTTTTAAAAAGGGTAGTATAAGAAATCCACTGGCTATTTTATGTGAGAGGAAGAGGAGATAGGAATTTCTAGTATCATAAAATATATGATGAACCCACTAAAAAATGCAAAAAAAGAAAAAAAAAAAGTTAGGTGGACGGTTTTGGAGAAGCAGCCGACCTCCATCTGGTGCGAGTGGTCTTGCACTTAGGACGGGGCAGTAAGGGCGGGGAGGACATCCAGGAGAGTGGCTGGTGAGGGGGCAAAGAAAACAACACTCTCCTTGGCCACTGCTCCTCTGAGTGGCCACTCAAACGACAGGACAGGTCGTGGCTGCAGAGGTGGTGGAGGCAGCAGCGGGAGCGGCCCTCACTCGCTGTCCTCTGGACACGCCCGTCCACCACAGCCCTGGGCAGTGACAGGTCAGCCTTCAGCCCAAGTTACTGGGTAACTCAGTGGAGAGCCGGACGCTGATGACGCCACTCAGGATCACAGCCCCAGCTGCCAGGCTGCCTGCGGCACAGCCCCGCCCACAGAGTCCCACTCTGTCCCCTCCCGCTTGTTTTGCTCACCTGGAATCACTTCGTGAGCCGTTAAAACCACACTTATGATGGGCTTCTTGGCTCCGGAGATCTGCGCGGCCTCTTTTCCCGAGCAGACCTTCTGGACTTTCTCCACTCTCTGAGTCCGTAGTCTCTTCGGGGCCTTTTCTCGATCATCTTCCTTATACTTCTTCTCCAGTTCAAGGTCAGATTCGTTACCTAAGGAGCAAATACCAAGATGCATAGAATATCCTCCTGTGTCAGTGATGGAGTCAGGAAGTGCACACAACCCCAACCCTTTTACAGGATGACAGTAAAGGAAATATACACGTGTGATACAGACGTTGGTCCACGGTGCCGTGCAGGCCCCTTTACCACTTCGGGCATCATCTTTGCTTCTTCAGTCTTTCATGTGATTCAATAAATATCCTCCCCCCGCCACAGGCCACCACGTGGGCACGGAGAATACAGCTGACAGGGCAGGCAGAGCCACTCATCTTGTTTTCATGAAGCCAACCAGCCCACAGAGTCATCTATCAGCAATCAACACTGCGGAGAAGACGTGGTCTTCTTTAGATTTACAGCCTAAGAATAAGTCGTTCAGTTACTCATCTTCCAGTTAGTAGGTGCCTTCCATGTGCCAGGCGTGGTGAACATAAAGGCTGACAGGGTTTTGTTATACAGCAGAAACTAACACACCATTGTAAAGCAATTATACTCCAATAAAGATGTTTAAAGAAAAAAAGAAAACAAGCTTAGCTACAAAATAAATAAATAAGTAAAAGTAACCTAAAGAGATTGTAAAAAAAAAAAAAAAAAAAGACTGACAGGGCACAGACCCAGACCCTGCTCTCGAAAGCCCTGCAGCCTGAGGGGTAAGAAACACTTCATATCAAAGTGAAGCATAAAGAAGTGCGTGCTATTCCCAATTCCTAAGTGAGAAGGAAATACGGGGAAGGAAAGGACAGGAGTTGTCTCTTTCCAAGAATCACAGCCACAAACCTGAAGTAGCCTGCCCAAGTACTACTTCTTCAGAACATTCTAACAAGGAAACAGGACCCACTCGGCACAGCCCTGCATTAGAGATGAACGCGGGGTGGGTGGATGGTCACGGGACAGGCACATGGTGCAGGCTTGGAAAGCGCTGGAATAGGGGTTGTCAGGGAGGTGAAGTCAGAACCAGGAAGTAATAAAGCAGAAGCCGGAGAAATGGGAGAAACCAGAGGGAGACAGCCTGAGGCAACTCAGGAAGCCTGTGCTTCCCGTGATTTAAGTTGCCCACAGCTGGACCCACACAGAAACCCACCGATGGACGCCTGAAGGCAAGACAGAAAATGGAGAAGTGCAAGCTCCTAGGACGGCATGCTGGCTGAAGGAAATCCCTCTCAAGACGAGGCCAGGAAAAAACTTGGCTAATGGCGCAGGTGGATCGAAACAAACAATTTTCTGTGTTCTATAAATGAGAGTCTTTTCGTGCTTGTCCCAATCATCCAGGTGCTTGAACATTTTTAGATCTGGTAGAAACAGTCATGGGTTTTTTTTAACTGCTGGAAAAAAGGTCCTTAGTCATATAATTAGTGTCAGCACCAAACATGATAACAGCAAACTGAAAAGAAATATTAGTAAATGAGATCATGATTCAGAGTGTACTCTGCAAGGCCAAAGGGAAAAGTCAAGACGGTTACATATATCCCCCCCTTGAAGAACACGATGACTCCTAAAAAGCTAAAGAACGGGGCAAAACAAGTTATCCCCAAAGTCACTGCCAATGCTTACCTGATGTTCTATGATTTTTCATCTGCATCGTGCCTGATTTTTGATCTGCATCGGGCAGTTTTAAGAGATAAGTGTGCATAAATAATTATAGAATATACTGGATGCTATAAAGAGGTAGAAACATACTATGGGACTTTTTGCTTTTAAAAATGATGCTTTACTTTATAAAAGAATTCACCACAGATGACAATTCAATATGTGGATGGCACAGCAGGAACAGATAACGTTTACATTAAGAAAACAAACAAACAAACAAACAAAAAACAAGAATTAGAGCTTGCCATAAGCTGAATCTGGGTTTACATCATGAATCAACTACAAAAGCCGAAAGCATACACACAGTGTCAGCCGGCATGACCACGAAGTAGCTGAAGCGATCATGCTTACACTCCCCACACTCTGCACTGGGTTGACCATGTCTGGACTCAGCTTTACGCATCGTGTGTTAAGAATACACTGCAGAACTGGGCGCACAAGGATGGTGGACAGGAGTGGAAAAAAGTCTGGAGGACTGAAACCCGCTAAAGACACGGGAGTTGACCCAGGTGGAGATGAGGAGACCGGATGGGACTCTGGTCTCTCAGCCCAACTATTACCACAGCTCCTATTCGTGTCCTTGCTTCAGCCACCCTGCCCGGTCCCCAGGACAACGAGGAGGCCGCTCCAGCCATTCTGGCAGCGGGAAATCCAGGACCCCAGCGTGGCCAACGGGGTCTGGGGTGAAGGCTGCCAAGGGCTTCTGGGAACGGTTTCCTTCCCTAAGAAAACCTCTCCTTCACTGGGCATCACTATGTCCACTGCCTGGAACTGAGGCAACCAGCCAGAACCTACAAGAGATCAAGGGAAAGCCCAGGTCGACGCCTTGAGGGTCCGGAATGAAGGATGGACCCTGGGACAGCAATGGCACATCTGCACCCCCCGACCCGACCCGACCCCACCCTGGAACCGCTGATCCCCATGCATCTGTGACATGGGAGAATGGACATTCCCACTTTCCAATTCGTTTCTAATTGATGCCTCTACTGAAAGTATCTCAACTAACACACTCTCCAAACCATTTTCCATCTTGACCAGAGAGTGACTCGTTTTTAAAACCCAAATCTGACCCTGTCAGTCCCCTGCTTAAAACTCTTCGATGGGTTCCCTCCCATCTCCATGAGCAGAAAGTGCTAGATAAAGTCCTCCAAGATTTGCCATCAATCATCTCTCCCATGACCCCTGCACCCTCAAGGCCAAGATTCCCAAGCACGCACCCACGTGTACTCATCTGCTCACTCCTTCAGGCTCCAACAATACTGAACTACAGCCCCTGGAACTGCACGCAGGTCCACGTAACATCTAACACCCAACCCACGGGCCCCTGCTTGTCCAGATGACAGAGGCAGTTCAGATTTACACACACACACACACACACACACACACACACCCCAAGATATCAACATTATCAGTGGTTGGACTTCCCACACTGCTTTGCAATTATCTGTTTGGATGCCTCATCTGTGCTGTAACCTCCAGGAAATCAGGTCTGTGTCTTCTTGTTATTTTATTGAGCCTGACACAGACCAATAGCAGAGGACCTAACCTAGAACACAATGAAGACCTGCTCTGTTGTGCTCAAAAAGGCGAAGCTAGGACCAATGGGTAGAGGTCAGCAACAGACTTCACCAGAGGAAGAAATTTCCAGCAGTCAGAGCCATCCAACGAGGGAGGGGTGGCTTTAGAGATGCGTTTCTCAGGAGGGTTTTCGAGGAGCTTCACATAGCAATCGTGATGCTGTGAGAAAGACTGAACCACAGGGGGGGTCAAATCAGATAAGCTCTGCATCTCTGAATTCTGAGACCCTCCCAACAGGGAGATGGAGCTGCTATGTAAGGAGGACGGCAGGAGAAAGGAGGTGGAGGAGCTGGCAATACGAGAGAGTAAAAGAAAATGCAGAGTAAAACAGTGGGCAGTGGGAGAAGATGCACCTTCCACCTCCTGGACGGCCACCAGCATCCTTCTGTGCCTGTGTGGGCTCTGATCCTCCCCGTAGCAAATGCCAGAGGGGCTCTCTCTATGTCCCCAAGGCCCACACACGACCTTGGCAGCAGCTACGGTGGACACTCAGGCTCACCCTGCACCCCAGCGTCCGACCTCAAGCTTGCACAGGTGTCTTGTAGCATTCGAGCTGGGCCCCTGCAGCCCAGAGGTGGAGACGGGTCAACGTGGTGGGGACGACCCTCAACCAAGGAGGGATGGGAACCAATGCACAACCACTCTGGGCTCCCGACCTGAGTGCACACTTCTGGGATACATTCTGGAAGCTTCGAGATCCTGGCAGAGTCAAACGCCCAGTGACCACAGCTGGAACCCAGCAGCAAACCCTTGTCTCTCCCCCTTCCCTGTCTCACCCTCCCCACACCTCACTCCTGCTTCCTGGGATCACCACCCCAGTAACTGCCTGCAGCCGGGGCAGCTTGCAGGGAGCATAAGCTAAGTCACCCCCCATTCAAAACTGTCCCAAACGTGCACCTCCAAGCCCCCACGCCCTCCATCAATTCCCTGTGGCCCCACGCGACATGGATCCACAGCCCATTTAGCTACATTCCACTCTCGAGAGCTTCCAGCAGTTTCCACAGTAAGTTTTCCCACTGATCCAGGTACCACGTGGCAGACACTGTACAAGCAGCTTGCCTTGGAAATGATTCTTGGAGTTATCTTAACCCAATTCCTTGATGACTGGAGCGCGGTGGAAAGAACACAGCCGCTACAGAACAAGAAGCGTGTGCGTGCAGGAAACAGCAGGTAGTTCCGGGTAAAACGCCGCGTATAAGAAAGGGGAGCCGGGAGGTGGAAGAAGGGCAGGCGGGGACAGGGCATGAAGACCCTGGACGACAAAGGCAAGTGTCTCCTGTAGAGAAATGAGGGTTCTCTGCCCCATCCCTGTGCACGTGTAGCCCTGTGCCCAGCCCACTGCAGCCCGCACGACTATCTATTCGCATCCCCAGCAACAGGTCAAGCACGTAGAAGGTGCTACACACTTGTGTGCAGAAAACAGGGAGGGTGGAGGGAGAAAGAGAAGGACATCTCAATAAAAGTCTTGTGGGTAATTTTGTGCTCACTCCCTTTGGACACCAAAGAAGTCCTCATTTCCACTCGACCTGCTTGTTTGGGGATTTCCCTGCATCCTCACTTGACCCATCTCTGTACTTTTCCAAGTTGCCACTGAACCGCTCCTGCATGCAGCCCAGGAGTCCTGCCGGCACCCGCATCCCTCCCTCGGCTCACCTGCACCACGGTCTCCCACACGGAGCTTCTCCACAGTCCCCTGCTCCAGCCACTCTTCACCACGTGCCAAGGCGGCACAGAGGAGAAGCGCAGCAACAGGCACGTCTGAGACTCTGCCCGCTTCCTACCCACCAGGCTGTCCTCTTCCCAAGTCTCTCCCTCCACTCTGATCTCCTACCCTGGTGTTTTGGGATGTGCTATGTGTAGCGTCTGCTGCAGAATGAGGTAGGGGGTCGCATCTCTGGTTTCCAGCCTCTAGAGGTAATTGGATTTAATCAGCAAAGGTCATCACTAGTCCTTTGGGAGTCAGGAGAGGAGAAAGTCCCAGGACCTCATAAGAACTTCCACTGACAAGTCCTGTGGACTCTCCGCCCACATCTCCCACCCAAACTAGCCCAGGATGGGACCGCTCTCCAGGCTCACGGTGGAAACACCCTCTCACTCCAGACCTGACGCTGCTGGAGCCCGAGACAAATTAACCCACCAGGCTCTGTGGACACACTCACTTTTATTTGTAGGACTCGTCCTGGTTGTGACTCAGAAAGGCCAAGTCCACGCTGGGTCTGACTCCAGGTCTACCTCTTCAGTTTCTCTGCCTGTTTGCTAGTTATGACCCTCTCCTCAATCTGGTTAAGGATTCATGTCAAGTAGTGTTCTTCTGAAAACAGAATTTCTATTTCTAATACCAAGTTCAACAATGATTCCCTCATACTTAATAAGACATTCTCTTTGTGAGCTTTTTTTTCCCTTGTTCTCCCATTTCCAAATTTTCTCAGGGTCCATCTTCAAACAAACCATCATTTCGACACAAAAGAAAGAAATATTTACTTGTAAATTATCCCAGCACTACAGAATGTATTTGTTCTTTACCAGCCACAGTCACTCAACATATACTTATGGAGTGCCAGGACCTGTTCTAAGCATTTGTGATACTGCAGGGTACAAAACAGAGAGAGACCCTTGCCTTCTGGAGTTTACGTGCTGGTGGGTAAAGACAGACAATACAGTTAAAACATAATAAATAAGTAGATTACATAATATATCAGAAGGTAAGTTT
This sequence comes from Balaenoptera musculus, assembly GCF_009873245.2. NCBI lineage: Eukaryota > Metazoa > Chordata > Mammalia > Artiodactyla > Balaenopteridae > Balaenoptera > Balaenoptera musculus. Next base: position 7,434,200 of record NC_045801.1, on the reverse strand, counting down.
TAAATTTCTCATTTTACCTGAGCCTGGTGAAAGAGCACAGGCATTTGGAAGATGAACAAGTCTGAATTTTTTTTTTTTTAAGAGAACCATTCTTTAGAGGGCCCTACTCCATTCTACAAAGGAAAAATAACCTTTGATCAGAATCTCATAAAATCAAAATAAAAAGAATCTTATAAAATCATCTGCCCCTTTTACAGGAATAAAACAAGTCTGAATATTTATGTGGTGTGGTCCAGTGCTCTAACAAACACATCTCACATGACCAGTTTCTACTGATGGGGAAAGTAATTGTGACAGGGCTTGTTTATTTACTTGTTGACTTTGTTTCTGGTCTGTCCCCCTAGACAGTGTAAGTGCAAGGCAGCCTGGCAGGATTGAGCCCATTTTGCTGGACACCTGCCACCGGGCCACTACCCTGAAGGGCTCCGTGAAGTGGAAAGAGATGGGTGGGACCTCACCTTCACAAAGCGGGAGAGTCAGCCCTTCATTAAACAGCTTACAAGTGAAGGCCTCTCAGACGCCTGGCCCTGTGCTGGGCTCTGGGGGCCCAGAGAAGAGCCCGGCCTGTCCCTGCCCTCGGGGAGACGAGCAAACGCGGAAGGCTGCCCCACCCATCAGAAAGCCCCTCCCGCCATCTTCTCCTTTAGTCCTTGGGCCCTAGAGAAGCTGGACTGTTCCTGAGCCCGTTACAAACACCCCACATCACGCCTGAGTCCCTCTGACTGCAAAGTGCGGGCTCCCGGCTGCCCTCTCCTGCCTCCGATGGACCAGGAGGAGAAGTTTAGACAAAGGACCAGAGAGGAACCAACAAACAGCGGGCCCCGTGGTGAGAGGCAGTGGTCAAGTGGCAAAGCCTAGTGCTGTGCTACGGGGACCAAGAGGACAGGGGTCCTGGCTGGTCAGCCGAGAAGTGAGGTCCACGACCATTGCTCTGCTTCCTCCGTGGGGAATGGTGCTCAGCTTAAAGGCTCTTCGTGCACCACGATGCCTGGTCTTATTTCTAAGAAGCCCTTCTCCTTCCCCCTCCTCTCTCTGACAGGGCCCTGGTCCATCTGTGCTGAAGGCTGGCTGAGAAAATAAAGGCTGGCACTTGCTCAGTGCGTCCTCAGCTGAGTCCCCAGAAGCGGCAAGAGGCCATTTGCTCCTGATCGCCATGCAGATGAACGGCCCACCTGGGCGCCCGCCTGCCCGCATGAACGCACACAACGCGCAGGGCCTGCCCAGCTGGCAGCGCTGGCTCAGCAGACGGCTGCTCCGGCCCCCGCTTCCAGGGCCAGGCGCTTAAAGTCCTATTGTGCGTGGCGACGGCGGCCCGCTTCTTCTGCTCTGCAGCCACGCTCCTTGCTACAAAGAAGCAATTCTTGGAAAGTGAAGAAAACTACAGTTTCTGTTCTGTTCAAACTGGTAAATGTCTACCTTCCCTGCACTGAGACAGACTAAACCCTCTGGCAATGAACAAGGCTAACTGAAGGTGGCTCTTCTGACACAGTCGGAGAACCCCAGCTGACACCCAGGCTCCCGGGCTGATGCCAATGGGTAATTTGGGGTGATTTACTCACTCTTGGTTCAGAGAATGCCCAGCTGACCCCTGGGCTGACACAGAGTGCCTGGTGAGGGACGGGCAGCAAGTGGATCTCTTTCAATAAATACACCCAGCATGGAAAATGAAGACAGTGAGGGGAGCTGGGCGTGAGGGGGCACCCGGGTCCCACTCCAAGTCTTCTAGGTAGTGCTTTCCAGATGAACCGCCTTCCAAGTATGCTGCTATTTTGCATGTGTTCATTACGCATTATGCAATGAATTTTAAGGTAGCATTTTATCTTCAAATTGTATGAAGCATCTGTAATATCTTCACTGAGCTCTACAAAAGGCTCTATCCAAAAGAAAGCAGGATGTGATTTTAAGTGAGATCAAGAGCGGAAATCTGTCTGAGATGCTTAAAAGGCAGAAGAGATGGGATACCATCAACCCGACCCGGTAGACCAGCAAGGGCACAGGAAGGAAGGTCAGTGTTAATCCCATCAGCAACAAAGGGTTTCAGACTGAAATATCTGACAGTGGTCTATGCCTGTCTGGTATTTTTCCCTTAGTCAATAATCATGAGAGGGAGGTAAACTGTACCACTATAATAGCACGACCTTATCTTCTGAGAGGCTCATTACAGTTTGCAAAGCACTTTCATGAGCATTAACTAGCGCCTCTAACTCTACTGTCATGTGCACACTGTGCCTTTTTAATCAATCTTTTTACATTTCATTTTTTCCTCCAAGGCTCTAATAAAATGTGCTTTTCCGGAATATGAGGTGCTTGGCTGAAGTGCCCTTGTCCAGCAAATTTCACACCGTGCTGCATCACCATCTGAATCCAATTGTTATCGTAGCTGCATCAGGATGTGGTTTTCAAACATTTTTTTTTTTAGCAGCAGGACATCTTGAGTGAATTCTTTAAGCAATTTCAACATAAACAATCAATAAAAGGGCATGACTGCTCTGGTTGAAGTGGGTAGGGTCCAAGCCAGCCCCCCACTAGCTACCCCCTCCACGGCCCTCCCAGCCCTCCATCTCAGCCGCCAAGTGCCTCAGCTTTAAAACAAGTGGATGAGGATGCAGGAGGGACTGTCAAATACCACCTTCACCACCGTCACTGCTCTGAGTGGCCAGGGCAGAGCCAGGGTGTGTGAGCTACACTCCAGCTCTGCCGTCGAGCTGGACCAGTCTGGAACTCTCTACACCGAGGGTCCGAATCTGCAAAATGAGTCACTGTGAGGTTCAAGTGAGGGAAGGTGGCAGAGTCCTCTCACAGGGGGGCGGGGGGAATCACGCAGTTGCCCCCAGGCCGCATGCGTTCGGGGCCAGTGACTTCACGCCTGAAGACGCGCACGTGCAGCTCAGGGCTGGGCTGGGATCAGGGCTTCGCGGTGGTTCTGGCCGGTTTGTGCTAACAGGAGAGGCGCGGGAAGGGCTGCCTCACCCCGCCCCCGAGCCTGGAGCGCTCTGCGGAGTCAGCGCGTCCCGGGAACGGTATCGTTCAACTTCGTGACATCCGTGCCTCTCACGGCTCTTCAACCACAGCGCGCTGACAGAGTTCTTTACATCTCATTTCCCTTTGAAAAGACGGCGTTTAAGAAGTGATGACACTGCAACATGGAAGCGGGAGTTCCCAGGCGGGTGCACGCGCCCCTCGGTGCTGAGACTGCTACGACAGCGCCCGGGGCCCTCACGCGGGGTGGGGGAGGCATCCTGACTTCAGCCGAAGGCGGCCCTGCTTCAGGAGCAGAGACCAAGCATGTGCTCCGTTCTAAGGGTAATGAGCAAAGATGCAGTGTCCCCAGTGTTCTAGAAAGTTCCCACTTGCCCCTCCAGGCCCACCCTCATCTGTCTCCACCCAGCTCCCGGAGGCTCACCTGTAAGGGTCACACAGGGGCTCCATTGCCCTCTGGCCTCCCACAGAGTCACCAGCAGAAGTCACCAGCAGAAGATGGGAGGGAGGGAGGGGAGTAGGGGGGGATATTCTCCAGGCCCCCTCCCTGCAAAGGCTGCAGCTCTCCCGGCAGCTCTCTCCTGCCTCTACACCTCGGGTGACAACGACTCCCCACTGTCCCCAGCCTCCCCCAGGACCAACACCTGCCCACACTTTACAAATAATCCCTTTAGTCACCTCTCAAGTCGCCATCTGCTTGCTGCCAGCTCCACGGGGCGACGCTTTCAGTCATCTCTAGATGACCCCTCTTTCCGGCCCCAAAATCTCATCTTCACCCCTGCCATGTCAAGCATCCCCGACTGACACGGCTCCTGCTCAGGTCGGCACAAGGCACATTCCCAAGACCAAAGGACTCTTATCCCAGCTTCGTCTCATTGACTCTCCCTGCATCACTGACCATCGCTGATCCCATCCTTCTCCCCCTTTAAGGCGGCCTTCCTGCTTTTCTCTCCCTTGGGATGCTCAGCACCAGGGTCCTCAGGAAGCCACCCTGCTGTTTGCTTCTGTTCCATCCCAACCCCTGCTGACCACCCACCTGTGCCCTCACCCACGAAGGGGCCTCCTGCCGGCCCCACACCCGGGTGGACGACACCCCCACGGACACCCAGGGTCCACCAAACTCAGTGTGTGGCCAGACAAACTCACCCTCTCTCCCCCAAACCTGCTTCTCCCTTGGGTTCTCCGGATTGGCAGGGGCCGCCCTCCACCCCAGCACCCAAGCCACAACCTCGGCCCCCTCCCTCCCACAACTTCCCGTCCACATCAGCCTGTGCCCAGGGCCTGGGAATCACACTTCCTCAGCAGCTCTAGAATACGCCCCCTTCTCTGACGCCCACTGCCACTGCTGAAACCAGATACTGAAGAGCCTCCACCAGGCCCCGCACCAGCCTCCTACACAGTCTCCCCGCAAGCACGTGCGGCCAGCGGCCTCCTCCGGGCCTCACGGGATGCTACTCTCTCTGCCAGGCTGCATTCCGCATGCCTCCCCCGTCTTCTCCCTCCTCTCACCTCCAGCCCCACCCACCCTTCAGAACACCAGGCCCACGTGGACGTCAAAGCTCTGCCCAATCCCTTCCTGACCTGCCCTGCTCTCCCAGGCTGCCTCTGAAGCCCCGTCTCTGAGCTCCCTTAAGATCCCATGTGGCCTCTGCAGGTGCTCATCACACTTACCCCAAAGGGTCAGTGTCATCTGTTTGCCCCGCCCACCAAACTCTGAACAACTTTACTACACAAACTTCCGTTCACTTGACATCACATAGCCCAGCAACCACCGCGCGCCTGGTACCCAAACAGTAGGTGCTCAATCAATGCTTCCGATGAATTAATGAAAGATCTACAGCAGGGGTTCAGAAATATTCCCACTTTTCTCAGCTCCTAACCATACACACACATGCACACACACACACTCCTTTAACTCTGATGAGCTTCTCTGACTTCACTAAGAAAAACGAAGCTCATCTGATACAGAAGCTCTCAACTAAGGTCCCTTTATCTCAAAGTCTCCCGCTCTTTGCTCACCATGCCCTCCTGTCCTAGAGGAGTTCCTGTGGGAGGGATACCGTTCCATTTTCCAACTCCACACTCTTAGCAGTGGGATCTGTGTCTGTGTTTACCCTCTAACTCCCCAAAGGACTTCGCAGAGTCCCCGACATGGAATAACACGCAAGCAAGGCAAGCTGATTTAGGAAAGGGCAGATGAAGAGTTAACCATATGAGCAATCACACATTTGTAGAAATTAGTTCATACACACTCATTTATAATCAGCACAGCGCTAATATTCTAAAGTACCTATTCCAAATTGCCCAAGAACTAATTAAATCTCAGAACACCCCAGAGAGTCAAGTGTTATCAGCCACATTAATAAAAAGCCCAGAACAGTTGTCAGAACAGCAGCCTGATATGGGATTATATTCTGGGGCTCTGCCACTGATTCATGCCACACTGCTAATGCAGCAGTTTAAGAAACTTATTAACCCAAGATAACTCTATCGAACCTGCTCACTATGCATCACTCTCCCCTTCCCTCTTCCCCTCAGGCTTTCTCAAGTCTTCCTGTCTCTCTTGCTCTGAGGGAAGGACAGGCGAGCACCTGCTCCAAGCACAGCATTCCCACAGACAGGAAACTATGCGCATAAGCACACGCCGAGCATGAGGCCGTCAGCCTCCTTGTGACCCTGTCCTCACTGCACACTCACCACAGTGAACTAGCCAGCATGCCTCAAACACGCCCCCAGCCCTGCGCCTGCAGGCTTTCGCAGCAACCATCCTGACGGAAATGCCTAGCCCATCCCCTCCCCCGCCCCCCATGTCAGCCTTAGACATGGAGTTCACGGCCCCTCTCCAGGATACACCCGCGGGTGCGTGGTCCTGCCCTGCCCCTCTGCATTGGGCTGGCCGCTCCATCGTCCTGTATCCATTCACCCCTTGGTCCTCCTCCCCAGGCTCAGCTGCTCAAGGGAAGAGACTCATTTTACTCGCTTTGATCTCCAAAGTCTGGCTTAGTGCCCAGTAACAAGCTCAGGAAGGAGGAGAAAAAAGAGAAGAGGATCGGCCGCTGCAGGGATCTCACTCAGCCCTTGGCTTCAGACAGCTCCTCAGCAGCTGGGAAGCACCAGGCACAGCAGTAAGTCCGGCTTTAAAGGCCGCTGGGCCACGGGCCACGGGCCATTCATTGCAGCACTTCTCAGTACTCGGGTTGTTAATGGTGAGAGAGAGACTCCTTTTCAAAACAGGGGGGTGGGGGGGAAATAATAAGTAGCTGCTACTTGTCTGAAGAGCCATCACTTGGAGCAAAGGTCCCCTGTGTCACAGGCTCCATCCCTCCCATCATGTCCCTCGAGGCGGGATATAGGCAGCCCCCTGAACTGCAGACAGCACAACGCAAAGGGGCTGCAGCACAAGAGGCCAGCCTCCAAGATGCTGGACAAGCTAGCCCTCCTTCCAAAGTCCTGACATAAAGCCCTGCTTGGGTGGGATTTAGTTAGTTCCTCTTCTCCCCCGGCCCCTGCCTCCCACCGTGAAAAAAGGCACTGAGTGCCCTCTGGTTACCTGAGAGTCACAGCAAGTCTGTAGTAGAGAGCACAGGGCCAGCTCCACGTCTGACTTATGTCACATGTCTCACGTTGGGACACTTAGTCACCAAAGGGACTGGAGGTTTAATTCAGGTGACTCTGGGCCAGGGCAAGGTGGAGAATCAGAGGACCGGCATTCGAAGACGGCTGGATCCACGTGACAAAAGCTGGAGCTCGGAAGTCGAAGGGACCAGGATTTGTGTAATTACTAGCTGGCCTCGGGCAGTTTCCTTTGTCTAGCAGAGCCTGTATCTTCGTCTAAGCGATGAGCTGGCAGCCCTGCCTTGGCACCCAGCAGGAGGATGAGAACAGATGCTCAGCACCCTGACCGCAGCTGGCACAGACGGGCACACGGTAAGAGGAGGCACCATCACCCCTGCAGGGCCCAGCCGGGGCCCACAAGCATCACGCTCCCTCTGACCTGGGTCTAGGATTCTGTGGACCTACAGGAAGCTCTGGACCAGCTCGCCTCTGGAATTATGGAAGCATGTAAACAAACATCTGCCAAACGTAGCAGCCTGAGCCATACCCACAGCTTGCTCACCCAGGGCCCGTCTCTGGGGCCTGTCAAGGCTCCCACGGGCTCAAGGCTGTAGATCTCACACGCTCTTCCTTCCATAAATAACTCTGACAATGGATCCCATTCGCATTTATCTGAATTTTATTCCAAGTGTCAGGAGCTACTCTTCCTTCCATAAACAACTCTGACAATGGATCCCATTCTCATTTGTCTGAATTTTATTCCAAGTGTCAGGAGCTATTGGAGAGAGAAAGGTCACGTGCAGGTGTTTACCTTCAGCGGACGTTTAGCAGGGCTGCCTGCACTAGGGCGCCGGGCCGGCCTCAAGCATGAGAAACAGCTAGGGAGCTGGCTTAGAGGGTTGAGGGCAGCCTTCCAAGAAGAAAAAGTTGCCTGCACAAAAGAGTCCATGGGACAAGTGGGGCGGAAAGCAGGCAGAGGTGAGACCCCTCCATGCAGCGGGGGAGGCCATGGCAGGGCTCTCAGCAACAACGTGACGTGTCACCTTGGCACGTGACGTCCTTCTGGGAAGGGCGAGCTTATGGGGAGCAGGTCTAGAAGCGGAGCAGCCAGTCCGCTACGCAAAGAGTCCCTATGAGAGACGAGAAGGCCAGACCCGGGGCAGGGAGGACGCCCGGGGAGGAGACCGACCGAGGGCTCCGGAATCGTGGGGAGGGGTCAGCAGGCTGACGGGGCCGGCAGGCTGCAGGTCAGCCAGAGGAGGCCTCAAGGGTGACCCCAGACTCTAGCTCAGAGGACTCCACAGCACTGGCAAAGGAGAGGTAACCTCCACAGGCAACCCTCGAATACAGGTGAAAAGAATGACAGCGGAAACCTGAAATGGGAAGAGCAGGGTAGAAGGAGGAAAGAAGGAAAACAACTGCAGAGTCAAAAGCTGAGTGGAAGCCAGTACAATGGCCAGACAGACAGTCAGCAACACGAACCCGGGACCTCTCCCGCGTCCTGTGACCCACTCCGCACAGAAGCGCAAACGGAAGTGATGAAACATGCTGGGTTTCCCCCGTTAGACGCTGCACAGTCCTAGTTTCTGCTCCATGAAGATTCATGCTTTCACTCACAAGATATTTACCGAGCACTCGCTGCGGACAAGTGTAGTTTTTCAGAGGGCAAAGGGAAGCAGGGCATGTCAAGCAAAATGAACAACCCACGAGAAACCAAGAGAGCACAGGGCACTGTGGCCTCTGGATGTTCATTACAGAGTCGTAGGTGGGCACCATGGGACGGGGTAAGAAATCAGGGTACAGGGCGGCAGCTGCCAGGTCATACATAAACAACCTAGCAGGTTCTTGAGGAGCTTGGACTGTCTCTGAGCAGCGGTGGGCACCAGGGCGGGCTGTCTTCAGGGAAGGGATGTGACCGGTTTGCATTTCAGAAAGATGGCTCTAAGGGCAAGAAAAGGCATGGTTTCCAAAGCAGAAGGCACATATCCAGGGGATGCCTAGGACAATCCACTGAAATCTGGGAAGAAAATAGTAGAATTCCTCTTTACTTCTCTTACCTCTTCCTTTTGAAATGTATATCTTACGTATGTTTCATAATGCCTATAACACACGCACACGGCAGTGTATGTATTTGAGCCAAAACGCCTGAGTTCCCATCCCGGGTCCACCGCTTCCTACCGGGTCACACTGAACAGCATGCTTGCCTCAGTTTCCTAGTTTGTGAAATGAGGATAAAAACAGTAACCATCTGGTAGGATTTTTGTGAAGAGAAAATAAATTAATACTTGCAAGACACTCAGAATAGACCCATATCAAGAGCTCCATCGATACTTACTAAATTTTTTAAAATTATTTTTATTTTTATTTTTAAATTTTTGGTCACACCACATGGCATGTGGGATCTTAGTTCCCCGACCAGGGATTGAACCTGCGCCCCCTGAAGTGGAAGTGTGGAGTCTTAACCACTGGACCGCCAGGGAAGTCCTGATTATTAAATTTTAAAAATGCAACTTTGGGCTTCCCTGGTGGCGCAGTGGTTGAGAATCTGCCTGCCAATGCGGGTGACACGGGTTCGAGCCCTGGTCTGGGAAGATCCCACATGCCGCGGAGCAACTGGGCCCGTGAGCCACAACTACTGAGCCTGCGCATCTGGAGCTTGTGCTCCGCAACAAGAGAGGCCGCGGTAGTGAGAGGCCCGCACACCGCGATGAAGAGTGGCCCCCGCTTGCCGCAACTAGAGAAAGCCCTCGCACAGAAACTAAGACCCAACACAGCCATAAATAAATAAATAAAATTAAATTAAAAAAAGAAACCAAGCCTTCTTAGTGCCCCCCCCCCCAAAAAAAAGCAACTTATTAGTAAATAAGTAAATATTTATTGGGGATATATTTGCAGATCACTGATGCACATCGAGCATGGATCAGAGAGGGAGGGCAGACCAGACTTCTTACAAGAGTCCATGTAGGAGATGATGGAGCCTGACCCACAAGAATGGCAGCAGAGATGCAGAGAAGAATCAGAGGAATATTTAGCAGGAAAAGTCAGCTGACTGTGGCAAGTGGCCGGATGTAACAGGTGAGGGAGAGGTTTCTGGATGAGACACCTGGATGGGGTGGCCAGTCACCAGGACAGAAGAGCAGGGGAACATTTATAAGGAGCCTGTGGGACCCCAGACTGAGACACAGGCCTTGCGCTCAGGACATGGTCGGGGCAAGGAGGACATCTGCAGGTCCCCAGACCACAGCTGTGGGCAAATCCATGGAAATGGTAGGAGCCATGTGGTTGCCACTAGTGACAGCCACCAAACCTTTCCAGTCCTCCCCCACCCTGGGCACGGCAGGGTCACTCTCCCTGGGCCCTTGACATTGGGGGAGATCAGTTCTGGCTAATGAACTGCAGGGGCAGGAATGACAGAGGTCACTTCTGGGCTGACATGAAATCCTCAGGCTCTCCTCCCCTCCTGCCCGGTGACCAGCTGTGTTCAGGATGCTGACTGCTCTCTCTGCCTGGGTCCCTGGGTGAGCAGAGCCTCCTGAGAGTCTGCAGCAGAACAAGAAGGAAAGCTTGGTTCTGTGTGGCCACCGCGATGGGGGAGGCTGGTTATAAGGGCGTACCCTGGCCCACACCGACAGAACCTGCAACAGTTAAGGGCTAAACAGAAGGGCCCAAGCTCACGAAGCAGGTGGGGCAGGAGGAGCTGGAGAGACAGGAGGAAAGTGGGACGAGGGGGGGGGGGTCACTGAAAGGTGACACTAACTGTCCCGAAGTCCCACATTTCCAGGCATGCTGAGGACCACGTATGCTTGGAGGCCGCTACACTTTGCATTCCCCTGATCAGCACAGAGATAAAACAGGGTTCACAGGGCAGCGAGAGGAGTCAGACTTTACCATTCTACATCTTTCCACAGAGAAAAGTGTTCTACTCAGAGACTGACACTGCTCTACCTTTCCACTTGCAAATTTTCAAACCCGACTCACTCAAAACAGTTTTCGATCACAGAAGCTACTTATCAAGTCAGCTGTTTTGCTAACACAAATACAGTAGAAGACACTTGAAATATTGCTGTAAAAAATCCTCATGAAGATTATAGGTGCATCTTAAATAAGATCTTAAAATAAATGCCTTGGGGACTTCCCTGGTGGCGCAGTGGTTAAGAATCCGCCTGCCAATGCAGGGGAGACGGGTTCAAGTCCTGGTCCGGGAAGATCCCACATGCTGCAGAGCAACTAAGCCCGTGCGCCACAACTACTGAGCCTGCGCTCTAGAGCCCTGCGAGCCACAACTACTGAAGCCCGCGCACCTAGAGCCCGTGCTCCGCAACAAGAGAAGCCACCGCAATGAGAAGCCCGCGCACCACAACGAAGAGTAGCCCCCGCTCACTGAAACTAGAGAAAGCCCACGCGCAGCAACGAAGACCCAACGCAGCCAAAAATAAATAAATAAATTTATTTTAAAAATTAATTTAAAAATAAATAAATAAATAATAAATGTCTTGTCTTCTTTAAGGAGGATTTAACAAGAATAAGAGCAAATTTTTGCAACTCTCCTTGCATAAAATGACCCCAGAAATAACAAGCTTAGAAAGGTTCAGAAGTCACTTTATAAACTTGACATATTGATTTCTGTAGGCTGCAAAATGTTTTTCAAAAAACACCAGCTGTTCCACATAATGTCATTGGAAAAAAAAATCTCTTTTCCTGGTTTCTTTTACTATTCAAATGCAGAATAAATAAATAAATGTTGAATATATATCAAAAATATTATTTTAACCTGCCATGGTCAGTGTAGGGAAAAAGCTTATTTTGTTTTCTTCTAATTGTTTTAACAAGTGAAAGAGTCAAGGTCAATTCTTTGAAATGTCACTAAACTGCTCTTTACAGAGCATGAATTAAAACAATTACGCAAGAATTTTCCAAATTGTAATATTGTGCTTGGCAAACTAAGGAACGTGGAGCAATCATCACAGGGACGTCAGCCACGAGGCAGCTGGGCGTAAGGTCATTTCTGCATATTTTAGAAGCTTCAGCAGTGGCCAGAAAGGGAAAAACACCCAGAGCTTCTACCTTTCCATTTGGTATCTGTTAAATTAAAGTGCACTTAGGTCATCCAGATCAATGGACTACGAGGCCGTTTTCTATACAGCTTAGCACTGGAGGAAGTGATAATCGTGTTAGAAAGGACTGTGCCTGTCTGCCACTGCTGAAGAGACTGCCTAATTAATTACAGAATAGGAAATAAACATCAGGACCATACAGGATGGAACTTTCATTTCCCATGAGGTTAGAGAAAAAGCTGAGAGAGGTATACTGAAATGAACAAAATCAACATCCACGAAGTAGAAATGAGACTGGTTTTAAGACACAAACGTGGTAGAGCTGGGCCAGCCACAGGGTAGGAGTGGGGACACATGGGATGGTACCCAGCCCTACCTCCGAGGAGCTGTGTGACTCTGGATAATCATCACTTCTGGACCTCAACTTCCTCAATTATAAAATTATGAAATTGGTTTGAAAAGGGGGTTTTCTGAGCCTATCTTAGAAGGTCACATATCCTTGTGACCCTTGTCAGGGTTGGCGATCAGTCGTTGCAGGGTGACTATAAAGTGGGAATACAAGGGAGACGTCTGTGGTGACGAACAGTCCTGTCTCCCGACTGCCGTGGCGGCTACACAAACCTACATGTGCGATGAATGATGAACGACGCACACAGTACCTCACTGTCAAGGTCCTGAACTTGACATTGTGCTGTAGTTATGTAAGACGTCACCACTGGGGGGAAGAGGGTAAAGGGTACGTGAGACCTTTCTGTACTATCTTTGCAACTTCCTATTATTCCAATAATTGTTTCAAAATATGAAGCTTTATTTTTTAAAGCGTTTCTTAGACTTGGAAGCAGACCCTTATTACTTTCTCAAATTGTACTTATGAAGATCATTCCTTTGCCCATAGTTATTGATCAAATATATATAACTGTCTTACTTCACAACTTTCACAGAAATACAATTTCCAGAAGGATCAAAGATATAGATAAAAAATGAAACCATACAAATAACAGAGGAGTATATAGAAGGTTGTTTATTATTTTGGGGTATAGGTAAGTGTTCTAAGCTATGATAAAAAGGGCAAGAAATTTAAAAGAAATATTTGACAGTAGTGACAATGCTGATATTTAAAACTACAGTAAAATGCAAAAGAAGAAAGCAAGCAATGCTACAAATGAAATTAAAAGACAAATGATAAAACTGGAAAATATTTTCAGAATATATGGTGATCTAAAAGTGTAACAAGTAAAGGGCGTGAGCGAGAAATGCCCCAAATTACACACAAAACAAAAACCCCTAATAACTGCAATGAGAGAGTCCACGAGTGACCAAATAGAGGGAAATTAAAATAATTAAAGAAAATTGTTCACATTAGAGATTAACAGGATAAAGACTGACACAACCCAGGATAAAGAGGGTAAAGGCGGATATGAGGACACAGCCAACGTCGGAAAAATAACTGATAGACACAGTCTACCGGGTAGCTTGACAACATGCGTATGTGTCAAAATGTAAAAGATGCCCTATTTTTTGTTTGTTTGTTTTGTTCAAATAGTTTTATTGTTATTTTATCAACTAAAGTTTTCATATGATTTATTCAGATAAAACTCACATAACATAAAATTAACCATTTTAGAGTGAATAATCCAGGGACATTTAGAACATTCATAATGTTGTGCAAGCACCACCTTTATCTAGTTCCAAAACTTTCTATCATTCAAAATAAAACTGTACCCATTAAGCAGTTTCTCCCCATTCTCCGCTCTCCTCCAGCCCCTGGTAACCACCAACAGTCTTCTGTCTCTATGGATTTATCTCTTCTGAATATTACATATACATGGAATCATAAAATATGTGACCTAAAAGATGTCCTATTAACCCGAGAATTACATTACTAGGTATTTATACCTAAGATAATAAAGACACAAGTGCAAATATAGTAATAATAAAATTAAAATGCATGCTTGATTGTACACCGGGTAGTTTTCTGTTTGTTTGTTTGTTTGTTTTAATCAGGGAGAAAATTTAAAACAATATTCAGTGTCAATCAACTGGAGACCAATGAAGGAAAACCTATGGCCCATGCACACAATGAAATGCTGCGTGGCCTTTAAAAATGACAAAAATCTACACTTACTGACTGTTTTCAGTCAGAAAGCAGAGCATCGCAATCAGAAGCACAGACCCTGCAGCCAGAATGTGTGCATTCAGAGTCCAACTCCACCCCTTATGGGCTGTGTGATGTTAGCAAACTCCTGAACTTCTCTGTGCCTCAGTTTCCTGGTCTATAAAATGGGAATGATAATAGTGCCTATGATGTTGCCATGATAATGAAATGAGCTATTGATAATAGTTGTAAGATACTGAGAACAGTATCGGCAACATAGAATGTGCTACAAAACAGCTTGTTAAAGAAAAAATATTGACATGAAAAATTTATCTGCTCCATTAGTGAGTGAAAAAAGATCACAGAACATTATATATGACCTCATTTCTGAAAAATGTATATGTACATATATAGAAGTGAGAAAGATCTTTCTTCACTTTTATACACAGTGTAATAGACATTATACCTAGGCAGTGAAATTTTGGATTATTTTTACTTTCTTCTTAGTATTTTTTATATCATTCCAGGTATTAAAAAAGAAAACAAATAATAATGATAATATCCAATTGGTACTCTTGGATACTTTTGGAATCTAAACTGGTATGAGCTTTCTAGGGGGCAATTTGGCTATATGTAATACACTTTCTGGCCCAGTAGTTCTACTTTTAGGAATTTATCCTACAAAAATAACAAATAATAATCCACACATACACATATATACACATACACAAACGCATACATATACATAAGGGAATGTTTATTAGAGCAATATTTATAACAGCAAAAAATATGGAAATAACCTAAATTTCACCAAATGTACCGTGGTTGGCATGAACAACGGACTACTATATGGCGTGGAAAAGTGACGCTGCAGAGCTCCATGAAAGATCCTTTCGGCGAGGGCCGTTGAATACCCAGGTGAAGAGCTTGTACTTCCCTGTGAAGCGGCGGACACTGCAGAAGTGTGTCGGGAAGAAAACCCCGAGGGCAGCACAGCCTGGGGGAACATCCACGGACCGGGCTGAACTTCTCACGCGCCCTCCAAGTTAGACCTAGGCCTAAGGCCCGGAGGAAGAAGCAGCCAGAAGGTCCGGTGTTGCCAAAGAGGGATATCCCTGATTTCTAACCACAGCTGTGCAGAAAGCCCAGGAGTCTCTCGGAGGGGAACGGACAGGACAAGCCGGCCGTGCGAAGGCACAAAACCAAACGGGACTCTCAACGAGACAGCCCTGAATAAGCAGAGACCTGGGTTCCCAGAAGGACTCGGGCCAGTCCAAGCAGAGCTGCCCTGACGGCTAGGTCCGGCCCCTCCGCTTAAAACGAGACAACCACTGAGTATTTGTGCGAGAAAAAGAGAGCAGGGGCCGGGGCGGGGTGCGTGCGTGTGCACATGCAACACACTCAGAGGGTGGGGGGCGTGGGTGGAGAGAGGAGGGGAGCAACTGCATGACCAGGGCCGGAGGGAACGAGTCCCCTGGAGATGAGCGCCTCAGGTGCAGGGCCGTGGCCTCCTAACCCTTCCGCCATCGGCCACCTTATTGCTAAAACTCGGTGTATTTGCCCAAAGGACATTAGGCTCTGAAGCAAGGTGCTGCTTCCTCCGAAACCACCGTGCTCCTGCCCCGTCTCTCGCACGGCGAGCACTCACGCTCTATCTTGGGACGGCTGCCAGCCCGCTGCCTTATCCTGTTTGACTCCGTGTCCATTATTTGCATCAGCCCCTGCAGTCTAGTAAGAGTTCACGTGGTCACCTGAGAGCAGTTCTTTAAAGGAAAGAACAACATTTTGTGTTTTCTACAACTTGCACAGGTGTTGGCAATGAGCCTTGGCCACCAACCTAGATGTCTGATAAATATTAGGTGATGTCTTACCTCAATAATTCACCCAATCTGTGCTAGGATTTTACACACCAAGGGTCTTGCTCTACTGTTGGGAGGTGTTTCTAGGGCTTAAGAATTGGGGTTCAGAGTCAGACAGTCTGGTTTCAAAGGCCAGGATCCCTTTCTAGCTAAAGAACCCCGGACAAATTGCTTAACGTCTTAGTGTCCGAATGCTCTTATCTATAAAACAGGAAGGACAGCAATAGCACTGTGTCCATACGGCTATGAGCTACAGTAACAGCTAACATTTATGGGGTGCTTTTTTTTTAACTTTTTATTTTATATTGGAGTACAGTCGATTAACAATGTTGTGACAGTTTCGTGTTCACAGCAAAGCGACTCAACCACACATATACATGTATCCTTTCTCCCCCAAACTCCCCTCCCATCCAGCCTGACACGTAACATTGAGCAGAGTTCCCTGTGTTACACAGCAGGTCCTTGTTGTATCCATTTTAAATATAGCAGTGTGCACATGTCAGTCTTACGGGGTGCTTTTGAAACGGCAAGTACCGTTTCTAAGCACTGTACAAAGTCCTGTCTCATTGAATCCTCAAAGTAATCATATTAGCTAGTGCTGTTTTTATTCCCATTTTACAGAGGAGGAAAATAAAGCAGAATGAAGTTAGTAAATACTAGAGCTAGGATTCAAACCCAGGCAGCCATAGTCCAAAGCCCAAATCCGTAACCAGAACTGCATGCTTAGCGTGGTACAAAACACAGTAAGAACTTCCTAAATTCTCAGACGTGGTTTGAAAACTTCAAAAATGGTGCAAGAATCAAACAACAACAACAGCACGACAGCAGAGGCCCTCAGCTCTCCGGTGCAATCTTGCCGTTTCAGTCCTCCTAGAAAGTCGTCTAGGAGATGTTCCCCGCTCACACTCACACGTCCTTCGGCCTCTTTCAGAAGTTACTTCAGAGCTGAAGCCTTGCTAAGTACTTACCTGGAGGAAGCACCTGGTATTCTTCACGTTCTTCAAGAATGCCTGCCACAATCCAGGCCATCAAGGTCACTCACAGGGGCCTCGAGCATCCCACTGTCTGCTCTCCTGCTCACACGGCCCCACTCGTCCACTGAGACACCCTCCCTCCTTTACTCCAAACGCCACCCAAACTGCGACACCAGGCTCAGTCCGGAATTCCCATCAGAACACTTTCTCAACTCCTGATTTATTATCCTGTAACACTTTGCATTTTAAAAGCCCATCGTCTTACCCCGAACATAAGCTCGAGAGCACAGAGACTGTCTTACCCTCTCTGCAACCCCCCGCAAGCATCTACTCAAGTACCCCCGTGACCTGCGCTCTGTGGGCATCAGCTACCAGATGATACACTCGATTCCAAGATGACGTACAGTAACAGTCAGTAATCATTGCAAAAACGAGCACTTTCCAGATAGGCGAGACATGTATAAATATGTGCGATTTCCAAGTAACAAGTGAACCAGTGAAAACAGATGTGAGTAGTTACATCCGTGTGAGTTATCAGAAAGTGACGCGGTCGGCCCTCGGGCAGCACTTACCTGCCTCTCCCTCCTCCTCGCCCAGGTTCAGCACGATGATGCAGATATGCTTCCTCAGCTGGCGTGGGTTGGAGAACTTCCGGCAGCACTTGCTGCACTCCAGGCTGCTGGGAGCCAAGCTGCCCCCTCCCTCCGGGGCCCGCGGGCTGTCCCCGCTGGGAATAACGTTGTTTTCCGCCAGTTCCTCTTCGGGGCTGGCCTTCTTCGTGGACCCCTTTGGCCTGCCTCTCTTCCTCTTCATGACCGAAAACTCTATGAAGGAAGAAAGAAGGCACCATGTAGTCACAGGAGGCGACAGTGCAGGGCATGCACTCAATTTCCAAGTGTGGAAATATGTTTGGTTCCACGTTTTGTTAAAAAAGGAAAGTCTGAAGCAGTTCCAGAAATGAACAGCTGCAAACAATCATTAGTGCTAATATCTCTGCACCTCTATGCTATTGTATAATCAATTTTGTAATAATGTGATTTAAGAATATCACTTTATCAGAACCTCTGCACGTGCTTCTTCTGTAAGGTGGGCAGGATGTTTTTGTTTTTGTTTTTGTGTTTGTTTTGGCTGAGCAGCCTGTGGGATCTTAGCTCCCCGACCAGGGATCAAACCTACGGCCCCTGCAGTGGAAGTGTGGAGTCCTAACCACTGGACCGCCAGGGAAGTCCTGGGGAGGATTTTAAGTTGTGACCATCAGCCCCCAGTTCACAAACCAGGCTCCTTATGAACCACCATTTCCACTGAAATCCAGTTCTCAGAAACTTGCTAAGGACTTCTTTGCAAAGCGTTCTCAAAGGCTGCTTGGCTTTTCATGCTCTTAATGAGTTACACAACTATTCAGACTATTTCAAGGCAACATAATTATTAGATGCAAATTGTTCTGATGAAAAAGAGAAAAAATAATTACAATCTAAAGCCACCAATTATAGGACTAAAGACAGTACGTTTCAAGTTTCCTAGAAACCAAATGATTTAAATGTCATGATCAGAGCTGCTTTAGAGTAAGTTTCAAATCATTTTTCATCTTTTATTTCTTCTTAATTAGCATTCATTGTTAAGGCACTTGTCTCCAAGGGAAGGTGGGAATTAAGATGGGTGAGTGGGGTCAGGGGGCATCGTGCCGTTGTGTGAAGGTGGAGTGGTGTGTCTTAGGTGATGTGACTTGAGGGGTACCCAGAGGAGGCCAAGCAGGGTGGCCAGCACAGCCCTGGCCGCCGTGCCATCTTTGGAGAGCCACCTGTCTGGCTAAGGCACGGCATGTCAGCAGCCCTCTTTGCATCTGAATATCAGGGCAGAGGAAGGGTCCTAGGTTCTAGCACCATCTTGAGGGAATGTCATCTGCGGAATTATGATCCGTTCAAGGTCCCTCCTGCTCTCCCCAAGGCTACGGTTCTGCCCAGGAAACGTCAGCCACAGTGCCCACTGCTACCACCGTGAGGACTCTTTAAGTGGGTCACTTGTGCTCCCAAATCAGACAGGAAAGCCATGGGGCGGGAGAGGAGGGCAGGAAGGTTCTGGAGCCAAGTCTGCAGGGAAAGAGCAGCGTGACAATGAGGGCTCTGAACAGACAAGGCTGCTCTGACGTGGGGGTCCCCCAAGAGCTCAAGAGGGGTCAGGCAACCAGCATGGGGGAGGCGCTGAGAGAGGGGAGCTCCCTGGGGAGCAGAGTTTCCACTGAGCTGCAGTGCCAAGGGCGGCTCCCCCTTGACCTAGAGCTCCGACCAGGGGCCTTCCGTGCCAGGGCAGCCCAGCCCCAACACACAATCACTGCCTTCCCTCTATCTCACCGGGCATGTCAGAGACGAGGATGGGGTGGTCAGGAACAGGGGAGAAAAAGTACTAAACAACAGAGAAGCAAACGAAGCGACCAGAACAAATGAGCAAGGGCAAAGCCCCTTGGACCCCTCTGCCCACACTGAGATTTTACCAAGGAGAACGACGGCTGTGTGGACACGAGGCCCAGCCGGTGCGGAAGGGGGGCTGGAGGGGGAGGTGAGGAGAGCGAGGGGCAGAGCAAGGACAAACTCTTCACCGCCACGTCATTGAAAACTCTCCTTATTATTCTTACAGCAGCGACCTAGTGGAGCAAGCAGGTAATAGAGGACGGAATTCGCAAAGAGGCTAACAAAACGCCCGCCTCGTGTCACATCGCGGCGCTGCAGAAACGTGCTGCTTAACAGTTTGTAGGAGACCGTGGTCCAGCCCAAGCCCGATGCCAGACTCCGCACCCCGCCATACAGACACAGGTCCTCCTCTTGAAATGTCCTGAGGATGCAGCTGGCAGTGAGAAGGGGCTTTACCCGCAGAGAGGTCTGGCCTCTGCCCTCAGCCACTGGGGGTGACCTCTAGGCCCCTGGAAGGCCCTGCCTGACAGCAGTGCCCACGTGCACCGGGGCTTTAGCCACGGGACTAATGCTGTGATTTGTTTCAGGGGCTCTGCAACAGGTCAGGTCAGTCCTGACCTCTGGATGAACTGGAGAAGAGAGGTATTAGTCTGACCCGCAGGAGAAGCTGGAGACTGGGGGCCAGCCACGTGAGCAGTGAATCATCGAGCCCCAAACATCTCCGGACACCAAAGGCTCGGGTGAGCGTCCCTGGTTGGAAATACTCTTGAGTCCCATCATGTAATGTAGCCAGAAGAAGGCAGCGGCGTCCAGGACATCATGGGTGTAGGAGGGGGACCGAAAGCCCCTTGTCTGGAACCCCCCCGGTCCTGACCTCACCCAGGCATCTCCCCCTTTGGCTCGTTCTGACCTGTACCCTTTTTGTTTAGAACTGTCATCACAAGTACAGTGCTTTCCTGAGTTCTGTGTCGTTCTAGAAAATTATCCAACCTGAGGGAGTCCTTTGGGTGCCTCAAGCTTGTACCTAGCTGCAGAAGTGTGGGTGGCCCTCGGAACCCCCAAGTTTGTGGCTGGCGTCAGCAATCCTGGGCAGACGCAGAAGTCTTGCAGAAACCGTGCCCTTCACCTCAGGTTCAGATTCGGCGTTCATGGTGGCAGCGTACCCAGCGCCCTCTCCCCGGGGATGCCCAGAGCAGGCGGCAGCCGCGGTGCCCACGGGTGCGACCCCTCTCCCCGCACAGCGGGAGTGCAGCACGGCCGGCCGGACCCGAGAGTCGTGCGTGTGTCTCCCCACAGGCAGGACCCCCTGAAGACTGAGTCCCGTCCCGATGGCTTTTTATCCCCCAGCACGTGACCCGGTGTCCCGCCCAGTGGGCACCCCATAAATCGTGGTGATTGCACCCCAACAAGCAGGGTGCAATCTGCTGTCAAGGAAGAAATGTAAAATCAGCCCTGAAAGCTCTGGAAAACCTCTAACACGACGGTGACAAAACTAATCTTACATCTTGCTGCATCCATAATTCAGATCCTCAAGACCTCAAGCTAAAAATGAAATACTCATAAATGAACTTGGAATCATTTAAGCACCGAAAAAGAGTTGCTGCTGTCAACTACCCCCACGGTACAGAAGAGCAGAGAATCCTAGAACTGGGCGAGGAAAATCCTGTCGCCTCTAAATCGACACATTTTAATGGCATCTGAATGGAGGAAATTTCAGTTCCTGCTCCCTAAATTCCTCTCCTCAGGCGTCACTGAACTCTGTGGATTTTGTCCTGAAGACATCTGCCCGTACACCCCCTCTCTGCTCACCTAGACCCCTGCACGCCATCTCAGAGTCCAGCTTTCTGCTCTGGTCTCTCTCAGCCTCCACCCCTTGTCTCACTGCCACTCACTTGCTCTAGAACTTTCCATTGTTCTTGAGGACTTTGCCCCACGACGCTGAAACCTGGCTTTCCAGGCCCTTTATCACACAGTTCACCCTACACATGTGCACACGCATGCACAGACACACAGAAGCACACACACGCGCATGCGTGCTCGCTCGCTCTCTCTCTCTCAACCACTCAAGGCAGTGTTCTAGGCCTCCCTAAATATGCAGAGGGAACACCTGCCTCTTTTTTACTTCCCTGTGCTGTTCGCCCTCCTGCACCCCAATCAGAACCCTAACTCCAGGACAGACCCTAACTCCAGGCCCAGTTCACATCTCAGTACCTCCTCTGTGAGGCAGCTCGGCCGCCCCTGGCTGGTCTCGCAGTTGCGTGTAAGGCACACACGTGTGCAAGCTCACCCACACCATTTCCTGACTGTGTTTCTCTCCCCCCACCTTCCATCATACACCCTGAGGTCCCACAGGATCTCGGGCAGAGCTGGAGACGTAACAGATACTTAATACAGAAATACACGTTGATCAGCCGCTTAATAATAGGAAAAGATGCATTTCGAAAACAAAGCATTTCCTAGGTCCCAAGTTTCCAACAGGAAGAAAGGGGCAAGCCACGGTGCATCTGGGCCCTGTCCCAAATCCATTACTGGGGACAACTTCCTCAAAGGCAGAAAATTATCCTTGTAGATCCAAGGCCCGACCTAGCAAGGGATGGAAAGAATCAGCCCAAGGTTTTTAAATTTAATCAAAAGACGACATGAGCATTATGAAAAAAACCTCAACATTATCAAAAATCTAATAACATAAGCCCTTTATTTGTACATCACTCAAGTTTGTGAGGCACTTTCCCAGCTATTATCACATTTTATCCTCATAAAAACCTTCAGAGATGAATGTAGCAAATCTAACTCCTCAATAGGAAAAGAAATGAAGGACCGACCCAAAGGTTGAAGGGACTTGGCACATTTTCCAGAACCTTCCACTGAGCTGGCAGACCCAGGATCTGGGTTCCTTCTTCGCCGCCCAGATCTTTCTGCTGGGTCTTGTGGCCCTCGGGTCAGTTCTGGACATGGTAGTGGAGCCAAGAGGTGCACTGCAGAGAACAGCAGCTGGGAGTTAGGCAGACCTAAGTTCAAATCCCCGCCAGCCTCAGTTTCTAACATGAAAAATAAACACAAAACTGCCTCTATTTTATAGAGTCACTATTAATAAAAAGCAGTCCATTAAAATGCTGAGCACAGCACTTAGGAGGTGATCGATATATGGCGACTGCTTATTATTATGGCTACAGGCGTGAGTATTCTGACTTGGACTGTCTCTCTGAAGACACTATTACCTTCCCAGTCCGTCCACTGTTAGATCGTGTGATTCCTCGACGTACACCCATTCTTGTTCATTAAGGCACTTTTTCCTTGATTTCTTCATTTTAAAACATCTCACACACCGAGAAAGCCAATATAGAATTAGAGGCGTATAAATTCCACTCTGCCTAAGACCAAGGATAAAGCCAGCCTTCCAACTCCCACTTTGCAGCTCAACCTCCAGTCACACCAACTCGAGAAGTTAGGAATATCCTGAACCACTAACACTGCCAGGCCCTGGCAGTCAGCCTCCCCGACATTTAGTGCCCAGGAGCCCAGGCAGCAACAGAGAGACGGTGAATGATGTCAGAAACAAGGGACCGTGGGGCTTTTAGGGGCATTTAGGTTTACAGGGACGCAGCACCCCTTTACAGGACAGGCTGCAGCCTGCCCTATAATGCAAGGCTCCAGGGAGGCAGAGGGCACCCCAAGACTGCTCCCTGTGGTTTTAGCAGCAATAATGGGGAAATGCCACATAAATAACAGCAACAATTAATAATCACCAGGCACATACATCTCAGGCACATGCTAAGCCCTTCACATGCATTGCCCCAGCAAATCCCTGAGGATTTCCCATTCTACAGAGGACACTGAGGCTTAAGAAAATTAATCAGGACTTCCCTGGTGGCGCAGTGGTTAAGAATCCACCTGCCAATGCAGGGGACGCGGGTTCAAGCCCTGGTCCAGGAAGATCCCACATGCCGCGGAGCAACTAAGCCCGTGTACCACAACTACTGAGCCTGTGCTCTAGAGCCTGCGAGCCACAACTACTGAGCCCGCACACCTAGAGCCCATGCTCTGCAACAAGAGAAGCCACTGCAATGAGAAGCCCACGCACCGCAACGAAGAGTAGCCCCCGCTCGCTGCAACTAGAGAAAGCCCGCACACAGCAATGAAGACCTAATGCAGCCAAAAATAAATTAATTTTTCTAAAAAAACTGAGAAGAAGAAAATGAATCAGTCTGCCCCAAGACCCAGAAGTAGCCGAGCTAGGATTTGAACCCAGATCTGTTTGCCTCAGTCCGTGAACCTCACATCCACGCCAGTTAGGTTAATATCGGAGCACAGAAATAGCACATTTTGACCTCTACTCTGAGTTCTGCAGGAAAACGATGATAGTTCACCCAGCCGCAAGCTTCAGTGTGACCCGACTCCCGACCTGAACAGCAGATGGATACACAGGGGGTGGGAGGGCTAGAAGGGCACCGTGCACACACCAGGTTCTAAGATGTTAGGTACTAACATGCATTTGTCTCAGGATCCGTTTTTAAAAAGGCTAATATCTTATCTCCCTTTAACAGATAACAAAAGCCACTTGCCTAAGCCACCAGCAGCCCCTCCGCGGCTGTGGTGCAGGCTGACCCCTGCGTGAGGGCCACAGAGGGCAGGCGGGGGCCTGTCCCTGTCCCAGGCCAGGCTCCACCAGCAGGCGGAGCGCCCTGCACTGCCTGCATCAGCCCTGAGCACACTCTATCCCTGTTCACCCAGAAAGAACGCCCATGACTAACTCATCGGCCCAGGATGGAGGCACCTTTTTGTAATCCCCACAAAAGCAGCAGGTGTGCCGGCGCAGCCGCGGCATCCCATGAAAGCCCCAGCACTGAAACCTGAGTCCATCGGAGGCCGCTGTCCCCAGGCTGCCTGCCAGAGCAGACGAGAGGGCTCGGGGTGCAGCGGCTCCTGGGACAGCGAGTCCAAGATGCCTACACACTCAGAGTGACTTTATTCGTGCCAAGTGCCCAGAAGAGACAACACAGAGATTTAAATTTAGACGCCAGCCTCCCTTGGGAAGCCTCCTTTCACCCTCCAACTAGACCACGTGTCCCGCCTCTTTAGCAGCCCAAACCTAATCCCAGAGAAGCACCTTCCCCACTGCACTGAAACCGCCTCTTTGTCCAAATGCCACCCACCAGCCAGGAGGCAGAACCAGCAGGAACAGTGCCTGGGCCTGCTCTGTGCTCCCAGCACCTAGCACAGCACCCAGGCATAGAGCAGGTGCAATTAAGGAATAAATTAAGAAGGAGGGAAGGGGAAGGGGAGAGAAGGAAGAGAGAAGAAGGAGAAAAGAAGAGTTCCTATTAAAAGTATGAAAGGGGAAGATGATGGAAGAACCAAAACCCGGCTCTCAGCAGACCCAGGTAAATTCCTGCTCAGGTAAGCCCAGTGTCCCCGCCTCCATCAGGATGAACAAGTGTGCGCACACACATTCACCCATCACACACACACTCACCCACCACACACACTCACCCAGCGCACATGCACTCACCCAGTGCACACGCACTCACCCAGCGCACATGCACTCACCCAGTGCACACTCACCCATCACACACACACACACCCACCACGCATGCACACACCCATCACACACCCATTCACCAATCACTAACACACACTCATACAGTCACACACTCACACGCACACATTCTCTTTTACACACTCATACCTACATACAAGAGGGAGAATGAACTTAGTCCATTAGGGAATTTTTTTCTCGGACCAGAGCCAGAGATTTGATTAGCAAGAAGGGAGAAAAATAAAAGGCTCTTCTGCAGACCTTTTCCAACACGAGCAAAAGAGATTAAAAGGCTATAAAATAAACCAGAGGATTTAGGAACCTTCATGTTATAAAGGGAGACCAAAATAATAAATCAATTACTACTCAGGTAAAGGTTTAATTAAACCATTTCAAGCATCTCTCAACTTAAAATGAATTGTGAAGGTTAAACCTGAATGGAAATCATTAGAGAGAAACTAAGATTCTGGAAGTTTCAAATTTTATGGGCTTGGACAAAGAGGAGAGGAAGGACTTGGGGTTCTTAATGAAAGACTCTTGAAGAAATTTTCTCATATTAACAGTCTAAGTCTAATTAAAGTCTTAAGAAATACTTTTTAAAATTAAATTACACAGGCAACTCATCTTCCAGTACATACACACACACACACACACACACACACACACACACACACAAAGAGAAAATGTATTCAAGAAGAATTTAAGTGAAAAGTAAATTAGTTAATAAAGGAAAATAACTTTTAAAAGAAGTTCAAAGGTAAGAATTTGATCATACCAAGAGTACCACAAGAACACTGCATGGTCAGGCCGCTTAAGATGGCTGCACTCTTGCTCTCTGTCCATCCCCTGCCCGACCAGGGCTGCTTCACCTGCACCCTACTCACCTGACTGACCTTCCTGTGTACTTGACCCAGGCCCCAGCTAGTGATAGTTTATCAAAGGGGCGGTGAGGGGCGTGCCCCTCGACTGGTTTCCCTGGTAACTAATGAGCCCAGCTGACATCAATTCCCCTGTAACTGGTAATCTCCCCTTCCTCCCACCCCAGGACCAAGGCTACCAACACGTCCTGCCCTCCACGCCCCACACACGGTGGGGTGTCCCTCCAGGACTTTGCTTCAGATGTGTAAGCTCCCCCACCCATTAAACCCCTGATGTCTCTGTTGCTGACTCCGGGCTCTTTCTTTGGCCTTGAAGCTGGGCAAGCACAGGCCTTGTAGGCCTGCAGGGTGCAGCCCAACAATTGGAGGAGCAGCCGGGAGACGGAGGAGACTCCCGCGAGCACCGAGATGTCGGGCATGGAGAGCTGCGGAGGCCGTCCACTAGCATGCGGGGCCCGAAAGCTGCGGGCGCAATCCCGGGGCGGCTGTCCACTAACTCGTGGGCCCCAAAGTTGCGGGGAAATCCCAGGGCGGCTGTCCTTGCTGAGTGAGGGCTGCCGAGAGATCTGGAGAGCAGTGCCCTCTAACGGCTCTGCTACTGTATCTAAGTGAGCCTTTTGTAATTGGTTAAGCTAGCTCTCTAGAAGGAACTGGTATTTCTCTTGTGCCTTTGAGAAATAAATGATCTACCTAGGCTCCACGGAACTTTAATCTTTTGTGATCTCTAAGAGTAAAGGAGAAAAAAGAGCCTCTAGGTAAACTCTATAGAAATAATTATGTTAGGGGAATGTCCATCTAAAATAGTCTCTCCAGATTTCGGGAACTTGAAACTAAGTTAAAAGAAGAAAATTCATGGGTCATTTCAAATAAGATAAAATATTAGAACATTAATTGCTGGGTGGGTCTAAGTTTATCTACCTATGCCTGCTTACGAGAGGAAGACTAAAGCACTAAATTTTCCTATCAGGAAATGCAGAATGACTTGCTTCTTGGTTTTTGCCAGAGGTTATGGTTTTCAAGGGATAAAATTATAATCAGTCATAATTCTAGTTATTGTAACCAAGTTTATCGATTACATTGTAATCAGGTGTTTAACCATGACTTTTTTAAGTCTTTTGTCTTTTATAGACAGTTATTGTTTTACTCTGATGCTTTTGCAAAAGTGCTTCATCTTCAAGAAGATTCACAGTTAAGGACATTTTGACAGTAACAGGTCTCTGATAAACTTCAGAATATACTGCTGAACTGGGTAAGAAATTAAAGAATCCTAATGGAAAACTTGATGGCTTCATTAAAAGTTAACAGAAAGATTGGTTACTGAGTGAACTGGTCAATATGGTTATAATTTTTATGGGTTTTGTCTGGAATGTTCCTGGTTTGATCTGTTTTCCAGATAGAGGGAAACCCTTCCCCTCAAGTTGGTTATGACTTACAGCAACTGGGTAAATTACACCTGTGGGTAGAATTGAAACATTCTTCTTTTCTCTCTGCCTGGTCCCTCCAGAAACTGGGAACTCTAGGGTTCTGAGCAGCCTTATCAGATGAATGGGGAAGACCGTCTCCTGGCATGTGCCGGAATCTCAGTGTTTTGGGGACCGAGAGGTCCACCGAGGCAGAGCCTGATGGCAGGCCTTTGGCATGGTTTTCCTGGCCCTGAGAGGCCTTTTGGGAATTCAGTCTGAGACTCCTGAGGACTTCCCCCTCAGCCAGTTTGGAGGAGCCTATGTGGTCAACTGACCAGACTTATTTTGCCAACAAATTAATTTTGATTGGCTGAGTTTGGTGGAGATGAGGGTAATTTTAGAGAGAACAATATTATGTTTCAGTGGATGTTAAATTCCAGTTCTGTTAATTGAGGTCTGTATTTATGTAAGTTATTGTGTTAGCCATACTTTTGCCCTGATGTTCTGGATTGAAAGAAAATGATCTAGTGAAACTGTCACAGAGTATAATCACTCATGAAGTACGACACTGCTTGCTTTAAGTCCGCTGCTAAAAGCACATGTACAGTGCTTGTGTGACAACTGGGTACAAGTGATAAAATGTATAACCTATAGAGTGTTTCCCCCATTAACATACCTGAGCCTGTTCACGAGATCTGGTTAGTTTTCCCCCAATGTGAACGACTAGGTGAATATAAAGGAGACGTAGCAGCCACGTGATCTGAACCTGGGGTAGGAGAAAGCGCCCCAGCATCTCGGGACAAATGCTTTGATCATCAGTGCTTTCTACTGGAAGACGTGCAATCAAAAGGGGAAATGATGGAAAAATCTGCACATGCTGCAGTATGCGGAAGTCATTCCGGCTTACACATGGTTTAACTTAAACTTTACTGACCAGAGCAGCCTGTCTTGTGGCCTTTCAGACAGGCGTTGTACGTCTGCTTTGGCCATTGAGGAAGGGAATGCATTTGAAAGCCAAAACGGTTCAGACATCCAAGGTAAAACTAGGTGGCCACTGTATATGCGATTTTAGACACGTTCTCCTATTACTGAAGAGTCTTCTGAACTGTATCTCAGATGTGGTTACTGCTCGTATTGTGCTTAATTGTCACGACCTCCCCTGTGTCGTGCCTGTTAGGTGTCTCACATTTCGTCCCCGGCCTGAGGGAGGAAGTGTATCCGAGGACACAGCAGCAGCACGGGCCTCACTGCGAAATGAGTCTAGTTGCTGAGTGTCCCGCGAGATGCCGTGGTCGCCCTCCTCCAGGCTTCCACGAAAAATCGACCCGGCTACTGTGACTATGCGGGGACTACTGACCATGGGGGAGAAAGACTCTCACCATCTTCCTGTCCCACAAGCCAGTACATCAGAAGGACCCCCATCGGTAAACGTTATTGTACAGCTGACTGCCTAAGAGCCCCCCTGGGCTATGCTGGGTGGAGTGGAATAGGCTGGCTTCTGGACACACAAGTCCAGCTAGTGGGATTAACTGCTTTTTGTTTAGAAAGACCCAACAGGTCCACCCCTAATAGCACCCAACATAACACAGGGTGGCAGACCTGTCCTGTGACTGCTGACTCCTGGCTAGGCCATCAGAATGTTCCCCTTAAAGCCGGGCCTTCGCCTCCCCATGGGGTGGCTCTGGGTTTGTGAAAACTAGACATGGCCTTACCTTCCTTATAACTGGACAGCGCACTGCTGCCATTGACTCCCTCTCCATTGACCTTGTAAGCACTTGGCTCCAAACTTTGCCCACGTCGCGGCAAATGACTGCTCTGAGCGTACAGTTCTAGGTGTCTCACTCATGCTACTGTGCTGTGGCGTCTGGCTGCAGTGCCCCCACACACCCGACCCCAGGGATATCAAGGAAGACGAGCGGACCAAGACTGTCAGGGTCGTGCAGGGTACGCAGGGGTGGAGGGTACGGTCAGGCCCCTCAGATGGCTGTTCTTTTATTCTCTGTCCACCCCCTGCCCGGTCAGGGCCTGCTTCGCCTACACCCTACTCACATGACTGCCCTTCCTCCGTCTTGCCCAGGCCCCAGCTAGTGACAGCTTATCAAAGGGGCGGTGAGGGCTGTGCCCCTCGACTGGTTTCCCTCGTAACTAATGAGCCCACCTGATGTCAATTCCCCTGTAACTGGTAACCTCCCCTTCCCCCGGGAGCAAAGACTGCCCCATGTCCTGCCCACTGTGCCCCGCACACGGTGGGGTGTCCCTCCAGGACTTTGCTTCAGACCTGTAAGCTCCCCCACCCATTAAACCCCTGATGTCTCTGTTGCTGACTCCGGGCTCTTTCTTTGGCCTTGAAGCTGGGCAAGCACAGGCCTTGTAGGCCTGCAGGGTGCAGCCCAACAATTGGAGGAGCAGCCAGGAGACGGAGGAAACCCCCGTGAGCGCCGAGATGTCGGGAATGGAGAGTTTTCACCTTATGCCACTAACAGTAACAAGTAGAATTTCTCCTAACTTCTCAACAACTCAATCTTCTGTCAGGCATGTTTCTCTGAGCACCCTGGGAATGGCCAGAGGGACTCAACCAAAACCTTTTGTGTCTGGAGTCTCTCCTTGTTAACGGTGTCAGACAGATGATCAATAAGCCAGCCTCTTTAGAAATGCCAGTCTAAATATTCCCAAGAAAGAGCAACTGGATTATTAGTGTGACTAACGAATCCTGCGACGGGACGTTTACCGCCACAGATCGCGCTTCTGCACAGCAGACTGGCCATCATCTCTCATCGTATAAAAATAGTTTTCTTGGGGCTTTTTCTGACTCTGGTTTTCAGCTGTTCCTCCTATACCATATATTTTCTTTGTCTGTGGGGACCTAATTACAGCGCCTGGATGGTTTCTCTAATCCATCCACCTGCTGCATCTGATGCCATTCAGTGGGAAGTGTCTGGACACTGCAAACAAGATGTATCTCACTTCCGACACTGACTGTGAACCTGAAGCATTCTGCGAATCAAAGCTCTGCGATGGGAATCCCTGTTCCAGGTACACATGAGCGGTCCAGCCGTGCTGTTTCGAAGATTATATATCCTTATTCATTCATGACGTATGTTATCATACAGCTTCCCTTTCGTCTTCTCTGTGCCAGGCAGCATCCTTGGTGCTGTCACCATATCTTTGCCTTAATCCTCACAGACCCCCTTGCAACAGGCAGATTTGTCTTCATTTTTCAGGTGAGCAACGTGAGGCTCAGAGGAGTAACATCATTTGCTGCAGGTAATGCGGTAGCAGGTGCTGGAGGCGGGTTAAACACGCTTGTCGGACAATAAGCTCATGCTTTTTACCCTGCTGGATGGTGTCAACTCATTTCATTCATTCATTCATTCATTCATTCATCCATCCCTCCATCTACCAACCAGGCATTGGAGAAGCACCTACAGAGAATGGGTACAGGGAAGTCAAACACACAATCTTACTTGAGCAGATCTACAAATGGAAATTACTGTTACTTCCGGTTGGAGATTTGGATTTTTATGAGACCCTATGCCCACCAGACAGAAACTGAGAATCAAAGCATCTGAGAGCAAATAAGCATCATCATCGCCCTCAGGCACACCGTGGGCGTGGCGCCCTCACCCAGCACCCCAGCCCCCTTACCATCTCCGGTTTTGCCTGGGTTGGTGGGTTCAGGGGTACTCAGAGGCCTCAGGGGAATGATGATCTCATCCACATTAACCCCCTCTTCTGCGTGCTTCTCAGAAACGTGGGAGAGGAGTTCCGATTGACTTGGTGAGAAAAGGTTACAACATTTACACATGAAGATGGCTGGGTTTTCTGGAAGGAAAAAAAAAGCAAAATATGTTATTTCATCTTCACCGAAACAATGACTACATCCAAATGCCAAAGAAAAATACTGAAGGTTGCTCTTCTGAGCAATCACCAGGCGCCAACAGGTGTGTCCTTCGAGTGGACGCTGCACAGCCAAGCAGCTCACTTCTAACTGCAGGTGGCCCCGGTTGCCAGAAAATTCTTTCTTCAATATTCCAAAACCTCAGTCCTTCTGGACCGTGTCTAATATGGACCTCCCTGTTACCCTAATCTACTCAAGAGCCTAGATTCCGGATTCACATAGCAAAGTAAAATATGAATATGGAACTTGAAAATTAATCCAACCTTCAAACGAATGAACCACACTGACAACACTGAAGTATTCTAGTGAGACTCACTCAAATTAGGTGCAAGGAAAAAATGATCAAAACAGCATTTCTTAAGAGCCAAGCACCTTTCACTGGCGGGCACAGGAACTAAGAGCAAGAAGAATGGGAAGCTGTTGCTTTTTTAAGCCATTTAGTTCCTATTTAAAGCATTACCACCGTTCACAAATATTTATTAACAGTCCATTACGTTCATCCCATTATACTAGACGGGAAGACATATGGGGAAAACAACTCATTTTTGAGTCCAATAAAATAATTACAGGCACATATAGGAATATTAAATTTAGGATCCAATAACAAAAGCTAGATTGTTTTTCCACATTTACACTGAAAGGAAGAATTGGTATGATGGCTTTGAAGGTTCAATTTCCAACTCCAGACCCTAAATGCTGTAAAGCTGGATGACCTCGGAGAGGTAGTAATAATCTCTCGGTTGCAACACTGAACAGGACATGCAGGTAACAAGTCTCCTCTGCAGCGGGAACCCAGGAGGCTCAGTAAGCCACGCCCCGATTCAGTGCAAGCCTCCACCTACTCTGTGCTCTCGCCCGGCGCAGCTGTAACCGCTGGAAATCCACCCCACGCTGCCGGGCTCCCGACACGCACCACCGCCAGCCTCACGGGGACTGTTAACACGGCCTCGTGCAAGGCGTCGAGGCCACCGACTCTGCCAATGGCGACCAAGTCTATCGCACCTCTTCCTCTCCCCTCGCCCCCGTGCTCACAGCCAGCTGCCGACCGGCTTCCCATTTCCCTGAAGCGGCCAGAAGACGGTGCCAGAGCCTCCTGGAGCAGCCGCCCACCTGCCGCTCCTGCCGGGAGGAGAGGGGGCCCAGCAGCGGCACAGAAGGGGGCTGTATGCGGAGTGGTCCACCCCGGGGCAGGCGGAATGTTGAACACGGTTTAGCAGCTCGTGGAGGTGAGAGAAAGCAGACCAGCATGGAAACTTTCTAAAGACAACGCACCCCAAGCCCCTATACCTGGAGGACTGCTCGGCCGGCCCTCACCCCGGAAGGCACAGGACAGAGGGCAACGCCGTGGCCCGTGCGCTCCAAACCCCCGCCTCTCCCACCACCTCACATCACTGTTCTGGAACCCTGCTTCTCTCTCCAGGTCAGCCACTTTTCCCCCCTGCTGACCTCTGCACGCCATGACTGCTCCCATCTTACCACAAAACCAAGCAAAAATCTCTCTTGAATGCCACTCCCCCAATCTCCCCGACCCCATTTTCCTCCTCTTTACAGCAAGACCAGAAAGGAGACGGGGAAGCAAAGCAGTGGACCTACACGGTGCTGCCACCGTGAGGACCGAGCCCGCGAGGCCCCGTAGCAGAAATGAGGCCCTCTCTGCCTTCAGAGAAAGGGTTTCTCCATGAACAAGCAGGCGAGATAATGACCTACGAGAATTCTTTCCCACCAAATGGCACATGGAATAGAAATTTAACAAAGCAGAACATTGCTTCGTCGATGAAAATCTCTCATGAATACCGTCAATCGATATTTTATTTTTTTCCAAGAAATGCTTGATGCCTAAGGAACCCAAAATGCTTCCAAAACAGGAAGAGATCAAGTGACAGCTTTTTTCTTCGTAAGAGGCCATGTCGTTTGCAACGTGCACCCTGCTGATCCTATGACGACTCTATGATTTAGGCAAAAGGGGGTCTGTCATCCCCGTTCCACAGCTGAGGAAACTGAGACCGGGGGGAGAAGCAATCTGCCCAAGTCACACCCAGACTCTCTGCCACCTGCTTTTGACAAGAACTCTGTTTGGCGACAGACCATGAGCTGAGCGCCTCCAAGTTACAGCTAAAACGCTTATCCCTGTAGCCAACTGAGTCTGAAATGAAAATCATTACAGAGCGGAGCATAATCCCCAAATCACGTATCAAGTTCTTTCTTGATCATTTCGGCATCCACAGAGCAGCGGCCACAGGGTGGGCCCCAGTGCAGGCACCAGGGACGCAAAGATGAGTCGGGCATGAGGTCCTGCACAGAGGAGGCCACCAGCCCACGGGGGAAACAGACACGCCCAGAACAACGGCATCTTAGGGCTTTTACCGAAACAAGTTCCCTACAGACCAGGACGTATTCTTGATTCCCGTTATGCTTTCAGGAGAAAGGGAATTCTGCGACACGTAGCAGAGAGCACTGTCGGGGACCACAGGGTTACCGTGAGGGGTCCCTTAGTTCCCAGGCACACCAGGCATTGTCTGGAGACCAAATAAATACAACTACTTTTGCATCTGCATGTGACCACGTGTTGGCATCAGCTGTAACTAACCTACTGCCCCGTGTCCCACAGAGCCTGGAGGCCTGAGCAGCCTGGAGGCCTGAGCAGCCTGGAGGCCTGAGCAGCCCGGAGCGCCGCCTGGCCTTGGCCATCTGCCATCAATCAGTGCGTCTCCCGAATGCCCACCGTGTGTCCAGCGCTGGACCTGGGGTCCCCGAGGTGCAGGCGGAGACAAGCACACATGAGCAAGGACAACTGTCACAGAGGAGAGGGTTCCGCGTGCGAGGGAGACGGCGTGGGGGACCGGCATCTGCACTGAGACCACGGAGGCCAGCGGGTCCCACTGCAGGGCCCGCGCTCGGAATGGCCGACAGGAACACACCGTGCCACCAGCGAAGGGGCCAGGAGCCCCTCCAAGACGCCCGCTCGTGTCTCCTGAGCAGCGGTTCCACTTCTCGAGATCCAGTCTTCAGGAGCATCCAAAACGCAGACAAGGATTGTGCACAAAGATACTCAACACGGAGGTGCCTGTCAAGTTCCAGAAGCCACCACGTGCTCTGCAGCGGGCACGTCAGGGCACATCCCCCAGAGAAATTCCACGCAGCCACTGAAAATCATATTTGTAAAGAACCTGAGTGACACGGAAAATGCTCAGAATAAACGTTCAGTTCTACAGAGTGGGACACACCACAACTCGGTATGTACATGACTTTGTTCCCAATGGAGAGACGTGGTTTACGGGCGGATGGATGGAAGAACAGACGGCCAGGCTGAAAGGAAACACAGCAAGATCCTGCCTGCTGGACTCTTCTTTATAGGCACTTATGGATTTTCCACAATGAGCCTATATGAGTTTTAAAACTCAGGAAGGTTGCTAGACCTCCTGAGAAGTGAGGTAGCAGGTAAACACAGGAGTCAGGACACGGCTCCGAGTGATGAGCGCTGAGCAGCT
This sequence comes from Balaenoptera musculus, assembly GCF_009873245.2. Taxonomy (NCBI): domain Eukaryota; kingdom Metazoa; phylum Chordata; class Mammalia; order Artiodactyla; family Balaenopteridae; genus Balaenoptera; species Balaenoptera musculus. Next base: position 7,400,076 of record NC_045801.1, on the reverse strand, counting down.
CGGGCAGGGCGGCCTCTTGTTCAAGGCTGCGTGCCCCAGCCTGGCCAGAAAGGTGTTCAAGGAACATGCAAGCCGAGATGGGTGCTGCAAACAACAGACACGGTGGGAAGAGGGAAGGCAGGGATCCTAGGCTAAAGTTCCCGGAAGGCTTCCAGGAGGAGGCACTGAATGGACTGTGAAAGCGGCCCTGAGAAGGGCACTCAGGCTCCAGCAGGCACCAGACACACGGGCTCCAGGCCACACCCCACAACACGACCTCACGCACTCCCCCACCTCCCGGCCAGCCAGGACTCTCATCCCCACACGACAGGGGCAGGACTGGGGTTCGGAGAGGCTGACCCCGAGGCAGAGCCCAGCTTCACCTGAGCCAGGCCCAACGTCTCCGATGGGCCACTCGGTCCTTCCGGGGTCAGCACTGGGAGGGAACACGGCTACACAACGGCCAGCAGGACCACAGAACCCTCCTGAGCCGGGTCAGCGGGTGGGCCGGTTTTGCTCCCAGCAGGGCAGTCCTGCACTAGGAACAGCCTGTTCAGAAGCCCCGGCAGTGTTCCCTCCGGATCATCATCTGTGAGCCGCCCCCAGGCCTCTGGCAAGGAGGGAAACTGTGCACTCTCTAGACACGTTCGCACAGCAGTGTATCAGCAAGATGCCAAGACACGCAAAGAAAGTGTCAGATAGGGCTGCATCCCGCAAACATTAACAATTGTTAACCTACCAAAATAACAACAAAGCAGCTCTTTTCATTTTTTTTATAGTAGACTAATATGAAAAAAATGGATCTTATACCCTGAAATATAATCATAATTATGTTGTCAGCAAATTCTGATGAAGATGCCAAAATTTGAATGCATTTTTAGGTTCAATTACTGTGTACTCATCCTTAACAAAAGGATTCAAAGGGAAAATGACGTGTTCAGCACAAGGAAAATCACAGAAGTTTGGGGTTTGAGCGTTCGATTTCTATGAACTTTTGCCAGTTTTTAATCAGCTACTCTGTACTGTTAAAAAGGAAAACTCTTAAACTAACTGCATAAAGTCCTCGTTTCTGAACTCTGAGTTGCAAACACTCCCAGCCAGGAACAGCCAGGTCCTGTCTGCGACCTCTGACCCCCTACCTGCTCACCCCTGCCTAGGAACCAGAGACGAACAAGGGCCTCTGACCGCTCCTCCCAGAGGAAGGTCATGACCTGGAGGGCCTGTGGGTCCCGGGAGGGCGGTCAGGCCCCTCTGACCCTAGGGAAGGCCACCCGGAGCTGACAGGTCACCGGCGTGGGTGGCCAGGCCTCTCCTCCCCATTCTCAGGCCCTCGAGCAAACAGGCGAAGAAGGTCAGTCCAGCCTTGAGCTGAAGTCGTGTGCTCCAGCCGGCTCACAGGACGTCCGGCCCAGCACACAATCAAGGGCGTCCTTTCCTTTGTGCTGTTGTCCTTTGTAAGTGCATCTCCTGTGGGGACTCAAGGGTGGGACGACCAGAGCAGGATGCGATCCAGGCATTCCAGGTCTCTCGGCCCTTAAGCCACCTTGTAAATTATTATTATTAATTATTACAGAAGTCACAGGACGAATCCGCGCTCGTGGCGTAACAGGCAACACAGAAGCACGCGGAGCAGAGACGGCCGCCTGACCATCCCCCGCGAAGAACAGCATCGCTGAGCAGGGGCTTGTGCTGTGCGTCCAGGGACAGAGAGAGACAGGGACACCCCACGCACACGCCTCTGCTGCCCGCTGCCCCGTCTCCCCCCACGCCCTGGGCCCTCCTCCCTCCCTCCGCCCCCCAGCGCTGAGCTCCACACAGAAGGAAGGGACGGGGCATCTGGTGTCGCTGACCTGGGGGTCTCAGGGACCCCGAGCATAAACTCAAACTACGTTTTCCGACAGAAGCAACGTTAGAAGTGGCCTCAAAGTCTGCGAGGTCTCGTGGGGCAGCCGGCGCTGGGCGGGAAGGGTGCGGGATCCCAGCCCCCGACTGCCTGCGCACCTGTGGGCCCGGCACTGACGCTTGCACTCACGGTATAAGGGGCGGGAGGGGGTAGCCCAGGACAGAAGTGCGCCCTGTGGTGCTTTTCAGTCTGGGTTTCATGACACAGGCGTGACACAAACACAGCAGCCAGATTCACTGGAAACACACAGGCATCAGAGGGTTCTGGGGAAGGGAGATGGCACAGGTAAGCTGGTTCCGACATCCCAACTTCCTCCTTCAAAGCACCAAGAGAGTGAAGGCCCACGTGAGGGCCCACGCATCTACCCGAGGCCAGGCCAGACCATCGGAGACCAGGATGAGGGAGGAGAGCTGTGGGGACCTACTCAGAGACACGGACTCCCAGCCACACCCTGAAACGTGCTTCATCCAAATGAAAGCTGACAAAAACCCAACAGGGCATTATGAAGGTAAGAAAAGGAAGTGGCAGGAAGGTAGCCCCAGGAACAGGTCATACACAGCAAGGCCCTCCACGTGGGAAGGCAACTGGCAGAAATGGCAGAAGCCGTCAGGGGTGAGGTAACAGGGCTTGGAGGGATGTGGCAGCCTGCGTGGCCTAAAGGTTCCCAGCGTACATGGATGTGGTTACAGATCTCTCCTACGCTGCTCCTGGGGATGCAAAACGGCACGGCCACTTTGGAAGACAGTTTGATAGTTTTTTATAAAACTAAACGTACTTCACCATATAATCCTGCAGTCGTGCTCCTGGGTATTTACCCAAAGGAGTTGAAAATGTGTGTCCACACAAAAAACTACAAACAAATATTTATAGCACCTCTGTCGTAACTGCCAAAGCTTGGAAGCAACCAAGATGTCCTTCAGTAGGCAAATGGATAAACTGTGGTGCGTCCAGACAATGGAATATCATTCAGCACTAAAAAGAAATGAGCTATTGGGAAGGGGGGAGGGGTAATATAGGGGTACGGGAGTAAGAGGTACAAACTATTAAGTATAAAATAAGCTCCAAGGATATATTGTACAACACCAGGAATATGGACAATATTTTATAATAACTATAAATGGAGTATAACCTTTAAAAATTGTGAATCACTATATTGTACACCTGAAACATATAATACTGTACAGCAACTATACTTCAATAAAAAAAAGAAAAAAAATGATCTATCAAACTATGAAAAGACATGGAAGAGCCTGAAATGCATATTACTAAGTGGAAGAAGCCAATCTGAAAACGCTTCATACTGTATGATTCCAACTATATGACATTCTGGGAAGGGCAAAATTATGGAGACAGTAAAAAGACCTCCAGTAAAAAGTAAAAAGACAGTAAAAAGGTGGCCATGCTTGGGGTGGAGGGGATGAACAGGCAGAGCACACAGGATTTTTAGGGTAGTGAAAATATTCTGCGTGATTCCATAATGATGGATACATGTCACTACATATTTGCCCAAACCCACAGAATGTACAACAGCAAGAGTGAAGCCTAATGTAAACTCTGGGCTTTGGGTGATGACGATGTGGCAGTGTAGGTTCTCCAACTGTACCAAATGCACCACCCTGGTAGGGATGTTGATAACAGGGGAGGCTGTGCATACCTGTAGGCAGGGGGAATATGGGAGATCTGTACCTTCCTCTCAATTTTGTTGAAAACCTAAAACTTCCCTAAAAAAAATAAAGTCTTTAAAAATATATATTGTGGGGCTTCCCTGGTGGCGCGGTGGTTGAGAATCTGCCTGCCAGTGCAGGGGACACGGGTTTGAGTCCTGGTCTGGGAAGATCCCACATGCCGCGGAGCAACTGGGCCCGTGAGCCACAATTACTGAGCCTGCGTGTCTGCAGCCTGTGCTTCGCAACAAGAGAGGCCGCGATAGTGAGAGGCCCGCGCACTGCGATGAAGAGTGGCCCACGCTCGCCGCAACTAGAGAAAGCCCTCGCACAGAAACGAGGACCCAACACAGCCAAAAATAAATTAATTAATTAATTAATTTAAAATATATATATATATATATATATATATATATATATATATATATATATATATATATATAGTGGCAAAAAGTTCCAGAAAGATGCAGCAGATGTACCGTTCCCTATTCTTCCCACTAAGTGCAACTAAAACCCTGGACGTCACAGATAAAATACACATAAGACTGTGAAAGTCGGAGAGAAGGTGGCAGAGCAGCTAACAAACAACCTTGCAAGCTGAGACAGTAAGTGCCCGGAGCTTTCCTTTCACCCCCTAGAACTCAGAAGCAGAAACATCAACAGGCACAGGAAGAAACAGCTCCAACAAGAGCCTGCTCTCACTGGCCAGCGGGCCAGGAAAGGGACAGCCTCACAAGACACAAACCTTTTAGGCAATATCCATCCTGCAACACTCAAACCCCACAGACAACACTGCAGCCCATCCCCACCCCTGCGAGAAGAATCAGTGACCTTGAAAATAGAACAATAAAAAACACACAATCTGAATAACAGAGAAAACAGACTGAAAAAGAACAAAGACAGCCTCAGGGACCTGTGGGACTATAACAAAAAACAAGTCTACCATTTGTGTCAGTAGAGTCCCAGGAAGGGAGAAGGACAGTGGGGTGGGAAAGTATTCTGAGAAATAATGGCTGAAAATTTCCCAAAGTTGGCAAAAGACATAAAGCCACACAGTCAAGAAGGTGAGCAAACTCCAAACAGGGTAAACCCAGAGAAATCTATGACAAGACACATTATAATCAAGCTTCTGAAAACTAAAAACAGACAGGAAACCTGAAATTAGCAAGAAAAACAGTTTCCTGTGTGGAAAAACTATCCGATTGACAGCAGACTTCTCCTTAGACGCGTGGAGGCCAGAAGGAAGTGGCACAGTTTTCAAGTGCAAAAAGGAGAGAACTGTCCACCCATGATCCTACAGCCAGCAGCAACATCCTTCAGGAATGGAGGGAAAACCAAGACATTCCCAGATGAAGGAAAAGAAACAGAAGTTGTCACCAGCAGACCCAACCTAAAAGAATGACCAAAGGAAGTTCTCTAAACAGAAGGAAAATGCTAAAACAACGACTCCTGTGACATCAAGAAAGGTAAAATGAACAAAGGAAAGTGTAAAACTTTGGGCAAATACATCAGATTTCCTTTTTCCTGTTGATTTCCTAAATGACGTTTGCTATTAAACAAAAAGTATAACTCTGTCTGATGCGGTTCTCAACGTCTGCAGAAGAAATTTTTATGACAATTATAAACGGGGGAGGTAAAGGGACACAAGGTTGGGACTTCCCTGGTGGTGCAGTGGTTAGGACTCAGTGCTCTTGCTGCTGAGGGCCCAGGGTCGATCCCCGGTCAGGGAACTAAGATCCTGCAAGCTGCACCCCAACGCCAAAAAAAAAAAAAAAAAAAAAAAAAGGACACAGGGTTTCTCCACTTTACTCAAACTGATAAAATGTCATCAAACAGCTCTGTATCTTGATTGCAGGGGTGGTTACACAAATCTACACATGTGGTAAAAATGGATTAGAACCATACGCGCCCATTACACCAACATTAATTTCTTGGTTTTGATATTGCATGACAGTTTCACAAGATGTAACCGCTGGGTTGGGATGATGAAAGAGTTCTGGAAAGGGCTTCCCTGGTGGCACAGTGGTTAAGAATCCGCCTGCCAATGCAGGGGACAAGGGTTCAAGCCCTGGTCCGGGAAGATCCCACATGCCGCGGAGCAACGAAGCCCGTGCGCCACAACTACTGAGCCTGCACTCTAGAGCCCGCGAGCCACAACTACTGAGCCCACGTGCCACAACTACTGAAGCCCGCGTGCCTACAGCCCATGCTCCGCAACGAGAGAAGCCACCATAATGAGAAGCCCACGCACCGCAATGAAGAGTAGCCCCCGCTCGCTGCAACTAGAGAGAGCCCACGCACAGCAACGAAGACCCAACACAGCCCAAAATAAATAAATAAAATTAATTAATTAATTAAAAAAGAAAAGAGAGTTCTGGAGATGCATGGTGGTGATGGTTCCACGACAATGTGAATGTCCTTATGCCACTAAACGATACACCTAAAAATGGTTAAAATGGCAAATTTTATGTTATATATATTTTTTTACTCGCCTCCCAAAAACATAACCATTGGAGTAAGCCTGGAAAAGGGTATATAAGACCTCTCTGCACGATCTTTGAAACTTCCTGTGAATCTACTATTATTTCAAAATACAAAGTTAAAAAAAAAAATACTCCAGCCAACAAAACATACCAATGGCTGCCAGCTTGGAGTCTCTGGAAAAGGCACTAAATTTGAGAAGAATCAGGTATATTGTTTGACATACCCATGACCCCGTCCAATCCCAACCACCCTATGAGGTCCAAATGTCCCGCAGAGGTGGAGTGAGGTAGCTCACAGGGGGCAGCCAGGGCTCAGGCCAGGTCTCTGTGCTCACCTCCATGAGAAGCAGGGCTCTGCACCCCAGCACCTTCCATACCACCTGCACTCATTACCTGCAGCCAGCGCCCCGCCCAGCCCAATGTCATCCATCCTCTTAGTGACGCTGCTGCTAGGGACACAGTAGGCACTCAATGTTAGACAAACTGATGATCACAAATAGCCTTAAACATTTATCGATAACCATAAGAAGACAAAATGCTCATTACTAGACTACTAAATTCCTCTCTTTAAAAGTGACAGTGTAAAACAAACTCTCTTCCTTCCTCTCCTTGATTAGTATAAATCATCCTTCGCTGCTTTTCAACTATCTTTTACTTGGATTGATTAACTTTAAAGAGAGTTCAAGAGCCAAAATTAAGGCCCTAATAAATTGCCTACCTTATGAGAAGAATAGGATGGCAAGTTCTTTCAGAGTTGTATTTTTGTTTTCTTGTTGTTCACTTGCCCTTAAGTTATTAAATTCAAAAGAGCTGGCAGCTTCCCAATAGGAGTGGAAATATTTTAGCAACATGCAGCCAGATTGCTGTCACATCCAAGGTAATGAATAAACTCTCGTATTGTGCAGCTTACTACAATCGAAAATACTTTTTTCCTTTATCTTCAGGAAGAGAGGCCTGGGCTTGGACAAAACACTTTCCTTCCATTTAGTTTATTCTGCAGAACTTTTCATGAGCTGTGGATATGCCGTATAACATCATCATCACCATCACACTTACTGAGAACTTGCTGTAACCAAAATAAGGGCATTCAAAGAGGAAGAGGGAGAAGAAAAGAAAGCTTAAAGCAATTAAACACTCACCATGAGCTGGCACCACGCAAGCCTCATGCTAAGAGTATTCAATCTTCACAACAATCCTATGAAATAGGTTTCTTTATTGTATCTCCTCAAATCTAAGACAACATCTATTTTAAGAGGCACTGATACTTTACATACCACTAAAAGAGATTAAAACGCTACCAAATAAATTAAAACACGCTGGTTTCTTACCACACCAATTGTAAGACATCACCTGATTTTAGGGATGTTAAAATCAGTCTTTGAATCAGTGAAACTCAGGAATATTTCCAGATTCCGATGGAGATGCAGTATGGCCCAAGTGCCCGGGAGATTGGACTCCTAACCCCTGTTCTTTCCTTGTAAGGCCCCATTTCCCCCCTCAGCACCCACAACAAACACACCTGGGGGCCCTGCCTCTGGGCTCACCTCCATGACCTCCTGCTTTCAAGAGAGAAGGAGGGCTTCCCTGGTGGCGCAGTGGTTGAGAATCTGCCTGCCAATGCAGGGCACACGGGTTCGAGCCCTGGTCTGGGAAGATCCCACATGCCGCGGAGCAACTAGGCCCGTGAGCCACAACTACTGAGCCTGCGCGTCTGGAGCCTGTGCTCCGCAACAAGAGAGGCTGCGATAGCGAGAGGCCCGCGCACCGCGATGAAGGGTGGCCCCCGCTCGCCGCAACTAGAGAAAGCCCTCGCACAGAAACGAAGACCCAACACAGCCAAAAATAAATAAATAAATAAATAAATAAAATTAAAAAAAAAAAAAAAAAAGAGAGAGAAGGAGACAAACGTTTCCTGAGTACCAGGCACTTTCACACTCCTTATCACACGTAATCCTGACAGGCAGGGCAGCTGCTAGCCTACAAGTCACCTCTGTGAGAAAAGGAAAAAAGGTACCCTTTCCTTAAGACACTAGCTCCCCCTGTCAGAAAGTGGTCAAAATATACTGATTTTGTCAGAACAAGATACTACCATTTGCAGAAAACTGTCATAATGAATATACAAATCTATGATGTGAAATGGTCCCCTTAGAGGCGGTACCCTTGTGCAGTGTGCGACCTGCACAGCTGTACACAGTGGCCCTAATGAGTCAGCCACGAAGATACTATTATCCCATGTTACAGATGAAGAAGCTATAACTTGCCTAAGAGGATCAAGTTCAGGCCTATATGGTTTCAAAGCTACCTGGTCAACTCACAAGGGACTTAAAAATCAGGTAGAAACACAGGCTGTATGCATGCATGTGTGCGGCGGTGGGGATGTCTATACAGGCACATACTAACCACATGCCACCAGAGAGCATGGGGAGGACGCAGAAACCCCGTGGCTGAGGCACCTGGGGAAGGCTTCGCGGGGGAGGGAAGCTGAACGGATCCAGGAGGTAAGGAGAGCAGGCGAGCAGAACAGAGGAGAGCCTCAACCCCGGGGAGCCTTGAGTGTGTAGAGGGGGGGATAAAGTCAGGGTCGAGGGGCAACAACGCCTGGTCCTCGGAACACCCACCACGAGAACCTGCCCAAGAAAGGCAAGGGCACCCAGCCTCCAGAGCAGGAGGCCCATCGAGAGGGGCTGGGACGGGGCAAGGCACACAGGAAGCTTGCCCCATCGGGAAGTCCCCAGTCCCGCTGATGGGGGCTGAAAAGCTGAATCTGTATTTGAAATCCGTGGATTTTTAAATGCTGGCAACTAAATGAGATTTTCCTGAAAAAAAAAAAACTGTGCAGGCCAAACAAATCAAGTCTTCAGGTTACATCTATCCTGAGAGCTGCCAATTTGCAACTTCTGAGAAAAGGTTTTCCACCTGGGTGACTAGGACCACTGTTAAGTGGCAGGAGGAAAGCCAGAGAGCCTGGTCTGAAGAAACAGAGAGAGAGACAGACGGACAGACACAGAGATAGAGCTGAGGCCCCAGACCCTTTCCCCACCCCTCTGGCTCCCCAACACCCAGCAAAGCGCCGGGTTCTGGGTAGGCAGATTCTGAATGCTAGTTATTTCCTATTTCACAGACTCTGAGTTTTTCAGATCTTCCACAATGATGCTGACATGTGTAATCCAAGAAAAAATTAGATTAAAAAAATGTACATTGATATTAGAAATAAAGGCACAGTAAGTGACAAAATAAGGTCTCCTTCTTGGGGGAGAAAGACACTGATCCCCAGACACCCTGGGCCCCAGACAGTCTGACAGGCTCTGGGCCAAACACCAGCTGAGGAAGGAGAGCAGGGCCACAGCTGCCGACACTCGGCAGAGATGCAAACTCTGGTCACAGACAAAACGTGTCTCCCAGCTGATGGTGTTCTGATATTCCTCACTGAGGCTGATTAGACATTTGTGTGTGTGGAGGAGGTGGGGGGGACATCAAACCTTACGCCTGTCCCTGTCGTTCTCTCGTAAGGATATATTAGGGTGACACCAAAAGTGCATAGTGTTCAGGTGACAAAAAAGAAAGAAAAAAGAAAAGGTGACAGATTTAGAATCGATGAGGAAAAGGCATTCTTGACACAACAGTTATACTTGCTACAAGAAGATACCTGATAGGTGAGGACGGCCAAGCCTCGAAGTGCCCAAGTCCAGAGCTTGAACGCATGGGCCAGGTGAGCCGGCGCCCAGGTGCACAGAGGGCCCAGGTGAACAGAAGGCCTCGCAGTAGGGGAGGCCAGGCATGGAAAGGTACCAGAGCTCCCAGAGCTGGGTGTCCTCAGAGAGTTCCCACATGTCGGCCATGGGAGGGGGGGCATGAAGACAGCATGGCCCAAAGCGGCACCCCCGGCCTCCCTGCTCACCCCAGCTGCAGAATAACATTAGACTTCCTGCTCTGTTCACAAAGATCTGCATGTCAGTGACCGCACTTGATCCTCCCTGCTATCCTGTGGAGTAACCAAGTAGATGGTGCCACCACCACCATCAGCATCAGCATCACCACCACCAACATCATCATCACCACCATCATCACCACCATCACCACCATCAGCACCATCATCACCGCCACCACCATCAGCACCATCAGCATCACCACTATCACCACCACCACCACAATCACTACCATCACAACCACCAGCACCATCACCACCACCACCAGCACCATCACCATCACCACCATCACCACCACCACCATCTCCATCATCACCACCATCACCACCACCACCATCACCACCACCACCATCTCCATCATCACCATCATCATCACCACCACCACCATCAGGACCATCATCATCACCACCGTCACCACCACCATCACCACTACCACCATCACCATCACCACCATCATCATCACCACCATCACCACCACCACCACCACCATCAGCATCATCACCATCACCACCATCACCACCACCATCGCCATCACCACCACCACCACCGTCATCACCATCATCACCACCATCACCACCATCACCATCACCACGATCATCACCACCATCACCACCACCATCACCACCACCACCATCAGCACCATCACCATCACCATCACCACCATCACCACCACAACCGTCACCACCATCAGCACCATCACCATCAGCACCATCACCATCACCACCATCATCACCACCAACATCACCATCGCCATCACCATCATCACCACCACCGTCACCACCACAACCATCACCACCATCAGCACCACCATTGCCATCACCATCACCACCATCACCACCACAACCATCACCACCATCACCACCATCACCATCACCACCATCACCACCACTACCATCACCACCATCACCACCATCTCCATCATCACCACCATCACCACCATCGCCATCACCACCATCACCACCACCACTGCCGTCACCACAACCATCACCATCACCACCATCACCACCATCACCACCACCACTACCATCACCACCATCACCACCATCACCACCATCGCCATCACCACCACCGTCACCACCACAACCATCACCACCATCACCACCACCATCGCCATCACCATCACCACCATCACCACCACCACCACCACAACCATCACTACCATCACCACCATCACCACCATCTCCATCATCACCACCATCACCACCACAACCATCACCACCATCACCACCACAACCACCACAACCATCACCACCATCACCACCACAACCATCACCACCACAACCATCACCACCATCACCACCACCATGAACATCAGCATCACTATCATCGTCGTCCCCATTGACGATGGAGAGAGCTAGGGCTCAGAGAAGTTAGCAAGATGCCAAGGAGCCCCGAGCAGACAACACACAAAGTCAAAATCTGACCAAGACCTTCCAAGTCGACCTCCGTATGTGCCCACCCATGTGGGTCTAGCACTGCTCCAGGAGGGAGTACTGACAGCGGGGCCCTGGGAGGGACACACAAGCCTTGGGCCCCACTCTGCACCCCGCCTCATGGCTAGAGAGACATTCCGAACGATTCGTTACAACCAAGAGTAGCTACACCAAAAAGGGAACTTCACCCTCTGTGTGTTTATTATAATTTACAACAGGCACTCACTTCAGGGAGCAGTAAGCTGGAAAATGAGAGCACCAGATGCAGGGCCACCAACCCACCCGGAACACGTAGTTAATATGCATGCCCCTGCACGGCCTGGCAAGAGATCTAGAACTAGGGACAGAGAACCGCCACATACAGGGCATCAGCTTTGCTTGGCCAAAAAAAAAAAAAAAGGGTACCAACACACACCATAAACCCAGGGCCTTCAGGAGGCAAGAGTGGGCACCATACATGTGCCAGCAGCACCCCCTGGTGGCCAGTCTGAGCACTACACCCTCCATTCCCAGGATGAAGCCATTCCCAAGACTGAGCAGACAGACCCTAATGAAAACACAGCTACCATTCCCTGAGTCCTAACTCTGCCAGATGCTGTGCTTTGCCCGCCACCCACTTAACCTTGACATTAATCCAGTGAGGGAGGGGCTGCTATCCCCATTTGTAAATGAGTAAACTGAGCCCAGGGAGGGGACTGCAAGATCACAGAGCAGGTGAGCACACAGCAGAAGCACAGCCCAGGCCTGCCTGATGCCTGTCCTAAATGACAAGTCACCACTTGATGTACAAAAGGGGTCGACTGCTCTGCACTGTCTGAGTCAGGCCGAGTTTCCCCTGGGGGCTGGGGCCAGGGGCTTCTGCCCCAGTTCCGTTTGGTCTCACAGTGAATTCAGTCTGTGAACATTCACAGAGCTCTTTGTCTCTTCGATACACACCTTTCTATGTGTAGGTTATACATCAATTTTTTAAAACTTAAAAAGCAAATTTTAAAGGGAAAGATATAGGAGGAAAAGGGGATTCTGATTCACAAGTGAATCTCTTATTTAAAATGACAAAGTGAGGTGAGAAGCCCAGACCTGGCCGTGAACCCACCCTGGCCATGTGTTCTTGGCCTCCCTCCTGAGCTTCCGCTTCTACATCTGCTGGGGCTGCAGGAGGACTGCAGGACACTCCCAGCCCGGTGACCGACACCTCTGAGGCACTGTCTCACGTGAAGCCATAGAAGGGCACCTGTCTGGGTCAGGACCTGGGTCCCCAGCCCCTAGCCAGCCCCAGCTCCGCACCTCCAGTGTGATGGAGTCTGTAAGTCTCCGAACCTCTCCAGGCCCCGGTGGGAAGTGGCCTTCGCATGGTTTAAAGTGGAACCTGGTCTCCGAGCCTCACCCAGAGGCTAATTTACAGGGAGACAGACAGAGCCGCCTGGACAGAAGCCAGGGTGTGCAGACGGCCCCAGCCTCCCCCATGGCCCGGAGGGGCCTGTTATGCACCTGCCCTCCCGCCTGCTACCCCACCCATGGATCACCTCCAAGGTGCCCTCCAGCTCTGAGGTTCAGTGGGCTGAAGTTGCAATAAATGCACACCCTAATCTGTGGTATTATTACCATGCAGCTCATGAAATGCTGATGAGCATGCCCACTTCTACAGCTCACAAAGTTAACATTTCTATTAAATGCAAAGGAGAAAGCCCATGGGTGTTCCCTTGTTGAAACAGGTTAACACAATAAAATGAGAAAGGCTCAGTATCAGCTATAATTAAGGCTGAGCCGACAGCTGCATTATAATTTTATGCATACGCATTTCTTCCATGTTGAAACTTGACATAATTTTTCTAAGTTATTTTTAAGCACTCTCAAAGTGAGAGCCCCAGGCAATAGAGTCTGCTACTCACATTTAACATAATCATAGCTGAAGAGCAGCCCCAGGGCCCTTTCCTTCGGAAAGCACCACAAATAATTTTATGTAAACAGAAACTGCGCCCCCATGACCCAGTTCTCTAAGTGGCAGCACCGTCCCGCCCCAGCGGATGTGTGGGAAGCTCTGAGAATGTGGGAGCCCCCGTGCACGCTTCTGACACCACAGCTCCCCTTGTGCAAATCACCGAGGTGGCCCCAGAACTCTTGACACCATGCCTCCAAAGCAACCGAGTCTCCGGGATCGTTTCCATGGGAAAAACTAAATGTGCAAAATCCTCCCCCGTTTTGCGGTGTATTTTAGGGGGACTGCAATGCCCAGGGCTGCCACCATCACCAGGCCTCTGAGTTTCCGGTTTGGGATTTTTGCTGTTTCAGTTTATTTTGGTTCCTTTCTGTGGTGGAGGCACCGTTAGTCTTAACTTGGGAAGGTAAAGGGCTGCCTGGAACTGGCTTCAGCACTGGGCCTCAGGACAGAGGCTCCGGGGTCAAACCCCACCCACGTGGCCACTTCTGCCTGGCTGGAGGGACCTCTCCTTTCCCGAGCCCGTAGGTCCTTGGCTGGAAACCCGCAGTGGCAACCGCAGCCGCCCTGCTGACCTCATGAGGACGGTGGAGGCAGGGGTCACCATGTGGAGGGACCTGGGGAAAGGGCGCTGGGGACTGCTCCACATGACGCAGGTGCAGAGCAGAACTGGGAAGAGTGGCTGAAAGGGGCTTGTGAACACAACCCACCCGGCAGGCGGACACGGCTCAGCACACACACCGCTGCTGTACATACTGGGCAGGTTCCTGCAGATGGCAGGCGGGTCCCTGTGCACGGGTCACTGCCTCGCGTGGGGAGACCCACACACGTGTGGCTCTCTGCAGAAGCTCTGGGAGGGCGGCCACCAGGGCTCAAGAGGCCCAGAGCCCCATCCAGGCCAGTGCTGTCCCACAGAAATAGAACCACTGGGACTTCCCTGGTGGTGCAGTGGCTAAGAATCCGCCTGCCAGTGCAGGGGACACGGGTTCGAGCCCTGGTCCGGGAAGATCCCACATGCCACGGAGCAACTGAGCCCGTGCGCCACTACTGAGCCTGCGCTCTAGAGCTCGCGAGCCACAACGACAGAGCCCACGTGCCACAACTACTGAAGCCCACACGCCTAGAGCCCGTGCTCCACAACAAGAGAAGCCACCGCAATGAGAAGCCCGCACACCGCAACGAAGAGTAGCCCCCGCTCGCCGCAACTAGAGAAAGCCCACATGCAGCAACAAACACCCAATGCAGCCAAAAATAACAATAAATAAATAAATTTAAATTTAAAAAAATTTTTAAAAAAGAAAGAGAACCACTGGTGTGATTTCAAATTTTCAAGCAGCCACGTTAAAATGAAAAAAGTAAAATTAATTTTAATAATATGTTTTGTTACCCCAGTATATCCAAAATACTATCACTTCACTTGTAATCCATTTTTAAGAGAGAGATGAGAAATTTCACATTCTTCTGATGTTGCTGTCGTACTAAGCGTTCAAGATCTGGTGTGTATTTCCCACTTCCAGCACGTCGCAGTCTGGCCCAGAACACAGACCCAGCATTCACATTATTTCCAGGACACCTGGCAACTTTTTCACTGCAGATCAGAGAAATGTGGACTGCAGGTCCCTCTCCCCGACAGCCAGTGGGACAGGAGAGGGCCTCCAGCACCCCGAAATCTTTGGGACCCACAGAGTTAGGAAGATGGAGACAAGGAATTAGGAAGCTTAGACCGTGCCGGCCAGAGTTACTGCCCACACTGCTGAAACAGAGGCAGACGATGGGGACACTTTCATTTATTACCGTCACAGGCTTTAGACGCTGGCTGTCTGCTCCAGGCCCCTGAGGTCATAATCAAAGGAGATAAAAGAACAGCCTGGGCAGGAACTGAAGGGAGATGTGGGAAACATGCAAATACAGCTTCAAATTTTATTATTTTTTTAATAAGTTTATTTATTTATTTATTATTTATTTTTGGCTGCGTTGGGTCTTCGTTGTGGTGCGCGGGCTTCTCACTGCAGTGGCTTCTCTTGTTGTGGAGCACGGGCTCTAGGCGTGCAGGCTTCAGTAGCTGTGGCACCCAGGCTCAGTAGTTGTGGCTCGCGGGCTCTAGAGCACAGGCTCAGTAGTTGCGGCGCACAGGCTCAGTTGCTCCGCGGCATGTGGGATCTTCCCGGACCAGGGCTGGAACCCGTGTCCCCTGCATTGGCAGGCGGATTCTTAACCACTGCGCCACCAGGGAAGCCCCCAACTTCAATCAAACTTTAAGTACCTGCTTTACTTATCACGAAAGCCTGCGAGTCGTCTCAGTTACAAAGTATTTTGAACTTGCAAATTAATTCAAGAAGAAAGAACTGCCCTCTAATATTCAGACGTGTCTAAGGTCTGTTCAAATTCCAGAACAGAGCTTTAAATTTAAGCAAGAGCCACAGGGACAAGAAGATTTTCCAAACCCCACCAGCCACCCAGCTCCAGCCTACCAGAATGATCTGGTCCATTCTTCCTGGTAACCAATATATGAAGTAAGCATTAGGTGTGTTCTCCACATACCTGGGCTATTCAGTTTTTCACTAGGGAAAAAAGTAATTTTTAACTTAGTCTCACAATTCAACATTTAATGAATGCCTAATATATACCACATACTATGCATGCGAAGCACATTTGGAAATGAGTAAGACACAAACTCCAGAAACATAAACAAATAATGCCATGTTGTTCGTGAAAGCAATTTAAAGTGACCGTGGTTTTATCTGTGGCCCAAATTCATAGACTGCTGCCTTGGAAGGGACAGAGAGTCCAGACTTCCAGCCAGTGCCCGACCTGCCCCTCACGGGGTTTGGGCAGCTACCACTTTTTTTACAGGGCAGGGACCTTTAGAAGGTCAGGCAGCCTGTCCTCCTCCCTGACGCGGCTCCAGCTCGCGCAGCCTTACGGTGACCCTGGAAAGGCCAGCTCCTCCCACTGCCTCTGATCAAGCCAGCGGCGGCCCCTGGACCTCCTCCCCTGCAGGTCCAGCATCCCGGTCTCAGCCATGCCCTGCCATACCTGACGGGTCCCGCTGCTGGGACAGCGCCCACACGGTGGCCAGGCCAGTCCCCACGTGCAGCCGCCACCTCTGCAGGCACAGCTGTCTCCTAGGCTATCTCCACTTCCGCAGGGCCTTTCCCATGCATGTCCCCTAGGGGGCGACAAAGCGCAAAGGAGAACTCCGGCCTCAGGGAGCTAGTTCTGAGCTGCCTGAAATTCTGCAAAGTGGAGAGGGCTGGCGAGCGCCTGCTGTCTATCAAACTTTTTTTTTTTTTTTTAATCCAGAACCTCATGCTTCAAGTTTCAACTCCAACCTCAGTTTGTCAGAGGCTTTTCTTAAATCCCCTTCAATATAAATTAGGTCCCCATTATTTTCTCTTGCCCACTCCCCACCCGCATCGTCCGCTTTGAAGCAATTACCGCAATCTGTAATCATGTATTTAACGGTGTATTTATTTGTTTAACCTGTCCCTCCTAAAAGACTGTAAACTCCAAAAATATCAATATCATTTAATTCAAAATACAGTTAAAAGCTTAAAGAGATCAATGTTTAAGGTCAACAAATGCTGCATTTCCCTTGTCGTGAGGACTAGAGCATTTCCAGAACGTTCACCTAAGAACCCCCGAGGCTAAGGTTAACCAAGGCAGTCAACTCACACTTCCCAGAGAAACAGACAAGACTAAGGGCTGGGGGAGAAAGAGTGGCTCAGGGTAGGTCAGCCGCCAGCCAACCCACATCCCGGTAAAACCACAACTTCTCCGGTCCTCTGACTCCTGCCCAGCGACGGGTAAGGGCTGCCCCATGGCCGTCCTGGGGCAGGGCTGCACAGAACTTCAGCTCCAGGGGCCTCTTCAGAGCGGAGGGAAGGGCCTCAGTCCCCAGGAAGGGTCTCTCTGAAGTGCTTCCAGTAACCCGGCAAGCCCTGCACCAACTCAGAAATAAAAACAGGGAGCAGAATTCAAAAGCTTTTCTCTCTACCACTGCAGGGGGGAATTGAAAATAATGGACCACGGCTGTGTGTATGGAGCCTGGAAAGTTTCATATCCCTGTGCCTGTTCGGTTCATCACTGCTCTTTCCCTGAAACCAAACACAGATGAAGGCTGGCTGGTCTCTAAGCTAAAATCCACTCAATCACCAGTCCTATGGGTTTTTACTCTGGTCCATTTCTCTAAATCTGCCCCAAACCTCCACTCCCACACCCACTGCCTTGGGGTGAGTGTCGTCGCCCCTGGGATGCACCGTAACAGCACCTGATGACGGGTCTTGCTCCTGCCTGCATTTCTGCCCCTCCAAAAAATGTCCTCCTATTTATTCTTTATAACTTCAGAAATTACTAGAAAGCTACAGTAATTCACAGTGTGTTGCTGATGAAGGATAAACAAACAGATCAATGGAATAGACCAGAGAGCTGAGAAATGGACCCACATGTAATTTTCAACAAAGGATCAAAGTACCTAAGTGGCTGGGCTAGGTGCGCCGCACCCCCTCAAGCCTTCAACTCTCAGGGCTTACTTCCAGCATAGTCTCTGGCACCATCTCCTAAAGGATCGGTTTTCCACTGCTAGGACTCTACGAGATCCTCAAGAGGAAACAGCGAATCACACGTGACTGCATTCTCACCTCCTGGCACAAACTTTGGCACAAACATTTGGGTGAACCAAGGAATCTGCTTGGAAGAAAAAAAAAAGAAAGAAAGAAGGAAGGATGGGAAGGGGGAAGGGAGGGAGGAAGGGAGAATCCTAAGGGGCAGAGAAGTGATGGTGGCCCCAGAAGAAGAGGCCTGCTGGCAGAGATGGGAAAAAAATATCTAACAGAAAGAAGGAAGCCAGCTAGGGCCCTACAAGGAGGCTTGGGGCTGACTTACAAGGTCCTCCAGGTTGTCAGGACCTCCAAGACCCTCCTTTTCCAGAATGCTGCTCCCAAAGCCCCCTGCTCCTTGGCTCCAGATGCGGTGGCTGATTTGGTCCCCTCATCCCCCTACACCCCCAACAAGGCCAGCAGCTGCCTCTGAAGTCCGGTCCCCACCCTTCCCACCCTGCCTCGGCCCAGACCCAACTAGGGCACAAACGTGCCAGATTCCAGAGTTCAAAAATTTGCGGCTCCATTTGTTACATGATTTAAAAGAAGAAAAATCTGTTACCCAAGTTAAAATCCTTTTTCTATTAATATGCCAAGCATAATCTGTTTATAAGCATATAATTATATATTTTATGTTCCTTGAAAAAAAAGGACGTAACTTCAAACCTACAATAGCTGTTTAATATGACAATTTGTTTCACCCCCAGATTACTTTTCTTTCTTTTTTAAAAAAAATCAGTCAATGGGAATTCCCTGGCGGTCCAGTGGTTAGGACTCAGTGCTTTCACTACCGGAGCCCAGGTTCAATCCTTTGTCAGGGAACAAAGAACCTGCAAGCTGCACAGTGCGGCAATAAATAAATAAATATAATAATAAATTTTTAAATCAATCAAAGTCTATCACATTTTCCAACCACAACTGTTTTCAAGGAGCAAGTAGATCTCAATGCACTAAGCTGCACAGCAGAGAGACTGGGGTCTCGGTGAAAGGGATAAAGAGCAGTGCCCACAGCATCTACAGCATCCTGCAGATGAAGCGGTGGGTTCCAAGAGTTATGTGACTCCCTCAGGTCAGGAATCTGGTGAGTAGCAGATCTCTGGCCCCAGAGCACGTGTTCATTCCACCCTCCAGACTGTTCCAGCCCTTAAAGTTGACACCTGCCCTTGAGAAATGGCAAAGACAGTGAAAGTTTAACAGAATGAACAGCTGCTAACAAAGAGAAAACAACTCTAGGCTAAATCCCTTCTACATAATTAAATCAGCCCCTCTTGCTGGGGAGGTTTTCAGAAGCAGCATGCATGAAACTATCTACAAAGGAAATGCAATTAAGGAGAGTCTTTTTAATATATCCAATTCTTGACTGCCCTTGCCCTAGGCAGAAACTTAATTCTACTGAAGGATAGCTGTCTTTGAAAAGTTGTTATGTAAATTGTAAGGTAAGGGGAGAAAAGACACAGGAACCATTTTACAAGGTAAATGGGAAACCGGCTGAGAAGGGAGCAGTGCGGTAACAGATTTCCAGTTCCCAGCAATGACCATCGCGGCTGGCTTACCATCAAAAAGCTGGACCTTAGAGACCAAATGCAACTCCATCTTATCATTTATTTTACTGGCTCTCCTACGTTAACCCAACAACCAAGCAAAACAGGAGGCTCTTTTCAGGAATGAGCTGACCACAAGTTAACAGCAACGCATTTTAAAACATGATTTTTGGTAACTTATTACAGCTGAAAATTGAAGGAAACTACAACAAGTGCCAGGTTTTAAAAAAAAAAAAAAAAAAACTGTTCAGTAAACTCCAGAAGAGCAGAGGTGGGCAGTGCATGTCGTGTATCATCAGCAGTAGCCCAATGTCTTGGGAGAGGGAAGGCACCAAACAGAGAAGACAGTGTAATAGGGAAGAACAAATCTGACTCCATATTGGATCTGGTTTTTTTCCTTTAAACTTTGTATTCTATTGCCTTTGCTACAAGTTAAGAATGTTGCCTAAAATATACAGGTTAGCCCATTCTCAAGGCTCTGACCTTTAAAGGTACAACACTTCTCCATTCACACAAAGATAAAAAGTCCCGACACACAGGATACCATTTGTCTTGGAGGTTTATAGGATCACTGTGACCAGACCTAGGTGCACAGCTGCAGGAACAACAGATTCCAGCACCAAGAAGTTCGCAGCAACCAACCAAACGCCCTCCACTTTTGGTATAAAAGAAGGCTGAATTCTAACTCAGGTAAGATGGTTCTTTGGGACACTAGTCCACCATCTTCTCAGTCTGCTGGCTTTCCAAATAAAGTCACTATTCCTTGCCCAAAAAACTCACCTCTCGATTTACTGACCTGTCGTGCAGCAAACAGTACAAGCTTGGACTCCTACCATCGTCATTGTCAGAAAGAATGCCTGGCATAGTTCAGGGCTCCTGACCCACCACTCCGGCTCTGGGTCTGCTCCGTCACTTCACACACACACACACACACACACACACACACACTCACTTCCGGAATCTGACACAACAATGGGATGAAGGCAGGACCAAGGGTCAAAGGACTCTTTACCATCCCTGCCTGGCATGTTGAGAGGAGTGTCATGCAAAGCTGTTGGCTTGAACTGAAGAAGCCAAGAAAAGTGCCCCCGGGGTTTGGGCACCAAACACCCAGCAAACACAAGCTCTAGGTGTCTTCTGCAGCCCTCAGCATGTGGGACACTCAGTATAGCTGCTTCGGTATGAACCGGTAGGCTCAGAAGATGAAGCTGAAGGGGCAGTTGTGGAGGGTAAGCCCTGTGACACTAAGCTGATATTTCCAAAGTCACTGGGCTCTGCCAGGGAGCCAGGCTGGAAGGGGGCAGGAGGCAGTCAAATAGTTCATTCATTCTTCCATTCAATAAAGGCACCCTGGGCACCCACTCGGGGCCAGGCGCTGATCCAGGGGTTGGAAGTACAAGCCAAGCAGGCACCCAGAAGTTTGGATTTCATCCCAAGTTAGAGGAAGTTGATTTTTAAAGCCTCAGCTCTGCCATTTCTAAACTGTATGAAGTTGACCTCTCTGAACTTTTGTTCCTCGTCAGTAAATGACACACAAATTAGAGGTGTCGGGAAAACTGAGTAGCAAAAAGCATGAGGTCAGTGTCCCAGTGTGGATGCTTACTGTTAATTACACAGGAAGGAGCCCCAAGGTCAGCGTTAAGGGGCTTAGACCAGGTGTTCAGTGGAAGATCCATCGCGGTCCTGCATCCAGCCAGCGAAAAGGGTGCGTCACCCAAGAAGCCAGGGACGGCTGCCTGGAGGAGGTGGCATGTCAGCTTAACTTTAAAGGGTGAGGAACAAGGGCCCACAGAGCTAGGCGGCAGGTAGAGGCTAAATTACAATTTATTGGGCTTCCCTGGTGGTGCAGTGGTTAAGAATCCGCCTGCCAATGCAGGGGACACGGGCTCAAGCCCTAGTCCGGGAAGATCCCACATGCCGCGGAGCAACTAAGCCCGTGCACCACAACTACTGAGCCTGCGCTCTAGAGCCTGCGAGCCACAACTACTGAAGCCCGCGTGCCTGGAGCCCGTGCCCCACAACAAGAGAAGCCACCGCAATGAGAAGCCCGCGCACCGCAACGAAGAGTGGCCCCCACTCACCGCAACTAGAGAAAGCCCGCGCACAGCAATGAAGACCCAATGCAGCCAGAATAAATAAATAAATAAATTTATAAATAAATTACAATTTATCACAGGGTATTACTGGGTTACCAGCAGTAACCAGCTAATCCCTGGCGTTTATGGCTCCCCCTACAGGACACAAAGAAACTTTCCTTCAGCAGCTCGGTGGAACCCTTTCCCTTCAAAACATCCTGGCCAAGTACATGGGTCTAAAGAAACTATCCATTTCACAGAGGAGGAAACTGAGGCCAGGAAACAAGGAGGCCGAGCCAAGGCCCACGCGGCCACACAGTCAGCAGCATCGGATTCGAACCTCCCGCCCGCCAGGACGCCTGCGCTGGGTCGCTAGCGCGCGCCCCGACCCCGCCCGTTGCCCCGGAAACGGCCCCGCACGCGCGAGCGCACTGCTTTCCCTTGCTCGTTCTTCCGCTAGCACCCTCGTTACTTTTTTTTTTTTTTTAATAAAAACCCAAGGCGGCGGAATACTGCCAGCGATTTAACGTGCTGTCAAAGGACGCCGCTACGTCCGCTCTCCGCCCTGGGCCGCGGATCCCTCCGCCGCCCAGCGGCCTGCGCGCTTCTACTCGACTCCAAGCTCGAAACGGCTTCCCGCGCGCCGCGCCGCGCCCCACCCCCACCTCATCCCCACCCCAACCCCCAGCCCGGCTCACCTGCCGCCCGCGTCTCCATGGCAACGCCCCCACCGCGGAGGAAAAAAAAGCCTCGGGCTCTTCCGGGCCCCCTCCCGCGCCGACCGAGAAGGCGGGGCGCTCCGCTGATGCTTCGCTTTTTATTTTTATTTTTTTAAGAAAAGAGCCGGCGCGGTTATGGCGAATCTGCGGCATCCAACATGGCGGATGGAGTCTTCGCCCTCCTCTTCCCGGGGCGCTGACGACGGCGTCGCGGACGTCAGGCTCGGATGACCCTCCCCCAGCGGCGAGAGCGGCCGGGCTGGGCCGGGCTACTGCGCATGCTCGGCTCTGGCGGTTGTGCTTTGTGTCCCACTCCGCAGATTCCGTCGCTCCGGGTTTTGAGCCTCTCCTGGGAAGGGGCTAACGAGAGGCGTGGAATGCAGATGGGCGGATTGGGAGTCTTCATAGTGCTGCCGAAGCCAGCATCTACCTGCCGGCCCATCCTTGGACCCACCCCTGCACTACACCGGGCTGGACGAGGTTAAGGCAGCGCTCCGGTCCCAGTTCCCAGCGATTTAACTTTTCTTGGCTTTAGTTTACTAATTTGTCAATCGGGGCGGTAACAGCCTGCCTCCCTCTCAAAGGTTGCAGTGTTTCCTGTTGTGGGATGCTTTCCGCTAGGAGTACCCGACTTGATTTAGTCTTCCAGACTGAATTAAACAACTGGCACCACCTCGACAGAATGACTGCCTTCTCTCTGTCCTCCTGTCTTGCAGAAAGTCTCAGTTGGGTGTGAGCACGTCTCCCTAACCCTTGCTCGTCTCCCTGAATCTGGCTCACAGTCTTCTTTCTGCAGGCAACAATATCTGGTTGAGATGTAATGACCTCGTCTTCCTTTTGGTCTACCACTTCCTTCAGATCTCTGCTCAAATGATATCTCCTAGCGGGCCCTCCCAGACCACCCCATCCAAAGTAACCCTCCTAAGTCACTTTCTGTTTTCTCCCTAGTATCAATTTCTGCCTGACATTAATTTATCTCCATCTCGTCTTTGTCGCCCCTTTAGTCCCAGAATCTAGAACAGCCTGACAGTAATTTACTGAATAAATTGAGTTCCTGTTGCCTGTATTTTTAAGCTTAGCTTTTGTTTTAACAGTGTTTTTCATTTATGGTAGTAATGTATAAAGTTTTCTTTTTAATCCCAACTTACATTTTTAAAAATTGGCCAACTTAAAATGGTGCAGGAGGGGCTTCCCTGGTGGCGCAGTGGTTGAGAATCTGCCTGCCAATGCAGGGGACACGGGTTCGAGCCCTGGTCTGGGAAGATCCCACATGCCGCGGAGCAACTAGGCCCGTGAGCCACAACTACTGAGCCTGCGCATCTGGAGCCTGTGCTCCGCAACAAGAAAGGCAGCGATGGTGAGAGGCCCGCGCACCGTGATGAAAAGTGGCCCCCACTTGCCGCAACTAGAGAAAGCCCTCGGACAGAAACGAGGACCCAACACAGCCAAAAATAAATAAATAAATAAATAAATAAAGGAGTTCCTTTAAAAAAAAAAAATGGTGCAGGACTTACCTGGTGTTCCAGTGGTTAAGACTCAGTGCTTCCAGGACTTCCCTGGTGCGCAGCGGTTAAGAATCCACCTGCCAATTCAGGGGACACGGGTTCGAGCCCTGAACCGGGAGGATCCAACATGCTGCAGAGCAACTAAGACCGTGCGCCGCAACTACTGAGCCTGCGCTCTAGAGCCCGCAAGCCACAACCACTGAACCCGCGTGCTGCAACTACTGAAGCCCATGTGCCTAGAGCCCGTGCTCCACAACAAGAGAAGCCACTGCAATGAGAAGCCCGAGCACCGCAACGAAGAGTAGCCCCCGCTCGCCGCAACTAGAGAAAGCCCACGTGCAGTAACGAAGCCCCAATGCAACCAAAAATAAATAAAAATTTTAAAAAATACTATTTTTAAAAAGTATTAAGAAATTTAAAAAAAAAGAAGACTCCGTGCTTCCAATGCAGGGGGTGTGGGTTCGCTCCCTGGTCAGGGAGCTAAGATCCCACATGTCGTGTAGCATGGCCAATAAATTAAAAAAAGAAAAAAATGGTGCATGTGGTACAGAGACAAGGCCCCCAAAAAATGTAAAAGTGAACTTCAAGTGAGAAATTTGGGAAATACTGATTTATTTTTATGGTTCTCTTGAAGTGCTAATCTGCGCCTGTTGTCTTTTCCTGGAATAGCCTTCCCTCTATAGCTGCTCGACTTGAGAAATTGTCCTTCAGTTCATGCCTGTGTGTTCCCACACTCCCGCTCACACTTCCCTTTACCCTCCCCACACCCGTTGCATTTATCTGTTTGCTCAGCCCCCCTCCCCATGAGCTAGGCCATGAACTTCATGAGCACAGATTTTTTTATCCTTGTTTCCCAGCTCCTACTGCACAGAAGTGTCACTCAGCACATTTGTTCCCATTGTCACTTGTTTTCCAGTTAGTAAAACTCCCGTGAACACTGAGCTTTAGGATGACGCTCTGATTTCTCAGGAACATTCTGCCTTGCTCCTTAATCCTGTTCTTGGGAAATAAAGAGTCATTATAAGACCCCAAATTTACCCAGTCCATTAAATATATGTTCAGGGATATCTCCTCCCCCAACCCCTTCGTTTCATCCTCACAACAACTGGAGGGCTAAATTGGACAGATACGATTATCGTGCTTTTCTTGAAGAGAAAAGGAATGTTCAGAGAGGTTAGGTGGCTTTCTGAGATCACACAGCAAGCCTGTGAAATCCCAGGTGTGGAACTGGACTTTCCATGCCCAGTATTCTCCCCACATGGCCATCGGGGATGGGCCCACAGTACCCACTACACCCCCAAAAGGGCCAATTTCAAGGCAATCATAGGGTTATTGCCACCCACCACATCCTACATCTCAAGATAGATGGCGAGGTGGAGCCCATCACAGTCCTTCATTTGCAAATGAACTGCTCGAGAAGCTGCATTGATGAGCTTTCCTTTTCAGAACGATAAATATTTGCAATAACCACTATTTTGCTGTGAATTGATTTCTGTCAGGAAATTAGAGTTGTTCTGAGTTGCTGACAGTATTGGTTTTGTGCTGGGTTGCCTTTCTGGCAACAGCATTTAAATGTTAGTTATTGATTAGCAGATGGATTGCTCCTGGATGTTGTGACCAAAATGAATTTTGGAAATGAAGCAATTTAAAGTTTGTCTCAAAACCCAATTGCCTCAGAATATTAATAAAGTCAAATTTTAAAAAAAAGAAATTGTGGATTATGAATGACAGTCCCGGGTTAATGATTTGGCCAGTTATGATTTTCTCCGTTATTCTCATGGCATTTTCTTCCTTCTCTATTCAGAGAAGAATCACTGAGCACCTATCATTACTGAAAACTGGCCTGGCCACAGGCATACAGAAATGACGAAGAGCCAGTCCCTTTCTATGGGACCAGATCTGCAAATGGAGAGAAGAGTCCACCCCTGGCTTTGCTGAGTGATTTGTACATTTTCAGTCAGCAAAAATCTTTATTCTTTCCATTTGCGTACTATCCCAAAATGCCTTCAATTAATGAAGGTGCATTAGTGGAATTAAATATAAATTGCTCAAAATTGTATTATTAATGGCATCCTGCTTCAACGACAGTTCCTAGAGGAGATGAGCTTCCCAGCTGGCCCTCTGGTGTCCATCAGCCTCTCAAGGCTAGCACGGGAGTGAATTTGTGCCAGAAATGTATCACCATGAAATGGCATTTGGTTATATAATAATAAATTAATATAATTGAATATATTTGTGTCAATAATTTTATAGTTATGTCTAATAGGTATATGACAAATGAGCATTTACAGGAAAACAGAAAAATTTATATATATAATTTTATACGACGTTTTCTTGAAAGCAGGTTCTGATAAAGTATACATACGAGTGACCTCAAGATAATGGGCCTTGAGGCACACAGAAGTTGATAAGATCAGAGGTTGGGATAATCACAGTCTGAGTGAAGTGTTAAAATCGGAATAGGCACGTTATAGAGAAAAATCTATTTAAAACTGTATAAAAGAAGAGGTTGTAATAGTAGAATGATTTGAGCAATTTGAGAACATAATTATGACCTTAGGAAGCAACATCCTCTCTAGTTCTTCCTTTTCAGTGGCCATGGTGTGCCATCTCATCACCAGCACGCACATATTGTACCCTCAGCACACACATTGATCTCAACAGCATTTTTCGTTAGCGGTACCCAGGGCTCCTTCAAAGGACCTGAGTCCACGTCTGGAAGCAGGGGAAAGTCAGAATGGCCTGAGACAACTTGCTCTTGCCAGAAAACCAGGCTGCTATCAAAAGTGCTGGGCTATTGCTGAAAGGACAAAGGAGTTGACTGAAAAGGAAATGGGGTCCCTCTGGTCAGGTTGTGACAACTTGGATATAACAAAGAATAGCTGGGTCTACAGTTGTCGATTTACCAGAACAAGTTGAATCTGTGAAAAGCCATGAGTCCTTAATGATCAAAAAGGATAAGTTAGGGACTTCCCTGGTGGCTCAGTGGTTAAGAATCCGCCTGCAAGTGCAGGGGACACGGGTTCGAGCCCTGGTCCGGGAAGATCCCACATGATGCGGAGCAACTAAGCCCGTGTGCCACAACTACTGAGCCCACGCGCCACAACTACTAAAGCCCATGCACCTAGAGCCCATGCGCTGCAACAAGAGAAGCCACCGCAATGAGAAGCCTGTGCACCGCAACAAAGAGTAGTCCCCGCTCACCACAACGAGAGAAAGCCCGCATGCAGCAACGAAGACCCAACATAGCCAAAAATAAATTAATTAATTTAAAAAAAAGTAGGCTGGTCTCTGCAAAATTCAAATATCAGAGGGGGCTGACATCCAGACTTGCTGACCTGTTCTTCCATCCTTACACACCACTGACACTTATGTCAAAAGAAAGCAGAGGGGCTTCCCTGGTGGCGCAGTCGTTGAGAATCTGCCTGCCGATGCGGGGGACACGGGTTCAAGCCCTGGTCTGGGAAGATCCCACATGCCGCAGAGCAACTAGGCCCATGAGCCACAACTACTGAGCCTGCGCGTCTGGAGCCTGTGCTCCGCAACAAGAGAGGCCACGATAGTGAGAGGCCCGCGCACCGCGATGAAGAGTGGCCCCCACTTGCCGCAACTAGAGAAAGCCCTTGCACAGAAACGAAGACCCAACACAGCCGTAAAAATTAAAAAAAAAAAAGAAAGCAGAGAGCAGTCTGGCCTGGGAGTCATTTGCTGCAAATGAATAAATCCTGAGAAGGTTGAGGGTGAAACCTGCATTCCCCCCGATGCCTCAGGCTACCGTCCTCCGGTGACCAGGCTCAGGCAAGCATCAACTCCTCCCTCCCCCAGTCACCCTCCAGCCTCTGGTGAAGTTCATCAGTGCCGATATCTCCCATAATCTCGCCTTCTTAAAGTGCATTTGGCACACTCACAGCCTCCCATGGACGATACGGGGTCCCCCCGGCACACAATCCACTTTCCCCTCCTGCTTCCTGCTGGAGCTGTATGACAGGAGAAACCCAGATCAGTCTTACCATCATGAGCTCCTTCTGCCACAACTGGAACATCCTTGGCTCTCAGAAACTGTGTCGGAAGGAAGAGAAATGGGATGAATAAATGTCTCCATTTGCTACTGTCAGCAGATAAACATTAACAGGAACATTTAGGGGAGGGTGGCCCCTGTTTAGAGATGTACATGGGCATCTCTGCAAGGGTTCCCAAGTTAAGGTTTAACACAGAATGTTGGAGTTAAAATGACTTTAAAGATCTTTGAATCAAACCCCCTTATTTTACAGATGGGTAAACTGAGGTCCAGAGAGGCTAAGCCTGTTGTTCACCAGGCAACCAGGATGGCGAGGGCATGCAGACCATGTTTTCCAAGTGACTTTAAAGAAGCTGGAAATGTTTAGTGTTCTTTCCCTGGGAGAAGACAGCATTTAGTGGGGACACACGTGTTGATCTTTAAATATCCAAAAGGTGATTCTATGAAGAAGAGCTTCTTAAGAAAACAAAGTGTCCAAAGATGAAACAGTTGCCCCCTAGATGCAGTGAGTGCTCTAACCCTGGAGGTGCCCAACCACAAACTGAGAAATAACTCATAGAAAGAGGAGAAGCATCAAAATGGGAGCAGGGGAAATGGCTAAAATGATAAAGGCAGGAAATACCAGTGCAGAGAGCGTACGGAGCAAGTGGAACTCTCGGACACTGCTCATGGGAGAGGTAACGGCACAACCACTTTGGAAAACTGATGGACGGTTTCTGATGAGGTTAAACTTACGTCTGCCCTATGATCTAACAAATTCACTCCCAGGAACAGACCCAACAGAAGTGCACACGCATGTTTCACCAAAAGACATTTAAGAGATGCTCTTAGCACATTACTGTTAATAGCCCCAACTCAGAAACTACACAACTGCTCATTAACAGTGAAATTAATAAATAAATGTTAGTATATTCACACAATGGAATACTATATAGAAGTCCCAGAGCTTTTTCTGTAAAGGGCCAGAGAGTATCTCCAGCTTTGTGGACCTTATGGTCTTCTCAGCTTTTGTCTCTGTAGTGCAGTGCAGAATGCAGCCATAGACATGTACACAACTTAATTGGCATGGCTATATTTAAAAAAACAAAAACAAAAAACCCCACAACTTTGTTTATGAAAACAGATGGAAGGTTGAATTTGGCCTGCCAGCTGTAGAATGCCAACCCCACAACAGTGAAATAAAAATGGACAATCTATAGCCACACCCAACAATATGGATGAATCTCACAAACACAGTGCTGAGCAAAAGAAACCAGACCCAAGAGCACGTACTGCATGATTCCGTTTATACAAGGTACAAACACAGGCAGAGCTACAATCGAGGGTGTTGGAGGCCAGGACGGTAGTCATGCTCTTGCAGGGTGAGCGACTAGAAGGGGGAGTGAGGAGGTCCTGGGGATGCTATTTCCCATCTGGGCCCTGAGTACATAGTGTGTTCAGTCTTTGAAAATTCATCAAGGTGCAGAGTTATGATATGTGTATTTTCCTTCTTTCTTTCTTTTCTCTTTTTCTTTTTTTTGTGACGCCGCACAGCTTGTGGGATCTCAGTTCCCTGACCAGGGATTGAACCTGGGCCACGGCAGTGAAAGCGCCAAATCCCAACCACTAGACCACCAGAGAACTCCCTGATATGTGTACTTTCTGAGTGTATATAAAAAGATGTTCCATTAAAAAAAGGTTTTCCACTAATCAGAAAAGATACATGTTAAAAAAAAAAAAGAAAAGATACATGCACCCTAATGTTCATAGCAGCATTGTTTACAATTGCCAAGATATGGAAGCAACCTAAGTGTCCATCAACAGATGAATGGGTACTTCCCTGGTGGCACAGTGGATAAGAATCCACCTGCCAATGCAGGGGACATGGGTTCAATCCCTGGTCTGGGAAGATCCCACATGCCACGGAGCAACTAAGACCGTGCGCCACAACTACTGAAGCCCAAGTGCCTAGAGCCCGTGCTCTGCAACAAGAGAAGCCACTGCGATGAGAAGCCTGTGCACCACAACGAAGAGTAGCCCTGCTTGCCACAACTAGAGAAAGCCTGCACACAGCAACAAAGACCCAACACAGCCAAAAATAAATTAAAAAATAAAAAATAAAAATAATAAATGGATGCATGTAGTTAAAAAAAGAAAAACAGATGAATGAATAAAGAAGATGTGGTGTATATATACAATGGAATATTACTCAGCCATTAAAAAGAATGAAATAATGCCATTTGCAGCAACATGGGTAGAGCTAGAGATTGTCATACTGAGTGAAGTAAGTCAGACAGAGAAAGACAAATATCACTTATATGCAGAATCTAAAAAAAAAAATTGATACAAATGAACATATTTACAAAACAGAAACAGACTCATAGACTTAAAGAACGAACTTATGGTTATGGGGGTGGGGGGAAGGGTGGGGGGGGAGGGATAGATTGGGAGTTTGGGATGGACATGTGCACACTGCTGTATTTAAAATGGATAACCAACCAGGACCTACTGTATAGCACAGGGAACTCTGTTCAGTATTATGTAACAACCTAAATGGGAAAAGAATTTGAAAAAGAATAGATACATGTATATGTATAACTGAATCACTTTGCTGCACACCTGAAAATTAACACAACATTGTTAACCAACTATACTCCAATAGAAAATAAAAAGTTAAAAAAAGATGTGATATATATATATACATATACATATATATATATATATATGTATATATATATATATATATATGTATATATATATATATATATACATACACACAACGGAATACTGCTCAGCCATAAAAAAGAACGAAATTTTGCCATTTGCAGCAACGTAGATGGACTTGGGTATTATGCTAAGTGAAATAAGTCAGAGAAAGACAAATACTGTATGATATCACTTACATGTGGAATCTAAAAAATACAACAAACTAGTGAATATAACAAAAAAGAAGCTGACTCACAGATATAGAGAACTAGTGGTTACCAGTGGGGAAAGGGAAGGGGGGAGGGGCAATATAGGGGTAGAAGAGTAAGAGGTACAAACTATTGATGTTAGGCATAAAATAAGCTACAAGGATATATTGTACAACATGGGGGATATAGCCAATATTTTACAATAACTATAAATGGAGTATAACCTTTAAAAATTGTGAATCACTATATTGTACACCTATAACATATAATATTGTACAGCAACTATACTTCAGTTTTAAAAAAGGGTTTTCAATTTTTAAAAAGTTAAAAAATAAATAGGAGCAGGGCAGCTGTTGGCTTGTGGTCTCCGATTTGTGACTAATTCCTAGACACAAAGTTGGATGATAACAAAGCTGGAACTAAAACCCAGGTCTCTAGCTCCCAGTAAGGAGCAGACAAGGAACTGATGCTCAGTGAACATTTCTATGTGTAAGCCACATGTAGCATTCAATCTTCTTAATAGCTCTCAGAGAAGGCATTATTGTGTTCATTTTTGCAGATGAGAAAACTGGGGCCCAGAGGGGGTCTGCATTTAGCTAGTTAGCGGCAGCAGAAATGTCATCTGAGCCCAGGACTGTCTGATTCCAGCCCCATGTTCTTAAGCTGCTCCACAAGTTTTAAATGCAAACATGGTACTTCTTATATGAGTGTTGCATGAGCACAAAAATAAGCTGTCAACCTCATGTTAAGAAATATTATCCAGTTATCACTGGCTTTGGCTGCCGGCAGCCAGGGCTGCTAAATCTTATTAGGCGATGGCTCTGCTGACTGCTTCTGGGCAAACCCTGGCCACAGGCACAGCCGGGAGGGAGAACATAGGGCCTCCACGGGCATTTTCACTGTGCTTTCTCTCTCTGAATCAAGTGGGGTGGGTGGGAGTGGGGGAGAAAGAGGATGGAGTGAGAACCAGATGGGATTCTGGGTGAGGCAGGCACACTGAAGGTGGAGGGGCTCATCCCAAGCTGAGCGAGCTTGAACCAGAAACCAGAAATCGGAAACCAGAAATCAGAAACAAAACTGGAAACTGGAAGCCATGCTTCCTTCAGGAACCATCTCTCCCTCACGCTTGCCTCCACTTCTGAGATGACCCTCTCCCTCTCCCCCATCCCCCGCCTCCAATACCGGTTGTAAAAAGCGAGAGAAAGGTACCTCCTTATCCAACCAAGAGAGGTGTAGGATGAAGGTCTACCTTTCAGTATTTTGTGACTATTTCAATCTATTTTCAGTAGTTAAAAATCGGGAGTTACGTGGAGGAAACTTAAATGCATATTTCCAAAATGAAAGAGGCCCATCTGAACAGGCTACATACTGTACAGTTCCAAAGATATGAACATCCTGGAAAAGAACAGAGACAGTGAAAAGATCACTGGTGGCCAGGGGTTGCTGGGAGGGCAAATGAAGAGGGATGAATAGGTGGAGCACAGAAAAGTTTTAGGGCAACGAAATGACTGTGGTTGACACCGTGTTGGTAGATACATGTCATTATACATTTGTCTAAATCCATAGAATGTACAACACAAAGAATGAATGTAAACTATGGCCTTTAGTTAGTAATGATGTATCAATATTGGTTCATCAATTGTAACCAATGTACCACACTAATGCAAGATGCTAATAATAGGAGAGACTGGAATGGGGCTGGGGGAGGGAGTATATGGGAACTCCCTGTACTTTCCATGCATTTTTTCTGTAACCTAAAACTTCTCTAAAAAATAGTCTATTAATTTATTTTTAAAGTCAGGTAAGTTCATGGGAAAATCTGGATTTCTGGCTTCAATGGAAAACTCTGGTCTGTGAACACAGAGCCTGCTGCATTCCTCGGTCTGCCAGAGTCTAGCAACAATCAATCCCATGGAAGAAGCACAGCTTTTCCTCTGGGGCTCCCTCCACTAGGACACCCCAATTTTGTCAAAGCCAAAACAAGCCAGTGTCACTCTTTTATGTTGTCCATCTGGACTTTGGGGTCACTGGAGTTTGGGATGCCAAGACTAAGACCAGTAATTTAGTGCAATAGGTTTCAAACTGGGTTCCTCAGAGACCTTCCTGCCTCCAGGGGTATCGGGTTCGGGGAGGAGAGGGGGAAGTGTATGGGCTCTGGCCCCCTCACTGCTGCTTCTCCTTTATCTGCTGGACCTGTTGGACTTACTGTATAGGATGTACTCCAAAAAAGTGGTCTGTGGCTAAATAGACGTGCAAACACTGGGCTAACCCAATGCCTAGGGTTTTGAGAATCCAAAGGGCAGTGTCCGGCTGAAGGTGATTGCTCAGAGGGGAGGCGGTGTTACGTCTCTTGATTGTCCCTCTTAAGTTCCCTCTATCAGACCCCTCAATTTCCCTTTATGGCTCGTCACTAACAGTTCATCACGGTGTCACCCATTTCTGATGTGACTGGCTTTGAGGGCTGTTTCCTGCTGATGGAACATCCCTTCCCGTCTGTGCAGGACTGCCTCGTTTGCTGCACCAGCTTCGTCCTCCTGCCACACCGCTCCTCCCAGACCCTCTCAATTCAGGGTTAAGGCCCAGAGATTTTATTAAAAGAAAACGAAAGCATGTAGTCCTGAAAAACATTAGGTCTGTGAGATGCACTAGGAAAATGAGACCTCTGCACGAAAACAAACTTTCAAAGTGCTCGCTCTTGGGAAGTCCCTGGCGGTCCAGTGGTTAGGACTCGGTACTTTTATTGCAGGGGGCCCGGGTTCGATTCCCTGGTCAGGGAACTAAGATCCCACAAGCCACGGTGCAGCCAAACAAAACAAAACCAAACCAAGTGCTCGCTCTTGTTACAGAGTGTGGGGAAGGCAGATGGAGTCCCAGAGCACCTTCCTGCTCCGGGAGGCCCTTCGGGGACTCTGCTGCAAGCTGCTCTTGGGGTCCAGGCTCCAGGCTCAGAGCCTCTGGCCTGCCAGGTGCACCGTCTGTGTCCCCTTTGAGCTGCTCACGTATCACACTGCTCCCTCCGCTTCAGGCTGCTCTTATATACCCTTGTGACTAGTCTTTACTTTTAGGAAAGTTTTCATGAACTTGGTGCCTCTCCGGTGTGTCTGTCTCCTACACGTGTCCTGTATCATACTGCTCACTTTCTTTTCGTAGGTTGACCACATATATATCACTCAGTCATAGCATCCCCCAAACTTTTTTTTTTTTTTGGCCTCGCTGCCGGGTTTGCAGGATATTACCTCCCCGACCAGGGCTCGAACCTGGGCCCCGGCAGTGGAAGCTCAGAGTCCTAACCACTGGACTGCCAGGGAAGTCCCACCAGAAATGTCTATAAAGTAACCGTTATGCGTCAGACGCTGTGTAGGAAGCTGGTCTTTGTCCTCAGGAAGCTCATCCTCTTGATAGAGAAGATAATCTGTGAAAAAATAACTGCTCTAGGAGTCCCACACTTACCGTGTAGCAAGCACAGGAAGAGAGGGGTGGGTGTGGGGCGAGCAGAGCGCAGGAGGGAGCAGCTAAACCCACCCCCAGAACTAGGGCAACAGCTCAGAGGTGAAACCTGAGCCAGTCTCCAAGAGCAAGTGGGTGCTTGACCGGAGGGGCGGGGCATTGCCCACAGAGGGCACGCCTGGGCAAAGGTGTAAAGAACATCACCGTGTGTTTCAGGAAAGGCTGGTGTCTCTGGGGGCCAGCACGCAGCGACTACCTGGGCAGAGAGACGTTTTGCATCCGAGGAAGAGCTGAGCTGGGGCAGCTGCTTCGTCCGAGGGCATCAGGGATGGTGGGAGGGAAGCCGAAACTTAATCCTCTTATCAGATCAGTACAGCCCGGTCCTGCCTCTGCTCTGTCCTTCTCACCATGTCAGCGGCTTGCCACAGGGGCGGGTGACCCACACCTGCCGCTTGTCCTGTGCTGGAGCGAGCTGGTAGAAGTGAAGTCACATGGGTACGAGTGTGTGCTTGTCACCTGTTCCTCCTCTATGATTTATTAGGGTCAGCTGTCCAATTTGTGCTTCTTCATGTATCAACTTCATCGTCATCTTCCAATGTCGGGACTGGAAAGCAGGAGTTTTTATCTGGGTCCGTGGCTTTGGGGGAATGTATCAACATCCTGAAATTATGTACAGAATTGTGTTAGCGTGGGCATTTTTCCCAGGGAAAGGCTCCCAAGCTTTTATCAGAGCCTTAAACGGTTCTGAGACCCTTTTCATTGGAGGAAAAGGCAAACAAAACCTCCCAAGAGCCGTGGATGCTTTTTCCCAAGAACATAAGTACAGGAGGAGCAGCACTGAGATCAGCACTGAAGTTGGACAGTGGGCGTAGCTGATCCTAAGTCCAACCAAATAAATACGTACTTCAAAAAACACTTTGCTTACTAAAATTCAAAATAAAACGTAAAAAAAAAAAAAAAAAAAAAAAAATAAAACGTGATCTTTGACAATGCTGGACTATCTAGTGTAACCATTTTAGTAGCAGTTCTAATTGGCTTTTTTGCATGTATTTGTGTGTGTTTTCATATTTTATTACCTTTTTACTTATTAAGGGACTTCCTCTCATACCTAATCTGCAAATGAAACACTGAGGGAGCAGAGCAACCTGAGGGCGTGGGGTTTTGTTTGTTCATTTGCTATAAAATAAGATCAATAAATCCCTCATGAGGGCTGTAATAGAGATTAAGTGCATACGACTATGACATGTCATGCCATTACTGTTAAAGTAAAGCTGACTTCATGATCCCAAGAGGGTGAAACATGATTTTCACTGGTTCCAGGGTTGCACAAAATAGG
This sequence comes from Balaenoptera musculus, assembly GCF_009873245.2. NCBI lineage: Eukaryota > Metazoa > Chordata > Mammalia > Artiodactyla > Balaenopteridae > Balaenoptera > Balaenoptera musculus. The sequence goes on along the minus strand of NC_045801.1, from coordinate 7,364,619 downwards.
AGTCAGAATTTTTAAAAAGTAAAAATCACGACAACAACAAAAATGTCAAATGATATTGAATGCCACCTGTAAGTCCATCCCTGATTTATGCACTTTATAACCACCTCAGGAGGCAAGGCATGGGATCCAAGGAGGTGGGCAGACACAGATAAGGCCCAGCCTCCAGTTTTAGTCGGAAACCGGGGTCTCAGGCAGCTGAGAAGCAGGCTGGGAAGCAGGGACCAGGGCTCTGCTGACCCCAGATGTTAGAACTGACATTCATTAACAGGGTCATGAGGGTGAGAGTGAAGACCATGGCCACAGAACCCCAGTTATTAGAACGGGAACATGGTAGGTAGGGAGAGAAGAACGGATGCGGGTTGAGAATTTAAAATGATCACACCCCGGCCACCTACTGCAGGTCGCCTTGCTTGTATGTTCTTTCCAGCACTGGGTCCATTTTCATGAATTATACACTGACGCTCATGACCACTATCCATGTGCAAACGCAGACACATTCACACATCAGAAGGTTTGGGGACCACAAACGAACATTTCAGGGCAGGACATGGGGGCCCTGCCGGCTGTATGAGAGCTCAGTTTCAACAGTCGACACCTTTGTTCTACAAACTTTGCTGCAAGTGGACTCAAGTGATTATTTGAGAGTGATGGCATTCCCACTGCTCCCTAGAGCTGGATTGGCCTGGGCTGGCCTCCCAGTCCCCTGAAACCCTCCAACACCAGCAGTTCTGCCCACATTGACCTCTATACTGAGGCTCCCTGTAAGATATCACTTGGAAAAAAAAAAAAAAAAAAGGTTTTGCTGTTAGAACAGCTTTTTTTTAAATTTAAAAACATAGTTCTATTGATCTTTCCATAATGTTATTCTGTGAAGATCAGTGGAATGGGGCACTGAAAGCAATGACACTCATAGTAAGCTGGTCAAAAGCAGCGGCTTGTTAAGCCCAGTAGGGACAACTCTTCAGACTTAAGCCAGGGCTCTGTGTGTTCAGTCTTCGGGGATAAACAAAGTTAAACAGATACAAAATGCTGGGGCGCGGGAGGTGTCAAAGACTGTGTCTACAGAGTAGCGAGTCCTTAAGGAATAGCTCCATTTCTGACACGTGGTTTTCAGGGCTCATCATTTAGGTTCTTTTTGCACATGCAAGTTGGGACTGCCCAGCTGCGGCAGGGGTGGAGGTGGGGTAAATCTGAGCAGGATAGTGAGGGGCTGAGGCTGATTAATTCATTTTAGTTTCCAGGCAGAATGGGTCTGGGGTCGGACAGCCAATATATGTACCGAGGGTGATGGGTGGTGGATATAGGAGGGGTCTGACACTGCTGCACCCAGAGCCCCCATCCCTCAACTCCTAGGCTAGTAATTGCCTACAAGATCAGGGAGTTTCCAGCCTGCTTACTTTGTATTTATTTATTTTATTATTATTATTATTATTTTTTTTTGGTCACACCACGCGGCATGTGGAATCTTAGTTCCCCAACCAGGGATCGAACCCACACCCGCTGCACTGGAAGTGCAGAGTCTTAACCACTGGACCGCCAGGGAAGTCCCCAGCCTGCTTACTTTGTATCCCACCAATTATCCAAGCAAAGAATGCAGTTCCCTCAAGATAAAAGAGCAAAACAAAACAAAACACACACACAACCATTTTTGTGCAAGGAAATTGCTCTGCATTGTGTTGCTGTTCAGGTCTCTTGGTAGAACTGTTATGGTAAACACCTGGCGCCCCCTTCATTGATTCCCATGACAGACCAAGGCCGAGCCTCACCTTGTCATGATCTTCATTCCTCCAGTCTAGTGTTGCTTGCACCTCAGTTTCCTATCAACACAGAGAACTAAATAATTTCATGAGCATCAACAAAGAAAACAAACAGGTAGGACTCAAATTTCCCTAAATGACTCCGCCCAGGCTTCTTCCCCAAGGTCCCCAAGCTGTTGAAATCAGGCAGCTCTAAATCCAAATGCTGAGATGTCATCCTCAAAAGCTGTTTGGCCTTAGGCAAGCCCAAACCTTCTGAGTTTCTGTCTCCTTATCTATAAAATGAGATTAATAATGGTTATCTTGGGAGGCGCTGGTGAGGATTAGCTTTTAATTTGATCATTAATCCATTCATGCAATCCAAATATTTGAACACCAACTCTGAGCTGGAGATGAAGTGCTGAGCAAAATCAGACATTGTTCCTTCTTCTCAGGGAATTTAGACTCTAAAAGGGGAAGTTGTCCTGCCCACAGATGATGCCAATAAATAGTGTCCACTTTTAAGCTGGAATAATTGCCAAGGGGAAAGTAGCATAGTTTCCAGGTGAGTGAGTGTAAGAGGGCTCACTCAGGCGTGGAGGGTGAAGGAGGCAAGGATGCAGAGCAAGAAGTCTTGCCTCAGGAAGACACCAGAGCTGATCAATGGGAGGTGGTACAGGTAATTAGGCAGAAGCAAGGGAACTGCTTTCCAGGCAGAGGGAATAGCATGTGCAAAGTCCCCAGGATGGGGACAGCAAGACATTGGTTGAGGAATTCCCAGAAGCCCAGTGTGGCAGGAGAGCAGGGCGATGGAGAGAGTGGTGGGACCAGGCACAGGGCCTGCACTCAGAAGCAAGCTTCAGAAGTCCTTCCAGGGCCGGAAAGAGAAAACCAAATAGCGTATATTTACGCATATATGTGGAACCTAGAAAAATGGTACAGATGAACCAGTTTGCAGGGCAGAAATAGAGACACAGATGCAGAGAACAAACGTATGGACACCAAGGGGGGAAAGTGGCAGCAGGGGGGTGGTGGTGGGAAGAATTGGGAGATTGGGATTGACATGTATACACTGATACGTATAAAATAGATAACTAATAAGAACCTGCTGTATAAAAAAATAAAATTCAAAAATTCAAAAAAAAAAAAAAAAAAAAGAAGTCCTTCCAGGAAAAAAGCCAACAGGCACAGCTGAGCCTGCTAAGAGTCACCGAAATCAAAAACACCTTCAGGAGGTACAGGGTGGGTATGACTCCAGGGGACAGTTCACGGTGAGCTTGAGGGGGATAGAGCTGAAGCCACTCCCCTTCCCTTCCTTTTATACTGTGAAGTCCATTGGGGGCAATCCTGAACGGCCTCAAGATGGACAACTCCATAGACCCCGGCCGGGTCTGCAACCTGTAAATATCTATCAAGAATATTCTTGTTACCCGAAAACTGGGTTCACCTCTTGGTGGGTGTCAAGCCAAAACGCAGGAGAAGGAAGGATTTATTACTTGCAGCAAGTGAGGACAATATCGGGGAGCTTTCCCAAAGCACTGTCTCTCCAAACAGCTGTATTGGGGAAGTCTTAAGCTAAGGGTACACGCATGTCCATGAAGGAGGCTGGGCTGTCAACAGAGTCAGAGCTTTAGTTGACTGAAGTCAGGAGGGTCAGAAAAGTTCAACATCATCACCTCTTAGGTTCCAGTTGATCTGGGGTTGAGCGCTTCAGGCTAATCTTTACCATACCATTGAAACAGATTGGGAGTCTTCACAACTGATACATTATCTTTGCTGTTGTTACTTCTCTTGCCTGGTAACAGTTTGTTCCTGAATTCTTTTGTTCCCTTAAGATCATGAATTACTGAGACCTGTTCCAGGGCAAGCACTGTGGCCAGGCTTAGATCACAAAATGGCTTAGGCGAAAAATGGCTTCTCTTCTGTCAAGAAAGCCATGCCTGGTTCCAAAAAAAAAAAAAAAAAAAAGGTATCAAGTATGTACAGATTGGGAGTCAAAAGTGTGTGTAGGTGTGTGCATGTTAGGGTAGCATGGGGGTAAGGAATGGAGATGAAAATCCTAGGTAGCTGTAATCAGACAAGAAGAGCCAGGATTTGGAATTGGGAGATCTGAGTCTGCCACTGGTTAGCTACGTAACCTTGTGCAGGTCACAGCACTGTCAGAGCCTCGGTTTCTTCATCTATAAAATGGGGATAAGGGCAATCCCACCCTGGGGCATTGTGAGGGTCAGAGGCATGCATTCCTCATCTTCTGGGTACTAAAGACCACACCCCACGATGAGGATCAGAGATCGGGGAACAGCCTCTGCCTTAGAGGAGCTCACAGTCTAGGTCCTAGATGCTATGAAAGAAACAAGGAAATAGATAGTTCCAAACAATGCGATGGGCACGGAGCAAGAGGAAAACGCGGGCATGATGGCACTGCACCTGGAGGCTGCACACGTAGCACAGGCTGCTGGCTCCCTGTCCTTGGCCAGCTGTTCCAGCCCGAGCTCCCTGCCCGTCCTTGCCTGGAAGCTCTCTGTGCACTAGAGCCTGCAGGCAGGAAGTGAGGAAGGATTACCACCAGCAGCTCTCAACCCGTGCATGGCAGCTTTGCATTAACACCAAACCCTGTGCCCTGAGTGGCCTGACTTCGAGGCGAGTGTTCCCCGATTTCTCAGAACTTCCCCCAGCAGGACCAAGGCCAGTTGCCCCCATGATGACTTGCTTATCAAGCCCCCTCTTAGTGACTCCTTCCCTGCCTCATTTCATTTTCCCAATCTCTTAACAGTTCTTTCTGGGGTCATTTCCCAATAATCTCCTAGCACTCAAATCCTTGTCTGGGGGCCTGTTTCCCTGGAAACCCACTGGAAGGGGGGTGAGACAGAGTCTGACCTGAGCTCGTTGGGCTCTGACGGTAAACACGGTTGACCACCCCTAACTCCCGGGCACGGGTAAGGCATCCAAATTAGCATCACAATTAAAGGAAGAAATTGACCAAAGCCAGGTGGTTGAACCAAGGCATGTCCATGAACAATGTGTTACGGGTCCAATGACTGGAAGTGAGTCCACACCAAGAAATTAAAGAAAACAAACCTTTATACAGATAGTTTGAGAAGCCCAAGCTTAGAATGCCCCGTTCCCTTCTTAGCCATGCCTTTTTGTTTGTTTCTTGTGTCCACAAGCTAAACAACGGTACTTTGTCCCAAGTCTTTCCCAGGATAGGTCAACGCAGAGAAAAAATAAAGCACAAGGGCCCCTTGCATGGAATTTAGCCTCAGGCCTCCGGAACCATGGGATGCTCTGGCCTTAGGAAGGACCCTCTCCGGCCCCCAGCTTTCCAAGGGCTCCAGCTCACGTGCTACCCCTCGGGAGGGCTGGGAGCCGCATCAGCACAGCCTGTTAATCACCCCATGGCAGAGCCAAGCAAGCAGCTCTGGGAAGCCAATTAGTGGAACAATGTCTAGAAGACTGAGTACCAAATAACATCAGAGGCAAGGGTTGATGGCACCTTATCTACCAGAGCCAACCTGTTAGCATGGCTTTGAAGATGTTTCTAAGAATAGGGTGGAAAATTATTAACCTCGAATTGCAACCTTTCTCCACCCCTCCCCAACTACAGTATCCAACGCAGCCGGGGCCTTACACACAGTAGGTGCTCTGGAAAGTTTATAAATACATAAGAGAAAAATATGTTATGTTTCTATTTTTTTTCTTTTGATTTCCATCTTAGTTGAAGACCTTCTCTCTGATACAAAGAAGCAAATTTCAGATAATGTAGTTGGATGAGTGGGTAAGCACGTTATTTCATTCAAGTTGCAGCCCAGTTTTTCTTTTTTTGAGGAATTAAAAACAACTGTACTGTCTTACAAATCAAGTCTTCACAAGAACAGAAATGTGGCTCTAGAAACAATTTAAAGCCCACCTACCCCTTTACCAATCCCAAATTCTCCCCCATCGTCTCAAAAGGCTTGCAGATATCGTAAAAGACCTGGGCTTAGGGAACAAAAGTCCTTCTTGGTGGAAGCCTTCTCCATCTATATTGACTCTTTCCCATCAGAATTCAAACCAATTCTTGCTCCCCCCAAACACAGTCCCTCACCGTCCTCCTCCTCCTGTCTCTCCCTTTTTTTTTTTTTAAAGATTTAATTTTATTTATTTTTGGCTGCATCGGGTCTTCGTTGCTGCGTGCAGGCTTTCTCTAGTTGCGGCAAGCAGGGGCTACTCTTTGTTGCGGTGCGCGGGCTTCTCATTGTGGTGGCTTCCCTTGTTGTGGAGCACTGGCTCTAGGCACGTGGGCTTCAGTAGTTGTGGCACATGGGCTCAGTAGTTGTGGCACACGGGCTTAGTTGCTCCGTGGCATGTGGGATCTTCCCAGACCAGGGCTCGAACCCGTGTCCCCTGCATTGGCAGGCGGATTCTTATCCACTGCACCACCAGGGAAGCCCCAGACAAAGTTCTTGAAAGAATGATGCTCCATCCTTACTCCGTACTGTATTTACCCGTCACATCACCTTGCTCTGGCTCCTGCCCCAATACTCCTCTGAAACTGCTCTGGCCAAGATCTCTGACAACCTCGTCAACCTTAAGTTGAATAAGCCCTTCTCAGGTCTCCACTGTACCTGCCTCTCCGCCGTGTTTAGTTCTTCTGACCCTCCCTTTTTCTCTCCTCTCTTCCTTGGCTCTTGTGACATCACACCCTCCCCATTTCCTCCCTGCCCCTGCACGGCTCCACTTCAGTTGGCTTTGCCAGTCTGCTCCTTTCTGGCTGTTTCTTAAATGTAAGTGTAGGTGTTTTCCAGGATTCTTTCCCACATCTTCTGTTCTCACCATTCACAATCTTTCTGGCAACGGAGACATTCACTGCAGATTCATTACCATCCATATGCAGATGCCTCCTAAAGCCATATTCAGTCTGGACCTCTCTTCTTAGCTCTGGACCCAGAAGCTTCCAGATCTAGACTGGTAGGGAGGTACGCGGGTCTAGACCTCAGAGCCTGCTTCTCCTCCTTGGCCTCCGCAGGATAGTGAAGATAATAGAACCCACTTATCTACTTCTTTCTACTCACCAAGCACCTGGGGAGCTATATCTCCACGAGGCTCTGCCAAAATTTACACTTCCCTTCCCTTCTGAGCAAAGAAGGACATTGATTTTTTTTACTGCAATGCCATAGAAAATGCAGGCTCTCAAGAGAAAATGACAGGGATGGCCAAATGGGTTTCTCACTCCTGTACACACTTTCCATTGCCTGTAGTTGTTGCAAAACATATTCCCGCACATTTAGAGACTTAAAGCTGTACACATCTATTATCTCCCACTTTCTGTGGGTCAGAAGTCTGGGCATGGGTTAACCGGGTTCCCTGGTCAGGGTCTCCCCAGGCTAGAATCACGGTGTCATCTGGGCTGGGGTCCCACCTGAGGTTCGGGGTCTTACGCTAAGCTCACTGGTTGTCGACAGGAGTCAGTCCCTTGTGACCGTGGGGCTGAGACCCCCATTTTCTCGCTGGCTGTTGGCTGGGGCCCACTCGCAGTTCCTAGGAGCCTACAGTTCCTTGTCACGTTGCTCCCTCTCTAGGCCGGCTCCTGTGGCAGACTAATTCTTCAAAGCCAGCAGGAGAATCTCTTGTACTTTAAATCTCTTCCTTATGAAGTACCAGGTCCCTTTAAAGGGCTCACCCGATTTGGTCAGACTCGCTCAAGATAAACTTCCTTTGGAGTAACTCAAAGACAGCTGGTTTGGGACCTTCACTCTATCTACCAAACCTCTTCCTCATTTTACCTAATAACCAAAATGAAACCCATCCTATTCACACTCCAGGGAAGGGGACTGTGCAAGGATATACACCAGGGGTCAAGAGTCTTGAGCCACTTTGGGATTCTGCCTAGCACATCTCCCTATTTTAATTCCTCCATGACATGCAATACCAAGTCATGTCCGGGTGTCACCTGCATTGCTCTTGTACTGTGCTGCGAGGGGTTGTGCAATCTGCCAAGCTTGCCTGGCTATGGACATGGATGCAGAAAGATTCTGCCCTGAGTCTACAGCTGAGCAAATATTCCAGCAAGGAGAGGGTCGATGTAAGTGTGAAAGATGGCTTTGAACCTTTTACTGTCTCCAGGACAGAAATGGCAAAAATGGGGGCTGATGATAACATGAAATCACAACTTTTTTTGCCTAATTTGGATAGTAAAAGTGCCAAGTACTCCCAATTTTTATAGAAAAATTCACCATAGGCAAACGTGATTTCTAGGCAAAGGAGATTTTATCAGGGGATAAAAATCTTTCTGCCTTGCAGGTTTGAGGACCTAAGATTCCACTGAAGTAATTTCCACAAGGGTTATCAATAAGAGCATTGTTTTATTTAATCATCAAAAAAGTTCTGTGAATTATATAGAAAATGGATATACAACAAGGTCCTACTGTATAGCACGGGGACCTATATTCAATATTCGGTGATGAAACATAATGGAAAAGAATATTAAAAAAATAATATATGTATGTATAATATATATATAAAAATCACTTTGCTGTGCAGCAGAAATTAACACATTGTAAATCAACTACATTTCAATTAAAAATAAAGCCCTGTGAGACGAGTATGTTACTATTCCTATTTTATAAATAAGGAAACCAAAGCTCAGAGGTTAAGTAACTTGCTCAAAGTCACAGAGCTATTAAGTATAGAAAGATAGGATTGATGGCAGGTCTGTATGGTTCCCAAGCCCTTGCCGGTTACCATTCGTGAGGTATTATCCCTCGTTCTTACCTCGGTCCCTGTGCATGTGCTCTTCTGGGTCCCTTGTGCCCAATACTTCACAGGGATGCCCCTTCCATGTTGCATTGGCCCAAACTGTAGAAGTTCTTTCTTAATCTGAAATCTACCATTCTATGAAATTTCTCTGAATTCTACCCTTTGCGGCACGTTGGAAAAGCAACGAACCAACCAATGAAAAGAACTTCCTCCTTCTGATAGCCATCCAAATATTTAAAGACAGCTCCCAGGTTCCCTCTAAGGTGAAATATTCTCAGGTCTTCTCACATGGCTTGATTTCCAGATCATCCATAATCCCACTTGTCCTCTGCTCATTTCTTGGTTTATCATTTCCCTCTCAAAATGAGACACTCCAAATTGAAGAGTATTTCTGCTCTGTCTAGTGAGTCTAGAACACTGTGAGACCATCACCCACCTGATGTGGACACTATGCTTGTATTAATACAGCCTAAAATCACATTAGCTTTGCACGTGGCCACATCACATTGTTGGCTCAAATGTAGACTGCACTTGGCTAAAACTTTGGGTCTTTTCCAACTACACTGATGTCAAGTCAGATTGTCTCAATCCTGACCTTGTGTTGCTGAACTTTTTCTAACCTACTGTTTTTCAATAGTTTCAGTCCTCTTTTGGAACACGTTTAAACCCTTCTACGTGTGAGTCTGCAGTGCAAGGTATAAACTCTTCTTCCAGTTCTGGGTCACACGTACAGTTGATAAGTACGTTTTCTTCCTCTTAATCCAGATATTTATCAAGTGTTATATGGGCAGGCTGAAGCACTGAGTTCTTTGAGGTTGGCATGACAATTTTAGTAACCTGACAGCTTTTAAAAAACATTAACTTCTTAATTGAACCAGCACCCATGCCTTGTGAACATTGAGATGTGGTATGTCTGTGACATTCTCTTTATCCATGAACCTAGTAACTCTCTTAAAAATGGAAATAAGACTAATGAGAAAAAATTTCCCTAGAAAAACCATGCTGATTTTTAATCATTACTAACGATCACAAACCATGTGCTAACATTCATAGCCTACTGCTTTTAGAGGATTGATGCTATTATAATTTGTTCCTGGAGTATACCTTCTTCACTTTTCTAAAGATCATTAGACTGTTTGGAAACCGTGCTTAAGCATTCTTTCTGAAATTTCATTCATGTAAATAATTGGCTTAAATGAATATTTTTCCTAATAGATTTTCTAAAAAATTCAACACTTCTCCAAAACACCAAATCGGCAAAGTCCTAACAAGGTTTCCGACTACTATTATTTATAACACACATACCTCCAAAAGATAGCTAAATATACCAAGCTTGTGAAATACATTTATGGAACTTACAACTGTGAAGAACCAAATCAGGTAAATCACAGCCTCCAGGTCAGCAGGGATGGAATCTAGGCCACTCGTTTTACTTCTTATTTTGAGATAATCTTTTCCGCACTCTTTCTGGGGCCCTGGAATTTTGTGCTTTTAATTCCTTTTTTATCATAATGAGGCATCATCATTATATTAGGCTCTGAGTAAACCAAAGGAAATGTAAATTAGTCTGAAGCATCTCTGGTCTCTGGTGCTGGTTGAAAGCCGCTTGGGCTTCAGTCTGGATGAAGTCCAGAATTAATGAAAGGTGGATGACAATGATCAAAGCTTATTTCTGATAATGAATATGCCTGGTGTGTTTGGATAGTTAAATTTGTCCACTTTACTATAATATCATATTTCATTGCATCTTAAAAAATCTGGGATTTGAGGTAGTTTTTTTAAAGCATTTTGAAGTTTAAAATACGTTATGTACACAAAGCATAAAATGTACGTATAGAGTTGAATAAATTATTGTAAAGTGAGCACCCATGCAATCACCCCTGGGCCAAGACACTGACTCTTCTGCACCCCAGGAGTCCCCTCTATATTCTACCGATGGCCGTGTTCTTGCTGTGTCCTCACATGACACAGAGAGACAGAGAGACAGGGAGAAATCTTTGTTCTCTCCTTATAAGGACACTATCCCATGATGAGGACCCCATCCTCATGACCTCATCTAAATGTAATCACCTCCCAAAGGCCCCATCATATGGTAGTTCTATTTTTAGTTTTTTAAGGCTTCTCTATACTATTCTCCACAGAGGCTGTATCAATTTACATTCCCACCAACAGTGCAAGAGGGTTCCCTTTTCTCCATACCCTTTCCAGCATTTATTGTTTGTAGATTTTCTGATGATGCCCATTCTAACCGCTGTGAGGCGATACCTCATTGTAGTTTTGATTTGCATTTCTCTAATAATTAGTGATGTTGAGCAGCTTTTCATGTGCCTCTTGGCCATCTGCATGTCTTCTTTGGTGAAATGTCTATTTAGGTCTTCCGCCCATTTTTTAATTGGGTTGTTTGCTTTTTTGATATTGAGCTCCATGAGGTCATACAGAGTGAACTAAGTCAGAAAGAGAAAAACAAGTATCGTATATTAACGCATATATGTGGAATCTAGAAAAATGGTACAGATGAACCTATTCACAGGGCAGGAATAGAAACGCAGATGTAGAGAATGGACATGTGGACACAGAGGGGGAAGGGGAGGGTAGGATGAATTGGGAGATTAGGTTTGACATAAATACACTACTATGTGTAAAATAGTGGGAACTTGCTGTATAGCACAGGGAGCTCAGCTCAGTGCTCTGTGATGACCTAGCTGGGTGGGAATGGGGTGGGGGGGAAGGAGGTCCAACAGGGAGGGGATATATGTATACATATAGCTGATTCACTTCACTGTACAGCAGAAACTAACACAACATTGTAAAGCAGTTATACTCCAATAAAAAAAATTTTTTTTTTAAAGTAATCACCTCTCAAGGGCCCCATCTCCAAATACAATCACACTGGGGGTTAAGGTTTCAGCCTATGAATTTTGGGAGACACAATTCAGTCCATAGCTCTGAGCAAAGAGGATAAAGTTTTATAATGACTATTTGGCCATTTGTCCAGCATTCTGCTCCAGTACAGCACCTATGGTAGCAGGAATATGTTCAAAACAAGGTATCCTGCACATAAAAATCTATGTACATTTTGTATGGGTGGAAGCGAGGGAAATGCAAAATTGAGGAGTGTTGAGAAATGAGGGAGAGAGACAGGCAAAAGCCAGTTTGGGGGTGGGGTGGGGGGTCCCGCATTTACAAAACAGTAGGGATTTTATCTCCTGAATGACTGGGAGCATGAAAAAATAGAGTCAATGATATAGTCACACATGCTTGGCTGTTAGCTTTAAGAACTATAAAAATGTTCATCCTAATGATCCCACTTTGGGGAATTTATCCTAAGAAAATAAACCAGAAGATCAAGAGAGGTAGGTACACAAAGACGTTTATCACATTATTTACCATAATAAAAACTGGGAGAAATCCACAAAGGAATACTTAAGTAGTTATTAAGTAAATGTTTGTTGAGTGAACCAATAAATTCTTGCTAATATAAAGTGACAATTAAACCAGCGAAGTCCAGGTTAACAGAATGGAAAAACCTTTGAAGTAGGTCAAATAAACAAAATATAAAATTATAACTACACAATAGTACAACTCTGTAAATACAGTGACAAAAGATGGACAAAACTAGGAGTAAATACAGATAAAGATGACCACAGACTATTTGTTAGGTTGGTGCAATTATGTGCCACCGACGTATCATGTCTACAAAAGATACTGACATTTTACAAATAAAAAACAACCCATCTTGTGAAAGGTAATCTGGTCAGCTTGACTGCAGTCGCAACCTCACAGGGTAGCCTTTGTTTGTAGCCAGCCTGAATAAACACTTGGCTTTCAGTGACACAAGTGAATTGATGAAATACTTGGGGTCAATACAGTGGAAAGAAGGATGTGTTTTATAATGAAGCACAGAACAACGTGGTACCTGGGGAAGCAGGGTAAAGGAGGAAGAGGATTTGAGCTGTTAAATGAACTACATGCTTCAGGACAAATCATCCATTATCTCCCATGAGCAGGATGAGAAATAGGAACCTAAACAGTGTGATGATGGCTGAGCAGAACTGTGCTTATCTTCCCTGGAAACAAATATCGGAAAGAAAGAGAACCAGATACTTAGCACTAGTTAAGACATTACTGGATTGTGCCATTATAGCTCATCGGGTAATACGTTCCCTCAAGGTAGAGCTGCAGAACTTCAGAGCTAGAAAAGGGGTTAGGTGATTCAGCCAAGGTCACACAGTTGATGTTTAACACTGAAATAGAAACACAGCCTCTCTGCTAATGGGTGGGGTTGTGTTCGTGTCTTGCTAGCTGTTTGGCATAAGGTGTCCAGCACTGGAGCTTGCTGGTCGTTGAGTGGAGCTGGGTCATAGCGTTGAGATGAGATCTCTGGGAGAGCTTTTGCCGTTTGATATTATGTGGGGCTGGGAGGTCTCTGGTGGACCAATGTCCTGAACTCGGCTCTCCCACCTCAGAGGCTCAGGCCTGACACCCGGCTGAAGCACCAAGACACTATTTACAATAGCCAGGACATGGAAGCAACCTAAGTGTCCATTGACAGATGAATGGATAAAGAAGATGTGGCATATATATACAATGGAATATTACTCAGCCATAAAAAGAAACGAAATTGAGTTATTTGCAGTGAGGTGGATGGACCTAGAGTCTGTCATACAGAGTGAAGTAAGTCAGAAAGAGAAAAACAGATACTGTATGCTAACACATAGATATGGAATCTAAAAAAAAAAAAAGGTTCTGAAGAACCTGGGGGTAGGACAGGAATAAAGACGTAGACATAGAGAATGGACTTGAGGATACGGGGAGGGGGAGGGGTGGGCTGGGACGAGGTGAGAGAGTGGCATGGACATATATACACTAACAAATGTAGAATGGATGCCTGGTGGGAAGCAGCCGCATAGCACAGGGAGATCAGCTCGGTGCTTTGTGACCACCTAGAGGGGCGGGATAGGGAGGGTGGGAGGGAGACGCAAGAGGGAGGGGATATGGGGATATGGGGATATGTGTATACATATAGCTGATTCACTTTGTTATACAGCAGAAGCTAACGCACCATTGTAGAGCAATTATACTCCAATAAATACATTAAAAAAAATACTTCATAGAAGTAAAAAAAAAAAAAAAAAGAAGAAGATCTTTAAAGGAGTTTTATTAGCTGAACTTGTGGGCATTTTTGGAGCATATTTTTTCTTTAAAAAGATGAACACAAGACAAGGTTTCAGGCAAACAATGAGCAAGAAATTCCCCTTCATCTTGGAAGTTCATTACAAATCCATTGAACACTCTGGAATGTATGGAATCAGAGAGCAAGATCCAGAAAAGTGGCTGAACGGCAAAAATTAGGAATTTGCCCATTGATCAAGGTTTGCCCTATTTCATAGTATCAGGCAAGAGTAAAATTCCAAAGTTGATATGGATGGATTTCAGAATATTTAAGGTTAAATGTAAAGTCTAAGTCAGAGGTTTTATTCTTTGGACTAACTGTGAAGAAACTGATGGAAGATTTTTTTATTATGTTATAAATAGAGTTTTGTTTACTACTCAAAATAAAGTGGTTCTCCTTAAAAAACAAAACAAAAAAACTCCCCTGTGATTCTGAATATATAAACCTTTCAAAATAGATAAAACAGTAAGACATCTATTTTTAATATTTATTACATTTTTTTCTTTTCCATTATAGTTTATTACAAGATACTGAGTATATAGTGCCCTGTGCTATACAGTAGGACCTTGTTGTTTATCTAATTTATTCCCCTCTCCTTTCCCCTTTGGTAACTGTAGGTTTGTTTTCTATGTCTGTGAGTCTGTTTCTGTTTTGTAAATAAGTTAATTAATATTTATTACATTTTAACTCATATTTAAAATCACATTATCTAAAAATATATTAACTAGAAATATTGCTTTTATCCATTTTCACTTTACCTGAAACAATATTTACACTCTACATCAATGTCTCTGGTACTACTAGAGCCACTTTGGAATACAATTTGTCATAAAAAAAGAAAAAAAAAAGAAACACAGGCTTCAGAGTCACAGGGACCGAGTCTCAAACTTCAGAACCACCGCTTTCTCGCTATCTCAATTATGCACTCCCTCAAACTACAACTCCACCACAACATGTCAAGGGCTGTCATCCTCTCCCTACCACCAGTGAAGGGGTCCTCACTGCCAGCTGGCCAGCAAGTGGTCCATCTCTAAAATCCCATTTTATTTTTAATTGATGTCCCGTTGATTTACAATGTTGTGTTAGTTTCTGGTGTACAGCAAAGTGATTCAGTTATGTATGTATTTTTTCAGACTCTTTTCCATTATAGTTCATTACAAGATATTGAATATAGTTCCCTCTGCTATACAGTAGGTCCTTGTTGTTCATTTCACATATAGTAGTTTGTATCTGCTAATCCCAAACTCCTAGTTTATCCCTCCCCTCCACCCCACCCCCCTTTCCCCTTTGAGAACCATAAGGTTGTTTTCTATGTCTGTGAGTCTGTTTCTGTTTTGTAAATAAGTTCCTTCGTATCATTTTTTTGATTCCACATATAGGTGATATCCTATGATATTTGTCTTCCTCTGTCTGGTTTACTTCATTTAGTATGATAATCTCTAGGTCCATCTATGTTTCTGCAAATGGCATTATTTCATTCTTTTTTTTATGGCTAAGTGAAATCCCATTTCAGAGTCGGCTTCCCAGGACCACTTCCAGTACCAAATGCCTCAGGCTGAGATCCCTGCAGACAGACTCTGAGATGCGGAGCTGCATGTTGAAAGTTTGTAAGGAAGGAAGGAACGATGGCAGGAACGGGTGGAGGGAGAAGTTGGGAAAACTGACACTGGCCGTGAATTGGGATGGGATACCGGTGACAGGGGGCATACTCCTGGTATAATATTTCTGGCACTAGAGAGGCATGAGGAAAATGGTAACTAGAAAGACAGTGGAATTGGCTGCTGCAGAGTACCACTGATTTGATGGAAAGAGGATATAGGTTCAGGATGAGATAAGGAGAAGGGCTCCTATTCTGAGGAGTGAATTGCAGCAGACAGGTTGTGGGGCTGAAGGTGCAGTGGCTGCTTCCTGATTATGCTGGTTTCCCCCTCGACCAGGACAGTGGCAACTGAGGCTCTGGAGCCGCCAGCTCCCTTGGCAGCTCAGGTCGGCAGTGTGGCTTTGGTTATTGCTCCTGGAAGCTCATGCCAGATCTATTTCTTTAGCCCTCCCAAAGATTCTGCCAAATGAAGGCTGGTCAATTCCAACCCAAGTCTGTTGGATTTGAAAACCCAAGTTCTGTCCTCAACACCTCGTGGTGACTGGGAGGACTGAGCTTTCATTACCTAAAATGAACTAAGTCAAGGAAAGGACACGTAGTTGGAGGGCGCTGGAGGGGGAAATGTGCTCAGTTGTAGGCACAAGGAACTTGAAATAAGACAGCTGATGGGACCATCTAGCAGAAATTTGAGGGTGAGGGGATTGGCTCTTATTAGAGAGCCTGGGACTAAAAATGTAGATTTTGAATTCTCCTAGAAGTGATGGTTGACAGCTTGGTCCTGGGTATGATTGCCTAGGAAGAGTGTAGGAAGAGAAAAGGGCTGAGAGGAGGACTGTAGGCAAGGAAAAGGATGCAGTGGAAAAAATAAAAGCAGCCATTTGGGGATAAAATACTTGGGTTCAAGTCCTGGCTCCACATCATACTAGCTGTGTGATGTTGGGCAAGTTACTTGACCTCTCTGTGCTCAGTTTAGGAGAGAGCTTTAAGCATCTCACACTCCTGGCTCCAATCTTTGGTTCTGTTTGGAGGAGAGTAGAGAAGTTGCTTGTTGCCTCATATTTGCAAAATGGCTTTTCACGCCTCTGGCCATTGTGTCTTCACATAACTGTGTTCAAGACAGGAAGAAAAGAAAGAGACTGAGTGGGAAAGAGGGCCCTTCTTTAATTTGGAGGCAGCTTTTCTCGATATTCTTCAGCAAATGTGTTCTCAAGTCTCATTGGTCAGGATCAGGTTGCATGGTCACCCTCAGTTGCATGGGAGGCTGGGAACAAGCCAAGTTTATTACTCTCTTGGAGCTTTTTTCTTGCTGGTCTCCTTAGAATGTTCTACCTCCAGACTTTGGAACGGCTTGCTCCCTCATTTCACTTAGGTCTCTGCTCATATCTTATATCTGACCTCCTTAACCTTCTCCATCACTCTCCTTACTCTTAGTATTTTTTTACAGTGTTCATTGATTGATTAATATGTTTATTTATTTAGCTACCTGAATATACGTTTACTAGAATGTAAGCTACACAAGCGCAGGGATTTCGATATACTCACTAGTGCATCCTTTTGCCTACAACGGTGCATGGCACAGAGAAGGTGCCTCTTGTTGAAGGAGTACATAAATGGACGGATGAATGATCTTTGCCAACAGCTGTATGAGTCATTGAGCATATGAGGTGTCACCCCTTTCATGACTGAGGAAACAGTGGCTTGGGAACGTCCAGCAGCTTGTCTAGGCTTTACAGCTAGCTAATCAATCACCCTGTAGATTTCTAGGATTTCCCGCCTATCTGATTCTATTAAACCACACTTAGTCTAAGAGTTAGGAAATCAGGCTTCCTCTCCTGGCTATGTGGACGATTTTCTGTATGACCCTGGGCAAATTAGAAAAGTTGCATTTTCTAAGCCTTGTTATTCCAATCATGTGAATAAAGGCAAGGTTGTTGTTGTGTGGTGGTGTTTTTTTTTAACCTCCAAGGTCCGTACCAGCTTTACCTTAACTTCAATATCAAATAATTCACACTTGTAAGTTAATCGTTGTTGTTATATTTGCTTCCTGCCTTGGAACAGAGAGTGTAATGGATATGTAGGGTGCAGCCCAGGGGTCCCACACTTACCAGCAAAGTCCATGTGGGCCTTTCTTGTTCTCCCTGGCAGGGGACCTGGTCACTCCTGTATTAGCTAGACAGCTGCGGTCCTTGTTCTTGCTAGTTCTTTCATCTTGGGCAAAATGTGGCTTCTCTGAGCTTCAAATCTTTTCTGGGAAGATTAAGTGGGATAACATACATAAGACAGAGTTGAAATTGCTTGTTGCTCGGAAATTGTTAAAATGAATACCGGCCACATAGAGACAAATGGGCCATGATGTTGTTAGGCTTTGATGATTGCTATGTGTACCTCCTATATTGAAAATATTGCTTAACTGTGTTAATATAGTAAACACAGGATCCATGTATTTTTCTGGAAAAATTTTTTAAATGTGCAACCTTGCACAGCTCATTAAAGGCAATTAAGAATACGACCTTGAACGTGGCTCATAAAATCAGCATAGCTTTTGCTGGCCAGGGTGAGGGAAGAGACCAAGTGGCAAGTACCGTGTCGGATGCTTGTAGATACACAATCCCATGTAATGCCCAATAAATATTGCTGACATAGTGAATCCCTGCCCTCCACTGGCAACAGCTCAGACATATCTGATGTGCATTTTTTATTTGTCTGTTCTTGAAAAGAAAGTCTGTTGTTTTGTATGTACTGAAATGAATAGTATTGTGTTATAGATCTCCTTTTGCTTTTACTTTTTATCACTAAGCACTATGCTTATAAGATGGGTCCACGTTCCAGGACAGATGCTTGGCTGTTGCTTGGAATGCTGCATGGAGTTGCAGTGTCCATCCTCATTTTACTCATCCTGCAGTGATGCACCTTGCGAGGGGGATATGGAAGCCCTCAGGCACCGCTGATGGGAAGGAAGGTAAGCCGCTATGGCCATTCTGGAGAACAATCTGGCAGAGTACTGGGTCACATGCCAGTCATACATCCTGTGATGTGGGTAGGTACCATGGAGAAATCTGTTTGTTGCAGTGTTGTTTATGAAATCCAAGAGCTGGAGCTGGGCAGTTGTGTGCTGGAAACTGGTATGCAGCTCACAAGGGACAATTGTTAAATTTTCAGGAATTTGATGAGTTGGTGTCTATATTCAGCCATTATTAAAAATCAAATTATATAAATATTATATGTGTTATGTCTAAATATATATTAAAACCAAAGGTAATAAGTACTTAAAATTCATCACTTCCTAATTTTTTATTATCAGTCACTGTTTGACTATCATCTAGGCCCTAGAGGTGATGACATCTACTGTATGGTAAAAATACTTTATCATATTGTACTCAACTGTCCATCTCTTCCCCTCTCTGTGTTCAGGGACATCACATTGGCAGCTTGAAACTGGCCATTGTGGGAATAATTACACCATGAAAATTAGCAAACGCTAAAACCAGGGTTTTTTTTTTTTTTTTTTGCCCTGAGAGCCATTTGTTAAACATTTACCAGTTCACTGGAGACTGGTATTATCTCTCCTTTCCAAATGAGGAAAATGAGGCTCAGACAGGTTATGAAACTTGCCCCAAATCATACAACTTTTGAGTAGGAGAAATTGGATTCAGACCCAGGTCTGTCTCAGACCTTGTACTATGATGAAAATTAGAAGTGAGTTACACCATTTAGACTATACAATTCTTACCTTATCACCACCAGGGCACTTATATTTTTAGTTTAAAAACAAAACAAAAAAACTACTGGCTGCCAGTATCTGGGTACAGTGCGAAATCAAGAAAAGCAGAGTTTCTAGCAACATGTGCTTTTACCCAGCGAGCGTCATTAACTGCTCACGTGAGAGCTCGGTCCCAAAACACAGGTGCAGTTGCTGACAGTACGGATGAAAAATGAACGAGCTGCTTTTCAGGTTTGTGTTGTGAGGCTGCATAAACTAATCATTCGACACCACAGCTAAGCTATTTTAGGTACTGTTTAACTTTATAGTATTTGTTAAGTAATACTATCTGCACACTGGAGGCCTTGACCCTGTCCTTGCCTGTTGGTGTGTGTTTACATATATGAAAGTTACTTCCTAAATTTTCCTTGGAGAGCAACTTGAAATTTAGCCACATTTTGTTCTCATTGTCAGTATCTATTTCCTCCCTCATTCAGTCATTCAGTTAGCCCTCAAAGAACCTTTATAAAGCCCCTGTTATGTACAAGACACAGGGGAAACAAGGATCAATAAAATATGTCCCTGACCTTCAGAAGCTAACAGTGCAGCATGAAAAACATACATTTTAAACATGGAACTCTGATTAAAGTCCCACAATAAAGGCAAATACAAAGGCTATGAGAATGTCTTAGTCCCTTCGGGCTGCCATAACAAAATACCACAGACTGCTTGTAAGTAACAGACATTTATTTCTCACAGTTCTGGGGGCTGCGAAATCCAAGATCAAAGTGCCGGCATAGCTGGGTTCTGGTGAAGGCCCTCTTCCTGGCGGCAGACTGCTGACTTCTCTCTGTGTCTTCACGTGGTGGAAGGGACAAGCAAGCTCCCTGGTCTCTTTTATAAGGGTACCAATCCCATTTATGAGGGCTCTGCTCTTGTAACCTAATCACCTCCCAAAAGCCCCACTTCCTGTCACCATCACCTTGGGGGTTAGGATTGCAACATAAGAATTTGGGGAGGAGAGCACAAATATTCAGACCATAGCATAGAATAACTAATTTCATAGTATAAACTGAACCTCAGGACAGTATTGGGTCTCTTTGGCCAACGAAATGGTAACTTGGGTCCTGTACCAAAGAAACGAGTATAGAAACATCTAGCTTGAGTGAGGTTACTCTGGCAGAGATTAGACTACGTATTTATCAATTAAGCAAGGGAAGGCGTACAACGCAATGAATATTCGAAGGCACTGGTTAAATTTCTGACTCTGCTGCTTCCTTACTGTGTGACCTTGAACAAGAAGAAATTTCCCCTATCTGGGACTCAAACTCTTCATCTGGTGTATTGGTTAGTTGGCAGGATAACTGCTCTGTGAGGTCATTCTGAGATATAGGTTCCTTCCATCTTGCTGTTCTGGCATTCCTGAGAGTTGCCTTATTTGTTGAAGAAGTGCTGCAGGCATGCCCGTGTTCAGGCCATAGGGAGGTGCACACACCCTATCTGCTTCCATTCCATTGATTACATGCCATACCTGGCTGCAGGGGAGACTTGGGGTACTCTAGGCCCAAGAAAAAGGAAAGAAAGGACTTTGAGAGAACCAGCTGTCAACCACAGCTTGAGACCAGAAAGTTGAGCAAACTATTTCTAACATGACTCAGCTCAACACTTTTATGCATCAAATTCTCTCTGAAATGTGAATATGAGATGAACATTACTTTTTTTTTTTTTTATCATTACATCAGTTCTCAACCTCCCAGACCGCTAAATGGTTAAGTACAAAGATGAACTGAAGTGAGGGCATATAGATACGAAACGACTGGATTTCCTAGGCTGATTTTTTTTTTAAAGTATTTTTAGTAAGGAAAATTTCAAGGGTACACCAAAGTACAGAATATAGTATAACAAATCTCTGTGTACCTACTACTAAGCCTCAACTATTTTCAACTCACAGCCAATTGTGTTTCATGTATACCCCCCAATACCTGGGCATTTCATTTATCCCATTTATATATATCTTAAGCGTATCCTCTATTCTAGACACTGTGTACTACATACATGATTCCACCAGAGCAAGCAGGCTTTCTGGTGCTTCTATAGTAATTGCCATCATTCATTTTGTAAGTTAAGGCATTTAATCTTCCAATAATCCTACGCAATAGATACTACAATTCTGCAGATGAAAGAACTAAAGCACATCCCCCAGTGGGTTAAGCACCAGAGCTGAGATTCAAACCCAGGCAGTCTGGTTTCGGTGGCTGTGCCTTTAGCCATGACACCACAGTGTATCACACAGGAATTTACATTGCTTCACTGGACACTGAACTGCTTATCCAGAGCTTCTGCATTAAAATTGTTCCTGCCCTGCTTTTCCCAAGATCAATGAATAGGACTGTCCTTAAAACACTCTTCGGGTGGTCCACCTTCCCCCAAACAAAATAACAACTTACTCAAAGCCATATTCTAATACATTTGTAATTTTGAAATGTTAGCTTCCTTTTCTTCTTCTTTCCCTTTAACTATTACCCATCACGGTTTCACAAATCTTAAAACTGAGTTTCTCTTAGGGCACGCTATTAAAATAACACATTTATAAGTGTTCTAAACAAGATTATTAATTTTAAAAGTGTTTACACTTATCCAATCTTATCCTAATTAAATAATTTATGTGAAGTGCCTAATACAGTGGCTAGTGGAGTTCACTATAAATATTAATTTCTTCATTTACTCCAATAACCATATAAAGTAGGTTGGACAGGCTCTATTAATCATATTTGACAGATGAAGAAACTGAACTACAAAGAGGTCCTATTGCTCAGCAGTTCGTTAAGATCCCCTCCAACATGAGGTCTCTTGATTCATGAGGTCTCCTGGTTCACATTAGTGCATGTTAATCAAAGCTTGCAATTCTTTGCGTGTATACAGTATTTCTTCCTAGAGAAGGAGTTGGATCGCCCCGCTTGGGCTGTGCTTGACCTGACTGCTGATCTGGAGGAAATAAGGGAGGTAGAGACAAATCTTAGGACAAACATCATCTTGAGGCTCCTGTTGCTGGTGGCGTCTCTGCAGGCAAGGGAGACCACTGTTGGGACTTCCCTGGCGGTCCAGCAGTTAAGACGCTGCACTTCCACTGCAGGGGGTGCGGGTTCGATCCCTGGTCGAGGAACTAAGATCCTGCCTGCCACTTGGCAAGGCCAAAAAATTTAAAAACAGCAAACAAACAAACAACCCCCCCCCAAGAAAACCCCACTGTCCTCTAGGAAGAGGGACGGCACTGCTTCTGGGGTTCAAGGTCCTCAGGTCTGTCCATTCAAATATCCCTATCCCACGTCTCAAGGTCTCCCGTTTCCTTTTCTGGGCCCTGACACTGATATCAGAGACTGTTAAGGCTGTGTTTGTTCTCCTTGGTAACTGTGCTGTACTCACAATTAAACCCCAAGACTGAATTTCAGCCGTCTTCCCGTAGCCGTGGGAAGGAGGGGGACATCTCCACACTGCTGTGGAAGCATTCCCAGTTGCACAGCACTCCTTGAGGTTGAACCAAGTCTGACATTTTCTTCTCCTTTAACAAGACTCCTAAAGACCAGCAGCCAAAGTCAGCCAGTTCTACATTCCTTATAATTAACATTGACCATATTATTTCATGAGTTGCGACTACATAAATCAATGCTTCATCTTCCATCTTCATCATTCCAATTCACTGCTGGTGAAAATCTCAGTAACTGTGATACTGCTGCATGCCGGGGTTAAGATCACCCCACTTATCAACATTAATGGTTTACTTATCACTATCCAATTGGTCCAATACTAGACTCCATCTGGAATGTCTTTTTGTAGAGCTGCTTGTGGTACCAAGTGCCTTAGCCTGGGTTCCCAAAGTAGCAAGGTTCAGAGAAGTACTTGCATGCATGAGTTTATTTTGGAATGTGATTCCAAGAAAAAAGAATGGGGTCTGGGAAGAGTAAAACAAGGAAGGAGGACAATCCAATTCGAGAGTGTTTTATTGAGCTGATCACTGCTGATCAGCTTTATTTTTCTGGGGACCATCTGAGGATTAATGTAGAATCAGC
This sequence comes from Balaenoptera musculus, assembly GCF_009873245.2. Lineage (NCBI taxonomy): Eukaryota > Metazoa > Chordata > Mammalia > Artiodactyla > Balaenopteridae > Balaenoptera > Balaenoptera musculus. The sequence goes on along the minus strand of NC_045801.1, from coordinate 7,341,608 downwards.
CACTTGAGGGTGATGTGGTGAGTATTTTTCTACTGGTTCTCATCCCCTAGTAGGTAAGTGTTGCCCCTGGGAGTTTATGTGTTAAAATTTCTCACTATGATTGTGGATTTACATATTTCTCCTTGTAGATGTATCAATTTTTGCTTCATGTGTTTTGAAGTCATATTATAAGTAGAATCTAGAATTAGAATATTTTGCTGGTAATTTGGACTTTTTATCTTTATAAAGTGACCTTCTTAGTAATGCTTTTTGCCTTAAATTCTATTTTATGTGATAATACCTACCATGGGATAACTTAATTCCATTATTTCAATCTATTGGTATTCATATGTTGGACTTTAAAAAATTTAGTTTCACAATTCTTATCTTTTAATTGGAGCATTTATTCCATTTACATTTGATCTTAAAGATATATTTTGATTTAAATCCACTCTTATTAAATGTGTTTCCTGTCTGTCTTGCCTATGTCCCTCCACCTCCTGGATTTTTGTATTTTTCAATCATTCCATTTTGGACTCACTATTAGTTGAAAGTAATACATTTTTATCTTTTTAGTGGTCCCATAAAGCAAAACATGCATTGCTGACATATCAGAGTCTAGTGTGAAGTAATACCTTTACTCTCTTCTCAGATGATGTGAGGACTTTAGTACACTTGAACTTCATTTACCTGCTTTGTGATTTGTATGCTAGCATTGCAGTGGATTTTAGTTCTCTCTAAATATTTTTAACTGTACAAGACGTTTACCACTTTCTTTGGTCTTCAATCATTCCTGCATCACTAAACTTCGATCAACTTGAAGATTATCACTAGAATTTCCTTTGTGCAGGTTTACTGGTGATAAACTGTGATTTTACCATCTGAAAATGTCTTTATTTCTTCTTCATAAATATTTTTGTTAAGTGTAGAATTCTTTTTTTTTGGCTGCCCCACGCGGCTTGCAGGATTTCAGTTCCCCTACGAGGGACTGAACCCAGGCCCCAGCAGTGAAAGCTGAGTCCTAACCACTGGACCACTACGGAATTCCAACTTTGGCATTCTTTTAGCCCATTTCATCACTGTCTTTTGGCTTCTCCTATTGCTACTGAGAAGTTTATTTCTCACTTTTTTAAAGGTAAGTGCTCCCACCCACCCCCTTTTTTCTTTTGGTCAGCTTTTAAGATTTTTCTCATTGTCTTTAGTTTTCTACAATTTCAGTATGTTGCAGATTTCCATTTATTTATCTTGCTTGACATGTGTATGGTCTGCCTGAATCTGTGGACTAATGATTCTCTCCATTTCTGGAAAATTCTCAGGTATTACGCCATACAAATTTGACTCCTCCCTATTCTCTCCTCTCCTCTGGGACTCCAATGAAACACACCGCAGGTCTTCTCACTGTATTCCTTAAGGCACTTACTCTCTTCTGTTTATTCCCCACCTCCCATCTGTTTGTCTTTCCGATCTCATTCTGTGTTTCCTTCTAATCTATCTTCTCATTCACCAACTCTCTTAAACTGTGTCTAATCTGCTGCTAAACCCCTCCAATGAATTCTAGAATTCTACTTAGAACATAGTTCACCTGTTTATTGGAGTCTGATAATGTTAATAATGAAGTCTCTGTGGGTCTGTTTTTGTGTTTCTGATTGTATGCAGTACATTGTAACTGCAAATTAATTTGTAGAAATAATTTGATGCATAAGAGGATTTTTGTTTGCTTCTTGTAGACACCTGGGGTACTTACAAATTTCAAGATTTTTTGTGTTCTCAATGACCCATGTGACATGAAGCCTGGCTAAATAGATTGATGAGTGGCTTAATTCTGGTTCCCTCTGGTTCCTAGGATATTAACCTTTTGAGTTACAGACCAAAATGGAGATTTATAGGAAGGTTCCCACCTGGGCAAGTCCTAAACATGGACTTTGTACCCATAGCCCCAAAGTGCCATGAATATGCACCTGTGACTCTTGGCTTCCTCCCTAGTTTGGCAAATTGGAGACAAAAGTGATTGTGGGGAATTCCCTGGTGGTCCATTGGTTAGGAAACCGTGCTTCCACTGCAGGGGGTGCCAGTTCCATCCCTGGTTGGGGGAACTAAGATCCCACATGCCGCGCAGCACGGCCAAAAAAAAAAAAAAAAAAAAGCAGTTGTGGATGCTGGGTTTATCATTCTAAGCTTGTACCTTTTCCTAGCTCTCAGCTGGAAATTCTTCTCTATATTATTAGTTCTTTTTTGACTTAAAGAATTATTTTGGTCCAGGTTTTTTGGTTGTCTTCTGTGGGAAGATTGGTATAAGTCATTGAGTTTTCCATTTACCAGAAGGAGAAAATCCTTCTATTATTATTATCTCCTCCCAGAGCCCATAATGGTTAAAATTCTTTGATAGGATAAAGAACTGTTCTCTATTCTAATAATACATCGAAACATGCATCTTTGATGTTGAGAGTAACAAAGAGAAACGAAAGGAGATTTTATCTTATTCATTTATTTTGGCTGTGCAGCACGCGGCATCTGAGTTCCCCAACCAGGGATCGAACCGGTGCCCCCTACAGTGGAAGCATGGAGTCCTAACCACTGAACCACCAGGGAAGTCCAAAAGGAGATTTTTAGACTCACGTTGTTTTGCCTTCTTTATCATCATAATAAAATAGCAAAAGCTGTGACTTGAATAAAGTATTATGGTTAACAAATATTTTCCAATAAAAATGGTAATCCTTAAACCAACCAGACTTTATTAACACTACCCCCCTTCTTTGCTATGGATAGGTCACACTTCTTGACCTTATTTATATAAATGCTGTTTCCAGCTCTTTTTCAAATTGTTACCTCTAAGTCTTCTTGGGTATGAACACAAGTTCCTCTGTCCATGTATCATCTGACTTAACATGCTCAACACCGTTGTGTGGCATTATAGTACTCATTTTATAGACATGGAAAGTGAGGCTTAAAGAAGCAGACTGCTCTAATACGAGCTCCTGGATCCAAATCCAGTGTTCTTCACACCCTGCCATTTTACCTGTTCACTTTGGGCAAGTCATTTCAAGACCATCCCTCCTCATTTTCTTAGAGCAAAATGTGAAGGTGAGACAATACAACCACTACAGTCCCCCCTCCTGTTCTGACACCTTTTGGAAAAGACTGGGGCTTGTTTAGCTGGTGGACTTTTGCAGCAGTTACATAAGAAGTCTCAGGGAGAAAAGTGGGCTGGACACTCTTTCGGTGGTTGGAATTCTAATCGAAACCTCCTCTCTCTGCTCTGCTGAGGACCACCCTCATATCTTTTGGAGTAATGATGGTTTAACCATTTGCATGTGTTCCACTACACCCATTTGCGGAATGTTTTGACATTTTTTGACGGAGAATAGTATCTACACATCCAGGTAATTACAGCAGCATATGGAGAGGCTTGTGAGTGAGGCGTATGATGAGGCTAATAAATTTCATGTCTTAGAAGCATAAGCTTTTCTTAAGAGAAGAAACAAATGAAGCTCTGCAGAGTGAAATCCTCTTCATCCTTAAAGAAAAATCACGCATGTTCTCACTTGAGGATGTAGTGGAAAGAGTATCTGGAATCAGGAATTCTGGATTTAGTTAAAAGTCCTCTGCTATTAATTAGCTTTGTGACTTTGAGTAAGTCACAGATTTATTTGGATTTTAATTTCCTCCATTGAAAACTGAGGATGAAATGAGATGCCGCAGATGCTTAGTAAACTCATGAATTACTCTTCAAATGTAAATTGTCATCTTTTTATAACATCAATCTAGACACTGAACAGATGAGTGATGGGGCTGAGGGGGTGGGAGGGGTAGCCAGGGATGCAGGTTCGCTCATCTTCTCCAAAGGAAGGGAAGGAAAGAGGTAGAGAGAAGAAATGAACATCTTAGGGCACTTCTTTTGCTTCCTATAGTATATTTACATTTGATATCCAGGTTTCCGACTGCCTCGTCATTGGAACACAGTAAAATATTGGGAAAAAAAATGGAGATTTAAGCCAGATGGAACTGGTCCAACCCCTATCTGTGCCACATGTCGTGTGAGTGAGAAAACTGCCTAACTTCTCCGAGACTGTCTCTGTATCTATAAAATGGGGATAGCCTTTTAGGGTAATCGTGAAGATTTCCTGAGAAACCTTATGAAAAAGTACCTAACAGTGTTTTGGACATTGTAGATGCTCAATAAATTCAAGTTCCATTCTCTCTTTTATAGAGGGGAATTGCTGCATTTACAAATTTAATTGTGTTAACCTTTTATTGAGTGTTCACTGAGGCCCATCAACGGAATTACATACGGAAGGGGAAAACAAGTAGAAAACCTCCATAGAACTTTCTGCTCTGTGATAACTATCTGGGGGAAGTAATGTGCCAATTAGACTAAAACAAGAGGGAAGCTTAAATATTATCTGAGTGATTTTGAAAACTGTGCTATACAATAAAATAATAATATACATTAGGTAACCCAGCTTCCAATTCATGCCATTCCATGTTTCATTGATTCTCATCATCCTCTAGAACTCCAATGGAGAACACTCTTCCTTTCAAGGATATGATTTGCTGTGTAGAAGGAAAAAAAAAAAAAAAAAGCAGGCAAAACGATGTATCACTGGCCTTCTTCCTGCCAGCTTTCAAATGATCCCCATTCAACCTCAGAACAATCCAAAGAGCAGCATCCTTCAGCTGAAATTTCAGCTTAAATGTTTCTATAGCTTCCCAGCTGAACTGTCACGTGTATGCCTTTTAAAAATTAATTATTAAAACCATTTCCATTAGTCTTTTGCTTGGCCTTCATGCAGTCCTTTTTCTTGTGCTGTTTAACAAGTGACGAACCACCATCATTAGCTATAAATACACGGCACCAGATATGGAGAGAAGGTATATGACTCATGCTGGACTGTTCCCTAGGGCTAACCCGGTGATGACTGTATTCTGGGAAGTGGTGTCAGGTCCACTCTTACTCTACACGCAAATTCCAAAGCAGCTGGCCCTATGAGGAGAATTCTCTTGTCAGTTCCTTCTGCTCCCCTGCTTGGTTCAAGGTGCTGGGACGCTTCATTCACTTGGTCTGTTGGTAAATTCCTTCTTCTACCTGTCCGTACTCCTGGCTGTCTGTCCGCCCATCCATCCATCCATCCATCCAGTAAACATTATTCATTACCTTACCAACCACGTGCTAACACAGGAGGCCGAAGATCAAATAAGAATGTGTTCCTGCCCTCAAAAAGAACACACCTGCAGGGGACCTTCCCCGGCGGTCCAGTGGTTAAGACTCTGCCTTCTACTGCAGGGGGCGCGGATTTGATCCCGGTTGGGGAACTAAGATCCCATATGCCATGGGATGTGGCCAAAAATTAAAAAACAAAAAAAACAAAAAACACACCTGAAATGTGGGAGAGTTGGACAAATAAATGAACTGTTACAGTGTAGTAACTTCTATGATAGAGGAATGAAGTGAATGGTCTAGGTGCCCGGACAAGGGTATCAGGGAAGATGTCTAGGAAAAGATCGTATCAAGGATGAGTAAATGCCATTAAAATAAAGATTCAGGAGGGTGGGGGAGCACCCTCAGTAGAAGAACAGCATATGCAGAGGCACAGGGCTGCAAAACAGAAGGACTCTCTGGAGAAGTGGACGTGGTTAAGAATGGCTGGATTGGAGAGTTCGTTGAGGCCAGTGGCCAAAGAGGAGGAGAGTAAGGAAGGGGGCCTTACACTAATGGCGGTCAAGTCGTGCCCTTCCCATGCTGCGAGGGACGACTGGGGAAGCAGCCTAGCAGGTGGGCTCACAGGCGTGTGCCTTAGGTTGGGCTTTGGTGAGAGATTTCTTTTTAAAGAATATGTTCCATTATAAGAAATATTTGAAAACCACTGGTCTAGATAATGAAGCGTCTGTGCTAAGTCAAGGAGTATGATCCTTCTCCTCCAATGTTCAGAAGCTTGAGTGACAGAGACGGTCTCGTTTCTGTCTCATTCCCCACAGGGCAGTGAATCTCAGCAGGAAGGGGTCTCAACAGAAGTTTAGATCAGGGCTTCCCTGGTGGTGCAGTGGTTAAGAATCCGCCTGCTAATGCAGGGGACACGGGTTTGAGCCCTGGTCCGGGAAGATCCCACATGCCGCGGGGCAACTAAGTCCGTGCGCCACAACTACTGAGCCTGCGCTCTAGAGCCCGGGAGCCACAACTACTGAGCCTGCGTGACAAAACTACTGAAGCCCACGTGCCTAGAGCCTGTGCTCCGCAACAAGAGAAGCCACCGCAATGAGAAGCCCACCCACCACAAGGAAGAGTAGCCCCCACTCACCGCAACTAGAGAAAGCCTGTGCAACAACAAAGAGCCAACGCAGCCAAAAATAAATTAATTAATTAAATTAAAAAAAAAAGAAGTTTAGATCATGAAAAACCTATGGGCTGTTTTTAACAATACAAACTACAAGAAGTGAAATCTGACAAAACTGGCTGGTGGAAAAAACAAACAAACAAAAACAACAAAAATAAAGAAAGCTGGCTGGTAGAATATGGGTTAAAATGTTACAAAGCACTGCTGGACAGGTAAACACAGGGCAGGATACACTGTAGGTGAAGGAATCTACTCATTTGGTAACTCACATACTCTCCTGACTCTGGTAACCAGCAGAGAACACGCAGGGTGGGGGAATTTACCATCTATACTTTCATTAATCTGGTCATTAAAAACCTAAAAATTGAGCAGTTACAACACTCACAGTGCCTTATGTCCAAAGTGAGGTTTCCCTTGGCTCCAGATACCACTTTTACTTGGAAAGTCGGGCTACCAGAACATGATTTAGTTCTCTTTAAAAGGCATTGCCAAACAAATGAAAATATATAGATACCTATTTTATAAGCCTTTTTAAAAAATAAATTTATTTATTTTAGGCTGCGTTGGGTCTTCGTTGCGGTGCGTGGGCTTCTCATTGCGGTGGCTTCTCTTGTTGTGGAGCACAGGCTCTAGGCGCATGAGCGTCAGTAGTTGTGGCACGTGGGCTCAGTAGTTGTGGCTTGCGGGCTCAGTAGTTGTGGCTCACGGGCTCTAGAGCACAGGCTCAGTAGTTGTGGTGCATGGGTTTAGTTGCTCCGCAGCATGTGAGATCTTCCCAGACCAGGGCTCGAACCTGTGTCCCCTGCACTGGCAGGCAGGTTCTTAACCACTGCGTCACCAGGGAAGCTCCCCATAAGCCTTTTAAAGTTAGGGGGGAAAGCCTTTAAAACCATATTAGAGCACGTTATGATAAACACCCTATTATCATCTTTGCAGTAGGAATGATGTCAGTGCTGTTGGAACATGAAACTCAACATCTACCATCAAACTCCATATATTTCAAAGTATTCATATATTGGTTATTTTATATTCATGACCCAAAAGGTAGGACACGTGACTGAGGCTCAATACACTCATATAATAAATGCATATAATCAGTGACTCATGCTAAGGGAAAAGGTATAGTATCCAGGTCTACTGAATTCTACCCCAGTGTTTCCAAACCCCAACCCCTGTCCACCCCACATCAATAACTACTTTATAAAGGATTTTTTAAAAGGTACAAACTTTCTGTTATGAGATAAATAAGCACTGGGGATGCAATGTACAGTGTATAGCTAACACTGCTGTATGGTATATTTGAAAGTTGCTAAGACTGTAGATCCTAAAAGTTCTCAAGGAAAAAGCTTGTATTTTTTTGTTTTTTGTATTTATAGCATATGATGGATGTTAACTAAACTTACTGTCGTTATCATTTCACAGTATATGTAAGTCAAGTCATTATGCCGTACATCTTAAACTTATACAGTGCGGGACGTCAATTATACCTCAATAAAACTGGAAGAAAAAATAAATTAAAAATAAAATGACAGACTTAAGCAAACACTCAAGTCAGTTGCCATCTACAAAATGTTTACATGGTTCTCTGATGTGGTGTGTTTACAAAATTATGAGAGTTACAGCATAGGCTCTATCCTGACCTTGAGGCTGGGCCTTGTTCTTGACTTCTGGAAATGAGAAGAATCTTCCGTCATTCCTCCCTGCTGCCTCAGTAACTCTCCCATTTACCCACGCCTATTTCTTGTCCTGGAACCAACTGACCGCAGAGGCAGCACACCCTGTGAGTGTTCTCATCCCAAAGACGCACACTGTTGGGCTCAACTAGGTGGGGAACCCAGTAAGTGGTCACCATAGTTACCACTTTCCCTTGCTGACAGTGTTCATTCTTCTTCACCTTCCTACTTCCAGCTATCCTCCAGGGCCACCTAAAAGTCCTACCTGTTTCGAGAAGCCTCTCCTAACTGCTCCCCTGCCCACACTAGTGTCTTCTTTCACTTATCTCCTCTACTATTGTTTCCCTTCCCCAGACTATTTAACTTTTGGATCCTAGCTTTCTTAGCTTTCTTGTAGGTTGTTTTGTTCTTTTCTCTGCTTAAAATTAATTAATTAATTTTTTAGCTGCATTGGGTCTTCATTGCTGTGTGCGGGATTTCTCTAGTTGCAGCAAGCAGGGGCTACTCTTCGTTGTGGTGCATGGGCTTCTCATTGTGGTGGCTTCTCTTGTTGTGGAGCACGGGCTCTAGGCACGTAGTCTTCAGTAGTTGTGGCACGTAGGCTCAGTAGTTGTGGCTCGTGGGCTCTAGAGTGCAGGCTCAGTAGTTGCGGTGCACGGGTCTAGTTGCTCCGCGGCATGTGGGATCTTCCTGGACCAGGACTCGAACCTGTGTCCCCTGCGTTGGCAGGTGGATTCTTAACCACTGTGCCACCAGGGAAGTCCTTGTAGGTTGCTTTTCGAAATGTGTTTTGAAGCCAGAAACAATGGGTTCAAATGCTAGCTCTGGATCCATTCGATTTTGAGTTAACTTCTCTGGGCCTCAGTTTCCATGTGAGAAACAAGGATAATACCTCGTCAGGCAAATATGAGGACAATTAATATACCAAGTTCTTGGTTCCCCCCCTACACACATAGTAGGTGCTCAATAAATGATGAATTGAAAAGAAGGGCATGAGCTGTGTCTTAGTCTTCTTTCATCTCTCATGTAACCTGGTATGGACTACAAAGACAGAGCTAGGTGAATGTTAATCACTTTGCCTTATTCACAGCTGACAGCTCACCTCTGGTCTCAGGAAACCAAGAAAGCATGTTTTTTTTTTTTCCCCTTCACAATTATAATTAGCCCACATGAGTGTCATCACAGCCAGGGTGATGGTAATACTTTTTTATACGACTCATTTACATAGTATTTTGACATTTATAAAAGGTTTCTTTTTTTTAACATTTATTATCTCATTTGATTCTCCCAGTAACTCCCTGAATGTTGGTAGGGAAGGTATCATTAAATTTTATATACTAGAAATCTGAATTCAGTGTGGTTCACATTAGTACCACTTTACCCTAATTTACAGTTTACAAAGCATTTAAAAAACCATTTTCTTATTTGATGATTACTTAAGATCCTAATAGTACTTAACTTTTTAATACCCTTAAAATCTTCTAGATATCACTGGACACTAAACTTGGCATGATCACTATGACTGCTTCAAAGAGGAAATTTTTCTTTTAAGAAATACAAATTAGGTATATTTCCTCCATTGTAAAGGGTGGATTTAGCAGCTCACCACCAGCATAAAGGAAATTAACCCCTGAGAAGACAATGCTTATAGATTGACAAAATTGAAAAGAGAACTTGATATATCTCTGGAATGTATACCATAGCCCTTATGTCTTTATGAGAATCAATTTTCAAGTTTCCACAGTTCAAAATAACTGACCCTGCCAGCACTAACATACTTCCTACAGAACAGCCTCTTTAAACAAACAAGAATTCAGCATGACCTTGGGCAATTCACCTACCAAGACCTGTTTCTTAACTGAGAACTTGAGGAATTTGAAGCAGCTGAGGTCTTTAGCACAATCATTCTATAATTCCAAGCTGATTTGTGGAAATAAGCCCCAAAAAATTAGTAAAATAAAACCTTTTCATTTGTTTTACGAGACCTATTTTTCCCCCTTGAGTCTCTCTTTTTAAGAATGAAAATCTGACAAATAACTCTTATCTTCCATTCCATTTTTTCCCCAGAGCTCACGACTATCTTAAAGTTCGAGATATCCTCCTTAGTGTTTTTTTAAGGTTTTACATATACATTTACCCATAACAATAGCTTAACTTACATAAATAGTATCATACTGTTTTTTTAATTAATTAATTAATTTATTATTTATTTTTGGCTGTGTTGGGTCTTCGTTTCTGTGAGGGCTTTCTCTAGTTGCGGCAAGCGGGGGCCACTCTTCATCGCGGTGCACGGGCCTCTCTTTGTCGCGGGCTCTCTTGTTGCGGAGCACAGGCTCCAGACGCGCAGGCTCAGTAGTTGTGGCTCACGGGCCTAGTCGCTCCGTGGCATGTGGGATCTTCCCAGACCAGGGCTCGAACCCGTGTCCCCTGCATTGGCAAGCAGATTCTCAACCACTGCGCCACCAGGGAAGCCCGTATCATACTGTTTTATCCTTCTATTACTTTTTTCACTTAAAACAGTTTGAGCTTTATTTATATCGCTATTCATCCATTTTAACTGATATGATTTCAATCTATGAAAATAACATAGGCTATTTATTTCCTACATTTCTGCATGAGTTGGTAAAAGTTTTCTGTAAAGGCCAGCTAGAAAATATTTTAAGCTTCGCAGGACACATATGGTCCCTACTGCATATATTTTTAAAATTAATTAATTTATTTATTTATTTTTGGCTGTGTTGGGTCTTTGTTGCTGCGCGCGGGCTTTCTCTAGTTGCAGTGAGCGGGGGCTACTCTTCGTTGTGGTGTGTGGGTTTCTCATTGTGGTGGCTTCTCTTGCTGAGGAGCACGGGCTCTAGGCGCGCGGGCTTCAGTAGTTGTGGCTCGCGGGCTCTAGAGCACAGGCTCAGTAGTTGTGGTGCACAGGCTTAGTTGCTCTGTGGCATGTGGGATCTTCCAGGACCAGGGCTCGAACCCGTGTCCCCTGCATTGGCAGGCAGATTCTTAACCACTGCACCACCAGGGAAGTCCCTGCATATTAGTTGTGTAAAAAGGAATCCTTTAATTAATGTTGTGTCAAGGTCTCCAAGACCACCCTCTAGTTCAATGACTCACAGAAGTCAGAAAAGTGGTTATGCTGACAGATACAATTTATAGCAAAAAGGTTCAGTTTAAAATCAGCGAACGTAAAAGGCACATAGGGAAGAGTCCAGGAGACCAGGCACAAGCTTCCAGGTGTCCTCTCTGGAGAAGATGCATGGACAGACAGCAGTTAATTCTCCCAGAAATGACGTGGGACAACACACATAGACTCTTGTGAACGAGGGAAGCTCACCTGAGACTTCATGCCCAGGGCTTGCGGTGAGGGTCAGGTCTCACAGGCATGGAGCAGCCGCGTGGCTGACCTTAGTTATTCAGCTTCCAGCTCCTCCAGAGGTCAAACTGATCCTGCGTACTGCAATGCCCCCACCAGAAATCACTGTTAGCATAATCTATCTGATGTGGCTCAAGGCCCCAGGTAAACACAGGCACTCATAGAAGGCAGGATATACCAAGAGCTTAAAGGTTATCTCCCAGGGACTTGGTCAAGGGGCAGACTTATCTTTGGAATGTGCAGGGTTTGAGTAAGCCAGACTTGCTAAGTCCTTCACTGCACACCTGTAAAACCATTCTTAGCTTACAGGCCATAGACTTGATTTGACCGGAGACTCTAGTGCTAGGGTCATGTAAGTTACTTTATTTTCCCCCTGTTGCTTCATACATTGCTGTAAGTAACATCCCTATGGATGTCTTAGTGTATAAATACACAACATATTGTGGGAATAATGACATAGGTAACTTCTCTCAGAAATAAAAACATGAAATTAGAAATATGTGACTCTCTTTAAAAAGGAAATCTATAATGCTTATCACTTGGACTTAAAAATTATGTATTTAGGGCTTCCCTGGTGGCACAGTGGTTAAGAATCTGCCTGCCAATGCAGGGGACACGGGTTCGAGCCCTGGTCCGGGAAGATCCCACATGCCGCGGAGCAACTAAGCCCGTGTGCCACAACTACTGAGCCTGCACTCTGGAGCCTGTGAGCCACAACTACTGACCCTGCTTGCCCCAACTACTGAAGCCCGCGTGCCTAGAGCCCGTGCTCTGCAACAAGAGAAGACACCACAATGAGAAGCCTGTGCACCGCAACGAAGAGCAGCCCCTGCTCACCGCAACTGGAGAAAGCCCGCGCACAGCAACGGAGACCTAGTGCAGCCAAAAAAAATAAACAAATAAAAATAAATAAATAAATTTATAATAAAAAATAAAAAGAAATAAAATAAAAATTATGTATTTAGATGTAGGACTATAAAATCTCAGCCTTTCTTAGTAAGGAAAGTGAATTTACAACTAGTGAACTAAATATAAAATCTGTGTTAGATACTAACAGATTAAAGCAAAGGTCTCAAAGAGATATTAAATTTGAGCATACGTATTTTATCATAAGCAACATGTACGTTGCTCTGTTGTGTTTTTCTGCTATTACATATGAAGGAACTTCTTTTGTCAAATTAATTTGTACACGTATTTTCTCTTAATCTGAACTGTAACCTTCGTCTGAATGAATGTCAAAGTTATGCAATGTCTTACATAATTGTGGAAAGTCAAAGCATGACCAATGTAGGAGACACTGGTAGCTCACAAACTGTATTTATTGTTAATATCTTCAAAGGTAGCTGGATTTAAAACAAAATATTAGACTTTTTTTCTATCAAGAGCTATTTTTTTTTTAATCAATGAAAACATCAGTGTGATTTCCCAGATTTTGGAAAAAGCACTTCAATCTTCTATTTCCCTGCTACAAATGTCTATAACAAGCTTCAAGTGTTCAATAATTTCTAAACCTAAGTATGATGCAGAACTTTAGTGTTGTAAAAAGACTTACATGTGGAACTGTTGTTATAAGCAATGTGTAATTTCAATTTTACTAAAGTAATGAAAAAAAGTTGTGGCTCGCGGGCTCTAGAGTGCAGGCTCAGTAGCTGTGGCGCGCGGGCTTAGTTGCTCCACGGTATGTGAGATCTTCTCAGACCAGGGCTCAAACCCATGTCCCCTGAATTGGCAGGCAGATTCTTAACCACTGTGCCACCAAGGAAGACCCTAAATAGACTGTTCTGAGTGGAAAGGAGCACTACTTATTCTTGCATATTGGTCTTATATCCCCAAACCCTCAACTTTCATATTAGTTATAATACTTTGTAATTTCCCTTGAACTTTCAAATAATTTTCTTGCCCACTAACAGTAATTGTTTCTTACTTTCCAATCCATATGCCTATTTCTTCTTTTAATCTTACTGCACTGGCCAAGGTCTCACTGCAATGTGAAACAGATGCACAATAGCCATCCTTGTCCTACTGCTGACTTTAAAGGAACATCTCTAAAGTTATACCATTAACTCGTCATGCTAAACATGGGTTTTTAGTTATCACTTATCGTACTAAGGAAGCTTCTGTCTATTCATAATCTACCAAGAGGATGTTTCATTTGGTTGATTTTTAAAATGAGTGTTGCATTTTGTTGTTTCCTCCTGCATTCGTTGAGATGATAGTATGGTTTTTCTCTTTAATCTATTAATGTGGCATATTATATGAAAAGATTTTCCAATGCATACCATTCTCCCATTTTGGCAATAAATTTTACTTTGTCACAATGAGTGAATTTTAATTGGTGAATTTGAAATGCTAATATTCAGGCTAGTTCAGCCATGTTCATAAGCGACTGAAGTATAGTATTTTTTCCCTCACATATCCCATTTGACTTTAGTATCATAGTTGAGCTTCCCCCATCCTTCCCCCTTTCTAAAAATTCTCTACTGCAACATTTATAAGGATTGTTTCTTGAAGGTTTAACAGACCACATCATAAGCCATTTAGATCTGGTGGATTACTTGGGAGTACATTTTTAAAAAGATTCAGATTTAGTGTTATTTTATATACACACAACGATCCTCATTTAAAAAATAACTAAAATTTCAAATTTATCCACATAAATTCACAAGTTTTGTCATTAAAAAATCTAGAACTATATCCTTATTCATATCTTATTTCTTTTATGATATTGCTTTTTTTATTGAAGAAAAAATTTTTTGCCAGGGTAGTGATAACCTCTATCTGATCCTATCACCATAGATTAGCTTAAAATCTTCTTCCCTTTATGCTTCTACGTGCTTTAATTGTTGCCTGCCCCAAATCATTAAGATATTCTCCTATGTTTTAATTATTTCTCCTTTCACATTTAGACTATATTCCATATGGAACTGATTTTTCTGCCTTGCGTCTGGAAGGGGTCTAGATAATTTTTTTTTTTCCTCATATGGATATCTGACTCTGCACTATTTATTGAAAAGACCATCTTTTCACCCATTGCAATGATGTCCCTTGGTCATAAATCAGATCATCTATATTTGTGGATTTGTGCCTAGGCTTTCTGTTACATTGGTCTACTTATCTATCCTTATGCCAACCAACTTTACAGTCATAATTATAACTATAGCTTTATAACAGGTCTTAATATCTGTTGGTGAAATATTTTCAGTTTTGTTGTTGTTTGTTTACCTTGGATAGTCTTGTCCTTTGCACTTCTGTCAGTTGATTTCTCAACATCCTGCTGGGATTTTGGTAACTGTGAAGTTAGATAACAAGCCAAACATTTATATCTTTTCAAATTTCTCTCAATATTATGATTTTCTTTCAAAAATTTATTTTTAGGTATTTGATATTTTACACTAGGGTAAATTGTATCATTTTAACAACTTCTATTTCTTTGTTTCTGACATCAATTGGTCTTTGTATATTGACTTTGTATCCAGCGACCTTGATAAATTATTCTGTTCATAGATTCCTTTGAATTTTCTATGCACAATAGCAGTTGTCTATAAAGTGTTATTTCCTCCTTTCAAAACTTAGGCTGTTATTTCAGGCCTCATTTCACTGGCTAGGATCTCAAATATAATGTTAAACAATAGCGGTTATTATTGCTATTAGACTTCAATGAACCAAACTTTTCGCTTTGTTGACTTTCTTTGTTGTACGTTATTTATTTCATTGACCTTAAATCTTTTTTCATTCTTCTTCTTTTTCTAGCTCCCTGAAAATAGTTTAGGTCATTGATTTTCAACCTTTTTTCTTTTCTAATATACACACTTAAGGCTATAAATTTCCCTACATACACTGCTTTAGCTGAAACAAGTTTTAGTATCTTTGTTACTGTTCACTTCAACATATTTTAAAATGTTTTTTTTTTTGATCCAGATACTGTTTTCAAATGTATTACTTAATTTCCAAGCAGTTGGGGTTTCTTTAGCCATCTTTTTGTTACTGGTTTCTAGCTTAATTCCAGTGTTAGGGAATATAGAATGAAGGCTTTTGATCTTTCACAATTTGTAGAGGTTTGTGTTATGACTCAGCATAGGGTCAACTTTGGTAGATGATTCATGTGTACTTGAAGAACTGAATTATGCCTTTTTGATCAAGTGTTCAGCATACATAAACTAGCTGAAGTTTAGTAATGGTATTGTTCAGATCTTCTGTATTCTGATTTTTTTTTTTTTTTTTTTGCTTTTGGTCTGAGTATTCTATCAGCTATTGCAGAAGCTGTGTAAAAGTTACTAACTATAATTAGGGATTTACTTATTTCCCCTCTCCTGTCACTTTTGCTTTATATATTTTACATTTGTCCTAGGAACGAACACATTTAGGATTGTGTGGTTTGTGTGCATTAATTCCTTTACCACTTTAAAATGTCCTTTTTATCTCTAGAGATGCTTCTTGCCTTAAATCTCTGTGCCCGATAAAACTATAGTTACACTGTTTCCATTTGGTTGTTTTATGTGATCTTAGAATTGTGTCTCTTGTAAGAAGTGTGTAGTGGGATATTGATTCAGCTGATAATTTTTCAACTTTAATTCAAGTAATGAATCACTTTACATGTTTGGGTTTATATTTTGCAACTTAAAAATCTGACCTGTTTTATGTTCCCTTTTCCATTCTTGCCTTCTTATATTTTATCCTCTATTAAAGTGTTAGATACACATTCTATTGTTCTTTAGTGCTCAACTCAAGATTATAACATGCCTCCTTGACTTTACAGTCTAATAACAGTATTAATTTTATCACTTACCAATTGCTAGAACCTGATAGCACTAACTCCATTTACTCTCCCTGTGTCTTTTGTTATTGTATGATGCATCTTAATTCTACAGATATTTTAAATCCCCCAGTTTTAGTTATATTTACATTTACACATCTACCATTTCCATTGCTTTTCATTTATTCCCTCATTTCTAGATTTCATCTGGGGTCATTTTGCATCCGCCTGAAGAATATCCTTTAACATTTCTTCCAGTGTATGCCTACTGGTAACAAATTCTTATTTTTCCTGGAAAGTCTTTATTTTGTCATATTTGCAGTGTATCTTGCCCTTGCCTCTTCTTTCTTATCTGGAATGTGAGCACCGCAGCTGCCATCTCTTCACGAGGATGGAAACCACGCACTAAAGATGGTGGGTCATAAGTAAAGAACAGAAAAAGCCTGGAGCCCCACTGATCTTATGGAGCTACTGTACTGGACACCTGGACAGCCAACATGTGAAAGAAAAGTAAACCCTAACAGTTTAAGCACCATTCTTACTTTGGTTCTGTTACAAGACAAATATCATTCCTGATACAATGTCTTTGATCAATTCTGGAAGCTTCTTAGCCACTTATCTCTTCCAATGTAGCTGTTAAGATTATCTGTAATTTACAGTTAAATAATCCAGCATTTGTGGCACGAGTTACTCATGTAAAGTTGTCACGTAGGTCCTGCTAGTATTCTGACCAAGAAAGTACAGTCCAGGATGATCAGCTCACACTCTTAATTAGAGAATCCATAATCCAGAGGCAACTTTCCTAGGTACTGTTGTCTGTCTCTTGACCAACATATAATGCTTTGCTAATTTACATACTAAAGGTCAGAAATTTTTATTGGTGAAATTAGTGGCCTGTTAACTAGAATGATGAACTTCAAAAATTGGCTCCCAATGGTTAAAGGTTTTCAAGATTATGTGGATCGGCTAAAAGTGGAGTTGCACACCCACCCTCCAAGAACAGGACGAAGAATCCAGCTTGGTCTGTAGCCCTTACCCTTTGGGAAGAGGTCCTAATATAATCCCCTGAAAGGTCCTCAGTGTCCAGCCATGAACACAGGTTTTGTTAAGGGTGACAGAATTCTGCTTCTTGAAGGGAACTTTCAGGCAAGGTGGTTAGAGCATCTCAAAGGGCAGAGAACAACTTCCTTAAGCCTGCAGAACAGGCAGTAAGATTTTTTTTCTTTTTTTTTTGCTTACTTAGTATCTGTATTGGTGACAGAAGTTGGTGAGAAACTGCCTTCATTATAACCTGGCTGTTAGGCGGCGATCTGGGGGCAGGAGTGTGTTTGGGGTGGGTGGGTATTCAGTGGGTACTATTATCTACCAAGGGTTGTACACGAATACATTGCCTTAGGTCAGTTCACAATTGCCTCCCCCCACCCCCCGTTCTATTTCCTCCTGCTTAAAACTCCTAAAATATATATGTACACTGGATCTTACTTGTGTGAATCTTTCATTTTTTTTCCATCTCTTTTACGCTGTATTCTAGCTTATTCCTGTCGTTTCAAAAATTATCAAGTGTCTGAAATATATAATAGTTTCTTCCCAGTGACATTAGAAGAGAGGCCCCAAGAGGGCAGAAGTTTGTTTTATTCATTGCTTTACCACCAGCACCTTACTGTGCCCTGCACATTAAGGAGGTGGTCACAATAATTTTTAAGCTAAGCTTGGATACTGTGAGAGCAAGACTGTAACGGACATTTCAGCTCTTTGTCGTGGAAATCTTCCTTTCCCTCCACCTAGTCTTAGGTTCAGAAGCTGCTTTGCAGCCCCCAGGCTGCTGTGCAGAGCTCTGCGCCCCCCTTCCTGAGGCTGCAGTACCTTCTAGGGTCTTGGCTTCCTGCAGAGGTCTCAGTCCCACCTTCCTTGCATTGTCAGGTCATGTCTCACTGTTAAAAGTCCCAGAGTTCCCTGGTGAGGCTCTCAGCCAAGATGATAATCCTGCAGGTCAGAGTTGCTTTCAGTGCCTCCGTTTACTACTTTGGCTTTGTTTTCTCTTCACTTCTGGCACTTGGTATTTCCTTTCTTTTCTTTTGCAGTCAGCTGCGTGTATAGGTTATGTTTTATTTGGCATCTTTCTGAGTTTGGAGCTATGGGATGGTGGTGGTAGCAAGGTTTATGTGAATTCAGTCTGCCACGCCACCAAGATTCCTGGAAACAAACTATGTGAGAAGGTAAAACAATAAACCACCATTTTAAGCCACTGATTTGCAGTTTTCTATTACACTGCAGTAAAATTCAATCACTAATTGATGCACTTTGAAAAGCAGAACAAATGAAGAAAACACAAACAGAGTTGGAAGAAAATGTTTATTTCGTAAAAAGGTATGAAGGTAGAAAACCAGTAAGAACAGGGAAAAGAGAACTTACAAGTGGGGGATTTTGAGTCAACTGGGAAGTGATTTGGACAAAACTTTCATAGGCCACAGAGCTTCATATACCATAACGACTACACTGAAAGGCATCTAATAACCAGCCAATTTTATCTGTGTCAGTACTACTAAGAATAATTCTCTCTACACTTCCACTTTTTCTAAGGAAAATGTAATCAGTGAAGACCTAGTTGGCTTTAATGTTTTCAGTGTGTGTCTCGAGTTATCAAAAATTAACTGTAGGAGAGTAGGATGAAGTAGAGACCTGCATTTTTGTGTTGAGAAAATATTAACCTTTAATTGTGCAACTTAATTCTTGGGTATGCCTTTGCTGTTTGATTTTTGTTTATTCTTCCCTACAACATTAGCATGATGGAAGTATAATTACTTGGTCACCACTTAACATTTCAGTTCTGTTTTTCAACATGTAACCAAGGGTACAATTAATTTAAACACTTTTAACAGTAAACACCTGTGTACATGGTAAAATAAGTTGGCTTTTTTCAAATTTAAAGGGTATAGTATCAACTGAAACTAACTCCACTCAAGAAATAATTGGGTGTCTTCTATTAAGCAGGCATAGTGCTGGTACTGCATGAATATTACCGCCTATTAATCATTCTAAGAACTTGAGAAAAGACTTGTGAAACCAGAGCACTACCAGAGGACTAACTGTAACCCTTCACACCCTGTGGTCTGTTTTTCTTGCTGTTACAAGTAACATGAAGTACTCCCACTTTGTAGAGCCAGAGAGATAAAATCATTGATCACTGTCATATGGCTAGGAAGTAGCAGATGCTATAACATGAACCCAAGGCCTTGATTCCAAGATCAGCTCTTTTATACTGCTATTATGATGCCTTTATACAATTCTTTAGTGGACAGTTTTCGCCACCTGGCAGTCATTTTCTTACTTTAATTTTTTATAAGGAAAACACTGTGAAGAAGCAAAGTAAAAAACTGATTTAATCCTTGGCAGTACAGTGGCAATTAAATAGCTGTTAAAAAAAAAAACGTGTTTTGAGAACATGCCCAGGATTTTTGAGAACATTTCTACTAGACACCTTTGCTCCAAGCTTATCTTCCATTGAGAGAGGGAGGGGACCGTATTTAAAAACAAGAATAGGGACTGGGCTTCCCTGGTGGCGCAGTGGTTGAGAATCCGCCTGCCAATGCAGGGGACACGGGTTCGAGCCCTGGTCCGGGAAGATCCCACATGCCGCGGAGCAACAAAGCCCGTGCGCCACAACTACTGAGCCTGTGCTCTACAGCCCATGAGCCACAACTACTGAGCCCACGTGCCACAACTACTGAAGCCCGTGTGCCTAGAGCCCGTGCTCCACAACAAGAGAAGCCACCGCAATGAGAAGCCCGTGCACCGCAACAAAGAGTAGCCCCTGCTCGTCGCAACTAGAGAAAAGCCTGCGTGCGGCAACGAAGACCCAACGCAGCCAAAAATAAATAAATAAATAAATACATTAAAAAAAAAAAAAAAAAAAAAAAGAATAGGGACTTACCTGGTGGCCCAGTGGTTAAGACTCTGCGCTCCCAATGCAGGGGGCCCGGGTTCGATCCCTGGTCCGGGAACTAGATCCTGCATGCCGCAACTAAAAAAAAAAAAAATAATAATAATAATAAAAATAAAATAAAAACAAGAATAAAATTTTCTTCTTTCAACAAAATTTATCATGTCAGACACTGAATTTATGAAGACAAACTTGTTCCTGTCTTCAAGGGGCTCATAATTTAAGAGGAGAACTACACGTGTAAATAAATTAGTGATAATTTTAGTACCAGTGATAGTGCTAAACTAGAAGATAGTAAAAGACATATTTATGACACAAAGAGAAGAACCCTCTCTCCCTTTTACCTGGAAGGTCCAAGATCCAGGTTATACTAAGACATTTGAACTGAGTTTTGAAGAGTGAGTTATTTCCTGAGGGCTTAGTATGTGCCAGATAGTGTGCTAAGCGATTATCTGGATTATCTAATTAAATTATCACTGCAATTTAGGAGACAGGTAACCCCATTTTACAGATGAATCCAGGTGGTTTAACCTAGAACTCAGTCTGCTAAATATTGTGAGCTACTGACATACGCAAACACACAATAAAACAGATCACTGGAGTCACAGAGATAAAGGGACTTATAAAACTGTAATGTTCTCATTTACATACAAGGCATATGAAGTGAGTATGCTTCAGGAATTCGCCAAAGGTCACATAATAAAGATAGAGATAATCTCTTATTCTCTCAAGGGCCTGTCCATCGTATGATCATGTTTCCCTGAAAATGTTATTCTCTTCCTGCTTTTCCCTTTAACTCCTTCAAACTCTCCATCACCGAAAGCCACCTCAAACCACATGCCAACTTACCAAAGGGCGAGGTCATTAAATGAATGCAGCGCAAGGACACAAGGTTTGATAGGGTTAGCCTGTATTTAAAACAAGATATTTACTGTAAATGTCAGTGTTTTATAAGCAATGATCTGAAAAGACTGAGAAACAAGTAAAACAGGTTTGCCAGCTTTTATGAACACTGCTTCTTACATACTCAACCTATTACATACGAAAATAAATACACGGCATGAATTCAAATCCCAGATACCCTGAAAACTTCAGAGAAGACTGGTACTCGGTCTACCCAGAGCTCTACCTACGACTGTACAGCACGCATTCCTGTATGGCACGGCTACATCAAGTTTTCTGAGCACGTGGATTAGTTTTCCTAACGTCAGCCCTAGGAACCTTCTACCTGCCCTGTCTGAGCTGCCTGGGATCTGTTCGATCGTTTTTTTTAAACATAAGTAAACAGTACAGACTGTTCATTGTTTAGTTTGAAACGAAGACTTTAAATGCTTGTGTGGAAACAAAAAGCTGAAATAACTTCCTTAGGGTCATAATAAAACTCTTATCATTATTCTATTTTATAACTTACTTTTTGCTCTTATTAATCTGTTTTGGATATCTTTTCATATTAAAAATGCAGATCAACATTACCTTTAACGCATACGTAAATTTTCTTAAAATATATTCTATAAATGGAATCTTTGAAATAAAAGATATTTTAAAAAATAAACTTCTTACATATATTTCCAAAACTCCAGCTAGAATTTTCCTACTTACAGTGTATCATGAGCACTAATTTCTTTTCATCTTTAATAACACTGAATATTATAATTTTTTAGATTTTTTGCTAATTTTACACAAAAAATATTATCTGCCCAGTTATGTCTTTGATTAATCACTAAAGAGATTGAAAATTATTCATTTGTCTATTTTTAAAATTTTTCTTCCATAAATTTTGTTCGTCTCTTCTATTAATGCTTCTATTAACATGTTTGCACTTTTCCTAATAAATTATAATGATATCAGATTTTTAAAAAAATCTATCATTCTTATTATATGTGCAGTTTTAAAAACATACTTTAAAGGTTCAAGGTGGACGACTATTAAGACTTCGAAAAAGAAAAAAAACAGACTGACTGGAATTCTAATGTAGATGACTCTGCTCATGGCTAGTGCACATGAGCACAGTAAACCTGTTGTGGTTTAGGTTTAACATACAGACGGAGAGAATGGATACGCAACATTCTCGGTACTACTGCGTTTATTTCCCACCTTAAAGTGAAGACCCAGTTAAATCCTATTGATTCTACAACAGTAACAATATGAAAATTGACAGGAGCCAAAGAATATCAGCAAACTTATTAATAAGAAAAGGACAAAAGTGAGCATTTATTTGGTAGCACAGCATACACTGGTTCTGAAAGGTATGAAAATTAGAATCACACACTTAATCACACACCTTTAAAAAATTAGAGATGTTCCTTTCTAGATTGACTGTATATTTGAGGGTAGATCTCTCCCATGCATTTATTTCTTTAATCTCCACAAATGCCTGAGACCCACAGCCTGCATATATGAACCACTTATGGTACCCAGGACACTTGCTCAGAGGTCAGGGATCTCCATCGCTTTAACTGCTCTGTGATTATAAGCGACTTAACTTTCCTGAGCCCCAGTTTCCTGAACTGTAAAGTATACTAATAACACTTACCCTAAACCTAAAGGGCTGCTGCAAGGGTTAGATGAGAACATTACGAAAGTAATAAGTACCTGTACCGTAATAGGTGTTCCATATACACGGTGGTATTTATGAATACTCAGACAGTAATAATGACAGATGTATTAAAATGAGTGACAAACTCAGGGGAACACCCAAGGTCTAAGGGCTGTTAACGCAAAGATGAAGAACTGATAGAACAGACTTTCCTTTTTATATGAGTTTTATGATTTAAAAAAATTGATCAGAATAAATGTCTTAAAAGAAATCTTTGGGTAACTAAAAATAAAATTTGAAATGATGAGGGCTCCTTAATTGCGGCTCCAGGGTTCCTTAGTTGTGGCTCACCAGCTCCCTAGTTGCGGCACATGGGCTCCTTAGCTGCGGCATGCATGTGGGATCTAGTTCCCTGACCAGGGATCGAACCTGGGCCCCCTGCATGGGGAGCACAGAGTCTTAACCACTGCGCCACCAGGGAAGTCCCCAGTATAATGTATTTATAATACTGAGGGTAGAATGGGCCTTCCTAAGACAACAAAACCCAGAAGTTACCAAAAATTACATAATGACTGAAAATAAAGTTTTAAAAAGCATATGACAGATTAGGAGGAAGTATCTGCAACACATTTAATAACTTAGAAAGAAAAAAAAAATCCAAAATACATACAGTTCCTAAAAAACAATAAGAACAAATTAACAAACCAAAAGAAATATGGGCAAAGGACATGAACATACAATCAAAAAAATAAAGGGCTTCCCTGGTGGCGCAGTGGTTGAGAGTCTGCCTGCCAATGCAGGGGACACGGGTTCGAGCCCTGGTCTGGGAAGATCCCACATGCCGCGGAGCAACTGAGCCCGTGAGCCACAACTACTGAGCCTGCGCGTCTGGAGCCTGTGCTCCGCAACAAGAGAGGCCGCGACAGTGAGAGGCCCGCGCACCGCGATGAAGAGTGGCCCCCGCTCGTCGCAACTAGAGAAAACCCTTGCACAGAAACGAAGACCCAACACAGCCAAAAATAAATATGAATAAATAAATAAATTTATTTAAAAATAAATAAATAAATAAATAAATAAATGAAAGAAAGAAAACCAATGAAAATGTGAAAAGATATTAGCTTCACTCTTAGACAAGGGAATGAAAATAAAAACAGATACTTCTTTGCAACCATCAGATCAGCAAAAATGAACACGAATGGTAATGCTTTGGGGCAAGGATGTGAGGAAACAGGCACTCTCTTACATGGCTAGCGAAAGTATAAACTGGCACAGACTCCTTGGAGAATAATTTTGCAGTATCTGTAAGTATTTTAAATAGACATGTTCCTTGACACAGCAATTATACCTTTACAAATGGTTTTGCAGAAATAATCACACAAAATATGAATCAAAACATTCTGTATTTTGCAAGACTGCCTAGAACAGTGAAATACTGGAGCAACCTATGGCTCCACCAATAGGGAAAAAAGTACATTATGGTATATTTATATATGGAACTAAAAAAAAAATATGTGATGCATAGATATGGAAAGTTCTCCAATGCATGAAAAAAAGTATAAGATATATATACAGTATGATTTCATGGTATTATAAATCCCACCCATATCACCAAGGTATATGTGTGTAAAAACACAACAGAGCTTGGAAGGATCACCACTGTTAATAATTCAGAGTGTAAGAAAAAGGCAGGCCGTGGTATGTGAATGTGAAGAGAATATTTTTATATACTCTTCACGTTTACTCTAAACATTACAGAATGAATGACCACACATTTAGAAAGTTATCTGAAGGGACGTCCCTGGTTGTCCAGTGGGTAAGACTCTGCGCTCCCAGTGCAGGGGGCCCGAGTTCGATCCCTGGTCAGGGAACTGGAACCCACATGCGGGCCGCAACTAAGAGTCTGCATGTCACAACTAAGAAGCCCGCACGCCACAACTAAGACCTGGTGTGGCCAAAATAAACAAATAAATAAATAATTAATTAATAAATATTTTTTAAAAAAGGAGTTATTGTTAATTTCGAAAAAAAAAAACAAACAAACAAAGAAAGTTATCTGAAAATTAAGGATTTGCCAGTATCCAGTTCCCAAACTCTGTTTCTCATTCATACTCATACCTTTACTTGAATATAACCCAGTATTCTGGTTAACATGGAATCTTTTTGTGCTACTGACTATATTACAACATAACTTTAAACAACAATTATTAAATATAAACAGGATACCCAAAACAAAAATTTTCAGAGATAACCTATAGTATAAGGAAAATTTATGTCAAAATTAAGACAACTGTATACCTTTAGCGACCTTTTATACTTTTTCAATCAAAGAAACCCTACAAAAACCCTTATTTTCCCAGGGAATTTGAACTCCTATAAAATCTGTATGAAGAACAAGTAGCAAAGAAACTTTCTCAAACTACTTTTAAAAAACAAAACAAACAGCCCAAACCCTGTTTTTAAATATTTTTAGACAGTAGGATAAATACTAAACACACAGCTTAACAGTCTTTAAAGAATCACTTTGAAATAAGCAAGGAAAAGGTCAGAACTTTTAAGCCAGTTATAATTGCATCTGGTTAGTCCCAAGACAGACAGTTAAGTGACTGAACAGGTTCTACTGCTAAGATTTTGATTCCCGGAACAGTTTTACTCAGCCTCACAGGAATAATGTGTATTAAATTATACAAACACCCTTGGGATGTGTTCTTTTCCATAAAATTAAAGGAAGTTAAGGCTAATGTTAATGGTAGAATTGCTTTTTTAAAAAACTGAAATGAATAGAACTAAAAGGTAAACTCATGTGTATCAGATTCCCCATTTTAACTGACATTTTTCGATTACTGAAGCCATAGGACACATTTGTTTGGAACCATAAAATCCTACTATTGGGAACCAATGAAATGAGAAAGATATAATGAAACAGGAAGAAGTTAAATAATTTACGCCAAATGCATAGCAAATAATTATGAGGAGAGATAGCAAATCCTCAAACTTGATAGAAAATAGTTGGAGTTTAATTTCAGAACATATTCAAATATTATTGAAAAATCCAACTTTATATTATGTGCTCTATCAATCAATTAAATAAAAAATGACAATTGGAAAATAAGGGGGGAAAATGGGGACATTTTAACATTTACCCAGATTCTGTAACATTTAAAACTGATAAGCACATGTTCATCAGAAAAAAATTTCTTTTACATTTCTAATAAATGTATGGTTTTTAAAGAAATCAAGGCATGTATTTTCTAAAGGGTGGGAGACAGCTCAGTATAACAGAATCATTTACTGTATTAACTAAAAGCAGATAAAGTGAAAAAAATTTTTTCACTCAACTATAACTCAACTTTCATGTGGAGTTTTTTCTAAGTGATAAAGTGAGGCAAAGCTGATAGCCCAAATGAGCAAAGACCCCATAATATAATCAGGAAAGTACGGAATATAAAGATATAGATACAGGGCTATTAAACAAAAGAAAAAAAGCAATAAATTAAAAAACACTATAAATTAGGAATTTAACCTATAGGCCATTTGGGAGCCTAAACCACATGATATGTTAAATATTTTTTCATATTGGAGAATATGAAAGAAAAATTTTATATTTTGTTCACTGAGGTTCAAAGGTAAACTGATGGGGTACTCTCACATATGCTTAATCTGAAAAAATATATTTCATAAAACTACCCGTAGGTTATATGATGCTTCCATAATGCACTGCAATATTTCTCTTGAAGTATTATAAATTAGAAAATAACCTAAGCACTTGACAAGTTTTAAATGAACATGTGGAACTCACTGAAATATACATTTTACATCCAAGTACATAACAGAACAGCTCCCACTTAATAAAAAGAAAATTTTAAAACTTTAGTATATTGAACAAATAGAATACAATTAGAAAGATCGCACTCACCTATTCAAGAACAAGTCTCCCTGCCTTGACTTCACATTTTTTATTTGTGAATTTTTCATAACACATATATATCTTCCAGAGGAGAAGCAGCAAACGTGAATTCTAATTCTGGATTTAGGCACAGATAAGAGTTTATGGATACTCGCCAAGCTGCTAGAAAGAATAATATGTACTTAAGTCATTTTCATTTTGTGGTTGTTGTTTGCTTTGTGTTTTACCTGTACAGAATGTGGATGTGTCACCAAAAAAAGAAAAGTAGAGCTGATTTCATGGAGTTGAAAAACAAAGTTACAGAAAATTAATTTTAAGTAGAGTGTTTTCAATAAAAGCATGAAATATGAAAGTATCATTTAAATCAAACAATTCATACCTAGAACTAGTTATCAGGTATTACCTTGTCTTTATTTACAAATGTATGGCACAACTATACTCTGAAAAAAAAGGATGACAAACACATGTTTAAAATAATAATAATAGTAATAACAATAATAGCTACCATTTTTCAGGAGCTTAGTATGTACCAGGAATTATTCTAACACTTTACTGGTATTAACTCATTTATAATATTAATCCATTTAATCTCATAACAATCCTATTAGGTAGGTACTCTTATAAATCCCAATTTAGCAGATAGAAGAAACAGAGAGAGTAATAACTTCCTCAAAATAACATAGCTAGTAAGCGGCAGTACCAGGATATGAGTTCAAGAAGCTGGGCTTCAAAACTCTACCACTAAATTACAGTGATTTCAAAGATTCAAACCATTTCCATCAAATCAGAAAGTTGGTATCATCTTTATTGCTAAAATAAAAATGAGTTAGATCTACTTTAAACATAACAGCAATTATTTACCGAACACCTAAAATATGCCATGTACTATTATTAGGCATTATAGCTGGCATTAACAACAGCTAGCATGTTAGCATTTATCAGGACTTAACGTGACAGGAACTGACTAATGAACCACTTTGCATTCATCACAGAGGTCGAGCCTTACAAGCACCCTGTGAAGTGGATACCATACCTATTTTGCAGATGAGAAAAACACCAGGGTGTGAAACAGCGTCTTTCCCTCCTCCAAATCACATACCAAGTTGACTGGCAGAGGCCAGGTGGCTACACATGTCTAACACCGGAGCCCTTGCTGGTCAGGGCACACTGAAAGGGCTACAAGTGTGATGTCACCGACCAAACAAGACATTCTTTTGCCCCAAACCCCAGAGTCTTATGTCACGTTAGAGATACAATAACACAACTGAAAAGATATGACAGTAATTAAAATTTATAGTTATTACATTAAAAAAGAAATCAAGCCTCTGTGTACTATTTTTGCCAAATCCTGCATCAATGTTAATGGTTGATATTCCAAGTCAGCTGAAGTAAACATCCACCTCCCAGCCGATCCATGTATTACAGCTGAGTGTAGGATGTTTACATGAACTGAAAACTCGGTTTAAAGCAGGACTTACAATGATTGACATAAATGAGGCAAAAGTCAAATCAAAAAGTATTTTGAGACAAAGTTTAAACTGCAAGGGAAAAGGCAGAAGTGACGTTCTTTTCACTGAAATAATTTATGGCAATGTAAGCAAACATCTTGTAAATGTTCCCGATCTAAATGTGGCTGATTTTACAGCCTCTCATCTTCCTATATCCCTCTCTTCAAAACAACTGAACTCGCATTTAGAGGAACCCGGCTGATGGCCTTGACGATGCATCAATCACCCATTCTTCCTCAGGAAGGAGATTCCTGTCTTGGGTAAAAGACAAAGTTAACAATACACCTCTGAGGAGCTCAAAGCTCAGCTGTAGCCTTCCTTTTCCTCATTTCTCTTCCCCCTCCTCGAGCCTCTCCCCATCTCCTCCCTCAACTCATAATTCAGTTAAGTTCGCCTCAGTAACATCTCTCCCATACTCTGATCTCAGTACACCTTCTACTGGCCCAAGTGTTGCTAAGTTGCCTCTCAGAAATCCCTCGTCTCTTTGCATTCCTCTGATTAAGAAAATATTACCACCGATACCTCTACGAAGCATATGTGGCCCGATCAGTACACTTGCACCAACGAAGAGGAAATCCTCAAATTTGGAAGTAAAATTAAATATAAGAACCACTGCCAGCAAATTCTAAAAATCTCTGGAATTTCAGAGGCATTCCAGGACCTTCAGGAACCTCCCGTCTCTACCTGGTCTCTCCCGTCCTCTTCGGGCTACTTCTCCTGAAGCACCAGATCTCAAGATTAAACACACACATTTTTTTTTTCTCCACAAGTATACTGTTTTCTTGTTTCAAGTATTCCACTGCAATACTATTTTTTCCTTCTGCTTTTCTTTGCAAATGTATTCAAATAGGTTTTGTGGGCTAGACAATTAATATGATGCTTTCTCTGCAAGAAAAATGGGTCTCAGGTTTCCAACAAACCTTTTTCAAAACAAACTTTTGGATTACTACATGTTTTTAAGTTGGGGATTTTATGCGTATTTTTCTTCAGTCGCTAACTGGGCATAATACCGAACAGGGAAAAGAATGTAAGATGAGCTCCGCGCTCTGAAAGCCTGGACCCAGGACAGCAGCACCAGCAGCACTTGGGAATTTAGGAAAAACAGTGCACATTCTCAAGCATCACCTCAGACCTACTGAATGAGAAGCTCTCGCAAGGCCCAGCAATCTGTATTTTAATTAATAATCCCTCCAAGTAATTCTGATACATGCTAATATTTGAAAAACAGTGGATTAAAGATTAAATTGTTTCACCAAATATGCTGGAAAGCCAGAGCAAAGATAGCAGTGAACATCAAACTGTTAGAAAGTCTGTCATATGCTACAGATTTGGGGGGCCGGGGGGGAAGGCAATGTCAAAACACCCATCACATGTCCACCCATAATGAACCAGGCTGGGGAAACTGTGGCAGAGACAGCCTGAAAAAGCATAATTTTGAAAAGTAATTAAGTTCAGACTGATACTCAAACCTGAAATTTTTTTTTTCCCTGAATACACACAGCAAATAGAGGCACATTCGCTCAGTGAATAAAGTTTTAACCAGAGGAACGGAAGGGGCCACAGTCAGAGAGCCCTCTGCATGCAATGAGGACGGCACGCTGGGATCCGAAGCTCACTGCCCACTTCCGGGTCACCCCACGCCACCTCTGCCTCTGCGTAAAAGGGACTCGGCCATCAAGACCAATGAAGGTCCGTCCAACAATGTAATTTTAACCAAGAATATTTGTACACGAGCATATCTAATTGGAAATGAACTTGAAGACAATTCTGTAGTTGTCTGGTTAAAAAAGTAACCCCTAAGGAATCTCAAAGCAAATGCTAAGGAAAAAACCTGTCATTTTCAGAAAACGGTATTCAGTAACTAAAAATGTTTTACTTTCAATATTAACTAGATCAAAATATCTTCTTAGTAAAGAATTCCTGAGGTTTCTAAGACCTGTCAATAAAGACCACACACGTCTTCCTCAATACTAAGTTAAAGAATGGGGAAATAAGCTGTTACAGGTTCACTGGCAAATACTAATGCTCTAACATTTTAAAGCATTTGTTCTGTATAGTCAATTGCTAAATTTGCAGGCCACTGGGAAGTTTGTGGTTCTTCCAAATTAAAACATAAAGAAGTCATCTGCAAATGACTAAAAGGTTGTACTGAAGTACACTGAAGCAAGGGCATCCAGAATTAAAGCTGACATGGTCTCTGATTCTCATTAGGGCAGAATAACATGGAACAAATGTTACGTAACACAGATTGTACATTAATCCTGAGCATCCAGGGATGAGTGGACGGCTGTGCAGAAGTGCCACAGCTTTGTGCAGGACACCCACCCTTCTTTTAGCATAGATCTGGGCTATCGTTTTAAAAAGTCTTTCAAATTCAGCTAGGCAAATTATTAAACTAGGCAGTTTCTATCTACCTTACTGAATTTCAAAGCTATGTAACAAAATTTTTCATAGGAAACAATGTCACCTTGTCTAACAAAATAACCCTATTACCAGAGCACTCTTTCTGCCTTTCCAGGGAACACTCCCTGGGCTCTTAGAGCAAATGGCCCTATCTGTTTGCTGCTATCTGGAACCCAAGGCCTCCAATGTGCTAAATCAGAGGGTCAGCTCTTAATAAAGCACGTTTATTAAGATTTGAGTATGAAGGGATACTTGCTGCATGCTAATCATCAAGCTTGAAAATTATACTTCAACTTGCAAAGCTACCTGTGTCTGAAGCAACTACCTATGCCACCTCCCTCCACTCTGGCCACGTAAGTCTTGTAAACTAGCACAAAGGAGCATTTAAGAATCAGTGCTGCAGCACGAATACATCTGGGCAGCTACATTATGACCCAAACTGTCATTTGCTCATCTGTATAAAAGATATAAGCAAATAGTAGACACTGCTGCAACAAAACAAAATTGTTAGTGGGGCCCCATACAGGCAAGGTGCTCTACTGGACACAGACGGCAGGAAACTGGTAATTATAAAGATATAATGTCCTCACCCTCAGAAAGCTTATGATCTAATCAAGGAAGATATGCATGTAAAAAATTAGCAAGAACTTTACCTTTTGGTTTAATTATGCACTGAACCTAACACAGTAAGATGTTTAGCAGTTTAATATTAATACATGATAAAAATACCAAAGCTTTATTGAAGAGAAAGATTTCAATAAATAGAAATGTTTCCCAGTGTCTAAAAGACAAATAGAGATAAGAAAACAAATTTTCAAAACTCAGAAAAAGAGCTGTTGTACAACTATACGTTATCAATAGTCTGCCCTGAATGCCACCTGCGAGAAAAGCCCTGTATTGTTCAGCACTGTGAGGGAACACAAAAAATAGATACAGCGCACCTGCTCACAAGGCATCCACATTCTAATGAGGAAGAGAAAAGGCAAGTGATAATACTCAGGAAAATATACTCAATAAAGTAAGACAAATATAACCAATGGTGAATGTTGCAAATAGGCTCAGTGGTTTGAAGTCCTCCAAGTTTTTAGAGGACAGTTCTGACTAGAAGCTGTGACATCATTCCGGGTGGAGAACAGGAAGTTGGGGGGGGGGGGCAGGGGGTTGAGAGGCGAGAGACGAAGTTTGTACGCTTCTTCACTACAGAGAAAACTGAAATGTCTCGGTTGTGTACTGCTGGGCGGTAGGGTGGGGTGGTGGTGATAAATGTGCTCCCAATAACGTCTCCAGAATTTCTAAAGGAGGAAGTCAGTCTTCTGAACTGTTGGGAAGTTAAACTCTAGCCTACTTGGAAAGGCAATAAAGAATGAAAGTTCACTGCCAGGGCAAAAACAGAAATAAGAACCCATAGTGGAAAAAAAAATTTTTTTAAACTAAATTCTCTAAGGCCCAGCAGCATCTTAAGTCTGGGAAGCTCAGATGGCATCTGCTACAGGATATCCTGTTCTTAGGACAGCATCCCACACTAAACTCTAGCATAAAACATGCATTCTCACAGAGAGCAGTAAATGAAGAAACCTAAAGATTCCTGGTGTTTTTCCACACATTTTATAGCCTCCCCTGTTCTGCTTCTTAGATATAACTATCCTGAAATGGTGTCTGTGAAGAGCCGGTAGCAGCAAACATCTGACTGAAAGCTTAGCTGTGTCTTACAGCTTCCAGTCGGGGATGTTTACAACAACAGACTTTCTGGACAACCAATTAACAGAAGGAATAAACACAAATGTTGCCAGTCACCATCTTTATCTAATGACTGATAGGCTTTTTAGTCCTGAACGCTATCTGTGACATCTTGGGACAAAAATGATAAAGTTAATGCTATTCATTGGCAAGAGATAAGCGGTTTATCAACAGCAATTTTTTCCTAAATAAATTACAAAAGACAATATGCATTATAAAGTTATCTTGGCAAATATGTAACATTAAAGATTTTACCCAGTTATCCTACAAGATACATTTTCTCTTTGCTACATGCAAAAATGAGGTTTTCTCTCCCTAAACCCAGAGTTTCAGAATTAATAATAAACAACACACTAGAATGACAACCCTAATGATCAGACTGACCATACATCTGCCTGAAACAGTCCCAGTTTATGACTGTTGCCCTGATATTATCATTAAAAGCGACTCTCTTCATTAACAAAAGTGTCCTAATTTAGATTGCTAATACAGTGGGTTTTACTGGTAGCGGATACCGAGTGTCTAATATTTTCTTCCCCTGTCCCCAGCTGATTTAGGTTAGGGATGTGCAGTCCATGGAAATGAACAAAGCAAAGCAGATAATAAGCAAACAGACTCATGACCTTGGCTTTGTTTATAAAACAATAATACACTGAAACCGTTTTGTTTCCCACACCACTTTCCTGAAAGAGAGACGGAAGACTAGGTGAAATATAAAAAATCTGCACTCCACTGAAACCAAGATTTGCTTTAATCTAAAGCATGTGAAATTACTGTCTCTTAAAAAAACAATTAAAACAATTAGAGTCTACAATTTTCAGTGATTTCCAAGAAATGAACATACATACACACACACACACACACACCCTGCAGGATAACTGTTGAACACACCAATATACACAATTTTGAGAGGCTACTAATTTTCTAATATTAATTAATTTCTTTGAGAAACCATGGAGTAAGTAATTTCAGTCATTGATATTTACCGTGTGATAATATTTAAAGTTGCTTTCTGAAAAAAATTTTTTTTGGTTTAAATGTCATAAATAACTACCCATTACAGAAATAATGCTGGAAATAATGAGGAAAGTGCATGTGGTCTATGGATACAAGATGACCTTCATTGTTTCTGAAGACAAATACCTTAAAAACAAAAAAACAAAAAAAAAACCCAGTGGCTATTTCCAAGGAAGGCTATTCAAGCTGTTCCACAGTTGAAAATTTCCAGATTTAAATTAGGAAAAAAATAGTTATTTCATGCCTAGGTAGGCACGTGATACTTGACTAATTAGGATGCTGCACATTAAGTTGCAATAAACCAGTGATTACAACTCTCTCCTTCAAACAATTTCCCCCTCTGTTCTCAGTTTAATTTTTTTTAAAGGTTGATCAAATGACAGAAATGTTTATCAGAGCTACTATATTTAACTCACACATAATTCTATAATACATAGAATATTTTCTTCAGGGTTATTAGGGAATTTTGTCAAATGTTATACATTTGCTTATGATGTATTTTTTTTTTAAATGGTGGTTTTTTATTTATTATATTATTATTATTTAAATTTATTTTTGGCTGCGTTGGGTCTTCGTTGCTGTGCGTGGGCTTTCTCTAGTTGCGGCAAGCGGGGGGCTACTCTTCATTGAGGTGTGCGGGCTTCTCACTGCGGTGGCTTCTCTTGCTGCAGAGCACGGGCTCTTGGCGCGCGGGCTTCAGTAGTTGCAGCACATGGGCCCAGTAGCTGAGGCACTCGGGCCCTAGAGCACACGGGCTCCAGCAGTTGCGGTGCATGGGCTCAGCAGTTGTGGCACGTGGGCTCTAGGGCACATGGGCTTCGGTAGTTATGGCCCGCGGGCTCTAGAGCGCAGGCTTAGTAGTTGTGGTGCACGGGCTTTGTTGCTCTGCGGTATGTGGGATCTTCCTGGGCCAGGGCTCGAACCTGTGTCCCCTGCATTGGCAGGTGGATTCTTAACCACTGCACCACCAGGGAAGTCCACTTACGATGTATTCTTGAAGACAGTTGAAAATTAAATGTACAGAAGTTGAATAATTAAATATATTATAAGAAAATCCATTATGAAATACATTCTGTAATTAAAAAGTATCTTCTAGACACAAACTATAATAATAATATATAATCTATATTTCATAAATGTTCTTTTTGTTCTTTTATTCATCATCAAAAACAGAGTAAGCAGGTCAAATCTAATGAAGGTATAGCTGAGGCTAAAGATTAACAATTTCTGGTGTGCTTAATGATTTCCATATTTGTCACAAATGTATTACATACTTAAGAGCTACCATTCTTACTACTAGTGTTAGCACTTTACTTTTCCCTTTACAAATTTTTATAAGAACGGGCAAAACACACATTAGATTCATACAAACAATCTGCTGTTCAGACAAAAATGGGTATGAACTGTTGGCTGGCATAGTGCTACTGTGCAGAAACTGGAAATGTTTGCCAAATCAATCTGTCAATGATAGTTTTGAGTATCCACATATAATGTATGCCAGGCCACATTTTGCCACAGATTCTGTCACACCAGAGATCCCACAAGTACAATGCTGAAAACGAGTTAGATACCTAATACATTCCCTTCAATGTGACAACCCATAATGAAGACATTATTCCTCAAAAGTACAGCTGACATTTGAACAACAGTTTGAACTGCTTGGGTGCACTTATATGCAGATTTTTTCCAGTACATACATACATACAGGATTACAAGATCCGCAGTTGGCTGAATCTGCACATACAGAAGCATGGATGTGGAGGACCGGCTATGGGACTTGAGCATCTGCAGATTTTGGAGTCTGTGGTGGGTCCTGGCACAAATGCCCCGCAGATACCGAGAGGCAACTGTATTATTACAAGGAAGTTTTCCTGGGCACAGGAACTTGTACTAGACTACGTAAGAAAATAGTTAAGAAATACCATTTTGTAACTTAAGATAAACATGCTGAAAAAAAATACCTTCTCAGTTGGCCTAGATTTTGCATCCTCTAAGAGAAATCTAAGGCAGGGAAGCTGTTTGGACTAGTAGCAGAGAGGTTATACGCCGAGTCTTAAGGGAAGCAGGGTGGGACCGGGAAAAAAAGCTGGCAAAAGGCAAGAACTCACAGACCAGTAATAAAGACTATGGAGCAGAAAACGCCCACATTAAAAGAAACAAAAAAACCCAGATACCCCAAAAGATATTCTATTCTCTTTTTCAACCTATTCAATAATACTTATCATCCTCTATATGCTTCATGTTAAAAAAAAAAAAGCAGAGATTAAACAAATAAGGAAAAGAAAATGATAAAATGATATTTAAATTAATAAACTCAATCCATTTGAAAAATTTATAAAGTGATGAGGGGCTTAGGATAGACAACATGCTTCCTGTTCTTTGAGGCTTATTTATGATTTACTCATTATTACCAATTGCCATATATAACAGAGGCTTGAACGTGTTTTCATACAGTTTCTCAAGTTAGCTTTATAACTAGTTCTAAGGTTAGTAGTAGAACAGGCATTAATTCTACCCTACAGATGAGGAAGAAGGTACAAATTGGAGAAGTGATTTGAGCAAGCTCAGCCACTGACTATGAGCCACTATCCAGGAACCACCTACATGGTGACTACCTCTGAGGACAAATAAGCCTGGCAAACTGAAGTACTTGAAAACAATCAATGAGGTGATGAAGATGAAAGCGCCGAAAAGCAGTGCTCCGTTGTAAAGTACATGATAATCATCGCCATGACATCTTATGTCTGCAGAGCATGTTCACACCTTTCATATGGATTTTCATAGTGATAACTCTGAGAAGCAGGCCAGGTGGGTACTATCATCCCTACTACACCCAGCTTAAATCAGTTCTGCTATAATAATGAATATGTGTTCTCTGGAAATAACGACCCATATCAGCTACCTTTATGTGATATTCAAATTGATTATCAAATGAAAGTTTACCTAAAAAACTTACTATATGTGTGTATATACAGTGTATATGTGCATGTGTGTGTATACATATATATGCATGTGTATAAATGACTTGTTTTTAATTCGACTGTTTTTTGTTGTTTTTTTTTTAACTTTCCCCCCATTTCTGTCACCTCTAACGGGATCAGCTGTTTTTTCTGCTGCATGATCACAGCTCAGACACACAAACACCCTTTGGGATGGTTAGTGCTTAGGCTTGTCAGCAGAGAAGCAGTTCCTTTTCCTCACAAATCTGAATAAAACACCATCACACTCACACTGGACATGGCTTGACCCCAAATCAGCAGCCTCGGCTCTACCTATGAAACTGTTAGAAAAGCAATTCTCAGGCTTCTACCCCAAACCTAATGGATCAGGAATTAGGGGGAACGAGACCCAGAAATCACTGTTTTACAACCCTTCCAGGTAATTCTGATACACACTAAATTCTTTTAACCACTGATCTAGGTTTTTACCATAGTTCCAATAACATGCCTAAAGCCCACTGACAGAAGAGCTCTCTGTTAGGGTGATCACTAGCCGTGCATTAGGGTTTGTCTGGGACTGAAAGGGACTATCAGTTTTAAAACCAGGACAGTCCTGGGCAAACAAGGACTAACCGGTCACCCTAATCGCCATTACAGATCAAAAATGAAAAAACTATTCACTTAAAATGGAGCATTGATATTATGGACGAAATGCATGTTGCCTTTTGGGTAGAGAGAGAAGGTTATATTAAAACCCCAGGAAGTGTTAATGGATAATTTAGTTTACCATTTCAGTGTAATTATGCATTTTCTCCATTAATCCTCGGAACAAAGAAAGTGTAGCTTTCCACAATAGGGGTGCCATATAGCTACATATAAGCACTGATTTGTTATGTACTTACTGAAAAAAAGTTTGCCCAGGAATGCTTCAAACCTGAAGGGAGGTAGGGTAGGGCAGTGTTCTGGATAAAATGATCAAACACTTTTTATTAAACTATAAGGCAATCAGAAATTTGTATTTTTAAATTAAAAAAAATTTTTTTTAATGTTTTTCGCCACACCGCATGGCATGCGGGATCTTAGTTCCCTGACCAGGGATCGAACCCGTGCCTCCTGCAGTGGAAGCCTGGACTCCTAATCAGTGGACCACCAGGGAATTCCCTGTAGTTTTTTAAATAAAATTCTCTGACCACAGTCAAAACTGACAGTGAGTTGAATGGCAGACAGATTTTTAGATTCTCAAGATTTTTAAGAATCCTTTCAGATTCTTCAAATACTGCCCACTGAAAGTCCTAGGTCATAAACAGGGTAAAATTAGTCACCAGTGACACAAAGCTGGCTGTGAGTGTTAAGACCACTTACATCAGGTAAGCTGAGCAGGTCTGTGGTCCCTCAGCACTCAGGTAACTGAAAGGCAGATTCTCTTTTTTTTTTTTTTTTTAATTATTTATTTGCCTAGGCCGGGTCTTAGTTGCCGCACGTGGGATCTTCGTTGTGGCATGTGGGGTCCTTCACTGTGACACGCAGGCTCTTTGTTGCAGCACGCAGGCTCAGTAGTTGCAGCGCACGGACTTAGCTGCCCCGCGGCATGCGGGATCTTAGTTCCCTGACCAGGGACTGAACCCACGTCCTCTGCATTGTAAGGCGGATTCTTAACCACTGGACCACCAGAGAAGTCCCAAGGCAGAGTCTCTTCAGCCAACAGGATGCAAGAGGCTCCAAACTCTTTTTTAGAGACTTAAACACCATGAACTGCACCCAAAACAAAACCGATAACTCACAGACCTAGAGTGCTCCCCATGATTCATATATACCATAAGCCAAACTACAATGCTGAAAATTTCCCATAATCCTGGAGGGTAGCACCATATAAATGCATCACGATGATGCAATTCACATTTCAACAAGTGTACTTCATTGTCAAAATCCACACCTGGAAGGAAAATTGCCAACTTCAGCCTCAATGTACAAGCAAAAGGAGATTTCAACAAATAAGGATCTAAGAAACCCTAACTGTGAACCTTAGTGACACAGAGAATATATATCCACACACATATATTAGACATACCTCTAAATGTGAAACCTTAAATGGATGTCATGCTTCTCACTATGTATGTCCTAATTTCAAAGCTGATTTTTTTTTGAATTTTATTTTTTTCAAAGCTGTTTTAACCTTCAGAAATTATCCATTTATATCTATTTAGTTTTAAATACTGTTTTCAATTTTTCAGGCTTTTCTAGTAAGAAATCTACTTAATGCTTTACTTGAGAAAAAAAATCCTTTTCTAAGGACAAGAGGCATAAATGACTCTCCTAGTAATTTATCTTCCATGAAGTCTGTTTACATTGTTTCCCTGAAGGCACACCTGTTCGATCAAATCCTTGCACTTCCACTGATATACTGGCTGTGTGACTTTTAAGTTACTTAACTACTCAGAATCAGTGTCCCAATCTGTAAAACAAGAAAATCCTATAATGTGAAATTAAAAATAACCCTCACAGAGTGGCTGTGAAGTTTAAACAAATAAAATTATGTGAGTATAAAAGCATATTTGAAACAATAAAGCACTCTATAGATGTTAATAGCGTTTACAGGTTTGTACCTACACTTTCTTGAAAACCTTCTCCCTGAAAGCATGAGTCTGCATCTGAAAGACCTGACAACCATGAGGGTCATGGTTTGTGTGAAGACAACAGAGTTCTACAGAATTCTCTTTGACGTGGCATTAACTTACCTGGGCGAAAAACAAAAACAAAGGAACATCAACAACTCTGGCCACTTTCACACTAAACAGGCTAACTAGGCCCATCCATCAGTAATGATATAATGACAGTAATACTGGGTTGGCCAAAAAGTGCCCTCGGTTTTTAGGTAAAACTAAAAGACACATTTTTCATTTTCACCAAGAACGTTATTCAACAACGTATTCACCCTTTTGTTCCACTACCTTCTGCCTTTTTTCAAGCAATTTCATAATTCCAACTTCCCAAAACTTTTTATCTTTTTGAGCAAAGAACTGTTCCAGGTGCCTTGTACAGTCTTCCAGGAAACTGAAAATTTCTCCGTTAAGAGAATTTTGTAAAGACCGAAATAAATGGAAATCTGAAGGTGCAATGTCTGGTGAATATGGCAGATGAATCAGAACTTCCCTTCCCAGCCAAGCTGTAACAGTTTTTGCCTGGTCATCAAAGAACATGCGGTCTTGCGTTATCCTGATGGAAAATTATGCATTTTCTGTTGACTAATTCTGGGCGCTTGTCATCAAGTGCTGCTTTCAGTTGGTCTAATTGGTAACAGTACTAGTTGGAATTAATCATTTGGTTTTCCAGGAGGAGCTCAAAATAGAGGACTCCCTTCCAATTCCACCTCATACACAACATCACCTTCTTTGGATGAAGACCAGCCTTTGGTGTGGTTGGTGGCGGTTCATTTCGCTTGCCCCAAGATCTTTCCCGTTCCACATTATTGTACAGTATCCACATTTCATCCCCGTCACAGTTTGTTTTAAAAACGGAATGTTTTTGTTACGTTTAAGTAGAGAATCGCATGGGGAAATACAGTCAAGAAGGTTTTATTGGCTTAACTTATGTGGAACCCAAACATCAAAGCGATTAACATAACCAAGCTGGTACAAATGATTTCCAGCGCTTGATTTGGATATTTTGAGTATGTCGGCTATCTCCTGCTTGGTATAACGTTGACTGTTCTCAATTAACGTCTCAATGGGATCGCTGTCAACTTCAACTGGTCTACCCGACTGTGGAGCATCGTCCAGTGAGAAATCTCCAGCATGAAACTTCGCAAACCACCTTTGACACGTTCGATCAGTCATAGCACCTTCTCCACACACTACACAAATCTTCTTTTGCGTCTTGGTTGTATTTTTACCTTTCTTGAAATAATAAAGCATAATATTCTGAAAATATTTTTTTCTTCCATCTTCAATATTAAAATGGCTACATAAAAATTCACCCATTTTGATAAGCCTTTTTTTTGAAATGCACGCTGATATGACGGCTGTCACATACAATCTAACAAAATGGTTTTGAATGAAGTTAAAGACAACTAAGTGCTACCAGAGCCATCTTACGGAAAAAACCGAACGAACCTTTTGGTCAACACAATACTATAAACACTACTCTTCGTTTTCACTTTAAAGTGAAGAAAGGTTTTAAAATCTAAAATTCTAAAAGATAAACTTGGTTTTAATTATATAGTTCATGGACTGGTCAGCCCATGGCTAACCTGAATGCTACTAAATGGGAATATCAGCACAGAAGTAACAAATGTATCCAACGTAAGTGAAGACAGAGGAGGCTTCTACCAGAAGCTGGGAACCCCGGACTGACCTCCTGTGAGTCTACCCTCACTTCTGAGTGGCAGCACCTTTGGCTGTGCTGCTCAGGCACCTGCATCATAAACTCTCCAGCAGCCCCATGGCCCCTCACCTACGTGGGCAGTGGGACGCTCTGAAGTGGGCAGCTAAAGCAGATATGCAGGTCGCAGAGCATCTTCTTGCCTGCGCTCAGCACACCACCAGTCATCAGGCAGAGACCTTAGGCTCCAGTTACTCTCAGTGGAGTCCTGGATGAGCCAGGCTCCATCTGGCCATCCCACAGGTGGAAGGCACCCACCAATGCTTCTCAACAAACCTGTAACCTATGAGAGGCAAACCCAGGACCTGTTTTTGGGAAGCCCTGGCCTAGAATATTTATGGAGTGAACAGCTGTTTCAGACACTGATCTAGCTATGGGGGAAGTGGTGGATAAAATACCTGTTCTCATGGAGCTTACCACCTCTAGAAGAGGCTCCCAGGTTGAGTGCAGCATGTTAGGGATTTAGATAATACTACAGGCAACGAGGAGCCAGAGAAGACTTTTAAGACACAAGATTAGATGCCTGTTTAAGAAAGATCAGACTGCTGCTGATACATGTGATCTAAAAGAGGGGAGCTGGGAAGAATAACTGGCTGTAAGACCGCTGCAACGGTCCAGACAGGTCGTAAAGGCCTGCTTCATGATGATGGGGATGATTAAAAAAAATAAGTAAGTAAAAGGTACAGTAAAAGTAAAAACCTTCAAAGTTTCTTATAGCTTACACAGCCGACGTGAATGGTTCACTGATAAATCCTGCATGTTTCTGCTTTTTCTTCTGAAATTTTTGGCTAAATTGCTGATTTTTTTTTTTCTCTTAAAAGCAGAGCGAAAGATATAAATTCTAGGGAAACATACTAGTTACCAAGATTCTAGTTCATTTTAGTCTGATTCTAGTTTTATAAAGGCTAGCACCTGAGTTGCTGGCTGTATCTTCTGGCAAGAGTAGTTTTAAATAGTATAGAAGGCATTAAAACTACAGAGGGAAAAAAACAGGCATCAGCTAATTAATGGAAGGAAGTAGTACATGGGGACAGAACAATTTAAAATTCAAGTCAAGGCCAGTGAGCTCCTTGAGACGAAAAAGTATGAGGATGTTCCAGACAAACCCCATGGACATGAAACCAAAAATGCTGAAGACAGGGAAGCAGAATTGTAGACACACCTAAGATGTAGGGAACTGAAAAGGGTACTCAAACAGCAGTCAATTTGAGGCAACTAAAGTTGAGGCACTGAAGTCCAAGGGAAATTTGTATAATTTCTGATGAGAAAAATAATAAAAACTTCAACAACCCAGTGTTGCCATCCTCAGTTCAGAAAAAACAAGCACCTCCACACTGTTACAATGACGGGGAACAGCGATATGTTCGGCAAGCACTGGCACGCGTGTTTCTCTTCAATCTTTTGAAATGACTAGCGTACACAGTATCCAGAGTCTTTCACTGTGACAAAGTGATCACGTGCATCCCTGTTAATCCCCAATAATCATAATTCTATGAATGTCTAGAACACCAACCCCAGAGCATTCTTTTAAAATATGTTTTGGAATCATCTTCTGATAGTCTACTCTTAGGAAGGAAGTACTGGATGATAATTAAGAACCTGAGCTTTACAGTCAGAACTAGGCCAAGCATTTAACTTGGTGACTGAAAAAGCGACTTTACTCTTCTATGGCTACTTTCCCATCTGTAAAATGAGATTTTAAAATACCTATCTGGTAGGGTTATCGTGAGGGCTGAACACGATTATGTAACACTCATCAATGCTGAGCTCTGCGGCAGGTGTAAAGCTAGTAAGCAATAAATGGAAGGAGAAAAGGAGGGGAAAAGCTTCTTCACCTCCTCTTTGCAACTTTTTTTTTCACACAGCTTTCCCCATTTTAAATTCTTTATATTTCATTTTTACAAATCC
The DNA here is from genome assembly GCF_009873245.2 of Balaenoptera musculus. Taxonomy (NCBI): domain Eukaryota; kingdom Metazoa; phylum Chordata; class Mammalia; order Artiodactyla; family Balaenopteridae; genus Balaenoptera; species Balaenoptera musculus. The sequence goes on along the minus strand of NC_045801.1, from coordinate 7,299,232 downwards.
TGTTTATCCTTTAAGGCCCAGTTCAAATGCCAAACTCTCTATGAAAACTGGCCACTTAAAATGTATGATAGATATGCATCAATAATAAGAATAGTTAACACTTATCTAGTGTTCTAAGTGCTTCACACATATTAATTCATTTAATCCTCCTAGCGGCCCTGTTAGGTAGGTAGTATTATCCTCTTTTTGTAAATGAGTGTGAGACAGAAAGCAGTCTGCCCAGAGCGACACAGGAGCTGGTGGGCTGGGCTCTGAACCCCTCGCACAGGCTGGCTCCGGAGGCAGCTCTCACCTGTGCTACACGCCGTCGCTGTCAACTGAGAAGGATGAGTAATTACTGCAGAGACCTTCAGAGAGTTGACAGTTTTATATTTAGTATAGCTGGAGATGTTTTCTGTACAAGCTACGGATAGCTTATTCACCTTTCATTAAAAATACCCCTATAGCTCAGTTCCTCAATCTACACAAAATAAAGGGGGGAAAATTGTTATTCACACACAACTTGGTTTTACTGTTTTTTAGGCTGCTAACTTGAGTCCAATTTTCTCAGTGCACACTTCTAAAATTCTAGTTCCCTTCTCTTATAAGGCCCAGGAGATGGATAACGGAGACCATAAAATGGAGATCATTTTACCCCCATATGACCCAGAAGATAGAGAATGCCATATCACCTACTACATTAGAAGGTCAAAACTGGTTGTCATCTGATAATTCTGTGCAAATAAAATAGTCATCAGGAATTGATTATCTAATATCCTCAACAATGTATGCCATATTTCCAGGTTTTGATTTTATACACACACACACACACACACAAATACACACATAATGGCAAAGACACTCCTTGTAGATAAAAGATATTGATATTACTCTTCAAACTAAGGAAGGCTCAGGGGTATGAAATTGAGTTTTACCAAAAAAATAAATACAAATATGAACATTCTTTGTGTGGGAGACAAAATGTTAATATCTTCCCTTTTAAATCAAACTTTCTAACACAGAATCAGAGCAAGAATAAAACATACCTGACCAAGGGATAATGTTTGGCTTTTACAGAAAATTATAAGCTCTTGAAAGAGAAAGGCTTAAAAGGAAACTACTGTTTCTCCATAATTATAGCAGTGCTACTTTATCTACCTGTTCTCTGAATGCATTTTTGGTGCCTTATTTTAAGATCGAAAACATGCTGTAAGATCACAATGAACTTCATATGCTAGTTTTCTTAGGAATGGCCACCCCCCAACCCCAAAATAAAACACAGTCAAAAGGCAAATAAGCCAAAATAAACAAGAAAAGTCATTGTTTCTCAGTTTCCTTTAAGAACTTTTCAAAAATTAAGAATTAATAAAATCTGCATCATTTGAGAGGAGGACTATATCAAGTTCAACTATTCTTAAATTAGTCTCTAAATGGGTTTCTATTTAAAATAAGACGAGCTGTCACCGATGGCTTATCACTAGCTGTGGGTCCATACTGAGGCTTCAGGCCTCTCAAGTGGCAGAAGCAGAGCAGGGCTGTCAAGACAAGTCTTACTGGTCACATATGGACTGGTCAGATATAGTCTGACCTTTGAATTCACTTCCATTTAGCCCAGGGCTATGGCTGGGAGGCAAAAAAGCACAAGAAAGCCCAAATAGCTAAGGCAATATAATGCATACTACACTAAAAGGCGGGGCTAAGCACATCCCCGACTCTGCAGATAAACAGATTCTGAACTCAGAGCCACTTAACAGACACAACCATCACAACAGGCTAAGCTCCCACAACAGGCTAAGCTTGCCTTTATCATGCCATTTACCTTGTATGGCAACTGTTTGTTTACTTGTCCATTTCCACACTAAGGGAATGGCTGTCTGATTCATTCCAATATCCTTAGTCCAGGGATAAGTGTAAAATAGCACAGGTGTAAAATAAACGAGCAACAGAGAAGAAGGCAGCAAATATAAAGAAAACTGATGTCCCCGTCTTTTCCCTGGTTCCATATTTTGCCTCAAGGATCTCTCATCTTACACCTAGGGAGGATAATATAAACCAGGCTTATTTTATTTTTTTATGTTTATGTAATGTGAACCATTTAACCTCTTTGGATCTGAGTTGCCTCTTCTATAAAAGGAAGGAACTGAAATCAACGAATTCTTAAGTTCACTAGTTCCATGATTCTATGATGGAATCACATTCTAGTAATAAAGTTTTGTTAATATTTACTGAATGCCTCCATGTCAATAGTTATGCTTATATCTGAAACCAAAGTTGTGCCTTTACTGCTATGCTAGTCAAGTGCCATATAAACTTGTAAAAGGAAAAAAAATCCAGGCTTCCCTGGTGGCGCAGTGGTTGAGAATCTGCCTGCCAATGCAGGGGACACGGGTTCGAGCCCTGGTCTGGGAAGATCCCACATGCCGCAGAGCAGCTGGGCCCGTGAGCCACAGCTGCTGAGCCTGCGCGTCTGGAGCCTGTGCTCTGCAACAAGAGAGGCCGCGATAGTGAGAGGCCCGCGCACCGCAATGAAGAGTGGCCCCCGCTTGCCACAACTAGAGAAAGCCCTCGCACAGAAACGAAGACCCAACACAGCCAAAAATAAATAAATAAATATACAATAAAAATAAGTAAATTTAAAAAAAAAAAAGGAAAAAAATCCACAAAACACTATTTTTGAAAATACATGCAAGTGCATAACAAGTCTTAGTAAAATTTAAAAGATATAAAATGGTATTTGCTTTAGATAATGCATACTTGGCTTAGAGTCTGGCTGGGATTTTTATATCAGGGAAAATAAGTAGTTTAAAGTTTCTTGGGCAACTGGAAATCCAAGTCACACTGAAATGTGCAGCTTGCTGATGTCTCAGAGTTGGGCTCATGTTTCCAAAGGCCCACGGCAACAATGCCACCTATGATCAGCTCACTTCCTTTCTTAAAACCCTCCCAAGGCTTCCCTCTCTGCTTGGAGGAAAATGCAATCTCCTTCCTGTGGCCCTCTCGGACTTCCCTACTCCTCTCCACCAGCATTCGGGGCTCCTCTCAATTCCTCCAATTTGCCGAATCTTTCCCCCTTCAGAGGCTTTGCACTTTCTCTTCCCTGCCACACAAGCTCACGCAGATCTTCACAGGGCTGGTTCCTTCACATCCTGCTCAAACACCACCTCCTCTGAGAGGCCATCCCTGCCCACCCGCTGTGAAGGCACTCCCAACTTTATCGTGCCTCCCTCTTTGGTCTTCCTCACAGCTCTTATCGTGACTTGAAATTATGTACTTTGCTTATTCCTTTACTTGTTTACTGTCTGCTTCTCCTGTCATAACCTGCCAGGTTGGAAGCTTTATGAGAGCAGGAACCTTGCTTATCCCTTTTCCTCCTGTAATTCTAGAGCATGGAACAGTGTCTGTAGGCTTTTTTGGAGAATTTGACAAACTTCTTTTAAAATTCATTTAAAAAATGCAAATGTAAGTGTTAAACATTTGTTGAATAAAGTAATAATAGTAATGGGAGCTATTATGTTTAAAAGCACTATTCCAGGCTCTTTACACAAGGCAGCTCACGTTAACTTCACTATGGCTCCATGAAATGGACGTTATTATTCCATGTTGCAGATGAGGAACCGAGCCTCAAAAAGTTAATCAGAAAGAGAATGGCGTAAAGGTGATGCCTACCGCTCTGAAATGTTCTAGGTTCTAGACTCTAAATCCACCTACATTTTTAATCTCTAAAATATTTAAGAACTGTTATAATGCTATGATAAAAAAAAATAAAAAGAAAGATGACTCAAATGAGGTAAGACCAGCTTCTTAAAATGAAATTGCCATTTCTGTCAGATGACTCCAATAAACAAGAGAAGTGAAGTATGACATTATGAAGTACCTAAATAATTCCTATTTTTAAAGGCTATGTCTAAAAAGATGGAAGGTAATCCTACACTAGAATGAAAAGACTGCCAGTCATCTGCTTAAGGGTTGTGAAAAGGCGGCCACAGTTAAAAAACAACAACAAACTAGTGAGCTAGCAACAATCAAAAGTTGAACTTTAAAAATACATATTTATAATAGCATTAAAAATATGAAATATTTAGGGATTGTGGTGGTTGAATTTTGTGTGCCAACTTGGCTAGGCTTTGTGCCCAGCTGTTTGGTTAAACACTAGTCTAGGGACTTCCCTGGCGGTCCAGTGGTTAAGACTCTGTGCTTCCACCGCAGGGGGTGCGGGTTCGATCCCTGGTCAGGGAACTAAGATCCCACATGCCGCCCCGGGGCCAAAAAACAACACGAAACAAAACGAACACTAGTCTAGAGGTTGCTGTGAAAGTATTCCATAGATGTGATTAACATTTACAATCAGCAGATGTTATGTAGAGGAGATCACCTTCCACAATGTGGGTAGGCCACGTCCAATCAGTTGAAGGCCTTCAGAGCAAAAAACAGAGGTTTCCTGGGGAAGAAGGACTGCTGGGTCAAGACCAGGACAGAAATCCTGCCCGAGTTCCCAGCCCCCTGGCCTATCCTGCAGATGTTGGACTCAGGACTGCAACAGCAACTCCCTTGCCGGACGCAGCCTGCTGGCCCATGCCGCGGATTTCGGACTTGCCAGCCCCCGCAATCCTGTGAGCCAATTTCTTAAAATAAATCTTTCTCTCTCAACCCCTCCTTCTCCCCGCCCCCCCACCCTGACACCCCTACCTTACGATTCAGCCACTCCACTCCTAGGTATTTACCCAAGAGAAACAAGGGTGCTATGTCCACATAAAGACGTGTACATGGACGTTCACAGCAGCTTTATTTGTAAAGACCAAAAACTAGAAACAACCCCTATCAAGAGGTGAATGGATACACAAGCTACAGTATATCCATGCAATGGAATACTACTTAGCAATAAAAAGGAATAAACTATTAATAAATGCTACAAAGTGGATAAATCTCAAAATAATCATGCTGAGTGAAAGAAGCTAAACTCTTTTGAGTGCATACTGTATTCTAGGACATGCTGACTAAAGTAAAGTAAAAGAAAATAAAGAGTAGTTGCCTAGTAATAAAGGGGGGAGGTTACCAAGAGGGACTAGAAAAATTTGGGGGGTGACAGATATGCTCGGTATCTTGACTATAGTAATGGTTTTATGGGTATACACATATGTCAAAGCTTATCAAATTATACACTTTTGATATGCACAGTTTACTGTATAACAATTATATCTTAATACAGTTGCTTCAAAAAAAGATATCTGTCAGAAGTGTTTAGGAAAATTTTTAAGGCTTAAAAATGCCTTCTCAGCGAATTCCCTGGCTGTCCAGTAGTTAGGACTCAGCGCTTTCACTGCCAAGGGCCTGGGTTTGGTCCCTGGTCAGGGAACTAAGATCCCGCAAGCCCCAGAGGGGTGGCCAAAAACTAACTAACTAAATAAAAAGCCTTCTCAACAAAAAGAACAACAAAGGCCATCTCCTTCCTTGGGATCAACTGTCAACAGACAACCTAAAGAACTATTTCTCTCCTATCTTGAGTCAGCCTTTTTAAATAAGAAGACTGATCTTTAATCTGGAAGGGTAAGTAAGGATTAAGGGGAAAAAAAAAAGAAAGAAAAAAAATTGAAGCCCAAGATAGGAAGGAGACAGGAACAGAAGAAGGAATTGCTTTAAATTCATATTTATAGATTAAGAAAAATCACATCCTAAAATATATTTGAAAATTGGGTAATTTCCAAGGAATCATAAAGAAGCGCCATGAGAATGGATGTAGAATCCATGCCAAATTCTAGAACAGAGTTTTAAAAACCTGATCCATAAGGAACTTCTACAACATCATGTTTGCTCCTGGTCCTCAGCCCTTTCAAAGTCCCCCTTCCGGGACTTCTCTCTGGGTTCTGGCTCCACCCGTCCCTTAAACACCAGTGCCCTCCCGATCCTCGTTCGACTTGTATGCTCACTCCACAACCGGGTTTGCAACCTTCCATGGGAGTCATCATTCTCTCTGATAATTTGATGAAAGCTATAGCTCAGAACAATGTATGTTTACAGAAAATTTTACATGTAATTATTTCAAAGGTTTCAAGAGCTCCCAGGACCCTGGCCATGCAGTCCTTAGCTTCTCAGGGCAAGGAAATTCCTCACAGAATCCCAGCCTGGGCTTCGTCTCTAAAAACCCATGCAAAGCGAGGTGCACACAGCTGTGGCAATGGAAAATCTGAATGCTAACAAATAAAATTCAAATAGCACCTAGGATCTCATGATATTTTTCTGGGTATGTTGGAGCAATAGTTCAGCTAGGCAGATTCTTGGTTACCTAGTAAATGCTAATTAATAAGATTTATGAAGGAAGCTTCTAACAACTATTCTGCAGAAGCCCATCCTCTTAAACATTCGATTTTAAAAAGGTGATTTGAATGAGGACACAGAAAACATGCTTATCAAATTTTGGATGAGAAGTTGTGACAGTGAGTAGCTGTACCTTAGACCCAGGATCTAAAACATATCGACTAAATTCAGCCTAGGGGTGAAGTGGAGTTGGGAAAGATCCTCAACTCAAAGACCTTTTCATACACATACTCTTCTCTTCCTCAAATACAATAACTGATGGAAATTTAATGCACCCACCAAGACTGCACACTCCTTGAGATCAAAGTCTAAGTCTTATTTATCTTCATATATTTATCTTCATATAGCACCTTGAATAACGTCAGTATCACGGTCTGCTTGGGCTATATTATGCTATGCTAACAAATAGCTCCAAAATCATGGTGCCTACAACACAAGGGTTTATTTCTCACTTACATACAGTAAATGTCAATCTTGGATTGGCTTCAGCTCTGCTCCATCGTTCTGGAACCCAGTCGGAAGGCTCCATCATTCTGGGACCAGCCCCAGCTAAGGCAGGCTGGTTCCATGACAGAAGGAAAAGAGCTACCGGCAGAACCACAAGATGGAATTTAAAACATCTGCTCAAACATGGGACAGATCACTTCCTCCAACATTTTATCAGTCTAGGAAAGCCAAGTGTCCAAACCTGATGTCAGCAGAGTGGGAAACACACACAATCCTCCGACAGAGAGGACCCTGGTAGAGAGGCAACAAATACTGTGAACAATCATACAACCGACCACAGTGCCTTCGTAATAGAAGGTGCTCAGTAACTGGCAGTAATTATTTATATGCCAGGCCATAAATACCACTGGGCAGAGACTGTAATCTGTCTCGCTCACTGACGCATCAGCGCCGCACGGGGCCCGCCACATGGCAGAGGACACGCTAAATCCTTACTAAGTGAACAGGGATAAGATGAGCATGGGATCCCGAATCAAAAACACCTGAGACCAAGTACTATGTCCGCCAATTCCTGACTTAGCGGAAAGACATTTTTCTCTTCTGATTCTGGGATGGTTGTTGTAAAGATTAAATAAAGGGCTTCCCTGGTGGCGCAGTGGTTAAGAATCTGCCTGCCAATGCAGGGGACACAGGTTCGAGCCCTGGTCTGGGAAGATCCCACATGCCGTGGAGCAACTAGGCCCGTGAGCCACAATTACTGAGCCTGCGCGTCTGGAGCCTGTGCTCCGCAACAAGAGAGGCCGCGATAGTGAGAGGCCAGCGCACCGCGATGAAGAGTGGCCCCCACTTGCCGCAACTAGAGAAAGCCCTCGCACAGAAACGAAGACCCAACACAGCCATAAATAAATAAATAAACAAATACTTTAAAAAAAAAAAGAAATTAAATTGAAGTACTTAAAAAAAGATGATTAACTTTAAAAAAAAAAAAAAAGATTAAATAAAAATACATGAGAAAAAGCGCCACGAAAACTGTGCTCTTTTACACAGATGTAATTTCTCCAGATAGTCAAATGGGATGAAATTTGATAAAAAATAAACTCATTTAAACTTCTATAGTAATGCAGTACATAATATCTTGCATTTATTTTCAAAGCATCAACTGGCAAGTAAAGAATGAGAAAGATTAGACTTAAAGCAGTTCACATGAAAAAGAGACAATGTTTTAGTTGACCATAAGCTAAATATGATCAAAGGGTAATGTTGCTGCCAAAAAATGTAATGCAAATTTCAGGCTGCATTAATAGAAGGAGAGTACCCAGATAATAGCTTCATTGTATTCAGCAATGGGCAGTTCACATCTGAAGCAGCCAGTCAGTTCTGGCCACCGTATGTTAAGAGGTATACTGACAAACAGACTTTGTCATGAGTTTAGCAATGTGCATGAAAAAGGTCTGTAAACCATGTCATGTGCATATGGTTCGAGAATTAGGGCCTTTTTTCCCTTAGCGTGGCAAAAAGAAGACTCGAGTAGGATTTAACAGTCATTGTCAAACACCTTAAGAGTTAACTGTGTATAAGAAGAATAAGTTTCATATGTATTGCGCTAGACTGCCAAGGACCAGTAAGTGAAAGTTAAGAGGGGCAACAGATCAAGCTCAATGAGAAGTTATTTCTGACACTTAGAAACCTAAAACAAGGAAGGGTGGATGACAACACGGTTACAGGTGCTACTGAGGAAACTGAATTGGGTGGGAGTCGTACAAATCTTACTCACTCCTCTATGGAACCAAATATTTTTGAGGCATTTGAAAACGTCCAAACAGTATTTCTCTTTTCTGATTAAATAATAATACTATTAATACTACTAATAACAGCAACAAAGAACAAGAACTGAGGTTAAGTAGTAAAACAAGAAGTTGTTTGGCCTGACAAACACAGAAAGGCATGCTGTTGAAAGGAAATGAAATTTCAAGCCTAGATAACATTAAACATAGACACAGTGTCTAGGTCTGTACAGAGAAAATAGGCTTAGTCAAAATTGCATTTATTCTGGAAGTTGGTTTTCCTTGCATGACCTAACTCCTATCATTTTCACGGAGGTGCAAAAGATTTTTTAAAAGTTCCTACAATGGCACTTAAGCAAAAATTTGCTAACATTAAACTAGTGCTCTTGTTGCAAGACAGTACTAGCGTTATCGATCAACTTGTATAATCATTCAAACTTCCCACGGCAGACTATTACACAGAACACCACTGTCATTTAAAAATGGTCCCTCATCAATATCTTATTTTGTTTCCTTAATCTATTCAACATCCAGCACTTTTCCAGTCTCATTCGCAGCTTTCAATTCCCAAGTATTCTCTGCATACTCTGGTCTCTCTAATAGGTCCTAAGTAGTAAAGATAAATGCCCGACTTATCTTTGTATCCTGGTCCCTCTGCTTCACATCACTCACAGCATAGTAAACACTCAAAATTGTTTGTTAAATTCCTTTCTTTAATGAAATATTAAAAAAAAATAACCTAATGAACTTTTCATTATATTTTAATTGTTACACAAGAGAGAGAAATTCATAGTAGGCTGTAAGGATATACTGGATATTATGTTCTTGTTATACTAAGAAGTGAATAACCACTCTTTACAAAGTATCTTGGAATACAAATTTCTTTCTCCTTTAAAGTCCTCTTTGCATCCTAAAAGGGCACATTGAACGCGATTTCACCGTACACAGGATTTTCAGAGTACTGACACAAGATGCTAACACCCCACTTACTTCCCTCACTACAGGTACGTGTGTAAAAATTGAGCTCAAAAATCGGGTTCATTGACTTGTTAAAGTAAATCTGTATGTGCCTTTCCAGAATATATGTAAATTCAGATTTTAAAAAAATCTATTCTTCCAAGCCAAAAACGTAAAGGAAAGTGTAAAGGAGAAAAGTTCAACACCTATCCTCTACCAGGAAGTATGAAAGTTTAGGACTTACTTGGTACAGGTTAAGGCTTGTTTAGGAACTTGTCACTGGATTCCTGTCCTGTTACTTCTCTCCCTCCTCTTTTGTGGCACTATCGAGAATTGCACAGGTCATGGGGACACAATGCTCTGCTGCAGAAATCAGGAGAACACAGTTTCGCATCTCCCATGTCAATCCAAAGGACAGAAATGTCTACATTCCACTGGGAGATGGCAGAATGAGTCAGTAAGGAGATAAACCAGTTATCAGTTAAAAGATACAGTAACTAACTAAAAGTGTTAATTTTCTTTTAAATTAGATACTTATGTACTAAAGCAATTATTTTTAAATGATGGAAATGATGTACAACTAAAAAACTGTTTAAATAAGAAGCCACTAGAAATTAATTATAGCTAATATGTATTGAATGTTTTCTGTGTGTTGGGCATTCTTCTAAGTGCTCAACATACATGAACTCATGTTTACCCTTCATCACAGCCATATAAGGTAGTATCCTCATTTTACAGATTAGAAAAAGGAGGCACAAGAAGATGTGGTACATATATATACAATGGAATATTACTCAGCCATAGAAAGGAACAAAATTGGGTCATCTGTAGAGACGTTGATGGATCTAGAGACTGTCATACAGAGTGAAGTAAGTCAGAAAGAGAAAAACAAATATAGTATATTAACGCATATATGTGGAACCTAGGAAAATGATACAGGTGAACCGGTTTGCAGGGCAGAAACAGAGACACAGACGTAGAGAAAAAACATATGGACACCAAGGGGGGAAAGCGGCGGGGGGTGTGGGTGGTGGTGGGATGAACTGGGAGATTGGGATTGACATGTATACACTGATGTGTATAAAATGGATAACTAATAAGAACCTGCCGCATAAAAAATAAACAAAATAAAATTCAAAAATTCAAAAAAATAAAGAAAGAAAGAAAAAAAGAAAAAGGAGGCACAGACTAGTCAGATAACTTGCACAAATCACATAGCTAGTGACAGGCAGGAAAGGGATTGGAATTCAGGCAGGACAGCTCCAGGGCTCATTCTTTAACCTTTATGGGTAGGTATCACTATGGTATACTTTGACATTTGAAGGTCTTTTTGAGCCTATTAACATTAATCACATATAAAGAAATTTTTTCAAGACTGTATAGAATTATTATTAAAATGCTTCCACAACCAACTTTTAGGATTAGATGACCGAATCCAATACATTACTTCATTTAAACCACTAGTACCTAATCTAATTTTCCATATAATCTATCTTTTGGTTTTATTATACTTCCTGATAAGTGCAACTGGGTACCTCTTATACACTTAGCATTGTGCCTGACAATATGTCACTAAAAGTACTTTGCATAGACTAGATCTGTGATGTTTTATTCATATGAGTGTGCATTAAAGTAATTCTTCTACTTCTCAAGTACTGAATACAATTATTCAACAGACATTTGAATACTTAATGAACACCAAGTAGTATGGATACAAAGATAAATTAGATGGTTTCTGCTCTCAAGGGAGGCCACAGTTACAAAACAATGAAGCAAGTGCTTTTATGGAGAGATGACCAAGGTTCCAAGGGAACAGAGTTCCCCCAGCGTGACAAGAATGAGAGCAGTTCCATGTGCAAAGGCATGGAGATGTAAAAGAACATTTTCCTCTTGGGGAATATCAAGTTATTTAAGTAGGACTACAATGCAAACTTTAGAAGGAAAGCAAGGGAAACAGTGATAAGAGATGAAGGATGAAGTTGGAGCTAGATAAAGAAGTCTTGTAAGTCATAATATAAAAAGACTCAAGCATCTCAAGGATTTAAGTGGGACACTGATAAGATCAAATATGCTAACAACAGTGGTTATCACACTTCTTATTTTAAACAGTAGTACCCTGATTTCATGAAATCTTATGCAAACATCCACACTTAAAATTGATAAATGTAAAACTGCACTGGTAGAAATTGGAATGAATATGCTTGGAATGAACCCTTCACAGAATAGTTTCAAAACCACTGCTTTTCAAAGGAAGAATTAATATGGCCACACAGTTGCGTTTTATTTACTTTATGCCTCTCCCAATGTGATTCTAACTTCTCAAGTGCCAGGATTCATTCTCATAGTTTCTCTTCAATCATAGAACTAGGAATACATAGAACTAAGCAATAGTACTAGGCCTTCAAAATCAATGACAGAAGTTATAATATAGAAAAAGGAAGATAATCAGCTTTTTCACTTACGAGTTAAACTATAATTTAAGTGACTACATTTTCTAACCTAAAAGTTAGGATTTATGGTTGGACAAATACTAGTGTATTTATGGCCACAGAATATTCAAAACTGGTACAGTGTTGGAAAATATAGGATATATGATTGTAATTGGTATAATGTAATTTTTTAAAGATTGGTATACTTGTTTTCTTAACAATGACTTTGTATCTGAAAATGCTTCCCCATCTATCCCTTGAGAATCTGTTCTCTCACCGTATTTGGAACTCTACATAAGATCTCTGAAAATGACCTTCAGTGTGAAACTGCTTATCTTCCTCATAGCCATCTAATATGTCCCCAGCAATAACACGTAAAACTGATTAAAGATATGCATATGCCTCTCCTGCAATTTACTGGTCTTGATTCTTCACAGTGAGATGTGCTAATAAAAAAAGCAAGAATACCATTCTATGCAAAAGGTATATAATGATTAACATGTTTCATATCAAAACGATTATATTCACTTCATACAATTTAATCAAATCCCTACAATCCTTCCCTCTACCCTTCTCCTTCCCCATGGTGGGGAACATAACCACTCATACAGTCTCGAGAATTTTTAAAGTATCATCCCCTTTAAAAATAGATTGATTAGGGCTTCCCTGGTGGCGCAGTGGTTGAGAGTCCGCCTGCCAATGCAGGGGACACGGGTTCGAGCCCTGGTCTGGGAAGATCCCACGTGCCGCGGAGCGGCTGGGCCCGTGAGCCACAATTACTGAGCCTGCGCTCCGCAACAAGAGAGGCCGCGACAGTGAGAGGCCCGTGCACCGCGATGAAGAGTGGCCCCCGCTCGCCGCAACTAGAGAAAGCCCTCGCACATAAACGAAGACCCAACACAGCCATAAATAAATAAATAAATACTTAAAAAAATAAAAAAATTGATTGATTCAAAACAAACGTTCAAAACAATGTTTAACACATATTAAAAGAAAGTTAGAGAACAATCTCACTTTTCTCTATCACATAAGATACCAACAACCACCCTGGGCCACTCTTATCATGCGTTAAAAGTTCTCTCATAGCATGTGGTTCAAAGCCAACCAGTGACAATTATTAAAAGGAGCAAGAGGGGAGACAGGCACAGGATACAAATTAAATTCTTCAATATATCATTCGACCAACATGTACAATATATTCACTTGCAGACATGTTTAAGAAATGGTCCTTAAACAGAAACAATATAAATATTACTATAAGGAAAATACCTTCTCCATATGATATAGCAAACTCAGTCCAAAACTTAGTATTCAACGCATCATTTCGGGACACACTCTACACTCCCTAAATCTGCAAAAATAGCCAACTATTCTGCTATAAATTTGTTTGGGATGAAGATAACTCTCTTCATTATAGTAAAATAAATTTTATCACATGCATTTTAGGGAAGCAGCTTAATAAGTTACTCATTTATATTTCTTTCAAATATAAAAGTCTGAGGAGTCTCAAATAATCATTAAGAACAAACTGACTTTTAAACAAAAGCTTTTTATAAATAAAAATGTACTTGAAAGTAATCCTACAAAAACATACAAAGAGTCCTCATATGTAACTATCAAAACAATACCCAATATCAAACATTTAACTATACACATTTAACTACTGATATATATTCAAGTAGAAGGCTTCAGAGTAAAATTTCCGTGTCTTTTCCACTTAAGGGCAAGTTTTTTGAAAAATATTCCACAGACAAATAGATATTTTTTAAATAGACTGTACAACCACTACGTTGATTTTAACAATACCTCAAGTAAAGTTAACTTAGAACAAATACTAATAGTTAGAAATATTAAGTTTTATACAATGTTTAATTGCCCTTGCCGTAATACAAAGAAGTTCATAAATTATCTTAAGATAAATCTATATTTTTCCCTAGTTTGTGAAAACTGCAATAACCTTTCTATTAAGAATAACTTCTGATTAAACCACACTCAGTAACTGAGATTCAAACAATCTCCCAGATGGAGCAGCTGGGAGAAAATAAAGAGGACAGTTTTAAAAAAGAACTTTGATGCTGTAGATAAGATGATACGACATTAAAAACCAGTGTGACTGGAGTCTGCAAAATATAAATACATAACAGTGAAAGAAAACCCTTTAAGGCCAATGAGGAAAATGCAATTTACAGGATCATCTATGACTAAAATTCTGAGCTCAGCCTTTCTTATTTATAAAATTTTTGCCCAAATTTCTGCAGATTACAAAGTTTAAAAACTTTTAAAAATCCTATAGAGTGGACTTAAACATACTTATTAGTATTAGGTAATGTTTTATGCTTAAGAAGTCTACCAAATATTATTTAAAAATCCAATTTTACATAAAGTATGTTGCACTACTGATTGCATTTTATAGAAAAGAAAAATTAAATGACATTTGAAAGTGACATTGGGTTAAATAATGAAATTGAGAACATAAATCAGCCTTAAGTTCCAATTAAAATTTCTAACCATTATTTCTATTCTCACAGATCTTGGCACAAATATTTTTAAACTGCAGTAGTCTACTTATTTTTTTTGCATGTATTTAAAAAAATTTTAAATTACATTCCCTCAATAATGATAAATCCAAGTAATGAAATTTTTACCTATGCTCTAAATTAGCAATTCTTTGACAGTCCTTTGAAATTTAAAAAAACAAAAAACAAAAAAATGAAAAAAAAAACTTGAAAACATTTCTTTTAACACCACAACTTCAATCTTCATTTTTACTCATTTGTTCAATAGAGGAACTAACAGCCTATACTAAAAAAATCAATGGCATCATTCTAGCTGTTCCCTTAATTTTTATAATATTCAATTATGTTAAGAGCAATAAAACTGTGCCTGTTATCCCAAAGTTGTGCTCTCAACCCATATTCAACATGAAAATAATTTCTTGCTTTCTGTCTCATGCACAAGAACAAAACAAAAAACTATTAAAGTGCTCAAAAGATACTCTGAACACTTATATACTCACATGCTTAGCTCTTAACCCTTAAATCCCTTCTCTAGGAATAAGACTTCTCTAAAATTGGGGAGGAAGGGTGTCACTCTTACACAGCCAGGCATGAATAGCATAAAGCAAAGTAAATTTGACTGATTATTCTTAATTAATTTTGTGTCCAGTTCCTCCCTTTCCCCCTTATTCCACCATAAAGTTTGAGCTAACTCATAAGCAAGTTCTACTCATATTAACTCACATTTCTTTTTTTAAAGTCATCAAAGTGAAATGATTTCAGAATGAAAACTCCTCAAGTACTCCATTCAATATCTCCTGCGATTTCAAATAAACCCAACTGCCTAACAAAAAGAGAAAAAAGCTCCCAGGAAAGTTAGAGTATGCAGTTGTTCTTTTATCAAAATAGATTTCTCACAAGTGACCCAAACACAATTACAGCTTAGGAAAATCAAGCCTTTAATTCTGAAGAATAATTTGCACCTAGAGAAAAATTCAAGGTGATGGTTTTCACTGCATGTGGACTTTAGACCAAATCTATTTATTTTAACTTTGCTGAACTCTGGGTATAACCACTTGTTGGCCTATGTTGCAGGACCACCGTCCTAGTGAGAGCATCTTACAACAAGCTGCTTTTGATACCTTACTAATTAAACTACCTTGGATAGGATTCCAGACAAACCTGACCATAAAATTTTGGCATTCTGATTTGGTTTCAATGTACTCTAAATGGTACAACACTAGATCACATGGCAATTTTTCTATTCAGTTAAAACCTTAATACGTAGCATATAAGTGCCACAACTTCGAATTTAGCAAGCCCATAAATATTAACTTTGCCCCCAAACATTTTGGGGAAAGGGATAATTCAAGGAACACACTGACAAATCTTAACATTATGCCAAAAATGTTTTGTTTTTTTTTTTTTGCCATACTGCACAGCATGAGGGATCTTAGTTCACCGACCAGGGATCAAAGCACGGAGTCCCAGCCACTGGACGGGCAGGGACATTCCCAAAATTTGTTTTTAAATTGTACGACAACTGACTTTTCATAAATCAAATCACATTTGATAAGTACCATATAAATAAAAGGGATTAATTATTTGAAGGCACCTTTTAGTGAATCCTTTTTGTAAAATTTAGAAGTCTCATATAACATAACTAACCACTACTTGTTTTGTAATCTTATACTTGTAAATATCAAAGTTCTTGAAGTAGAGCATAACTGCTTTCTTGGGCTAAATACATCCCAGCATTACTGCCCTGCTCTCTCTTTCCCAAGTTTTAAAAATGTCACCCAAAAAAACAGCTATTCGTCTGTAGTAGAATATACAACACTAGGAAAGTCGAAAAAAGAAACTAAGTGATTTTTTAATGTAAAATAGAAATGTATGTACTCCCAAAGATAGGTCAACGAATTATTTTTGGCAATGATCACAATAAATGCCGAATTAAAATGATTTTAAAAAAAATCAAGATATGCATTTCTTAAATCACTTTCCCACGTGCCTTTGTCACCTGGAGGAAACTGTTCAAGAACTGTTTCTCTCCATGAACACATGACCTCCACAATGGCACCAAGGTCAACGAGACTTACAGGAGGGGGGTATGCTGAGTAAGTGCTGATTTGCCCAGTTCTACAGTTCCCTTTAAAAAGAGAGGAAGATAAATAAAAATTAAAATTTATTTATATAGTACAGGAAAGGAAATGATGTTCCAAGTCGTAACATTCAAGTACCCCATTACAGAATTGCATATAGACGTATGTCAGCAACAGCCACAGGAGCAAGATGTAAAAGGGGCATCACAGCACAGAACCAGGTACAAAAATTGCTGCACAGAAAGAATTAACAAGATACCAAACTGAAAAATCCTCCCTTAATTCTTGTACTGAAAACCTTTGGTACCCTGGCTACATGCTACAACGACTCAATTTCAAAGTGAGAGTCTCTGCTGACAGAACTTCTTGAAAAAAGACGAATAACCAAAGATCCATAAACAACCGAAGAAGCACCCGCGTATCAGAAATGCTCAGGTAAGAAGTAAATTTGTATATGCTGAGCCTGCCAGTTAATGTGAAATTCACCAGGTGTCCCAGTGTTCCCTCATTCTTTACCAAAGATCCCTTCGGACATTTCCTCAGCTGTCACAATCCCCAACCTTTCACAAACCAGAAGTTTTCTTGGATGAGATTTAAGCTCTAAAACACATTACCCACTTGGTATAATCTGTTTAAACAGGACTTACACGCAAAAAGTCCTTATCATGTGAAATTACTTTATTTCAAATTTCCAAACAACTTTCAAATATGAAACAAACATATGTCAGAGGTAGCACCTGAAAATTTAAAAGTGACTTAGCGGAGAGCAATTCAGCTATGGATAATTCATTCCAACGTTTGGTAAATAGGATGCATGCATTATAATAGTAGAAGACTAAAGAGGGGAAAAAAATCTGCAGAAGCACTGGGGATTTATTCACAATCAGCAGAGAACTGGGCTGACAGCAGTCTTCCAAGTTACTTTCAGGGAAGCTCCTGATTGGTGGGCGGCACTGGGTCAATGTGATTACTTAACCCTGGCAGTTACAACTAAACTCCACTTTGATGGGCTCCAAAGCTTATGACAAAAAGACGACTGCTTGAGCATATCAAGTACTTCGCTGTCCTGCTTCTATTTCTCTCTCACACAACTAGGGGCCTGACACCTGAAACTCATCAGAAAAACATTACCTCGTTTCGGGGCTTTAGAGTTTTGTATTTATTATTTTTAAAGTCCACTGGGCATAGATTCAGTTGGGGGTGGTGGTGGTGTGAAAGATTAACCCATTTCCCGCACACACAGGGAAGAACTCATGACCATTCAAGCAGTTCCCTCTCTCCCTAGTAACTTTTTTTTTTTTTAATATCATTTAGTCCTAAAATAACCATAAGCAACAAACATCAAACATTGGCATGGCAACGTCCACACATCATGCCCTAGTGCTACCCACAGGCAGATCTGTTCCTCTCTGGTCCCCATCCAGGCGGGTCCTCCGGGTCCCTCTCGTTTTCGTCCGGTCCAGCAAGGCTTCCCCCCGAGTTTTGCTGTAAAATCCGCCACTTTCGCTGGCCCGGGCAAAAGCAAGGAGCCTCGTCCCCAGGGCAGAGTTTCTCCCAACTCCCAGCAAACATTTCCTGAGCGCTTCCAGCGGGCCCCCCGCGCGCACCTGGCCGGGCCCCTCGCCCCCTCCCCGCACTTTACCAAGCCCCAGACATGGGCCCACCTGCCTCCCGTCGCCTGTCCCACGGCCGGGTCGCCCAGCCAACTCCTGCCCGGAGGCTGCACTCCCCCGGGTCCCGAGCCCCCATCAATCCGGGGCCGACCCCGAGGGTCAGGGGCGCCAAGAGGGGTCCCCAGACAGGCTGACCCCGCGACGCCCCCCAGAGGCCGGGTCCCGCGCGCCTGTCAGCGCCCCCGGAAGGGGTCAGGCAGCGGGGCTGAGCTCGCCGGGTGCCCTGTCCGCTCCTGACACCCTCTCCCCCCACCGCACTCACCTGGCGGTCTCCGGCCGAGGGGCCGGGCGAGGGGCTCGGGGGTCGCGCGAGGAGGCCGCCGGGCCGCCCGCCGCGGCCCCCACCCTCGCTCCCGCTCCCGCTCCCGCTCCGGCTCCCGCTCCCTCTCCCGCTCCGGCCGGCGCGCGCCCCGGGCCCGACGCGCGCCTGGAGCGCCGGGGGGGAGGGGGCGCGCGGACGCGCGAGCGCCGGGGGAGGGGGCGCAGGAGGCGGGGGCAGGGGGCGCGGCGAGAGCAGCGGCTCGGCGGCGTCAGCGGAGAGAAAGCAGCCTCGGCCGCGTCCGTCATGGCGCGCGGCGGCAGCGGCGGCTCCCTCCAGCTTCCCGGCTCCCTCGCCTTTAGTTTGACCTTTCCCTCCAGTGTGTCTCAGGGAGAGCAGCGGTGCGCGCGCGTGTGCATGTCTCTCTGTGTGTGTGCGCGCGCGCGGGGAAGGGGCCGGGTTCGCTCCCCGACGCCTGACGTCACTGCTATGGCAACGGCAGCCCCGCCCCTTGCCGCCTGTTTCCTGCCCCGCCCTCTGTGCACGTTCCGGGGCCTCACGTGCTCACTCACACGCACGCACGCACGCTCGGAGCGCGCGCGCCCAGAGCGTTGACGGGGGCGAGTTGGGAGGTCATCTGGGCCTCCTGGTAGCCTCCCTGAGTTCAACCAATCCAGTGAGGAGAAGCCGTGGGCGGGGCGGGCTCGGCTGCCAGAGCGGCGTGAAAAATTTCCCAAGGCGGAGCGAAAACCTTTCCTGAGCGACTGAGCATGCCCGGTGGTGAAAGGTGAGCGTTGCCTGAGGGTTTAGGTGGGTGGCGGGGGGAGGCGGTCCGGTAGTCGAGGGAAGGGAACTCCGGGGGCCAGTATAGGGGTGTTTAACTGGTATCGAACTGGGACTGCGTGGTGTGAGTCAGGCAACCCCGGATTGCAATCCGGCCCGGCCGCTGTTGCTGTGTGACCTTGGACGTGTTACTTAACCACTCTGAACTGAATGTCTTGAGTAAAATAGGGTTACTAAAATCTACCATAGTGGTTGTGAGAAGTAAAAGCGTGGAAAACGCCTCACCTGGCAAATTGTAGACCCCAAACACTTAGTTATTAATATGGAGTCCACGGCCTCCTTATTTTACGAATGGGGACACAGGACTCAGGGAGATTAAGTGACCTGTTCAATGTCAGGCAGTGGCAGAGACCCAGGCTTCAAGTTCAGTACTCTTTCCTACATGGCCTTCCCTCAGGGAGAGGGGGAAAAAAACACACTACAGAAAAACATGTAAAGATGTTTCCTTTGCTCTCTGTGGATCCCTTTTTAATCCACACCAATTCTCTTCCCATCCTCCCAAAAGTTTGGAACTCTGGACGTAAGGGCTGGACAGCCTTGGTGCAATTTTTGGAGGGCAGTTATTTGGCTCTCGATGATTTGACCCTGAACAAACAACAGAATGGTGCTTTCCTCAATTCCCTTGGGGAGCCTAAATTTCTTCTAAAGTTTTGGTTAAAGTGTAAACACAGTAGCAAGGAGCTCCAGTTCCTCCACAATTTCTAGCTACCTGAGGAAAGATTAACTCAGTTGACCAATGTTTACCCAGCATCCACTGAGTAGGTAAGAATGCTTCTCCAGCCCACAAAAGGCCTGTGACCTCAGGTCTGTGCAGGTACCTTATGATTCAGACCCACTGGTGACCCCATCGTTCCTTGTGCTTCTAGTCCTTTATCTGACTTAGCTCTTAATCACTTACTGTCTCATGGTATTTCTTTTTTTTTTTTAATGAATTTTTTAAATTATTTATTTATTTTTGGCTGTGTTGGGTCTTCGTTTCTGTGCGAGGGCTTTCTCTAGTTGCGGCGAGTGGGGGCCACTCTTCATCGCGGTGCGCGGGCCTCTCACTATCGCGGCCTCTCTTGTTGCGGAGCACAGGCTCCAGACGCGCAGGCTCAGTAGTTGTGGCTCACGGGCCTAGTCGCTCCGCGGCATGTGGGATCTTCCCAGACCAGGGCTCGAACCCGTGTCCCCTGCATTGGCAGGCAGACTCTCAACCACTGCACCACAAGGGAAGCCCTCATGGTATTTCTTGAATGATATAGTGCTATTTAACTCTAGATTTGCTGTTAACTTTTTTAAAGTATTTGTCTCCTTTCCTGTCTTATACACCCCCCCCTCCCCAAAATACCTAAATCTGATCTTGGTAAAGGGCATCGCCAGCTCCTCAAACATGCCCTTATATTCCCCACTTTCTCTCCAGAAATTAATTCACTTGAGCCTTTCAAATTCCACCTAAAACGTACTTGCTTCCAAAAGGTCTTGCTGGATCTACTCAGAATGAATTAGTCCCTTTTCCTGAGCACTTGGTACATTCGTTGCTTCGGACATTGTTCGCAGTAAACTTTGTTTTCTGTGATTTGTGCACATGTCACCTAGAGAAAACTTCTCTGAACATCCATATATGGGTTGGCTGTTCCTATTCCTTGCTCTCATAGTATCTTATGGTCTAATATATTGCTTCTTACCCGTTCCTTTACGGTTTGATTTATTTACCTTCTCCATCAGATGTAAAACTCTCTAATGGCAGGAAACATGTTTAGTTCCACTTTGCATTTCCAGCATTAACCTCAGTACCACAGCTACAGAACGACTAGGTATTGAATGGCTGAATGGGCTCCTTGCCTACTGCATAAAGTTCTTAGGGGCAGACTTTACTTTGTATTTATATCTCAGAACCAAGGATTTTCTGGGAAGTTATAAATCTTGGACTACTCTAAAAGGCACCAGAAATTACATGGTCACACTCATGCAATGAAGGAAGGCTTTGGCAGTAGCGTCAGATACGGAGCAGAGCAAGAAGTAGGAAATCCAGGGAGAAAGAGGTGATTTCTTAACTGCTGCTGTGGACCTAGAATGAGAGATTTTCAAATGTTGTTAAGGATATCAAGCAGATTCCTCCAAGGTGTGTCCGTGATGTTCCTCCCAGAAAAGGGGAACAGTTATGCAAAGAGGAGTCTTGGAAAAGAGATCAAGCAGTGTTTGCTTACTCTGAACTGGTAGCATTTGTTCCTTTCCCTAACTGGGCACAAGAATCTAAAGCCTGGTGCTGTTCTTGTGTGTAATATTGTTCTCCCTCTGCTACGCTATTTAACTACCTATGTGTGTGTGTGTGTGTGTGTGTGTAGATGTGCGTAAATCCTTACCAAATCTAGTCCTTTTATTCCTCATCATGTGAATGGCACTGCCAAACACCCAATAGCAGGAGTCATTCTCAGTTTATCCCCATCTCCGTTCTGTCAGTCTCTGAGTCCCATAACGTCTTCCTCTTAAATGGCGGTGGTAGCCATGAACTGCCCTCAGGCTTCATGTGAGCCCTCATATCTCTCGTCTGGACAAAGCCCTCCTAATTGGTCATTTCACCCCATCTTGGCAGGTCCAGCCCAACTTTCCCCACATCCCAGACTCCAGAGGGACTTTTCTGAAACCCAGAGAATTGACCATGTCCTCAAACAGCTTAAAAATCTTCCAGGGCTCCTCCATGCCTCCTCAGGAAAAAAGATCACACTTCAATGGTTTTTTTATGCTTCATCCTCAACCAATTTCTTCAGCCACGTCTCCCACTACTTTTGCAAGAACTCTTTTGCTCCACGGATGTTGAAAACGTGCAGCTTCTCATACATACCATGTTCTCTGTGCACACAGGTTCACCTACCTGCGATTCTCTGCCCAGGCCCTCTCTACCAGGTTAATTGCATCTGTGCTTTTTAGGTCTATGAGGACAGTCGTGCTTCATCCCTCTGGCATAGCTCTTCTTATTCTGTGTTGTGAATATACTCCATGTGCTCTCATGTCTTATCTTCACTAGAATGTGAGCTACTTGAGGGCAGGGGTCTTGGCATATTTTTTACCTGTATGGAACTCTAACACCTACCAGGGTGCCTGGCACAGGATAGGTACTCAATAATTGTTTATTGAATAAATGAATGGATTATGAGCTCCATGAAGGAAAAAAAGTATTACATTTCTTTGATTCTTCACAAAGCCAGGCCCAGTATCACGAAGTAATAAGTAGGTACTTAAAGTAACAACGAATGAATGAAAGTGTAGTAATGAGGTATTAAAAACCTACCATGCACCCCTCACCTTCCGAGATGGCCCACACTCTGTCTGTGGAGTGTCTATCTCCCCGAATAAAACTTCTTTCAACAAAACAAAACAACCTACCATGTATCAGGGACTAAACTTAATACTTTCCATTCATTGGCTCAGTTAATCCCCCAGCAACCCTATACAGGAGACATTGGTATCTACATTCTGCAGATAAGGAAATCAGAGCTTAAGGAGGGGACATGACTGGGCCAAGGTCACACTGTTAGTTGTTGGCCAAGCCGGGATTTGATTTCAAGTTCACCTAACTTGGAAATGGACTATTACGGAAGGTATTCTGCTGCTGCTGCCGTTGTGATGGTGGTAGTACTGCTGGTGAGGATGACTTTGACATCTCTTTTGTCATAACCGAAGGCTCCTACTTCTTATCAGAGAAATCAGTGCTCCCTGTGCTGCAACAGGAAGAAATGTGATTGCATTACCTGCAGTCAATATGTACAAGTCAGGTTAAATGGAGGGGTCATATTTTTTCTTTTTCTTTTTTTTTCCAGAATTATTTTTTCTGTAACTGAAATAAAGATTACTTAGTTTTAGGATACAAATGTTGCACATATAAGGATAAAATGTTTAAAATTGGTCTTTGGGATATGAAGGACCCAGCTGAGGCCATTTTGGAGGCTAGAAAATGAAAACTTTTTTGGGTTAGTAACATGGTCAGTTCATGAAGAGCTAACGTGAATCTTAGTATTTAAAAGGCAATCCTTAAAAAGTTGGGTTAGGAAAAAAGACACTGGGTAAGTACCTCATTAGGAAGAGGCGGAGAACATTTGGTTCCTGTCTGGAGGGAGTCTCTTGCTCCAGGCTTACAGTACCAAGAGGCGCCTGGAGTTGGAGTGGGGCTCCCACAGAGTTACAAGCACACCCTTGACTGGAGGGCACGCTCCCCTCTCTGGGAAGGTCAACATCTTTGACCAGAACATAGACTTGTAGGGGCAGGTGGTGAATGAGGAGGAAGCGGGGAAGGGAGAGCCCACATCTACCCAGTTAGCCAACCAGCTCCATCAGTCCTGGTGATGAGCAAGGGAAACCAGCTGTTCTACCCTCATAGCTTGTTCAGGCTGATACATTGAAATTGGCGGCTATGTGGATGCTGTACACTGCACAACCCTAGGGGGAGCTATTTACATGGGTGTCCATATGAATGACATCCTCTGTACAGTACTCAACGGGTAGCCGTCCTGACTGTAATATATTCAAGGCACATCTCTGTCTACTTTGGCAATTTCAATGATCCTGATTAAACCTTTGATAATACAAATAAATAAATATTTATTGACTGCCTACCAGTTATCTTCTCAGAAATTTAAATGACTTTTATTGTACAAAGTTATTCCTAACGATTTGGGCATATTTCAAAGTGCTTATTAGACTAATAGCATTACCATTCATTTATTAATTCTAATAAACAACAATTGAGCAGTGAAGTTCCAGGCATGATTCAAAAGGCTGGATTCAACAAATGTGTTGAACACTAACTACAAATCTTACAAAAACTATTAACTGATTCCTTCAAAAAAAAAAGCTTATGCATTTTTGCAGTTTGTCTATGCCACTTTACATATGAAGGTAGTCTCCAAAGCCTCTTTATTTCATAGACACTCATCTACTAAAACCTGGTTTTTGCATTTGCAACAATCCAATATACTAGGATACCCCAGTGAATATAAAGCTTTTACATACTTTTTTTTTTACATCCTTTTTTTTTCCCCTCCTAGCTCTATCAAGAGAAGGGCCAGAAAGTTAAGTTGGCTGCTTGAAAGGTTTCCTGGAAGCACTAGGGAAACCATTTTTCATAGAGTAAGTGTGTGACTGCATTGTCCAGGAAAGAGAGTGTAATCAGTCTTGGATCCCTGGATCACTCTGGGGAAGAATGCTGATCTCCACCTAGAAACATTTCATTTGGACTGTTAGATGAGCAAGAAATAAATGAAAATTGGGGGGTTTGTTTGTTTTAGCAGCAAGCTCTACTCAACACCTTCACTGGAAAAGGAGACAATATGGCCATGTTTGTACCCCAAATTTGCTGACTGCTCATACAAGTAACATTACATTCTTAACTTTGGAACCCAATTAAGGATGGCTCTGCCTCCAGTCTTTATTAAATTGCTTCCAAGTGTTTGGATGGTCTACCTATGTGTGACTGTCGCTACTGGAAAATTGTTATGCGCAGTTCCAAAAGCTGATAATTAGCTTAAAAAAGCCACTTAGGAGGAACAAATACACACATGCATACATAGAGTCGCACACACACACAAACACAGTAATATGCAGACTTTCAGGTAACTTTTACCATTTTAACTACTGTCATCATCAGCAGCATATTCCTCATTATTTTTTTTTTAATTAATTTATTTTATTTTTGGCTGCATTGGGTCTTCATTGCTGCACACAGGCTTTCTCTATTTGCGGTGAGCGTGGGCTACTCTTCGTTGCGGTGTGCGGGCTTCTCATTGAGGTGGCTTCTCTTGTTGTGGAGCATGGGCTCTAGGTGCACAGGCTTCAGTAGTTGTGGCACATGGGCTCAGTAGTTGCGGCACACGGGCTCTAGAGCGCAGGCTCAGTAGTTGTGGCGCACGGGCTTAGTTGCTCCGTGGCATGTGGGATCTTCCCGGACCAGGGCTCGAACCCGTGTCCCCTGCATTGGCAGGCGGACTCTCAACCACTGCACCACCAGGGAAGCCCCCCTTCCTCATTATTTTTTAAGTCAAGAGGCTTAAAGAAATCTGAAATAATAATCCAGAATATTCGTAACAACTCAGGAAGAATGAATGAGGTGACCCCAGGAAGGTAGTGGGCTGTCCTTTTTATGAATCATCGTCACAGTCTCTCTGTGCTGTTTGTCCTATGACCTCAGGTGGCATGCAGCATTATGCCAGGCATCTGTGTTTGAGTGACCCTCTAACTCCTCCAGAATTACTGTAAAGTTGAAGGTAGGATTTGCTCCTGATATTTTATGTGAGCATCGGTATGAAAGGCTGCAGCATGGGTGAGTGAGCAGTTTATTCTCGCTGGGGATGGGGCTCAGGATCCACCCCCTGCAGGCCACAATTTTGCCCTGGGGCAGACTGTTCAGTCTTTCTGTTGGACTGGCAATTTGAGCCAAGCTAGGGGCCAAAAGCCATAATGGACTAAAAACTAGGGAGGTGAGTTCTGTTAAATTACAATAACATCCAGACTTCCAGGGAAGCTGCAAAAGTCATTCCTGTCAGATGTACTCAAAATCAACAGCCAAATTACTCCTGCTAAATGCTGTGAGCTACTGAATAAAGCCCTGTACTGTTTTAAATAGTAATTCAAACCCTCTAGTCCCATGCCTCAATAATAATTATGAAAATTCTCATCAGTATCCTCTGTAATGCATGGTAATGATTATTTAATTGATTGACTACCACGTGCAAGGTACTCTTTTAGGTGCTTTATGTGTGCCGGATGCTCAAGTCTCATGACAGCCTTGCAAGGTTATAAGGAATAGCAAGAAATAAGAGTTGTTATCCCATCTTATAGATGGGGCAAGAGAAATTCAGGGCACATAAGCAACTTGCTCAATGTCACCCCAGTGGTGATATCAATGTAGTTAAAGTATATTCTTTGAAAAAAAAAAAAAAAAAAAAAGACTTCTGTATATAAGAGCTGATTCCAAGCTCAGGGACATTTTAAACAAATTTTTACTAGAAAAAAGTTACTATGGTAAACATTAAGAATAGAGAGGTGTCCTCGTCAAGCAACTCCTATCATGAATAATTTGGAATTAAAGGGTTTTGAATGATCTCTGTCTTATTTTCCTTGGAGCAGAGCCAAGTTCTTAATACGAGTTTCTACAAAAGAGGAACCTGGGGCTGAATCTTATTTATAGAGGCAAAAGATGTTTTAAATTTCAGTCTCACATTCTTGCTCTCCACTTGAATTTGCCAGTTAACACAGGAATAGCAAATGATGTGAAGACTAAGTCTTAGTTGTCTGGGTCCTGTTCCTCCTTACTGCACATCCTTAGTTTAGGTTTAAGGCAGGGTTATGCTGAGTCGTATAACTGCTCTAGTCCACAGCAAGATTTCATAGTCATACTGTGGAACAAGTATAGCTAACTTATGTTTAGTATGGTAATCTCTCAGGATCCCAGGGGATTGGTCCAGTCCTTCCACAGACACCAAAATCCATGAATGCTCAAGTCCCTTATATAAAATGGCATATCATTTGCATTTGACCTACACACATTCTCCCACCTACTTTAAATCATCTCTAGATTACTTATAATATCTAATACAATGTAAATGCTATGTAAATAGATGCAAATACAATGTAAATGCTATGTAAATAGTGCCGTGCATGGCAGATTCAACTTTAGCCTTTTGGAACTTTCTGGAATTTTTTTTTTCAAAATATTTTCAACCTATGGTTGGTTTTTTGGTTTTTTTAAATTATTTATTTATTTATTTATTTACTTATGGCTGTGTTGGGTCTTCGTTTCTGTGCGAGGGCTTTCTCTAGTTGCAGCGAGCGGGGGCCACTCTTCATCGCGGTGCGCGGGCCTCTCACTGTCGCGGCCTCTCTTGTTGCGGAGCATAGGCTCCAGACGCGCAGGCTCAGTAGCTGTGGCTCACGGGCTTAGTTGCTCCGCGGCATGTGGGATCTTCCCAGACCAGGGCTCGAACCCGTGTCCCCTGCATTAGCAGGCAGATTCTCAACCACTGCGCCACCAGGGAAGCCCCCCCCTATGGTTGGTTTAATTCACGGATTCGGAACCTGTGGATACGGAGGTCTGGAGGCCCAACTGTAATGGATTTAATTCAAATGGGGGTAGATTCATTGCTGGGCTATAGGCTGCTCATACTTGTTCACAAAGCTGACTGCACACAACGCTTCCTCATTCTGCATTTAGTGAGGTCTCACTGGTATTTTGAAATCAGCCTTTGTGGGAGTATTTACCCCATGTAAATTGGCAAATGCTACAAATCAGGACTTTTATTCCCCAAGAGGCAGTTAAACGTTTACCAGCACGCTACTGACTAGATTGTATTATTTGCTCAAAAATATCTGTTGTCTTCCCTGTGGGTCTGTATACTGCCTTTGCCTGTGAGAGGACAATATTTTTCACCTACTGCAGTCAGGCTTGACTATATGACTTGCTTTGGTCGATGGAATGTGACCGGAAGTACGTGTGCCATTTCTAAGCAGAGGAGAGTGCGCCCATTTTTTTTTCCTCTGCCACAAGCTGGCACGTCCCACATAGTGTCTGTGCCTACAATCTGAGTCCTAGAATAAAGAGGATGTGGAGCAAAATCACAGCCAACCTGTAAAGGACATAGACATAAGCAAGGGATACAGCTTTCCTGTTATCAAGATCTGGGTCTTGTTGTTACTCTGGCATTACTGAGGCTGAGCTGATTGATACAGCAATTGGGACTTATAATTGAGGCTGCCAGAGTGGAAAACCTAAGTTGTGGGGCATTAACTCTGGGACTTGGGAGTGGGAAGCAAAAAAATATGCATTGAAGGATGGAAAAACAGCAACTCATGTTATCTAGTGGCAATACATTTGGTAAAACTCTCACCTGTGATCACGGGGAGGACAGGTAAGTACTGAATGACCTTGTGGCTTTAGACAAAGAGGTTATGAAACAGAATGTTACTGACATGCCTGGGATGCTACGGTCTGCATGGGATGAAATATTATACGAAAAAGTTGAGTTTAGGAAAAAATTGTACATTTTGGAGAGATTGAAGGGAGTAGAAATGTCCAGAAATTTGAGGGCTCAGAGGAGAATGTAATTGATTCTGATTTCCATACAAAAGATAACACTGAGGACTTTAAGTGACAAAGGCTGATTAAAATTCAGCCTTGTACCAAGGATCCATAGAAGGTATGGTCCCTCTATGAAAACCTCTGAATTGATGAAGGTGACACCAATTAAATCTTTTCAACTGGACAAAATGACTCTGGGAAAAGAGATTATAAATGTGGTTCTCCCACTGAAGAAAAATAAACTCAAAATACCTGCAATTAAGTCTAGAGAGAATCATAACTAGAAAAGAATTGGGGATGTGGCCATAGGCACATGACGTTTGATTTTGGAGTCTACCACTTGCAACTAAGAGCATTCTCCATAATAAACTGCATTACAGGGTTATTGGCAGGATAAACTGAGATTGTATACATAAAACATTTAGCAAGGTAGAGTAGTTCTTTCGACTAACACGGGCCAGAGAGCAGGTAAGAAGTAGCCAAGAAATCTCAGTTAAAAGATTCAATGCTAATAATTTCAGCAAATGAAAATGATCCTGTATTGGGTCCGTGTGGTGGAATGGAAAGAACTTGGGTTGTAGAATCATATAGAGTTGAGTTTGAAATCTACCTCTGCCACTTGACAAGCTGAATGGCACCGAGCAAACTGCACACAAAAAAATTCTGGGCCTTGGTTCTCTCATCTATAAAATGGGGATAATATGGTCTCCTTGTAATGATTAACATAAATAAATAATAAAGCATGAGGCATCATTCTTGGTGTCTAGACATTCAGTATATACCGGACAGCTCTCTCCTCCAAAAGTACCGGCTACCACCACTACCTCATGCTGGCCCCTCCTGACAGAATATGATTTTACCTGTCAAAGGAAAGCAGGAGGGTTATTGCCCCAAAGCATCTTCTCCTATGATGCCTCTGACGAACAGGAAGCCTGTTGAAGAGCTGGAAAGAGGGGTGTATTGTTTTATACCCAAGGTGCTTTCTAATGAAAATTTTATGATTTTCTCAGTATTTATTATTTTGCCAGAATTCAAACAAACAAACTTGATTTGCTTCAGAAAAGAAAAGAGAGAGAATCACAAAAACTAAGAGCGGAGCTCCTGGGTAGTACAGAGCGCTGATTTGGTGAGCCCATCTCTGACGGCAGGGAGTTGTCTATCCCAGTCAGCGTGTAGCATTCCCACTGATGACCTCTGTTGTCTAAGGATGGTCATGCGCCTTCATTGGTACAATAAACTGAATTAAAGTGTATATATTCCAGTATATTCCATGCTTGGGGTGAAGACTTCTCTCTCTTGCTGGCCATGAAAAAGAAAGCACAAAGCTTCAGGACTGTTGGCTGCCATCTTGGAACTATGAGGGGAACCAGCCTTAGAATGAACCCAGATACTGAGGACAGTAGCACACAGGAATGGAAACAGCTTGCATCTGTGATGCCATCTTTGAGCTGATAACTGTACTGCACCTGGATCCCCATTCAGTCTCTGGGTTTACAGTTACAGGAGGTAATGGATTTCCTTATTTTTATGCCAGGCTATCAATGAATAGAAACTGATCAGTAATGAGAGTGGGGCAGCACCAAAGGGTAGAGTACACCAGGGGGGCTGAGGGTCACAGCCCCAAAATCTAGTCACCTGGGTTCCTATCCTGCTTCTACATTGTGCTAGCTGTGTGGCCATTGGAAAATCACTCAGCCTCTCTCTGCTTCAGTTCCTGCATCTGAGAAACAATGATAATAATAGATCTTATCTCATAGAGTTCCTAAGAGGATACATTTGCACAATTCACACAATACAGTGCCTGGCGCATAGTAAGTTTTAATATAATCTGATGCATTATCATGATTACCTCCAGATGCGAAGATCATCTGAAGATCTACAGAGTGATGCTGAACTGGGGCCCCAATTCTCTTCCTTTCTGTCCTTGACTCTGTATCTCCTCATTATGTCAGATTTTGTTCTCATTCCCTTTCTGGATCATCTTTCCTTCCCTTGTTCCTTTCACTAGCCATAATTGGCATTGATTTATGGCATTATTTGCTGTATTTTAAAATATGTAATTTTACATTTCTTCTTTTTAAGTTACAAAGTCAAAGATGGAACATTTTCTATTTCCTTCAATAAAAAAAGAACATTTAGATTTGCTTTTTTTATATCCCTATTACATTCATCTTCTTGGCTTTGGTCCAGTGTTTCACTCTGTCAAAATCATTTTAAAGCTTGACATTGCCAGTTATTGCCTTCACCATCTTTCCTGGCTTTATATCATCTGCCTTTTAAGCTTTCACCAAGTCCTTGACAAAACCTGCAATTTAGGACTACTCTATCAGTTATCAGGTTAGGCATATGTGGTGGAAAACTCTAAATCAGTGCCTCTCAAGCTTTATTGTGTATATGAATCACCTGGAGAGCTTGTTGAAACACAGATTCCTGGGCCTCAGAGCAGCTCTGTAGTGGGGACTGAGAATTTGCAGAGAAATAGTACTGAATAGGGCTGCCCTAAATAGTGACTTAATCAAGTTAGTGGTTTATTTTCTCTTATGTTAAAGAAATTCATAGGCAGGTGGTCCAGGGCTGGTACTATGGTGTCAGACCTAGGCTTCAGTCTCCTTTCTGCTGTACATGCATGCGGTTTCCTATTCCAAAATGGTTGCTTGAGCTCCAGCCATTGTGTCCACATTCAAGTCAGTAAGAATGAGGAAGGGGGTGAGGATGTCCCCTCTTTTTAAGGACATATTCCAGAAGTTGTCCATGGCACTTCCACTTATATCTTCTCAAGAAGCACTTGGTCATATAGTTAAATCACACTAGTGAAACCAGTGGGGGGGGTGGGTGGGTAACTTTGGGCTCCTGGGCACGGAAGCTTTTTTTTTTTCTGTCCTCCGTATCTTGAAGGCAAGACTCCCGCCTCCATGACCTTCCCTGAGTTCCAAAGGGCTATTTAAACAGTTGCTAATCAAGGGAGGAGCAGCCAGGAGACCACCTGAGGCAAGATTAAAGGGACCAGAGAAGCTCATCAAGATTAGGAGACCAACAATCTGAGACCCTGCACACACCCTAATCTTGTCAGCAACCCCACCCTTGAAGTATTGTTATAAAACTCATCAAATCCTCCTGGGTTGGGACACATAGTTTTTTGAGACAGGAACCTGCTGTGTCCCCCTTTGCCTGGCAAACAATAAAGCTATCCTTTTCTACTTCACCCAAAACTCTTCTCTCTGAGATTTGATCCGGCACCCATGCATAGAGGCTGAGCTTTCAGCATCACTAGTTGCAAAAAAATCTAGGAAATACAGCTTTTATGTTGGGTGCCATGTACCCAGATAAAAATCAGGGTTTTATGACAACATTAGAGGAGAACGCATTTCTGACATTACTGATTTTTCAATGTAGTCACATTCAATCTCTTCCCAACTCTCCAGCTAGAGGTTTGTGATCCAAACCCCACTATGTGCTAGGCAGTTAACTTTAAATTCTGAATTTCTAGGTCTGATCATCCTCTTGTTTGTCTGTTCAGGCTACTGTAACAAAACACCATAGACTGGGTGGCTTAAACAACAACATTTGGTTGCAGGTGAGAATCTCATCCTGGCTTGCAGACAGTGAGAGAAAGAGAAAGAGGAGATAGATTGTGCTTTGGTATTTGGTATCTCTTCTTCTAAGGACACTAATCCTATCACATCAGGGCCCTACCCTTATGACCTCATTTAACCTTGATTACCTCCTTGTAGGCCCCAATCTCTATATATAGGCACGGTGTTGGTGAGCGGTGGTTTAGGGCTTCAGTATATGAATTTTGAGGGTGAAAATTCAGTCCATAGCATCTCCTTATAGGTAAATGTTATTACTTTAATTTTAGAGTTCAGGAAATTGAGTCTCAGAGAGTTTTTGTTTTTTTTTTTTAAGATTTTTTTTTTGATGTGGACCATTTTAAAATTCTTTATTGAATTTGTTACAATGTTGCTTCTGTTTTTTATGTTTTGGTTTTTTGGCCACGAGGCATGTGGGATCGTAGCTCCCGACCAGACCAGGGATCGAACCCGCACCCCCTGCATTGGAAGGTGAGGTCTTAACCACTGGACTGCCAGGGAAGTCCCTCCTTTGAATCTTGGTTTGTGCATTTAGTTACTTTGGGACCTCAGGAAAATCATTAAAACTCTCTGAGGGTCTTCCCTGGCGGTCCAGTGGTTAAAATTTCACCTTCCAGTGCAGAGGGTGTGGGTTCGATCCCTGGTTGGGGAGCTAAGATCCTACATGCCTCTTGCCCAAAAAACCAAAACACAAAAAGCAGAAGCAACATTGTAACAAATTCAATAAAGACTTTAAAAATGGTCCACATCAAAAATATCTTAAAAAAAAAAAGATTCAAATGAATTCTGTCAAAGTTCAGGATCCTTCTAATGCATCATTCTGCATCACAGGAATGATACATTTGTTTGCAGGATGAGCCTTGAATCAGCCATATTGTTGCATAATATGCAACCACAAAAAAATCTCAGGGATAGGCATGCATTTCACTCCTGTGTCTGTGCATCATCTGGGGACCGGCTGATCTAGGCTGGGAACGACTGGGTGCCTCGAAGCTGGGGCAAGATCTGCCCCCACAAGTCTCTCATCTTCCTAGGACCCATGAGCTTGTGAGGGTCTCATGACCCACCCCTCAAGCACATTCCAACCCCTGCTTGCAGTAGGTCTGCTTCTACTCGAAGGCCAAAGAAAGTCATGTGCAGAAGACCAAGGTAAGCAGTACGCTTGTCCCAGGAGGGAGTAAATATTTTGGAATGTATTCTAATCTCCCCCAAGCCTGTAGGCATATGCATTGAAGTGGAAAGAGAGCCAGACTGAGAATCGGGAGTCCTGAGCTCTGGGTCCAGATCTGCCGTTAATGGCTTGTGTGACCTTGGACACATTACTAATCCTTTCCGGATCTCGAAGGCCTATTCAGACTTTGGCCGTAAGAAGCTATAGCTTGAAAAAACAAATCACTGCCTCTCGAACTCCTAATCTCCTCTCAGTGTAGTTTAGTCTCTTTACTTATTCTGAGCTAAAATACACACAGCTCTAGAGCCCCTTCTCAACTGCTGGGCGAATGGTCATGACTCTGTTAATGATCAAACTGGAGCACCATGCAGCAGTCCCGCTGGTCACATGAAAGCTCAGGAAGAAATGAAGCCACTGGGAAAAGCCACCGATGCCATGACCTTCTGTTCCCAGGGCTGGAGTGCAGGCCGAGCCTCTGCTCAGACAGGTGAGCTTTAATTTTGGTGATTTATGATAAAGCCTCTGAGCGCGTGGGTAAACATGCCATGGTTTATTTTGCAGAATTAATGAAGTCTGAGTAATCTTTCAGTCCCCAGCAGATTCTGTTCTGAGAAATGAAGCGAGACCATCAGGCTTTTGTGTGAATTACGGAGGGAGGATTCACGACGCGGGAATCATCCGGTATCCTCACGACGTGATCTCTTCAATCCCGAGCATCTCTGGGTGGAGGCTTTGCCATCGTTAGACGGGATGACTGCTGACTAGGGAGAGAGCCTTCTAAGAACACCATGTGATACAGTAATAGCTGCTACAGTTAATTGAGCTATTACCACGTGTCAGGAGCTCTGCTTGATCCTTCACACACATGGTCCCAATTATTGGAAAAAGCACCCGCTTTTTTTTTTTTTTTTTTTTTGTGAACGCACCTCGCATGTGAGCTCTTAGTTCCCTGACCAGGGATCGAACCCGCGCCCCCTGCACTGGAAGCTCAGAGTCTTAACTACTGGACCACCAGGGAAGTCCCAAGAGCGCCCACTTTGACTTGGATACATATTAGCTCAAATTCCGGCCTCATCATTTACAAGCTGGGTGACCTTCAGTGTGTAGCATGGGCACGGTTTTTGCCTCTCACCCTGTCTTTCACCCACAACTTCTCTGCCTGCCCACATTCTATAGCATGGATCATTCCAGCACGGTGACATCTCACACTTTGGTAGGAGAGATAAATATGTAAACAGCAAACTATATTGAAAATAAAACTCATGAACCCTTGGGTGGGTCCATGCTGCAGGCTGGAAAACTCAATTTATCTACAACACTGAGGCTAAATCTCTCTTAAAAAGAATTGGAGGTTATAAAGACTTGTCTCAAAATTTGTGGTTGCTATTACTGGGATACACAAATGAGGTGAAGGAGGTTATAATGTAATGGAAAGGGCATTGGGATAACAATCAGGAGAGCTGAATTGGAGTCCTGATTCTGTTGATCAAAATGTGTGATTTGGGGCAAGGTCACTTTTTGAGTCTTGGTTTCCTCACCGGTAAAGTGGGGAATGTTAACGCCTGTCCTGCATTCTGCACAGACTTCTTGCAGAGACCCTAGCAAATAAAAGCTGTCAATGAGGACTTCCCTGGTGGCGCAGTGGTTAAGAATCCTCCTGTCAATGCAGGGGACATGGTTTGATCCCTGGTCTGGGAAGATCCCACATGCCGTGGAGCAACTAAGCTCGTGCGCCACAGCTACTGAGCCTGCACTCTAGAGCCCACGAGCCACAACTACTGAGCCTGCGTGTCTCAACTATTGAAGCCCGAGCACCTAGAGCCCGTGCTCTGCAACAAGAGAAGCCACCGTGGTGAGAAGCCCGCACACTGCGACCAAGAGTAGCCACCGCTCGCCGTAACTAGAGAAAGCCCTCATGGAGCAATGAAGACCCAATACAGCCAAAAAAAAAAAAAGGCTGTCACTGATTAGCAACTCCATTTTACAATTTTACAGATGGAGAAACTGGGGACAAAAATGTAATGGGTGAGACAGAAGAAAGACAGGTCTCCTAGTATTTCTCCAACCTCATCTTGTACCACTGTTCTCCCCACTTACTCTGTTCTAATGATGTTGGCATTTGGTCCTTTCCTTGAATAAACCAAGCTCACTCCCACCTCACGGCCTTTGCCCTTGCTGTTTCCTCTCCCTAGAGTGTTCTTCTCCTAGATCTTCATGTTCTTCAAGAAAGGTTTGGCCCCCTGTTCTTCAGGTCTCAGCTCAGACATCACTTGCTCAGAGAGGCATTCCATAGACACCCATCAAAGGTGTTCTCTCTCCCAGGCTCCCTTTAGCACATCATCCTGCTGTATTTTCACATAGCATTTATCACTTCCTGAGATTATCTTATTTACTTGTTGGCTTGTTAATTGTCTCCCACCACTCTTTCTGCTTGAGAAGAGAGACCCTGCTCATTTTCTGCTGCATCTCCAGTGCCAAGAACAGGATTTGGCATGTAGTAGACACACAATCTTTTTTTTTAATGAATGAATTAGCATGTATAGATTTAGCTTATTCTTTTTAATGGCTTTATTACATCCCATATGGGTGTACCATAACTCACTTAACCAGGCCTTTAGAGATGGATACTCCATTTGTTTTCACTCTTTCTTTTCCACTCTTGTTCATTTTTATTAATTTTTTTTTTTTTGCTCTAAAAAACAAATGAGTATAATCTGTGCGTACTTTGTAGGTTTAGCTTTAGGTTTAGGAGTGCAAAGGGCATGTGCATTCACTAACTGTGAGATATACTGACAAATTTCCCTATATAATGTTTCCATCAGCTCACGTCCCCATCAACTGTGTATGATGACACCAGAGCAGAGTTCCCTCCAAGTCCCTGCCAATAACACATTCTTTATTTATCTATTTTTATTTATTTTTGGCTGCACTCCATGGCTTGTGAGATCTTTGTTCCCCAACCAAAGATTGAACCTGGGCCATGGCAGTGAAAGCGCTGAGTCCTAACCACTGGACCACCAGGGAATTCCACAATAACACATTCTTACTGAGAAGATGTTATTGCCCTCCCCCGTGCCCTCCGAAGTGCTCCATCTTCTTTACTCGTTACCTGAGGAGAGGCTCTGCACTGCAGCTCTGCTGTGTTTCTGTGTCATTTGAATGCTCTAGGCATGTTTTCTGCCTCTTTATTTGCATTCTACAGGCTGCTATGGCAAAAGAAGGGATATTTTAAATGCATTAGTGTCTGTAGAGATTATTTATTGTTCAGCAATATTCACTCCCTTCCCTCTACCCCCATGAGAGGAAAGTACTGTCTCTACTCCCTGACTTTGACCTTGCCACGTGATTAGCTTTGGCAAATAGGATGTTAACAGATGTGCTGTGAATAGAAGCTTGAACTATGCTTACATGCTTGGGCTTACTAGTGCTCCTGCCTTTTACCATGAGAATAACGTGCCTTAGGAAGTGCCTACACCAAGGAGGTTGAGGAACACGGGGAGCACACCTGGACTCAAGTTGCACTTGGAGCTAAACCTGAAGAAGCTCTGCCTAGATCAACAGAACTCCAAATGCCCTGTAGATGTGTAAGCGTACTGTCATATGATGCAGAGATTTTTGTTCTTATTTGTTACACAGCAAAAACTGACTGGTACAAAGCTCAGGTTGAACATGTAGCTCCCAATTTGCTGCACCTTGGCACTTGCTATGTCAAATATTAAACACCTCCTAGGACAGTGGTAGCAGAGGAATATTTAAACTACCCATATTCACTTTGTGTGGGTTTCATTGGTCCTTGAAGAAACAAAAGGCTAAGTGAGTCCTAGGTGAGGTGAGAAAGCAATACCACTGCTGGAACAGTATGAGCAAAGTTGTAGAGGAAGGAATGTGAAAGATCTGCTCTAGGACTAGTGAGCAGCCTAGATTTTAGATCACTTGTTGAAGAGTATTGGGAGGAGGCAGTACTCAGCGTATTTGGGTTAGAAACTAAGAAACTGAGGAAGTTAGAATTAGCTTTTACTCTTTAGCTACTGGCTTGAGCAGAGAAATGTAAGCTACAGAGCACCCTGGATGCTAATTGTACATCAATTACAGACAGTAAGTCACTGACATTCAGAGGTCAACTATATAATGCAGATGGGTAAGGGCCTAAGAATAGGCTGCCTGTACCATGTAGAAAAGGCTGACAGGCAACTTCATTTATAATTTCATTGTTTCCATTTAGAATATCATTATTAATTAAGCTGTGTCTAACATAGTGCCAGACCACGTTTTTGCTCCTAAAATATGGTGTGAATGTGGGTTTGTGTTTACAGAAAACAGACATCAATTTTCATACTCAGAAGTCCTCTTGAACGTGGCCTCATACTTATCTGATTTTTAGTAGAGTACAATTTAAAACATTATTCTGTGAGTAGTTTTTGGTATTTAATCAAGACAATTATGCTAACATTCGCTCACTAATTTTAAATATTTAGCATCATGAGAAGTCCTATAGATGGGTGTTTGAATTCCACATCCATCACTTACTGGTTGTGTGATGTTGAGCAAGTTACTTGATGAGACTCAGTTCTTTTCATCTGAAAAACAGGGTGAATAAAATCCATCACGTAGTGTTACTGTACTTCTTAAATGAGTTAATACATATAGAGCACATAGCACTGTCCCTGGTCCAAGACAGGGCTCAATAAATGCCATCTTCCATCATTCAGTTAAATATTTATTGAGAAGAAGAGGCAACTGTGAGGCAGGTGCTGTGCTAGGCATAGCAGAGGAAATGGGCTCCTTACCCTCGAAAATCTCAAGACCAGGAAGAAGCAAGTCAAGATTGGCTAAACGAAATGAGAAGTGAAATGAGGGCTGTGTCCTCAGTGCGGTGGACCCCCGCCTTTCTGTCTGCGTATCTCAGTAGCAGTCATGCTCCAATCACAAAGCCACCTCTTTGGCTGCCATGTTCTTACAACCTCTGCTAGAGTGACTGATCCAAGGGGGGGCACCTGACCCTAACTGGGTCCATCAGTCCTTCTCTGGGATTCCATACTTATTCTGGATGGCAAGTGGACTTACTCCAGGCTGTAGACCACATTTTTTTAAATTTGATATTTTTTGGTTGATAAGAGTCTCCCATACCCACCTTGAAAGCAGAGAGGACCCTTTCCCTTGCTCTCTCATCTCTGTTTCTCCTTGAGGGGGTGATGTGAGTTTGTTGGTCAGAGTCTGAAACACGGATTAGGCTGGGCTCATCGCTGGGGGGTTCACGGTGTGTTGAAGGTGGTAGACTGGTTTTCACGTCTCTCTTTCTGACTTCCTTTTTCCCCCCAGGGGCTGGTTAGATAAACGGAGCCCTGCCTAAGGACATTCTTCTCTCTCTTGTCCTCTTGTTTCCTCCATGGTCAACATTTTGTAGTGGAACTTTCTGCAATGATAGGCATGTTGTACATCTACACTGTCCAATATGGCATCCATTTGTGCGTGGCTATTTTTAATTTATTTATTTAATGTTATTTTATTTTTGGCTGCGTTGGGTCTTCATTGCTGCACGCAGGCTTTCTCTAATTGCGGTGAATGGGGGCTACTCTTCGTTACGGTGCATGGGGCTTCTCACTGCAGTGGCTTCTCTCCTCGTGGAGCATGGGCTCTAGGCACGCGGGCTTCAGTAGTTGTGGCACGTGGGCTCAGTAGTTGTGGCACACGGGCTCTAGAGCACAGGCTCAGTAGTTGTGGTGCACAGGCTTAGTCATTCTGCGGCATGTGGGATCTTCCCGGACCAGGGCTCGAACCCGTGTCCCCTGCATTGGCAGGCAGATTCTTAACCACTGCACCACCAGGGAAGTCCCTGTGTGTGGCTGTTGAGCACTTGAAATGTGGCTAGTGTGACTGAAGAGTTGAATTTTTATCTAATTTTAATTAATTTAATTTTAAATATAAATATCCCCATGTAGCTAATAGCTACTGTATCAGACAACACAGCTGCACCAAATAGAAAAGACTGGCAGGCAGCTTCATTCATAAACTTTATTACTTCCATTTAGAAAACCAGTATTAATTAAGCCACGTTGAACATAGTGCCTGTCCCACATTTTTGCTCCTTAAATGTGGAAGAGGCAGTGGGAGAAGTCAAAATTTGGATGTGGATTTTTGGGGAGGAAGAGGCTACACTTAGTCTGTGGTCTAACATGTTTGTTTTAATTCCTCTTTAACAGGGAATGCTGAGTTCAGGTGCTGGGTGCTGGCCCAGCTAATAACAGAAAGGTATTTTATTTCCTATGTGGCCACTCTTTCTTGTAGATCTATTGGGACCTCTACAGTGGGGAGGGGTGATTGGCAGGGCAGGATTCAGACATTCAGGGGCCCCAGAAATACTACATTTGTAACTCCATTCCAATTCCCAGCACATATTATAGCTTAGGTGGTGTCACTTCATCTCACGTGTGGCTTTATTAAATGCAATGGGATGAAGCATGTGCGACGGAAGTGCTGGCCCAGCTTGGGTTGCACAATGTCTACATTTGGGTTGAGTGGGTGGGGCGTCTTTTATCCTTGTCTGTGGTGCATCTCCAGGTAAGGGGACTCTAATGTGTCCAATGGTGAGCCTGTGGAAAAGGTTGCAAGTGTGAGGTGTCAATATTATCAGCTACACCCGCCTCCCAATTTCTACATCCCTTGTCTGAATTTTGTCCACCTGGGCCAATTTTGAAATAAAAAAATTTCTCTGGATTCTATGTCTTATGCTTTCCCTAGTACTATGTTCTATGGTATCAATTCTTTTTTAAAATAATTAATTAATTTTAAATTTTGGCTGCATTGGGTCTACATTTCTGCATGCAGGCTTTCTCTAGTTGCGGCGAGCAGGGGCTACTCTTTGTTGTGGTGTGCGGGCCTCTCATTGCAGTGGCTTCTCTTGTTGCAGAGCACGGGCTCTAGGCGCATGGGCTTCAGTAGTTGCAGCACGAGGGCTCAGTAGTTGTGGCTCACGGACTCTAGAGGACAAGCTCAGTAGTTGTGGCTCACGGACTCTAGAGGACAAGCTCAGTAGCTGTGGCACACGGGCTTAGTTGCTCTGCGGCATGTGGGATCTTCCCGGACCTGGGCTCGAACCCGTGTCCCCTGCATCAGCAGGCAGATTCTTAACCACTGTGCCACCAGGGAAGTCCCTCAATTCTTTTATTTAAAGTGGTTAACACTTTCTAAAATTGCCATTGGACTTCCCCCTCTAGGCTTGACCTCCTTAAGAGCAGGAATCTTGTTTCTCGATTTCCCCCCTTTTATTGCTAGTGGGTACAAATGTGACTTGCAAAGCAAGGGGCTCCGGGAATGAACCTGGCTTTCCTGCTTCCTGACACTTTCCTTAGTCTAGCCAGGGATACTACCTGTTTGGAGCTAACAGAACCCAGGGCCAATCCTGGCTCTGCCGCTAACTAGCCGAGGGTTGGCCAATGACTAGACTTGTCCAAATCTGTTTCCTTACCTGTAGAATGCAGGTCATCAACAGCTGCTGTGAGGACTGAATGCCATTAGGCATGTACAGTGCTTAGCATGGTACCTGGAATGTGGTAGACAATAAGTGGGGATATAACTATAATTATAATATTTATCACAGTTTGCTTTCATTGGAAATAAATGTGTATTTATTGATCCCTCCTCATTTGACCATTACCACCTTGAAGGCAGTAACTGTGCTTTTTCCTTTTTCTTTTTTAAATTGAGGTATAGTTGATATATTATACTAGTTTCATGTGTACAATATAGTGATTCAAAATTTTTATAGGTTATATTCCATTTAAAGTTAGTATAAAATATTGGCTATATTCCCTGTGCTGTACGATAT
Source organism: Balaenoptera musculus (assembly GCF_009873245.2). Classification (NCBI taxonomy): domain Eukaryota; kingdom Metazoa; phylum Chordata; class Mammalia; order Artiodactyla; family Balaenopteridae; genus Balaenoptera; species Balaenoptera musculus. The sequence goes on along the minus strand of NC_045801.1, from coordinate 7,258,317 downwards.
ATCCTTGTATCTTATTTATTTTATACATAGTAGTTTGTGTCTCTTAATCCCCACCCCCTATCTTGCCCCTCCTCCCTTCCTTCTCGCCACTGGTAGCCATTAATTTGTTCATTATATCTGTGAGTCTGTTTCTTTTTTTTTTTTTAATCTTTGAATTTTATTTTATTTATTTATTTATTTTTTAAATTTATTTATTTATTTATTTATGGCTGTGTTGGGTCTTCGTTTCTGTGCAAGGGCTCCCTCCAGCTGCGGTGAGCGGAGGCCACTCCTCATCGCGGTGCGCGGGCCTCTCAGTATCGCGGCCTCTCTCGCTGCGGAGCACAGGCTCCAGACACGCAGGCTCAGTAATTGTGGCTCACGGGCTTAGTTGCTCCGCGGCATGTGGGATCCTCCCAGACCAGGGCTCGAACCCGTAGTCCCCTGTATCGGCAGGCAGACGCTCAACCACTGCGCCACCAGGGAAGCCCTGAATTTTATTTTATTTATTTTTTTATACAGCAGGTTCTTATTAGTTATCTATTTCATACATATTGGTGTATATATGTCAATCCCAATCTCCCAATTCATCACACCACCACCCTCCCTGTTTCTGTTTCGTTATAGTCACTAGTTTGTTTTATGTTTTAGATTCCACATATGAATGATAACCTACAGTGTTTGTCTTTCTCAGTCTGACTTATCTCGCTTAGCATAATACCCTCAAGGTTCCTTCATATTGTTGCAAATGGCAAAATTTCATTCATTTTTATGGTTGAATAATATTCATATATGTATATCATATATTCTTTATCCATTCATTTGTTGACAGACACCTAGGTTGTTTCCATATTTGGGGTAAGGTAACATTGCTGCTATAAACATGGGGTGCATGTACCCTTTTAAATTAGTGTTTTCATTTTCTTCTGACATATACCTAGGAGTGGAATTGCTAGATGATATGGTAGTTCTATTTTTGTTTTTTTTGAGGAAGCTGCATACTGTTCTCCATAGTGGCTGAACCAATTTACATTCTGACCAACAATGCACTAGGGTTCCCTTCTCTCCACATCCTCACCAACACTTGTTATTTGTGGTCCTTTTGATCATGGTCATTCTGACAAGTGTGAGGTGATATCTCATTGTGGTTTTGGTTTGCACTTCCCTGATGATTAGTAATGGTGAGCATCTTTTCATATGCCTGTTGGCCATCTGCATGAATTCTTTGGGAAAATGTCTATTCAGGTCTTCTGTCCATTTTTCGATTGTGTTTTTTTCTTTTTGATATTGTTTTTCATCCTTTCCAGCCTTAGACACTCACATAGAGCTTGGGTTATGGAGCTTGTTATGCACTGAATGTTTGTGTCCCCTCTCAAATTCATATGCTGAAACCCTAACACCCAGGATGGCTGTATTTGAACACGGGGACTTTAAGGAAGTAATAAAGGTTAAATGAGGTCATAAGGGTGGGCCCCTGACCTGATAGGATGAGTGTCCTTCTAAGAAAAGTCACCAGGACACTCTCTCCCACCTGCATCCCCCCTCCATCTCCTCTCTCCCTTGTTCCCTGCCCCACCTCACACCGTGTGAGAACACTGCAGGAAGGTGACTCTCTGAAAGCCAGGAAGATGGCTTTCACCAGAAACTTGGACTTCCAATCTCCAGAACTGCGAGAAAAGGGATGGCTGTTGTTTATACCACTCAGTCTATGGTACTCTACTATGGAAGATTTAGCTGACTAAGAGAGAGCTGATTAGTACATGGTTATTGAGTTAAAGTCCCTATAATGGGAGAAGAATGGAGTGGAGGTAGGGTGGGACAATTCCCAGAGGGTGATGTAAAATTAAATCTAGTGAAAGTCAGTAGGTGTCTTTAGAAAAGCACAGGGTGTAAACTTATTTGTATATCACATTCTTTAAGGAGAATTTAAAAATTCTTAACATATTTTTTCAGCTTTATTGAAATATAATTGACATATAACATTGTGTAAGTTTAAAGCCATTCAATGTGCTGATTTGACACCCTTATGTGTTGCAAAATTATTATTCCCCTTAGCATCAGCTGACACCTCCATCACAGCACATAATTACCGTTTCTTTTTTGTGATGAGAACATTTAAGAATCTATTCTCTGAGCAACTTTCAAGTATATAATACAGTATTATTAACTATAATCACCATGCTGTACATTAGTTCCCCAGAACTTATTCATCTTATAACTAGAAGTTTGTACCCCTTTGACCAACATTCCCCACCCCAGTGCTTGGTAACCACCACTCTACTTTTTGTTTCTATGAGTATGGCTTTTATAGAATCCAAATAAAAGTGATATCATACAGTTTTTGTCTTTCTCTGCCTGACTTAGCATAACACCCTCTAGTTTCGCCTGTGTTGTTGCAAATGGTAGGACTTCCTTCTTTCTTGAGGCTGAATAATATTCCATTTATCTATATCTATAGCTATATATCTATATCTGTATTTCCAGTCATTCATTCATATCCACGAGGGATTGGTTCCAGGAGCCCCCACGTATACCAAATCTGAGGATGCTCAAGTCCCGTAGTCAGCCCTCTGTATCCATGGTTCTGCATCCACAGATTCAACCAACCATGGATCGTGTAGTACTGTACCAATTTATTGAACAAAAATCTGCGTATAAGTGGATTTTCATAGTTCAAACCCATGTTATTCAAAGGTCAACTGTATGTGTGTTTGTGTGTGTGTAAAACTGTATATATAATAGGTATAAATATATATAATATATATAACTATATATAACTGTATATATAATAAATATATAATTATAACTATATATATATGTGTTACATATCTCACATCTTCTTGATCCGTTCATCCACCAATGGATGCTTAAGTTGTCTCCATATCTTGGCTATATTGTGAATAATGCTACAATGAACATAGGGATGTGGATATCTCTTCAAGGATCTGTTTTCATTTCCTATGGATATACATCCAGAAGTGGGCTTGCTGGATCATGTGGTAGTTCTATTTTTAGTTTTTGAGGAACCTCCATACTGTTTTCCATAGTGGCTATACCAGTTTATATTCCCATTAACAGTGAACAAGGGTTCCTTTTTCTCCCCACCCTCACCAACATTTATCTTTTTTCTTTTTGATAATAGCCATTCTAACAGGCGTGAGGTGATATCTCATTGTGGTTTTGATTTGCATTTCCATGATGATTAGTGACATGAGTACCTTTTCATGTACTTGTTGGACATTTTATATCTTCTTTGGAAAAATGTCTATTCAGTTCCTCTGCCCATTTTTTAATGGTATGTTTTGTTTACTATTGAGTTGTATGAGCTCTTTATATGCTTTGGATATTAACCGCTTAGGAGATATAAGGTTTGCAAATATTTGCTCCCATTCTGTAGGTTATCTTTTCATTTTGTTGATTGTTTTTTTTTAATTATTATTTTTTATTTATTTATGTTTGGCTGCATTGGGTCTTTGTTGCTGCACGCGGGCTTTCTCTAGTTGTAGTGAGCGGGGGCTACTCTTCGTTGTGGTGCGTGGGCTTCTCATTGTGGTGACTTCTCTTGTTGCAGAGCACGGGCTCTAGGCACATGGGCTTCAGTAGTTGTGGCACACGGGCTCAGTAGTTGTGGTTCGTGGGCTCTAGAGAGTAGGCTCAGTAGTTGTGGTGCACGGGCTTAGTTGCTCTGCAGCATGTGGGATCTTCCCAGACCAGGGCTCGAACCCATGTCCCCTGCACTGGTGGGCGGATTCTTAACCACTGTGCCACCAGGAAAGCCCATGTTGATTGTTTCTTGTGCTGTGAATAAGCTTTTCAGTTTGATGTAGTCCCATGTATTAATTTTTGCTTTTGTTACTTGTGCTTTTGGTATCATATCCAAAAAAGACCAATGTCAAGGAACTTTTTCCTGTTCTTTTTTTTTTTCTCCTAGGATTTTACTATTTGAGTTCTTAGTCTTTAAGCCTTTTTGAGTTAATTTTTGCACGTGGTGTAAGATGCAGGTCCAATTTCATTCTGCATGTGGTTATCCAGTTTTTTTTCAGCACTGTTTATTGAAGGGCCTGTCCTTTTCCTAATGAGTATCCTTGGCTCTAGTGTCAAATATTAGTTGACCATATATGTGAGGGTTTACTTCTAGGCTCTATATTCTGTTCCATTGGGCTATGTGTCTGTTGATAGGCCAGTACCATACTATTTTGATTACAGTAGCTTTGCAGTATAGTTTGAAATCAGGACGTGTGATGCCTCCAGCTTTGCTCTTCTTTCTCAGAATTGCTTTGGCTAGTCAAGCTCTTTTATAGTTCCATGCAAATTTTTTTTTTTTTTTTTAAAACGGCTCTGATGTTCTGCTAGCCATCTTTTTTTTTTTTTTTAATTAATTTATTTTATTTTATTTATGGCTGTGTTGGGTCTTCGTTTCTGTGCGAGGGCTTTCTCCAGTTGTGGCAAGCAGGGGCCACTCTTCATCGCGGTGCGCGGGCCTCTCGCTATCCCGGCCTCTCCCGTTGCAGAGCACAGGCTCCAGACGCGCAGGCTCAGCAACTGTGGCTCACGGGCCCAGCCGCTCCGCGGCATGTGGGATCTTCCCAGACCAGGGCTCGAACCCGTGTCCCCTGCATTGGCAGGCGGACTCCCAACCACTGCGCCACCAGGGAAGCCCTCCATGCAAATTTTAGGATTGTTTTTTCTACTTCTGTGAAAAATGCCATTAGAATTTTCATAGGGGTTCTATTAATCTATATGTGGCTTTGGGTAGCATGGCTATTTTAACAGGATTAACTATTTGATCTATAAATAGGGGATAACATTCCATTTATTTGTATTTTTTTCAATTTCTTTCATCAAAGTCTTGTAGTTTTTAGTGTATAGATCTCAGATATGTTAGTGTTTGCTTAATATGTTTAGGTGCTTTGATGTTGACTGCATATGTATTTATGATTGTTATAGCTTCTTGATGAACTGATTCCTTTATCATTACATAATAAACTTGTCTCTTGTTACTGTTTTTGGCTTAAAGTCTGTTTTGTCTGCTATAAGCATAGCTATCCCTGCTCTTTTTTGACTTCAACTTGCATAAAATATTATTTTCCATCCCTTCACTTTGAACCTATGTGTGTCCTTAAAACTGAAGTAAGTCTCTTGTAGGCAGAATATCACTAGGTCCTGTTTTTTTTGTTTTTTGTTTTTAATGCATCCATCCACTCTGTGTCTTTTTTGACTGGAAGTCAATCTATTTACATTTAGAGTAATTATTGATAGGTAAGGGCTTACTAACTCTATCTTATTGTTTTCTGGCTATTTTGTAGTTTCCTTGTTCATTTCTTCCTTTCTTGCTGCCTTCCTTTGTGAACTGATGATTTTCTGTGGTGGTAGGCTTTCATTCTCTTCTCTTTATATTTTGTGAACCTACACGAAAATCTTCTGGTTTTTGCTTTGTGGTTACCTTGAGGCTTACGTAAAATATCTTATAGATATAACAGTGCATATTCTGCTGATAGCAATTTAACTTCGATCACAGAAAAACTCTACCCTTAAAGGAAGTTTTTGTAAATATACTCAAATGCCTTACATTGCCTAAATGAAACTGTTTCAAACACATGCAAACACTTGATTGTATCTTCTAAAGGAACTGTTTACTTAATTTGAGAGACCAAGAAAGAGTTAGGTGGCTGAGAGCTTGAAGGCAGAGCTGCCAAGAATTCCATTCTGCTGCAGATGAAAAGTAGCCCTGGGCTTCCCTGGTGGTGCAGTGGTTGAGAATCTGCCTGCTAATGCAGGGGACACGGGTTCGAGCCCTGGTCTGGGAGGATCCCATATGCCACGGAACAGCTGGGCCTGTGAGCCACAACTACTGAGCCTGCGCGTCTGGAGCCTGTGCTCCGCAACAAGAGAGGCCGCCACAGTGAGAGGCCCGCGCACCACGATGAAGAGTGGCCCCCGCTTGCCGCAACTACAGGAAGCCCTCGCACGGAAACGAAGACGCAACACAGCCAAAATAAATAAATTAATAAAAGTAGCCCTCCACCCCCTTTTCTTGATGGATGGTTTTTACTTTCTTTTGCGTGAGAGATGAAGTGTTTTTGAGGGCAAGACCCTATGTCTTTTTCAATTTTGCAGCTTAACACCCAGCATAGTGCATGAGTAGAGTAAGAAGTTTAATTTTATGTTAGTAAGGTATTTATTTATTAATGAATATTGGACAAACTGGGTTGTGTATGCTTCATTGTTTTCATTTTGTAAGGCAGGAGTTCTCATCCTTCGTGCACATTAGAATCTTCCAGGGAGATTTTTAAAATACCTGCTCAAATCTGCATCCCTAGATGATCTGACTCACTTGGTCTAGGGGAAAGCCTGCACATGGTGATGGTTATCAGCTCCCTAATTAGTCTGAGTGGTCAGAGGTGGGCTCCACTGGTAAGGAGGAAGATGTAGGGTTATGATGAGTCAGCAGAACTGAATTCTGGTCTATGTTCTGTCACCAACTTGTTGTGTGATGTGAAGCAAGTTACTCGTGACTTGGGTCTCTGCTTTCTCAGCTGTAAAATGTGAATGGTCAGTTTTAATCTTTTTAGTTCAGGAACTCATTATGAATACTGATCCCCTCTCTAGGAAAATATACCTCTGCATATTTACAGAAAGTTTGCATACTATTTCAAGGAATTCATGAAATCTCATGTATTGGTCAGGGTTCTTTTGGTTTCAGGGACCCACCTGAAACTGGTATATACCAAAAGGCAATGTCGTGGTCTGTGGTTCTCAAAAGTTTTGGAGACGCTTCAGCTTTAGGCTTGGCTGGATCCAGGAGCCCAAGGGATGCCATTAGGAACCTGTCTCTTTCTATCTTTTGACACTGCTGTTTGAGTTGTTGACTTTCTTTTCAGGAAGGGTCTCCCCAGGTGATGGCAAATATGTCCATCAGCAACTCAGGCTGACATTCCAGCAGTTGAGCAACCCCGATATAAAGGGCACAACTTTTTCTCATGGTTCTGTCAAAAGTCCAGCCCAGGTCTGATGTTTTCCCTGTGGATAGAGGGACGGATGCTGTACTGGCCACATGCCTGTCACTGTAACACGGCGAGGGCAGGCTCCACTGGAACCACATGGAGAGTGGAATGGGGTGGTTTTCTCCCTCAGAGTTAGGATATTGTTTCCATGAGATGGGACAATGCATACTGGAAAGGCAAAGACTGCAGACGTCCATCTCACATTTGAAGGCTGTGTATCTATGGAACACCTAGAGGTGCATTGCTCCAGGTTGAAAACCTCTGGACTCATGAGCCCTGAGGTCCCTCTCAGCACTAATTGTCTACAATGATAGGTAACACGGTGCTCTCATGAGCCCTATATTTGAAAAAAAAAAAAAAAAAAAAAATATATATATATATATATATATATGTAAGAAGAGCTGTTGATTTTTTCCCGTCTATGTTTAATTTTATATTCCCCTTATTTTCTGGAGCGCTAGATCTTTTAGCCCTGTGTTTTTGGATGGCAATAATGAAGATTAAGGATGCTTGGGAACTCCCAAAAAAAACCCATGGAGGAAATATAAGGACTTGGGATTTGAATCCTGGACTCCCAATTCCAAGCACAGCACTGTTTCCATGAAAATACTGCCTGATGTCTTGTCTTACATGTTTTCTCTGTCTTGAGAGATTTGCCCCATGGAATACTGGTTAACATGAATGAATTGTTCCTTCTCAATCATTTAGGTGGAATTGTTTTCCTAGTGACAGTGGCCTGGTACCCCATCATTTGGAAACAGGGTAGTTTTTGTTTGTTTAAAGCTGACCCTTTTATTTAAGAAAATAATACATCCAGTGATTTTTACCTACCTCTTGGGGCTATACTTATCTAGTTTATATTACCTCCTGTTATTCAGGAAGTGAGCCTCAGCTAGGGGCACATGTCTGCAATCAGTGAGTGTGACAATTAGGACCCTGTCGAGAAAACCCTGGGTAATTAGTGGGAGAGGAGGTTGTTAGGTTTGGCATGCTGGAACATCTTGGGGTTCCTGAATGGCTAAGACCAGGATAAACGAACTATTTTTTTTTTTAAATAGTGTAATTTCAAAGGCAGTGATATAGCCCAGAGAAAAAGGACAGGATTTTTGTCTGAATTATGAGGTCATTTAGCTATTTAACCTAGTACCTCTAATGACGATCTAATGGAACAAATAAAAAGATTCACTGCTTAAGTTGCCAAAGATTTATTGCTTAGCTTCTACAGATATTTAGAGGATGAGTCTAAAGGATGAACAAAACACGGCTTCTTAATGTGTAAACAAATTTTGCTGAAGGAAAGGAATAAAGTGAATGATCTGGAAAAAATACATTCACTTACTTTATTCGATTATAATCCATGGTAGAGTACTTGATAGATAACCATGAGGATTTCTCTAAATAGGGTCTCTCGGTCCATGTCACAATTCCGATAATTTTGTCTTTGAATTCTTCAAAGTACTGGATGTTTATTATTCATGCTACTTCTCTAACAACTTGTGCACATACTCTCCCCTCGGCAACCTGGGTTCGAGTCCCAGCTCTGGCACTTACTTAGTAGGCTGAGTCAATTAACCACTGTTCACATCTTGTGACATTTCCTTCTAATCTTTGTCTTATGCATTTTTAATTATTGACATATTATTGCATAATTTTGCATCCTGCCTTTCTCACCTAAATTAAGCTCTTCATTTCCCCATGTTATTGAAAGCTCCTCTTTATGTTTTATTTTAAATGACTGCTTATTATACATTTGCATGGACACACCATGATCTTCATGTCCCTTTCTCTGCCATCAGAGGAGTTTCACACAGCGGGTGGCACAGTTAGATTTACACTGGTAGCTGTCTGGAGGGTGACTAGGAAGGGTGCAGATTGGGAGGGACCAGGGTGACTGAGAACTACTTTTATTAAATGATTATTATAGGTGGAGTCAGAGCAGCTCTGCTGAAGAGGACCCTAAAGGTCTTTTAGTCCAACTCCCTCATTTTATAGTTGAAGAATCAATGGGAGACTCGGGTAAAATGACTTCACCAGGGTCTCCCAGCCTCACCTGGGGCTCCCTAACAGTCCAGTGCTCTTTCTATTCTGGTCCAATCACAGCCAAGTAGTGGCTGAACGTCAGCTGAAACCCACTCCCAGGGGAATGTTTCGTTAGTAAATAGAGGTCTAGTCTTGAAATACATTTGGCAGTTCTTTTTTTTTTTTTTTTACAGATTGTCAGTGTGATTAGTAATTACTGGCTGCTGGCTGAAAATAATTTCCTGCCTACCCAAACAAAGCAAATTAAGGAGAACAAATGATGTAACCCTGTTCAAAAAAAAAAAAAAAAAAGGCCATTGGAAAGCTATTATTATCTCAGACTTATAAATGGGAAGATGAGAATAGGGAGGCTGGACAACTTGTCCAAAGTGATCAGCCCAAATTAGAAGTCAGAATTCCTGATGGCTACCCAAGGGCAAGACCTCTGCTGACAGTTTAGCTTTGTTGGCTACAGGGAAGGCCAAGTTAAACAGGACATAATTAGGGGCAAAATTCCATGCTTTCTCCTGCTCTGTGACCTCCTGACTAAGAAGCTTTTGCCAAATTTCCTCACTGCTATATCAACCTTCTGACCCCCATGCAGTCAGCAAGATGAGGCAGAAACATCGGGAGTGGATAAAACTCTTCCACTGCTTCCTAACCATGCCCCACTGGGCAAGTGACTTCATCTCTCGGACCTCAGATGTCCCATCTGGAAAGGGGGATGAGAGGTAATTGCCCGCCCAGTACAGTGATCCAAAATGTAAAGTGAGAGAGTACATTTCCAAAGCACATTTGCCAGGGCTTCTTTGCTGGCAGGCGAGAGAATGCCTGTTCAAGAGAGTTTAGGCATACAGAGTGAAGTAAGTCAGAAAGAGAAAAACAAATACCGTATGCTAACGCTTGTATATGGAATCTAAAAAAAAAATGGTATTGATGAACCTAGTTGCAGGGCAGGAATAAAGAGGTAGACATAGAGAATGGACTTGACATGGGGTGGGAGGGGGAAGCTGGGGCGAAGTGAGAGTAGCATCGTCATGCATACATTACCGAGTGTAAAATAGCTGGCTGGTGGGAAGCAGCCGCGTAGCACAGGGAGATCGGCTCCGTGCTTTGCGATGACCTGGTGGGGGTGGAACAGGGAGGATGGGAGGGAGGCTCAAGATCTTGGGAGGGGATACGGGGACATGTGTATGCATATGGCTGATTCGCTTTGTTGTGCAGCAGAAACTAACACAGTATTGTGAAGTAATTATACTCCAATAAAGATCGATTTAAAAAAAAAAAGTGTTTAGGCAAAGCAGAAATGTACAGCAAGAACTCGGTGCCAGCAGTGACCACTTTTCCCTGCAAAAGTTAAGGTAATAATAATAGGACTTGCTCCCAATCCCGACTAGAGAGGGAGCCTAGGTCTTGCATGACTTGTGTCATTAAATCCTTGTAAACTACGAGATGCCTCATTTTACCAACGTTGCTTGATACTGGGGCAAACCAAGGCCTGAAGACCAGGATGCCATCAGACAGAACTGCAAGGTTGGATTACCTGAGTCCAGACCCCAGGCTCTAGGCCTCCACGCTCTTTTGCCTTCAGGATTTGAGGAAGGACAGACAGGCATTTGTAAAGCACTTGCGTCCTGGCATTGTGACAATTTTTTGAGGGAGGTATAATTATCCTCTTATCTCTACAAGAGAAAAATATTTGTCCTATCTTAGGAGTTTGGATTTAAAGGAGCAGGTGCATTATGTACTCTTTTCCTTATGGTTTGGGTCCAAACCCAGTCAGCAGGCCAGTGTGTCTGTGACTAAAAAGAAAGCAACTTGACCTTGGTCGGCTTATGCTGAAGTCCTGCAAGTTGAGGATGGTGGCTCCTCAGACCTTGAGTGTAGCTGTGTGAATAATTAATAAATGGACATTTTCTGAGTGACCTCTGTGGGTGAGGCTCTGTGCTGATCAGTCACATTTGCCTCCTCATTTAAGACTCACAGCCACTCCGTGGGATGGTATTATTTCCATTTAACAGATGAGGAAATCGAGGCTCAGAGAGTTTAAGTGACATGCCCTGGGTTATTGAGCGAGTAAACAGCAGAGATAGAGTTTGGATCCACAAATGTCAGATTCTGGATTTAGGACACTTTCTATCATTCCTCAGTGGTTTCATTCGGAATCAGCACCAGAAACCTTCTAGGTCTCTGGTTAATGAGAGCAAAACAAACCACAGAGATGCTTTATGTCCCACTACATTACAGAAAATCAGACTGGAAGGGCCATCCAAGACCAGGAAATTTAGTGGTCCTTGAGTTTTGGGGGATGCCAAAATTCTTTGACACTTTTCTCTGAAAAATGCACATAGCACAGATACACAAACTCTTGCTTACAAGTCTGGGGGAAAATTTGTCCTTTCCTTCATTTTCTTGTGCCTTCACATCAAGTGTGAATTTAGTATGATGAAAGGAAGTCGTAGTCAGTATACTTCCCAGTAGACTATGAGTTCCTATGTTAGTCATAATTCTCTAGAGACACAGAACCAAGGAGGGGTGTGTGTGTTTATCTATCATCTATCATTCTATCTATCTATCTATCATTCTATCTATCATTCTATCTATCTATCTATCATTCTATCTATCTATCTATCTATCTATCTATCTATCTATCTTTCTATCATTCTATCTATCATTCTATCTATCTATCTATCTATCTATCTTTCTTTCTTTCTTTCTGTCTATCTATCATTCTATCTATCTATCTATCTATCTGGAGTGGAGAGAGTTATCTTAATGAATTGGCTCATGTGATTGTGAGGGCTGACAAGTCCAAATCTGCAGGACAGGCTGGCAGACTGGGGACCCAGGAAAGAGTTGATATTGTAGCTTGAGTCCTAAGGCAGTCTGGAGGCAGAATTTTCTCTTCTTCCAGGGACCTCAGTCTTTTCTCTAAGACTTCAACTGATTGGATGAAGCCTACCCACATTACCAGGGGGCATCTGCTTTATTCAAAGTCTGCTGATATGAACAGTAAGCACACCTAAAAAATACCTTCACAACAACATCTAGGTTGATGTTGGCCAAACACCTGGGCACTGTGGCCCGGCCAAGCTGATACATAAAACTGACCATCACAGCTCCTCAGAGCAGAGCCTTGGTCTTATCTGACTCTGTGTCCCCAGGGCTGGGCAGTGTGCCCTGCACAGTGGGTACTCAGGACGTGCAGGTGCATGAATGAGTCAAATTCTAAAGCTCCCAGGATGACCTTGGAGGAAGCAAGGAAAGAGAAAGAACGTTATGCTCAGCTCAGAAGAGTGGATGTGAGTCCAAGAAGCAATTGGGAATCATTGAAACTTTATTTTATTTACTTATTTTTTATTGGAGTATCATTGCTTTCCAATGTTGTGTTAGTTTCTGCTGTACAATGAAGTGAATCAGCTGTATGTATACCTATATCCCCTCCCTCTTGGACCTCCCTCCTACCCCCCATCCCCCCATCTAGGTCATCACAGAGCACCGAGCTGAGCTCCCTGTGCTCTACAGCAGGTTCCCACTAGCTGTCTGTTTTACACATGGTAGTGTATATATGTCAATCCTTATCTCCCAGTTCGTCCCATCCTCCTCTTACCCCGCCATGTCCACACATCCATTCTCTACCTCTGCGTCTCTATTCCTGCCCTGGAAATTGGTTCATCTGTACTATTTTTCTAGATTCATTGAAGAGTTGTGGGTTAGGGAGGTGAACGTGGCAGTGACGTGCAGGGACCTTGGCAAAAGTGACCTTGCAGATGTAGCTCATCAGAGCAACCTTGGCGGGGATCCACGCCTGCTGAGACCTGCAGAGCGAGGGCTGGGCTGGAGCCTGGCCATCAGGAGGTCCGGTCTCCGTGCTGTCTTTGCCACCAGCAGGCTGTGGACCCTTGGTCACCTCACCTCCCTGGACTCAGGTCTTGCTTCTGTGGTTGGGTCATCAACTGGCCATCTGTAGGCAGGATCCAGGCTGCAATGGGGTTTATTGATTCAGGTAAATTTTTAAAAGCAGTTTAAATAAATGGCCAATATTTTTAAACGGGGGGCTTCCCTGGTGGCGCAGTGGTTAAGAATCCGCCTGCCGATGCAGGGGACACGGGTTCGAGCCCTGGTCCGAGAAGATCCCACATGCCACGGAGCAACTAAGCCCGTGCGCCACAACTACTGAGCCTGCGCTCTAGAGCCCGCGAGCCACAACTTCTGAGCCCACGTGCCACAACTACTGAAGCCCACGTGCCACAACTACTGAAACCCACGTGCCTAGAGCCAGTGCTCCACAACAAGAGAAGCCACCGCAGTGAGAAGCCCGCGCACCACAATGAAGAGTAGCCCCCGCTCGCCGCAACTAGAGAGGGCCCGTGTGCAGCAACAAAGACCCAACGCAGCCAAAAATAAATAAATAAATTTATTAAAAAAATAAAATAAAATAAAAATGGGTAGATTTCACAGAATATTATGGACCTATGGCTTCTGAAAAATTGTGAAGGGCTAACAACTCTGATCCTCCTGACTTTACTGGGCAGACAGGGCAGTTGCTGCCTCGCCAAAGCTGTTAGGCTCTCCCCGCTGTGATGCAGAGGCTGCAGGCAGCCACTAGTGAGCACTGAGCTGGCATGGCTGTCGTTCATGCTTCTCTATTACCTGCCAGGCCTCTGCAGGCCTTGGAGTTTATGGTCCTTGCTCCAGAGCCTTCCAAGGTCTTCTTACACTAATGCCAAGACATCCGGTGACTTGCCCCACTGCGTGTCGGGCACGGAGCGAGGCAGTTCATGTGCATCTCAGAGGCAACACTCCAAGATTCTAAAGGCATAGGCTGAGCAGGCTCGGAGCAGAGCGAGCACAGGGGTCGGGCTGGCAAAGGCTAGGGAGGGAGTAATGAGACAGACCACCTTCTCTGGCCAGTTGGATGGCTCCCAGCTGGGACAGCACTGAAATAATTTTTCTCTCATTTCCTGGGAATTCTTACGTAACATGCTTTTTAAATATACATCTCAACACCTTCAAGAGTTTGGGAAAATCTTATTTCCCCAAATTATTCAAATTTGGGGAATTTGGACTGGAAATGTACACAAATGCTTAGTTACAGCCCTTCACTGCCTTGTATGAGGATGCCCAGGGTGTAGCCTTATTACCTCCTGTAGGTGAATCCTTGAGCCCCATTCTCACTCAGAGTTGCTCAGTGAGAAGGACATTACCAAACTGCATTTTCTAGGATTCTTTAGGTGACAAGTGACAGAAAGCCAATTTGTAATGGATCAGGTACAGGGGAAAATTTAGTGGAAAGACTTTTGCTTGTATCCAGCGGTAAGAACTTCAGGGACCATAGGATTATGTCCTTGATCTCAAGGAGTGTAGGCTGTTTCCCAAGAGCAAGGGGAGCCCATAAGAAAAATAACTACATTTGATTTCTGCATGGAAAGACATGTGGGATTTGGGGCCAGGAAGCCCGGCTTAGTCGTCCACTAGCTTAGGTAATAGGGTAAAGTCTGTTTCTTCATCTTTAAGACAGCTGCCTTCCTTGCAGGATTGTTTTGAGAATTAGTACAATGCCTGGCAATGTTCTGGCACACAGTAAGAGCTTAATACATGGCACTGTGGTCGTTATTATTCTATATTCTATTATTCTAATAGCCAATCGGTGGTTCTGGAGTTGCTGAGATCCCCATGGTCTGGGGGTCTGGGGAGGGTTCAGAAAGGAGATGGGCTGCAGCTGGGCCTCGGAGGGTGGAGAGGATGTGAGTGGGCTGCCAGCAGGGCGGAGTCAGCCCAGGGGAGGGCACAGTGTGTGCAGGGGTGAGGTAGGAGTTAGCACTGGGTGCTCAGGGGAAAGGGCAGACTGGCCTGGCTGGAGAGGAGGGTTCACACAGGGGCAACCGGTTAGAACAACACTCGGCCCTTGTGACAGCTGGTTAGAACTGCCCTGTAATCCTCTCTGAAATGCCTGTCCCTTTGCCAAGTGGAAATTGGCATCCTTTGCTCTGGCCTGGGACTCTTTCTCCCTTGCCTGCGTACATGTAGCCTTGGGCAGTGGACCCAATGAATTGTCCTCATTCTCTGCCAAGTATTCAATTAAGAATTGCATACCTGGCATTGGCATTTCTGTGGAGCTGGCCTTAGGAGTGCGTCCAGAGAGTGGGTCAGCCAGGCTCAAGGAGGGCATCGTTCAGTGACCACAGAGCAGCCAGGCTGGGGTCCCTCTGACTTGGGATGGCTACTTGCCAGGCTTCTCTCCCTCTCTCTGCGCAGACATAAGGGACTGGGGTGTCAGAGCAGGATTTAGACAGCTTAGACACCCAGAACATTTTTCTTGGAGGAGCCCAGGGAAGTCATGCAGTGCCTACCAATATCATGTCCAACTTTCACTGCAGGCAACGCTGCAGCTTTTCCAACAGGTGGTTGCAGCTCTTGTTTGCAAAACTCCCAGGGGGGCAGGCGGTGGGGTGGGGAGGGGGGAGTGGGGCTGTCCCGCAGCTGCCCTTCATTCTGTTGAAAGCCTTAGCAGTTTGCAAGCTTTTCCTTACATTGAATTACGGACCAGCACGTATTCTTTTTCCGGTACTGATTTTTGTTTCATTTTTATTTATCGCCTAGTTACAAGGGTGGATGACGTTTTCTTAATAGCTTTTAACAGGGTCTAAACTCTAGGAGGGGAGGTGTGTAAATAAACGACGCAATGAAGGGAGCTGAGAGGGGAGGGAGTAGGGGCGGTTCGGGCTGAGAACAGAGCCACACCCATCTCAAGGCTCCAAACTGGACACTTGACCTCAGGGGTCCCTCTGAGGCAAGGCCAAGTGGGAAAAGACCACTCTAGTCCTGGGACAGGAGAGCAGGCTTGCTGGAGATGGCTCTTTAGGATTTTCGCTCTGTAACAACCACCCTTTTGATTTTTACTCTCTGCCAAAGAATGGGTGACTTCCTTTCATCTGTGACAGCACTTCTTTCCCTCCATGGGGTGAATAAGACAGTCCCTGCCCACAAGGACATCACAGTCTAGTGGGGAAGAGAGATCTGGAAAGGAAACTATGCTGACAGGAGTACACCCTGGGATGGGGCGTCTATAAGGCACTAACAGGAAGACGAGGGCCCTAATCCACCCTGAAGGGTCCTGTCTTTCCCACCTCACCCCACCTCTGATCCATCTCCTGTACTTTGCAGGTAGGATCAGCGGTCATCTTAATCTTTCCTATTTCTAGCTACTCTCTGTCAGTCGTACTCTACTGAATACTCACTGCACTGGGTCCTGTGCTAGAGGCTTCTCATAGATTATTTCAGTTAACAACCCATTGAGGAAAGGATTTCTCAGATACCCCCTTCATGACTGAAGAAACCGAGGACAGAGCCATGATGCAACCTGCCCAGGTACACAGCCAGAAAGAGGCAGAGCCAGAACCTGAATCCCAGCCACCTGACCGCACAGCCTACACTCCCTGCGCCCCTGATGTCAAAAGCTCTGCCTCTCTACACCGGTGCTGAATCAAATCTCAGAGACAGAGTTTTGGGCGAGGTAGAAAAGGATATCTTGACTGCTTTGCCCGGCAAAGGGGGCCTCAAAAAACTATGTGTCCCAGCCCCTGGAGGATTTGATGAGGGGTTTTATAACAATGGTTCAAGGGCGGGGTCTCTGAAAAGATTAGGGGGTGTGCAGGGCCTGCTCGCCTTTAATCCTGTCTCAGGTGGTCGTGTCCTGATCTTGATGAGCTCCTCTGGTCCCTTTAATCTTGCCTCAGGTGGTTTCTTGGCTGCCCCTCCCTTGATTAGCAACTGTTGAATCCGCGAACAGGATAGAAAAGGTTGCCACCCTCAGCTTCTGCATCCTAGGTGGGGAAAATAAAAGGAAACAAGTAAGTTAAAAACAATGACGTATACTGTAAAGGAGGTGAAGCAGGGTCAAATTCAAGAGTATCTGAGAGAGAGAGGTGGAAGGCATGGCAGGTATCTCTCGGAGAAAGAGAAACTTGAGCCGGCATCTGAATTACAAGCCAGGCATGCAAAGATCTGCAAAGGGCAATCCAGACAGAGGCTGGTGCCAAGTGTCTGAGGTGGGTGAGAGCTCGGGGAGCTTGAGGCTGAGGCAGGAGGTCCGTGGGCTGGACGGTAGTGAGCGGGAGCCAGGGACAGAGGGCCGTGTGGGCCAGCTCTGCAGTGGGCTCAGGAGCGCAGCCGTGAGATATCAGCCCCTGGCAGTGCATGGCGGGTACACACGGGACCGAGGAATCCTCCCTAGGCTGATGGGCCCCACCTGTGATTCCAGCACCTGGAAGTCATGCGATCCGTCCTTGACCTTGAGATGCAAGGAGCCTCTGGATCCCTTAATCCGAGCTCAGCCTCCAGGAAACCCAGTTATGTGTCTGTCTACCTTTCTCTTTCTCTCAAAGAAAAATCAACCAAGGGAGGGCACCTTCCAGAAGAGGAGCCCGTTGAAGGCTGTACAGAGGTCCCACACTCAGAAACTCCCGCGTCAGAGATGAAGCAACCACAGCCCGTCTAACAGTCCAGTTTTACAGGTGAAATCGGGGTGCAGGGAGCAGCTGGGGCTCCCCACCACTCAGAAGGGGCTGCCCCTGACGATGGGTTTCATGCCCTTTTCTCCACCTTCTAATGCTGGGCGTGAACTCACTGACCCTCAGCCCTAAACCCAGCCTTTTCTACTCTGCTCTGAGATGCTGGGACTGGGCCTCTGAAACCACATTTCTAGCCCCCCACGGGCTCCGCGTTAGGTTCTTCCATGGCAGGTGCCAGAGGGCGTCTATGAAGACACAGGAACACTGTATCCTTCAGTCTGTTCCTCCTCCCAGTTGTCACTACAGTTGACCCCAGGAGTCACATGGGTTGCGGTGACAGGTTCCACACTCCAGGGTCAACTTCCGTGTGCCCACGACAAAGAAAGGCCCCCACTAGCCAGCTGCAGCGCTTTCCTTAGATGTCCGTGTTCCAGCTCCACAGGGCCCCTCCTCGGAGCTTTGAAGCGTTAGTAACACCAGACTGTCCTTCCGTGTCCCAGTCCTGGGCTGCTGGCTGCTTCTGCAGTTGTGACTCTGTGATTTCCCAGTGTCCCCTTTTTTTTTCTTTTCATTTCTCTCGTACCTGGTTGATGATTCTTTATACCAGCTTCTCTCTGTTCAAGTGACTGGTAGAATTTCTGTCTCCTGATGGGACTCTGAGATGTACTACTTCTTAATTTCAAGTATAGTTTTAAAAAGCTCCTTTTCATCCTTTTCCTCCTCTGGTCCTCATTTCTTTCTTGTAAATCAGGGCTTGTTCATGTTACCAGGGAAACTGAGGCCCAGGCAGCTCAGGCCCCTCAAGTAGTAAGTGGTAGGGTCAAGTAGTAAGAAGTCAAGTGGTAACTTGACTTCAGGTCCCCTGCCATGAAGGGCACTTCCTTTCCAAGGCCTGGCTGCTTGTCCTGGTTACAAGGGAAAAATCCAGGATTCCCACCTTGACTTGTGAAGTTGAGGTTATTATGCACTTTGTTACAAGCATCATAAAACCTATGCGTTAGGGAATACCTTCCTTGGAAATAAAAAAGCAAGAACTAGAATTTGTTAGTAAGTGCCCATGATAAATTCCAAAAGGAAGAAGACATCTCAATAAAATAGGATTATTCTATGAGGCTTACAGTTCTAAAAGGAATTTACTGTGAAAATGATGTACTTTCCAGTTTATCTCTTGTTCCTCTCTATGTGACATTATATTGGTTGTATGTTTTACAGCGAGTATTTTAGTTGTGCATTTTTCTATATGTCTTGTATTTATAGGAGTTTTGGAGCACATAAAGAAAATGTGTGTTTATCCATAGTATCAGGGAATAGAGTTTCTCCTTAGGGTATTCTGTTGGAATGACTGTAATCATGATGTTGATCGACCATTTAAAAACAGAATAACGTGGCAAACACTTACACGGTATTTACGAGATCCCAGGCACTGTTCTGAGTGCTTCATGTATACTAACTTACATAATTTCCAAAACAACCCTAAGATAGGACTGTTATCTTTTTCACTGATGTCATGAAGGCACAGAGAGGTTAAGTAACTTGTCCAGGGTCACACAGCTGATAGGTATGAGAGCTGGGACTTGACCCCATGATACCTGGCTCCAGAATTCTTGTTCTCATCCAGTACACTGATCCTACTTCCAAACTCCTCCTTTTTTTGCATCTGCAGTTGCCGGCATAGTCAGGTTATATGATCTGTAAAAAATAAGAAAAGGCAAGGCTGATCCAAGTTTGTAGAGCGTGCAGTCATGGTGGCGCAGTGTTACTTTGACAAGGTGCTGCCAGCATTGGCCAGCCTCGTCGGTGCTGGAGAGGGTGATGGATGGCATGTGTTCATCCTCCCAGTTGTCCACTTCGCTCTGTATCCCACCCTTTGGAAGTGCTCTGCATGCTGGCTCTGGGACTGGCCATGCAACTTGTTGTATTAGATTCCTATCTTGCATGACCAATTTCTACAACCTTAGCAGCCTAAAACAACATACATTTATTATCTCCAAGTTTCTGTGGGTCAAGGATCTGGGCATGGCTTGGTGGGTCCTTAAAGTTCCACAAGGCTGCAATCAAGGTATCAGCTGGGCTGTCTTCCTTTCTATAGCTCAGATTCCTCTTCCACGTTCGGAAGGCTATTGGCAGAATCCAGTTCCTTGCAGCTGTAGGACTGATGTCTGTTTTCCTGCTGGCTGTCAGCTGGAGGCTACTCTCAGCATCTAGAGGTCACTCATGGTTCCTTTCCATGTGGCGCAACATGACAGCTCACTTCTTCAAGGCCAGAGGGAGAAACTCTAATGCCAGTCTGCTAACAGGTAGTCTGTTAGCAGGAAATCACTCACTGGAAATCATGTGAGTGACAGTCCCACCTATGCCATATTCTATTGACCAGAAACAAGGCACAGGTGCCATCTGTATCCAGGAGTAGGGGGTTATACATGGGTATGACTCACTGGGGCTCATCTTAGAACTCTGTCTACCATGATTGTTTTGACCAGTGGGACAGTAGCAAACTTGACCCAAGCAGAAGGTTGGAAATGTGCTTTCATGTTTCTGCTGGGCCCCTGGCATTACTGTGAGGCCATGCCTGCCTAATCTCCTGGAAGGAAGGAAGAGACATGTAAAGAAGCTCTGAGGCATCCCAATCAGAGCTTAGACCAATTTAGAACCAGTCCAACTCCAAACATGTGAAAGAGCCCAGCCAAAATCCACAGAGTTGCCTGTCCATCCTGCAGCTGACTGTAGATGCATGAATAAGCCCAGTCAAGACCAGAACCATCATCTGGTCCATAAATTCATGAGCAGTAATAAATGGTTGTTGTTTCAGCTGCTGAGCTTAGGTGATTTGTTATGTAGCACTATTGTGTCAATGCTAACCGATACAGAATTACCATTTGCTGCATACCCACTCTTTGCCAGGTGCCATGTTAGTTTTTCCATGTCTGTTTTCTCATTTAATCCTCAAAACAGCCCTGCAGGAGAGCTTGGGTCTATTCAGTATTTTCATTATTGGTGTGGGTAAGGATATTAAGGTTATGATTACTAATGGCCAACAAGCACATGAAAAGATGCTCAACATCACTAATCATTAGGGAAATGTACATCAATACATTGAGATACCATCTCACACCCAATAGGATGGCTACTATTAAAAAAAACCCCAGAAAATAATAAGTATTGGCAAGGACGTGAAGAAATTAGAGCCCTTGTGCACTGTTGGTGGGAATATAAAATGGTGCAGTTTATAGATAAAACAGTGTGGCAATTGCTCAAAAATTAAACATAGAATTACCATATAATCCCGCAATTCCACTTCTAGGTTTGTACCAAAAAGAATTGAAAGCAGGATCTCAAAGAGATATTTGTACACCCATTTCAGAGCAGCATTATTTACAATAGCTAAAAGGTGAAAACAACCCAAGTGTTTGTCGATGGATGAGTAGATAAACAAAATGAGGTATGTATATATTATATATATATATACATACAGTGGATATTCAGCCTTAAAAAGGAAGGGCATTCTGACACATGTTAAATTCTGGCTACATAGACTCAAGTATTCTGACACATGCTACAACATGGATGAACCTTGAGGACATTATGCTAAGTAAAATAAGCCAGTCACAGGAGGACACTGTATGATTCCATTTGTATGAGGTATCCAGAATAGTCAGATTCACAGAGAGAGAATGCAGAATGGTGGTTGCCCGGGGCTGGGGGGCAGGGAGGGGGAGGGGAGTTAGTGTTCAATGGGCACAGAGTTTCAGTTCTGGAAGATGAAAAGAGTTCTGGAGATGGATGGTGGTGATGGTTGCACAACAGTGTGAATGTACTTAGTAGCACTAAACCGTAGACTTGAAACGGTTAAGACGGTAAATTTTATATTATGCGTATTTTCCCACAATTTAAGATTATGATTACTGTCTCATCTGCTTGCAATACAAATCCTCCTGTCAAGGGTAAACAAGGCATGGAAGCTGCCGAGCCCTTACACTCATAGGCTCTGATGGGAGCCTAGCTGGGTTCAAATCTGGGCTCTAGCTGTGTGATGCAGCGGTACGATCTTGGCAATGCTACCTAAGCTCTCCAAGCTGCAGCTGCCTCCTTTGCAAAAATCAAGATAATAATAGGACCTAACTCCTAGCATTACTGTGAGGGTTGAGTGATGGGATACAAGGAAGATGCTGAGGGCAGTGCCTGGCAAGAAGAAAGCACCCGGTAAATGTCAGCTGTTGTTGGTACCTGATGAAAGATAACACCCACCCCAGGGATCCTAAAAAACCACCCAATACCTACTCATCATTATGCAGAACATAAAGAACATAATTAAGAATCTTGGCAACTGAAAAACAGCATATGGTTTTATACCTACTGTGTGATCATAAGAACAAACAACTTGTTCTTTTCCCTTTGGGTTAGTATTTAAAATTAAGGGAAAATTGCCCACAATCAAGTCTGGGCATGATGAAAATGGGTCACAGTACAAAGCCTTCCACAGTCAAATGATTCAGTTAGTGTTGAAACAGCCAAGCCACAGCTCTGGATCCTCTTTTCAACTCCCTCCAGCTTACAGACCCCTTTCTCCTCTGAAGCCCTGAGCCTCTCTTGAAGGTCTTGGGATGGGATGTCTCACATCTGGAGCTACATCTGATTTACCCTCCAGTACATCACTGTGCTGCTGACGCTAAGAAGGCCTTTCTGAGCACCCAGAGGATTGGGTTCCTTTTGTCCTGAGCACCTGGGGGACATAGTTAGAGGTTCCCTAAGAACTTGGAGATAAGTTTACACTTAGAGTATTCAACTGTAAATCCCGCCCATAATGGATTACAACAGAGATGCCAAATGTGGCCATTTAAGCATGAAGACATCCAGGTCACCTAAGACCTCAGTATCATCCCCTAAAGAAAAAGCATGTCCATAAGTGGGCAGCCTTAGCTACTGGTGGTGGTGTTGGTGGTTACTCAGCCTTGGAGGAATGGAAAAGGGAGTCATAGAGGCAAATATTATCAGGACCAGCCCAGCTCTCATCAGGGAAGGAGTCATACCTGCGTCCATTGGTTCAGCCATGTCCATGGTGGAGGTGCACACCCTGGACTGTGTTAAGTTTGACGCCATTGTGGTTCCAGTTTCATGCTCACCAAGCCTGTTGGGTAGACCTGTCTACAGGGAAATAACATATTCGTTATATGAACTCAAGTATTCTTGTTCCCATATGTGGTAGGCAGAATAATGTCTCCACCCCCAAAGATGTCGGTGTCCTAATTCTTAGAACCTGTGACTATGTTATGTTAAATGGCAAATGCAAATTAAGGTTGCAGATGGCATTAAGGTTGCTAATCAGCTGATCTTAGAATAGGGAGGTTATCCTGGATTATCTGGGTGGGCTGCATGTAATGACGAGGGTCCTTAAAAGTGGAAGAGGGAAGCAGTAGCAGCAGCGTGAGGTCAGAGCGATGAGTTGTGAGAAGGATTCAGCCAGTGTTTCTGGCTTTGCGAGGGCAGCAAGCCAAGGAATGCAGCCACCTCTAGGGGCTGGAAAAGGCACGGGAACAGATTCTTAGTGCCTCCACGGGAACGCAGCCTTCTGACAGTTTGATTTTAGCCCAGTGAGACGGGTGCCAGACTTCTGGCCTCCTGAACTGTAGGATAATAAATTTCTGTTGTTTTAAGCCACTAAATTTGTGGTGATTTGTTACAGCAGCAAGAGGAAACTAATACACCATGGCAGTGATTTCTCAACGTAAATGAATAAATTGGCATTTTGATTTATGTTTCCGTTTCAGGGTATGTGGTTTAAACTCTCCATGGGCTGACAAAATCAGCTTTCTGACTCTGCAAAGCTAAGAAGACTCTGCTCCTGGAAGGCCTCTCCACTGACAGACTGTAAGATTAATTTCCATATTTTGAGAACGTCTATGTGTGGAGTGCTTTTGGTATATTTCCTAGAATTCTCTCTACAGCCCTGTGAGCTAGGAATGCTTACGCCCATTTTATAGATGAGATAACTGTGGTTCAAGCTGGACCAAACAACCTCAAATGATCTGGATTTACACCCCATGTGGGTGTCTCTAACACGCATACCTCACCGCAGTGCTGTTCTAGAGAAGCTCCATCCCTTGGAGAACAATCCATCTGGTCACGCCTCATGAGAAGAGGAGCTGGGCAGAAGCAGGACGGCAAGCGTTCTCGTCTTCATGCTCAGCTGGGGCTTTTACCATTCTGTAGGGAGAAGGGGCTGGAGTGAACCCCACACACATTCTGTTATTTGCAAAGTGCTGCCTATCAACTTCTGAGCACTTTCTGTATGTTAACTGTTTTACAAACCGTATACAGTTCATCACACTGTGTGTTCTGTTATTCTCAATTATTATTACTATTATTTTTGTCTTAAGGATTTCTGAGTGAACGAACTCCCTTAGGTAACCTGAGCCAGATATATTTACCCTGAACCAGGTGTGGTTTTCCCGAACGAAGAGTAGGCAACCGACAAATGGTCAGAGAAAGCAGCCTCGGAGCCCGCCATCCTGCATAGCTGAGGGTCTCCTTTTTCTACACAAATCTCTTGGTGGAATGCTCATAGATATAAAATCAGTGCCAGCAAACCCTCCTGGTTTCTCCTGTGCCTCCAGGAATGTGATTGGTCTACAGAACAGAGTTGAGAACAGATGTTGTTTGATCACGGTCTGCTCCAGTGGGTCTACATGACATGGAACATGTGACTGCCACTCCCCGAGCCTCCTGACTCACTTGGTCCAAGAGGGGACTTGCCCTGAGGGTTGGGGCGATGTGCCCGAAGTCCTGCAACTACAAAGTGGCAGGGCTGGGATTCACACCCAGACTCCAGGCTCCAGCATTGCCCTTCCAGCTGTATCCCAGCCTCTGCTTTCCCCACGGCGCTTAGCCTGGTGCCTGGCGTGGATGAGGAGCCCCGAGGAGCTTCCTGAATGAAGCTGAGGCTGTACATGAGGGAGAGAAGCGTGACTTCCTCTCCTTGTCTGCCGGGGGTTTTGCTGGGTGACTGTAGGAATCGCTCGCCTGGCTTTCATCATCTACAATTGGGGGTATTCACCTCTGGAAGTCATTCCGTCACTTGTGTTCTCAAGTCAGTCCAGAGGTAGCTTGCTGGGGCCTTGCAGCTTTGCTCCGAATTTTCCATACAAATAAGCACGTAAGTGGAGAAGCCCCTGATTCCAGCCAAACCCCAGATTGCTGCTCTCTTTCCCAAAGGAAAGAAAGGAAATGTGTCTCGTGCTGCAGCTGGGCTGCCCGAGCGAGTCAAGAGCTGGGAGGCACTGATCGCTTTGGGACCGGCATCTTCCTTGATTTCATCTTTTCATTTTTCTGCTGGGCTTGAGGAGACCCGGGTCTTATTATTATCATGCGCCTCAGCAGAGATCTCGTCCTTCCCACCTTCTCCACTTACGGTAGGCCCAGCGAATTCAGTTCAGCCCCAGAGGCACCGATTGTGTGACCATCACGCCCGAGCCCTGAGTGGGGCAGAAGGAACACAGAGATGAGTGAGGGGCGCCTTCTCCAGGGAGGACACACTCTGGCCGGTGACCAGCCGGGGAGGGGCTGGCACAAGCAGAAGTGTCTGTCTTCCCGTGCGGCTGGGGAACTCACAGTGGGGGACCTGTGTCAGGTGCTTCCCTGTGTTACCTGCATCCTTGCTGTTCCCCCCGCTGCACAGACAGGAATCCAGGCTCGGAGGCAGCGGCCAGAGCACGGGAGGTGGCAGGTTCCTGAGGACCTGGCTTCCAGCCCGGTCCCGCCACTCCCTATGCCTGTGACCTTGGGCGCTTTCCCCAGCTTCTCTGAGCCTCAGCTTGGTCACCTGTAAATGCAGAGGTACAGGGCCACGGGGCTCAGTGAGAACGCAAGGTTGGAAGGTTCAGTGCAGTATCCTCAGCGCTCCTGGAGATCAGACAGCTCCTTGGGGGCGAGCTCAGGTGCTGCCTCCCCTCCGGCTGTCTGCTCCGTTCAAGAAGAGCTGGGCTCCGTCACCCCAGAGGAAATGCCTGCGTGGATCCCGTAGGAATGGGTTTAGTGGCCTTGTTCTTCATTATTAGCCTCCCCAGAGGGACGTGTGCCTTGCCTGCCTGGCCGGTGTGGAACTGATGGATGAGAGGGGAGGGCAGAGCGGCCCGATGGGTCTTCCCTGCAGGAAGGAGCCTGGCCCTGAGGACAGCCACCCACGCAGCTCTGGCTGCACAGCCTTCCAAGCTCCGACCCAGACCTCCACTCCTTTTGCCCCCCTTGGGAGGAGGTGGCTGGAAAGCTCATTTGCCGGGACTGCAAGACGCTGTGTGGCCCTGGGTTTGGTGAAGGTGGCAAGGGGCCTACGTGGGGTATATCTATTGATTCCAGTGGCTTTCATGTCCTTCCTTGTTTCTCTCATTTTATTTTGTTCCAGCAGCGGCTTTCTTTTTGCTGCCTCTGGGAAGACCCTTGGGAGAGGCTGGCTCGGGGTCTTCCTCGCAAATGCACGTCTGGCTCAGGGCTGCTTTGATGGCTAGAGGGCAATTCGCCTTGGAAATCGGCTGCAGTGTTGGCAATTCCGCGGGACATCCATTACATTCCTCCCGGAGAGAGCTTTTCCGGGGGGGCCTCGCAATGGAGTGTTGCTGCTCACGAGGGGGTGGGGAAGCAGAAGTAACCTAAAAGGAAAGGCATCTATTTTAATGTTCTCGCAGAGCTGCGTCTCCTGCATATGGGTCCAGCCCACTCTTGTGAAGCGGCTCCTTTTGGAAAACAGGGGACTTGCAAACGGCTTGTTAAAGCTAAGGAAATGAAGAGGAGAGGAAACAGAAGCGTGTGTAAGCAGAACCCAGCGCCTTCAGCTGGATTGGCAGGCCCCCGAATCCAAAAACCCTTGGTTTTCATTGGAGCCCAGAGAGACCTCACTTATCCTCATGGGATGGAAAGTGCCAGGTAGCCGGGAAGAAGGGGGCACCGTCACCCCCGCTGCCCTCTCTGAGTTGACAGCTTTGCTAGGGAGACATACACAAAAAAGCCCTCTTGATATAAGAGAGCAAGTATGCCTAATAATAACAGCTAACATGCTTGCTGTATGTCGGTGCTTTAAAAGCATTAAGTAATTTAAGTTCACCAAAACCTTGCGATGCAGATATTATGATTATCATCTCCATTTTACAGATGAGAAAACGGAGGCACAGGGCAGTGAAGTAACTTGTCCAAGGTCATCTCTAGTAAGCAGAGGAGCTGGAATCGAATCCATGCTCTCTAGAACCCATGCTTATGTTCCTGACTACTGCTTGTTTCTGTCTCTTGCTCACCTTGGGAAATCCGGGCAACTCCGAGAGCTTTAAGTGGTGCATTTGCTGGCTCTTAAATCCCAGATCCCTGTTTGGTCGGCTTGTTGTACTTTTCTCCAGACTCACTTCTTTTTTTTAAAAAAAAAAGTATTTATTTATTCATTTATTTTTCACTGCGTTGGGTCTTCGTTGCTGCACGCGGGCTTTCTCTAGTTGCGGTGAGCGGGGGCTACTCTTCGTTGTGGTGTGCGGGCTTCTCATTGTGGTGGCTTCTCTTGTTGCAGAGCACGGGCTCTAGGTGCGTGGACTTCAGTAGTTGCAGCACGAGGGCTCAGTAGTTGTGGCTCACAGGCTCTAGAGTGCAGGCTCAGTAGTTGTGGCACACGAGCTTCGTTGCTCCGCGGCATGTGGGATCTTCCCAGACCAGGGCTTGAACCCTTGTCCCCTGCACTGGCAGGTGGATTCTTAACCACTGTGCCACCAGGGAAGCCCTTTTTTTTTAAATTTATAAATTGAAGTATAGCTGATTTACAATATCACTTAAGTTTCAGGTGCATAGCACAGCGATTCAGTTATGCATACATATATATGTGTGTGTGTAACTTTTTCAGATTCTTTTCCCTTATAGGGTTCTACATAATATTGAGTATAGCCCCCTGTGCTATACAGTAGGTCCTTGCTGGTTATCTATTTTATGCATAGCAGTGTGTATATGTTAATCCCAGACTCCTAATTTGTCCCCCCACCCCCTTTCCCCGTTGGTAACCATGAGTTTGTTTTCTGTGTCAGCAGACTCACTTCTTCTTGAACCCTGGCCTTCTTCCTCTTGTGTGACTCACCTCACTGTGGCCGAAGGGCAGAGTCTGGAGTCAGCAGGGTGCAGGCTGGGAAAGCAGAGGGTCTGGTCCGGGGGCAGTTGTGATCTTCATCTCAGAAGCTTCTGCCTGGCAAATAGGAGCTTGCTCTGAGCCGGGCTCTGTGCTGGGCACTGGGGATACACCTGGCCTTCTGGATCTTGCCATCTACTTGGGGAATCAGACAATAAACGAATCAACATATAGAAACCCGGGTGAACGCTACACAGAGCATTGCAACTGGCTCACGTGTTCAAGAGTGATGGGTGTCTGTTTCGAGTTGGATGACCAGATGAGGCCTCTCAGAGAAGTGACACTGAAACTGAGATCTTAACGTCGAAATGGAGCCAGCCATGGGGTGATCAGGGGAGAGGTGTTCCAGGGAGAGGCACCTGCGTGGCTCAGGGCCCCACTGTGAGGGCAGGATGGGTGTGTGTGGACAGAGGCTGTGTCGCGGGAGCGTGGCGGGTGAGGAGCGTGGCAGAGAGAAGGTAGGGGAGGAGGCTGGAATGCAGGTCTTCGTAGGTCACGGTGAGGCGCTACGCTTTCATTTAAGTGCATTAGAGAGCCACGGAGGCTGTGAGAGCGGGAGGGACAGGATCGCATGAAATGCTGCCATTTTGCTGACACCAGCCCCTCTGCTGTGGTGCACGTGTCAGCCTCAGACGCCAGTAGTGTGGCCTGATGGTTAGAGCTGCGGTCATGGAATGAGAACAGCTATTCCATTCATCCTCTTGTTCTTCATCCAGCAAGCGTCCTTGGGCACCGACCACGGCCCAACACTTTGCTTGGCACCGATGATACAAAGTGGGCTGGGGTACATCCCCGGCCTCCAGCAGTTGCTGCTATGGGGACACAAGGAAAGTATTGGCCCAGCACTGGTCAGCAGAGGTTGAAAGTCAGCTTCCCCGAAGGGTACAGGACAAAAGTAAATGATCCTCTGGTCTTTTACGAGATGCACCTGAGACATATTAGAAAATAAGTAATTTTCTGACTGTTAAGAAATCTTAATTAAAATAACACGAATACAATCCAATGGAATAAATATTAACGGAACCACTAAGTTTGTCTGGTTATGGGGACTCAGAGAGAAGGTGGTCCTGGAAGATGAGGAGGAGAAAGGGTTGGGGGGAAATCTGGGCAGAGGGAACAGGGTGCTTGGCCTGCGTGTTCTGGACCCTCTTACTAGGAGTGTTGGGGGAAGGAAGGGAGCATGACGAGGTCAAACTTGGAAAAAAATCCTCTGTCATCTCTCCTTGCAAATGTTACAGCCTCACATTTCAGTCAACACCCTTTCATGGGTAGGAACACTAGCCACGCTCAGAAGTAGCCAAGTTCCCAGCAGCTAGAAACTTACAAGACCTTGCTGACAACTGGGCCTGGTAGAGAAAAACCAAAACCAAAACCAAAACCAACTTTCTTCCCCTAAATCCCAGTGCATGTTATCGTGCCCTCCGGTGGCTCAAAGTGAAATGACAATCCCGCAGATCCCAAACAAAGCGCTCCATTGTTCTCTACTGTTTACTAAGTAACCAACCTATTTATTGTGCTTCACCCCGTGTACCTACCATTCGCAGACCTGGCAAATGTTGTCTCTTCCATGATGTTCTCCTATATTTCCATCCGCAAATAATTTCTGCCTACTCAGTCCTTATTACTCATCCATGCATTTTTCACTTATCTTTTGAGAAACTATTATTATATGCTGGGCTTTTGAACATCTGCCTTGAATTCGAGTTCCCCTGTCTTCCCAGGCACACCAGGAGCTTCTGGAAGGTGGAGAATCAGACTGAGTCCCTCTGTGTTTGATAGAGGGGAAGAACATTGATTAGAACCAAACCAAATGTGGCCACTTGTACCTGCAAGAGGGGTGTGTGAGACACAATTTGTGTGAGACGCAAAAAGGGACATACAGTTCTTTTTTTCCCTGTGTTTAATTAAAAAAATTTTAAATTGAAGTATAGTTGATTGGCAATGCTGTGTTAGTTTCAGGTGTACAGCAAAGTAATTCAGTTATATAGAGAGCATTATATACATATATATGTGTTCTTTTTCAGATTCTTTTCCATTATAGGTTATTACAAGATATTGACCATAGTTCCCTGTGCAATACAGTAGGTCTTTGTCATTTATCTGTTTTATATATGGTAGTGTGTAGGGACATACGTTTCTATTCTGACCTTTTTCCTTTGCTGAGCTTTGCTGGAGAAGAAGCAATTGTCGCGACTGCTCCTGATGCAGGGCCAGCTAATGTACTGAGTGCTTAGGAGACCTGAGTGATTAACCTTTCTGCACCTCAGTTTATTCCTCTGTCCAGTGGAGATGATAGTACCTCTTGCATAGACAGCTCTGTGAGCGTTAGCTGAGTTTCTGCATGTGATGTGGTTAAGAGCCGCTCTGCTATTGCCCAGAATGGGACTGGCTCGTGGGATTACAATAGAATAATGACTGCCTTCTCGGTCTGCTGCGAAGATGACATTTGATAATACCTGTAAAGTCCTAGGACATGGCCTGGCATCATGAGATACAGTCAGCCCAGAGAGGCATCCATCCAACCGAACGGGAGATTTGAACATATAGACTGGAAAAACGCATTTGGAGACATTTGTGATTAACTGAACACAGGCTGGCTATTAGATGACATTGGGAAAGAGAAAAGTGGTCCCTGACATCCAGGAGCTGGCCTGATGCTCTCAGCCTGGCCTGGCTGTTGTCATCTATTCTGTCTGTTTTTTGTGGCTACTGAAGTCTCTGTTTGCTTAGCTTAGTTGTGTGCTCATAACTGGACAGTTATTTCCTGAAAGGCCGGGTCCAGTAAGTCGCCCAGACTATGCCAAAGGGCTTTGTGTGTGTGTGTGTGTGTGTGTGTGTGTGTGCTGGTGCCTGCCTTCAACACCCATTCACACAGGTAACAACTCTGCCTACGCCTTCACTTCCTGCTTGCACAAAAGCACGAGGGCAGCCGGAGGGGTGTGCTCAGGGCCTTCCCGGGGCTTTCCTGAGCGTGAGCACAGCCCTGTGCGTGCGTGTGACCTTCTAGGTTCCTAGGAGCTGTGTCAGAACTTTCCGAAGCCACCTATGAACATCTCACTCCCCTGTTTTGTCAGCTGGTTGCTTCCCCAACCCTCCTTGGGCAGCTGTCACGTGGGACATTTGCCATGAAGTGTTTCTCAGAAATGTCCCAGGAAAAAGTCTCTTCCCACTTGGCGAGCTCTGAGTCAGGTCAAATAAAGATAGGCCGTGAAAATGGAGAGCTCCAGCAAACGGCCAGACAGGTCCCAGAGTGACCATGCTTGGAGAAGGGGGCTTTGGAGGGGCTTCAGTCCCACCCTGCCCCCCTCCACAGGCTGCTGGTTTCCACTGTGACTTAGGGCTGTGGTTTTCAAGCCTATTGTGAAGCTGTGGTTTTCAAGCCTATTGTGAAGCTGGAGAGGAAGGATGGGAACACGGCAAGTGAAGATGCCACATGGCTCAATTTTTTTCAAAAGAACGGACTTAGCCTTTTTTTCTGAAACAACTGTTTCCCAGATCGGTCGTTGCGTTTATGGAGGAGCGGATTTTTGAAGGGCCTCACTCCACCTCATTCCCATTGACGTCATCCTCCCAAGCCATTTTTAGGAATAATTAATCTAAGTCATTTGCATTATGCTGGTGCAATCACTCCTGTCTTCTCTCCTCACATATTCAAACATTCTGCAAGAAAGCCCCACGCCTTCCGCAAGTACGCTTCTTTGTACAAGTCAAGAGGAAGGGTCTAGGGTTATATCTGGGGCAAGAGGATTTAAAACAGGGACAAGAAGAAAATAGAAGCTGCCCTTCTTCTATTTCTCTGTCTTGCCTCTTCTCCCAAATTCTTGGGGAGATTGCCCTGGCTGTGGGACTCAGAGTAATTTCATTTAAATTTCAAAAGACTGAGAACAAGGCAGATACCTGGGATGTCCCAAAAGAACATTTCCTGAGCGCATACGGCAGCCAGGGGTTGGGTATCCAGTGATGAGTAAGACACAGACTCTTTTGAGTATCTCATAGTTCAGGGGAGACATAAAGGTATATGATTAAGGGAGATGAGGCAGGTGCTATGGAAGAGGAATCCTGAAATCTCAGTTGTTTAACACGAGGCATGTTTCTCGCTCACCCCCAGCCCCTCCCCTTGGTGATGCAGGCTGTGGCAGGGCGGGGACCCAGGCTCCTTCCACCTTGTGGCTCCTTCCTCTGTGGATCCTCAGAGTCCTCTCCATTCAGCCTGATGGACGGGGGTGGCGGGAGGGGGGGAAGGGGGTCAGCACGTGGCTGTGATGCGAGCTTGGAAGGGCTGGGTGTCCTAAGAGAGATCACGGAGGTTCTGGGTGGGGAAGGACTTCTAACTGAGCGCTCTGGGATAGTGGTTTTTTTTTTTTAATTAACTAATTTATTTATTTTTGGCTGTGTTGGGTCTTGGTTTCTGTGCGAGGACTTTCTCTAGTTGCGGCAAGCGGGGGCCACTCTTCATCGCGGTGCACGGGCCTCTCACTATCGCAGCCTCTCTTGTTGCGGAGCACAGGCTCCAGACGCGCAGGCTCAGTAATTGTGGCTCACGGGCTTAGTCGCTCCACGGCATGTGGGATCCTCCCAGACCAGGGCTCGAACCCGTGTCCCCTGCATTAGCAGGCAGATTCTCAACCACTGCACCACCAGGGAAGCCCTGGGATAGTGTTTTTGAGCAACCGATCTTTCAGCTTGGCTTCAGTGGCCCTGGCCTCATGCTGTAGACAGGAACACAGGTGGGCGTGGGCCCTTCAGAGTTCAGCTTAGGCATCTCTGGGGGAGTCAGGATACTCCCTGAGCCATCATGGCAGCTGGGAATCAGCAACATCAACACACTTTCTGTCCTTTCTTTACTTGTGCATCGGGCTGGACTCTCAGCTTCAAGGGACAGAAGTAAAGCGGGTGAGGGTGGGAGATGGGTGAAGAGGGTCAAAAGGCACAGACTTCCAGTTATAAAATAAACAAGTCACAGGATGTCAGGTACAGCATGGTAACTGTAGTTAATGATGCTCTATTGTATATTTGAGAGTTGCTAAGAGAGTAGATGTTAAAAGTTTTCATTGCAAGGAAAAAACTTTGTAACTATGTGTGGTGATGGATGTTGACTGATTGCAGTGACCATTTCACAATATAGACAAATGCTGAATTATCATGTCGGGTACCTGAAACTAATATAATGTGGTATGTCAATTATATCTAAAATATATATAATATAAAATAGTTCATATTATATAATATACAATGTTACATATATACTATATATGTATGTATACTATATCCATATATCCATATATTCATACATATATTATACAGTACATATACGTATACTGCCGTGGTCACAGGAAGTATAAATAAATCAAGTACAGGTGAATTAAAAAAAGAAAGAAATTAGTTTAAGCAAAGAGGGGATTTATCATGTTGATAAATTGTATCAGTTTAGGTTCTAGTGGTCAGGATACAGTCAGGAGAGAAAGAACCCAGTGCACAGAACAGGGCAAGTTTGATGGAAAGAAGCCTTCATTGTAACGAGGGATTAGAGTGATGAAGGATTGGCCTGAGGAGGGCAAGAGAACCGTAAAAAGATGTAGCAAGAGGTGATGTAAGGAGCAGCCATTGCCCCTCGGGCTGAGATAGGGCGACCAAGGGAGGCCCAGACTGCACTGGACACGGACGGCGTGTCTTCGACCCTCTGAATGGCAAGAGAAGTTGCTGTGGTGCTGGGCCGGCAGAACTTACTGGAACTTGCAAGAAATCTGCTTTCTATGAAGTCAAGGAAAGCTGTTCACAGGGAGGTGTCTCACCAGGCACTCTGCGCTCACCCTGAGGGGGCTGCCAGGGAAGCTGCTGGCCACGGCGCCCTGCAGGAGCCTGGGCTGGGGGAGTCACCTGGGCTGGGTGGAGGAGCCCTGTGGCCCTAGGAGCTTGCCTAAGATGCCCTGGAACCAGGGGAATGTCCCCTACACCTGTAGCGTCTCTCCCATGCCCTCTATTGACAAACATTAGCGTTATGCCAACTGGCAAAGGAAAAATATTTAAAGGATCCAGGTCTATTTCCCCAGAGCCGGTGATGAAGACTGAATTTGGAGCTGAGAGGCAATCAATGGTTAATTGACACAGTGGTTAATGGTGATTTGTGGCCTTCAGGGAAGGCTGGATCCAGAGGTAGTCCAAAAGACATAATAAATTCTTTTCATCTCTTTGTTCTGCTTGTCTCCTTATTTCATTTTCTGGTTTTTTCCCCATGGGTCAGGCTAGAGAGCTTTTGGCAGCGCTGGGCTCACAGCCTCCCAGTTTAGGCCCCTCATAGGAAGAGGTCTCTTCTATCTGCAGATTAATCCCAGGAAAGACTGACTGGCCCTCCTTGGGCTGGACCCCATCTCTGAGCCAGTAATGGAGGCTTTGTCAGCCCGGGTCACATGGCTACCCTGTTCCTCACCACGACCAGGAGCTCACAGGACCACACAGGAGAGGGGGAGGCCCCAGGAGCCAGTGACTTAGGTTTAGCCAGCCCAATGCTCTACTCCAATCCTCCGCCACGCCACCCTACCCACACATCCCCCCGTTTCAGTTACTGGCACCACCATCTGGTTGTTCAGACCTCTTGAGATCCCTTTTGCTTTCAGGCCTAATCCAGCAGGGAATCCTCCACTGCCGCCTCCCCCATCCACCCCGCCCCCTCTACCTCAGATGCTCCTGTCAGCCCCCAGCCTGCCCCTGCCTCTCTTTGCCCTCTCTGGTCTATTCTCAAGATGGTAGTTACAGTTTTCCTGTAAATAGTGAGTCGGACACATCACTGCTCCCGTTATTCCGCGCGGAGCGAGCACCAGAGCCCTAACAGGTCCCAGGTCCCACCCACCTGGCGTTCCCCTCCCATCTCATATCTGCTCGCTCTACCTCTCACCACGCCCCTCCAGGCACACCGGCCTCCCTGCGATTTCTCAGAACTTGGCCCCAGCTGTTTCATTCTCCAGGAACCCCTCTTCCCCAATCCTTCGTCAGACACCAGCACCCAGTGGGGTTTCCTGCTCACCCCTGGTAAAACTGCAACCCTCCCTGGTGCGTGATCCTCCGTTACTGGGTTCCATTTCCCCCATGGCACTTGTACTATCCAAAAATATGAAATCGTTCACTTATTTACTATTTTTTTTTTTTTGAAGCAGTAGCTCTGTCCTGCTAGGTATTAGCTCCACAGGGCAGGGATTTTTGCCTGTTTTGTTTCTTGCTCTATCTCCAGAATTTAGAATGGTGCCACATGCATGGTAGCCCTTAGTAAATATCTGTTGGATGAATGAATGGATCAGAATAAAGGCGGTGAGAATGTGGGCTGGGCAAAATTATCCCACCCACCGCAGTGTATTCCTGTCCCCACCAGACTCTGCCCCTCGACAGCAAAAACACGTCCCATCATCATTTATTTGTCAGGGGCCAGAAGATTCTCACAGGTATAATGGATGCCAGCTTGAGGACATCTTCTCTGAGGAAGAAGCTTATGACTGGTGCTTGGAGCAGAAGAACAAAGAAAGGAAGTCAGACTCAAATTCAGTGGACGTTGACAGAGCACCTACTGGTAGAGACTCTATGTTTGGTCTCCCGTCCTTATCACCTCCTGTCCATCCTTCTTGGTAGAGGACTTTTGAACCCAGCTCCATCCTTATACATGTTGTTGGGATATTACAGAGTCAACTTAGTAATTCATATTGAAGTGATTAATTCAGGACTCTGATGTGTCAGGGGGCTAGGGACTAGGATGCAAGGATGCACAGGGCAGGTGGTCCCAGGTCTCATGGATTTGCCGTCTAGTGGGGAGACAAGTAAACATGGACTTAGGGTGCAGTGTAGGTTCTATGTGCTGCTAACAGTCAGAGAAGGCTTCCTGGAGGAAGTGTCATTTCAGCTGGGTCCTTAGCAATGAGTGGAAGTTAATTAAGAGAAGAGGTGGAGGGACTTCCCTGGTGGTGCAGTGGTTAAAAATCTGCCTGCCAATGCAGGGGACATGGGTTTGTGCCCTGGGCCGGGAAGATCCCACATGCCGCGGAGCAACTAAGCTCGTGCACCACAGCTACTGAGCCCGTGTGCCACAACTACTGAAGCCCGGGCACCAAGAGCCCATGCTCCACAAAGAGAGAAGCCACTGCAATGAGAAGCCTGCACACTGCAACGAAGAGCAGACCCCACTCGCCGTAACTAGAGAAAAGCTGGCGCGCAGCAATGAAGACTCAACGCAGCCAAAAATAAATAAATAGAGTATAATCCATAAAAAATATCAAATCACTAAGTTGTACACTTGAAACTAATACTGTAAATCAGTGATACTTCAATTAAATAAACAACAAAATAAATATTTAAATAAAACTATAAGAGATTTTGTTGTTGCTTCTCTAAAGATGGCGTCTTGATAGTACTTTTGGTAGCAAGGACAACCTAATGAGGACAACTGCTGACGTCTTTTCCTGGAGCAGTCGGGCTCCTCATTCCCAGCCCATTCCAGAATAGGGTGTTGGTCCTACCTTAGCATGAGCACCACCATCACGATTGCTTTTATTATTATTTTTTAAATGTAAATTTATTTATTTAATTAATTTATTTTTGGCTGCATTGGGTCTTCGTTGCTGCGCGTGGGCTTTCTGTAGTTGCGGCGAGCGGGGGCTACTCTTCGTTGTGGTGCGCGGGCTTCTCATTGCGGTGGCTTCTCTCGTTGCGGAACATGGGCTCTAGGCACGTGGGCTCAGTAGCTGTGACTTGCGGGCTCTAGAACACAGGCTCAGTAGTTGTGGCTCACGGGCTTAGTTGCTCTGCGGCATGTGGGATCTTCCTGGACCAGGGCTCGAACCCATGTCCCCTGCATTGGCAGGCGGATTCTTAACCACTGCACCACCAGGGAAGCCCTATTATTATTATTATTGCTATTATCGTTTGGTGGCAGTTCGCTACCAAAAGTACTATCAAGATATCTTTAGAGAAGCAACAACAAAATCTCTTATAGTTTTATTTAAATATTTATTTATTTGGTTGTTTATTTAATTGAACTATCACTGATTTACAATATTAGTTTCAAGTGTACAACTTAGTGATTTGATATTTTTTATAGATTATACTCAATTTAAAGTTATTACAAAATATTGGCTATATTCCCTGGGCTGTACATGACATCTTTGTGTCTTTTGTGTTTCATATTTACTTGTTTGAACATCTTAATCCCCTTCCCCTATCCTGCCCCTCTTGCCATTCCTCTCCCCACTGGTAACCACTAATTTGTCCTCTGTATCTGTGGGTCTATTTTTGTTTTGTTATAGTTTTAAAATGACAGCTTTCTCAGTCTGTCTCTATCTCTCTATTCCTTCCTCCCCTCCACCAACTTCATTTCCTTTTTTTTTTTTAATATGGAAAATTCCCAAATCTGTATGAGAGCAGAGAGAAAAGTGTAATGAACTCCCATGGACCCATCAATCAACTGCAACAATTATCACAATTTTGTCAATCTCATTTATCTATACCCCATCCCTCTTTGTGTCTTTCACCCCATGCTGGGATATATTAAAATAAATCCCAGACAGCAAATTATTTCATCTATAAATGACTCAGTATGTGTAACAGATAAAGTCTTTAAAAAATATGATGACGATACCATCATCACTCCTAAAACTTAAAAATATTTCCTTAATAGCATCAAATATATAGAGCGGTTTCAAATTTCCCTGATGGACTAAAAAATCTTTTCACAATTGCTTTTGTTTGGATAAGTCCATATATTGTATTTGTTTGATGTGTTTCTAAGCTTCATTTAATCTCGGATAATTTCTCTCTGTCTCTCACTCTTTTGCTCTCTCTTACTCTTGTCAATTTCTTATTAAAGAAATCAGGTCACTTATTGTCTAGATTTTTCCATGTTCTGGATTTGATGGACTGTACCCTAACATATTCCTGTATCTTCCGTATTTCCTATAAAGTGGTAATTAGATATAGAGGTTTGATCAGATTCACATTTAACATTACGGCAAGATAAAAATGACATTTTT
The DNA here is from genome assembly GCF_009873245.2 of Balaenoptera musculus. Classification (NCBI taxonomy): domain Eukaryota; kingdom Metazoa; phylum Chordata; class Mammalia; order Artiodactyla; family Balaenopteridae; genus Balaenoptera; species Balaenoptera musculus. Next base: position 7,220,651 of record NC_045801.1, on the reverse strand, counting down.
TTCACTTCGACCCATCAAGGTTTTGCACAGTGCACAACATTACGCTAGTTAGGGAACTCGGGAGAGAGGCTAGTTGGGTGATGCTTCTGTGTTTATTATGAGGCTGGGTTTTGCGTGAAGAGGGGCTAAGGGCTATCCCAGGCTAGTGATGCAGGGAAGGGCCAGTGCTTACAGACCCCCCCCCCACCTCAACCCCCATGCAAAGGGAGCAGAATTAACATGCATTTTCTTTCATCTCTGTCTTCTCATTGGACATGTCTGCTCATGGTCTCCTGCAGACTGATTGTACTAGGGAAACAGAGGCAGCTTAGAACCTAGCATAGGACCCCCAGCAATAATCAGGCCTTTGAATGATGACATTTACCCTAGAAGATCTTTTTGATGACATGAAAGATATTACACCGACTCAGGAGCATGTGTTCACCATCATTTGAATGTTTTTCTTGGCCTTAGCCTGACTTCCTCCCAATGCAGAGCCTGACCTGAGCTTGTGTACGTGTAGTTTCTTTAGGACAGTGATCCCAAGGAAGCAGACGAGGATTTGAGAAGACTGAAACAGAGAAAGAGAGGAAACCAAAGCAGGTGAGCAACTGAGCTGGTTGATGCTGTGGACAACTGGAGCTCAGTTTTGCTGAGGACTCTCAGGAGAACTGTGCTGAATGCATTCTGGAATTTTCCACCTGAGAGGTGAGAATGAGCGTCTTCATCACTGGCTACCACCTCCCATTCATGAAGAGTTGACACAGGGGACGTCCACGTGCACCTTCCAGGTTTGCACATGCACCAGAATGGCTGAGTTAGACCTCAGCTGTGTCCCACAAGAAGTTGAAAAAACTCTGCTGATACAGAAAACCAGAGTTATATGGTCCAACAAAGGCAAGGCGCTGTCCAGATGTACCTGCGTGCTGCCGTTTGCTACATCTTGAATTAAAAGGTGGGCCATCGACAGGCATGTGAAAAGATGCTCAACATCGCTATTAGAGAAATGCAAATCAAAACTACAAAGAGGTACCACCTCACACCAGTCAAAATGGCCATCACCAAAAAGTCTACAAATAATAAATGCTGGAGAGGATGTGGAGTTAAGGGAGCCCTCTTGCACTGTTGGTGGGAATGTAAATTGATACAGCCACTATGAGAACAGTATGGAGGTTCCTTAAAAAACTAAAAATAAAGTTACCACATGGTCCAGCAATCCCACTCCTGGGCATATATCCAGAGAAAACCATAATTCAAAAAGATACATGCACCACAATGTTCACTGCAGCACTATTTACAATAACCAAGACATGGAAGCAACCTAACAAGCTACTGGGCAATGCCTTTGGTGACTGTCCTTGGACAAAACTTTGGAACTAGCTACACAGTATCTGACCGAATCTGTCCCCAGTACTTAGTAATTGTCACCTGGTAAACAGTGGGTAATAGCTAAATTTTCACTGGATGGATTAAAGAATTATTTCAACCTAATCATAATGTTGACAATAAAAGCCAATATCTGAACTTTTAGTATCTGTCAGCCACTGTGATTTACATTAATTCTACCTAGCACTGTGTGAGGAACTTAAAATCATTATTCCCATTGGGCAGATGAGAAAACCCAGGCTCAGAGAGGTTGAGTGATTGTGCTGAGGCTGAAGCCAGCATGTGAACACAAAACCTGGGCCCTGAACATCTGTGGTATCCAGACTCTCAATGGGAGGGGCTATAGGTTATACTTCTGTGTCCCTAGCCAACTTGTAAGGGAGTTTTT